>NC_044033.1:454326947-455036947 GCF_901765095.1 Microcaecilia unicolor | reverse complement strand
TTACCCAGTCGGATACAGGAAGAAACCGAAAACAAGAGGGAGAACGGATCCAGAAACATGGGTACAAGACTAGATAAACAAGTCAGTCTGAGCTGTAGGCACTAATACAATGTTATGAGAAGAACAGGTGGTAAGAACTAGGTCAGACCAATGGTCCATCTAGCCCAGTATCCTGCTTCCAATGGAGGCCAATCCGAATCACACATACCTGGCAGAATCCCCAAAAGTAGCAAGATTCCATGCGATTCTATACACTGGTGCCTAGACATACGGGAACCCAATGGTAGCTGAACAGGAAAAGTCCCACAGGGAGAACAACAAGGGATGCAGAAGTGGGAATTGAAGGACAGCTAGGCAAATTCCTTAGCCTTGCGACACTGAATCCTCCAGTTTTTTTTCAAAACTATTTATTCTCCAGATTAAGTAGTGTCTGTATGTATACGGTCTTTTTAAAGACCCACATAGAACCTCCAGCAATTACCAACAACTACAGACTCCTGAGGCAGGTATCTTATATGCCAAAACACAGTCGCTGTGTCAAGTCTTTTTATATGTTTGAAGAATAAAGTGGATTGATTGAACCAGAGGTTTGCCTAGCTGTCCTTCATTTTCCACTTCTGCATCCCTTGCCTAGACTTACGGTCCATTTATGTGCACCAGAAGCATCAATAATCGGCAGCTAAATGTGTATGTGCGCTAGATACTCTCCTATATTTCATGTAGAAGTGGGTGGACTATAGGGTAGCCATATGTAACTTATAAAAGACTACCAGTTATGCGTGTTGCATGGTGCACTTAAGTGTGCAAATTTATGCCTGCCATTGACCTTGCATAAGTGGCTACAACTAAAAGTTGGCAAGCCAAAGTGGCTTTACTCTAGTATTCTATAATGGCTTAGATGTGCCCAGCTGCCATTATAGAATTGGTGCTCAGCAAGCCATTATGACACTTAAATTGAGACCAAGACAAACTCAAACCAGATTTTAATTACCAATAATAAATAGGTACTGCCTAAACAAAATTGGTGATGCAAAAATTCAAAAACTCAAACTAACCCTATTCTAAATTACTGAAAAAGGAGAGGGAAAGACCTCATTTAGCTGGTGCGACTAACGTAGTCAATCCTACATAAATGCAACTATTCGCCACTTGCTTGCCCCCAGCAAAAAAGTAATCAAAGGTCTAAAAAACCTCTCTCCTAAAAAGTATCAAAAACTTTATTCAATTTTTAATCCAGTACTTTAAAGTGAATAAAATAGCACACTTAGCTTATTTCCAATGCCTTTCTCTAACAAATACATTCTCATTTGGTGGGAAACTGGCAATTACACTATTCTTTTCCCACTGTTCTCTTCCATTCAGGTTTTTCTACATGTCTTCTGTTTATTGTGTGGCACTGCCACCAGGATAATATTGAACTAGACGGTGTGTGTTCCAACGGTGACCCATTTCACTAATGGCTTCTTTTTGGAGACCACACCGTGCAAATATTTAGTGCTTTCATGTTCCCTGGCCCAAAGCCAGAATTACCCCAAATATGTGTAAATCAATGATCTAGCCATTTCTTGCCCTGACTCCACCCTCTAGTGTGCCTATACCTGAGTTACATAAAAATACATTAATTCTTCTCACTGTATATATGAGTACATTACATGAGCTACTCATAGGGTAATTATATAAGAGGTTTTTGATGTATGTGAAACATCCTTTATAAAGTTACCCCCGGTACTAGCTTTGAAGGTCAGCCCATTACATTTAATAAAATATATGTTCTTAGACAACAGATTGTAATAAATCCAGGGCTTTTTTTGAGGGGGTACTTGGGGGTACTGAGTACCGGCACCTTTTCCATTGTCTGCTAAAATTGACTCATGGTCCCCAAGTTTTAATGAAAGAGCTCAGGCTGTACACACCAATTCTGCCTTGTCATAGATTCTGTGACTGGTTGCAGGGGGGCCTGGCTATTGTGGGGTGGATCCCTCAGTGATCACCTCACTCCTGAAGGGTGGCCTAGCATTTGAGTATCGGCACCTTTTTCGCTAGAAAAAACACACTGAAGAAATCTATAAATGGCATTCAAAAATAGAAGCCAGGAAAAATCCATGACAAATACTAATCTATAAAGAGCACTCCAGGCTGAGCGTCCTTTATGGAATAGCATATAGCATGGATTCTTGTGTCCAACTGTGGGTGTGAAGACTTAAGCGTGCTGAAACCTGGTTTAAATCCTCACGCCCAACTGATGGCAGTTGTGCGCATAAATCCAAGTATACTATAACATCATGCCTAATTTCTGAGGATGTTCCTAACCCACCCATGCCCTTCCCATGATCTCACCCACTTGTGAATTGTGCAGTATGAAATTTAGGTGTGGATATTACTGAATAGCAACTAGGGCAGATACATGTGCAAATCCACATTGCTGCCAATCAAGTGACAATAAACTCCAATAACTCCAATTGATGACCTAATTGACTAATTATGTCACATGGGCATCCAGGATCCATGCCCAAATTTGGGCAACCTATATAGAATCCAAAGCATAATGTATTTAAATGCAGCTGTGTAATTTAAACCTATATTTGATACTCAGTACAAGCTGATATCTAAATATCAACGCTGAATATGGTAGTGACTGTCACTGATATCCAGATATTGTCCCATTTTTTAATGAAGTGGACCCTATCCTCAAAAGCTCAGGACTTAATACATTGGTTAGTTTATAAGATGTCACCTACCTCTGTCAATATTAGCTAGATTCACTACTACTAATCATTTATATAGCGCTACTAGACATACTCAGCGCGTACACATTACATGCAGGTATGTTCTCTGTCCCTAGAGGGCTCACAATCTAAGCTTTTGTACATGGGGCAATGGAGGGTTAAGTGACTTGCCCAAGGACACAAGGAGCTACAGTGGAAATCAAATCCTGGTTGACAGGATCAAAGCCCCCTACACTAACCATTAAGTACCCCTCCACTGGATAACTTCAAACATCTTTTTGTTGTTGTTGTTGTTGTCTTAAGTTATCTGGAAAGTTATCTGACAAGCAACACTGAGTATCACTAGGCTCCCAATTACATCCAGATTCACTCCAGATGACACTGGATAATGCCACTGAAAATCCATAAATGACCATAGATAATGGAACTTAGCCATGTAACTAGTGCTGTTACCAGAAAGGTTTTTTAAACTCATTTCAATGAAACAATGTAAAATAGTTGATGTTGCAGAATTGGTTTCATAAAAATCTTTTTAAAAGGCATACTTACAGCAACATTCACAGTGGATCTATAGAAAATCATTTTAGGGAATTTACAATAGATTTAAACATCTACTTTATGTTTCTCTGAGATTCAGAGAGAAATAGTCATTGGATATTTGGGGGAAATGAAGTTGAAATAAACTTGGTTCAGAATCAAACTTGAGTAATTTACAGATCCCTAAAAATAGAAAATAGTCATAGCAGAACAGTGAGAAAAGGTCACAGGTTCATAGATTATTAAGGGATCCTTTTGCAAAGCTGCAGTAAAAATTGACCTTAATGTGCCCTTATGTGGGTCTTTCCAACATGCTAAAGTCATTTTTACTGTGGCCATAAAACTCTCTGTCAGATACTCAAACCACAGTGGTATGTGGCATGGAAGCCACTCCCAGTCATGGGCAAACCTGATCCTGGATATTCAAGGCTGGGGCATGAGCAGCTTCCGACATGAAATATCTGGGTATCAGTGGTCACCCTGAAGTTAACCGGGCACCAGCTGATATTCAGACCTGTGCCTGGTTAACCTTAATGCATAAAGTGCATTTACAAAGACATAGCATTTTTAGCATGTGCTAAAAGGAAGCATGCACTAAACACTAGAGATGCCCATATATTCCTATGAAATCTCCAATTGATAGACCGTAGACTGTATCTTTACTCTATGTGGGGACCCAATATAAACAAAGTGATATACAGAGGGGCATAATCGAACGAGGCGCCCAAGTTTTCATGAGGGCGTCCTCGCAGGACGGCCCTGTAAAGGGGCGGGGCAACCTATATTATTGAAACAAGATGGGTGTCCATCTTTTGTTTCGATAATACGGTCGGGGACGCCCAAATCATGAAATTTAGGTTGACTTTAGAGATGGTTGTCCTTAGGTCATTTTTGAGATGGTCGTCCCTGGTTTTCGGCGATAATGGAAACTGAGGACACCCATATCAAAAGCGACCAAATCCAGGCCATTTGGTCGTGGGAGGAGCCAGCATTCGTAGTGCACTGGACCCCTCACATGCCAGGAAACCAACCGGGCACCCTAAAGGGCACTGCAGTGGACTTCAGAAAAAGGTTCCAGGTGCATAGCTCCCTTAGGTTGGGTGCTGAGCCCCCCAACCCCCCCTCCAAAATCCACTCCCCACAACTGTACACCACTACCATAACCCTTAGGGATGAAGAGGGTCACCTAGATGTGGGTACAGTGGGTTTGTGGCGGGTTTTAGAGGGCTCACATTTACCACCACAAGTGTAACACGTGGGGGGGGGGATGGGCCTGGGTCCGCCTGCCTGAAGTACACTGCACCCACTAAAACTGCTCCAGGTACCTGCATACTGCTGCGATGGACCTGAGTATGGCATTTCAGGCTGGCATAGAGGCTGGCAAAAAAGTATTTTTAAACTTTTTTATGGTGTGAGGGGGCTAGTGACCACTGGGGGAGTAAGGGGAGGTGATCCCCGATTCTCTCCGGTGGTCATCTGGTCAGTTCAAGCACCTTTTTGATGCTTGGTCGTGAAAAAAAAATGGATCAAGTAAAGGCATGCAAGTGTTCATCAGGGACGCCCTTCTTTTTTCCATTATCGGCCGAGGACGCCCATCTCCTAAGCATGCCCCAGTCCTGCCTTCGCTACACTGCCGACATGCCCTCGTGAACTTTGGTCGTCCCCGCGACGGAAAGCAGTTGAGGGTGCCCAAAATTGGTTTTTTATTATGCTGATTTGGGCGACCTTGCGAGAAGGACGCCTATCTCCCGATTTGTGTCGGAAGATGGGCGCCCTTCTCTTTTGATAATTCACCTGACAGTGTCCCAAACAAACATTTTTCCGAGAGATTCTTAGTATTCAAGGGTAAACACACTATTTAGCATTCCAAAGTGTTTTTCATCACAGTAACCTGAATCCAACCCAGTATTATTAAATTTTTGAAAAGGGGATCTTCAGACTCCACTGCAGCACACACCATATGAACATTACGCTCTTTTGAGACAATGGTTGTGGTGCAAATCCTCATTGATCCACTGAACTTTTATTTTTTAAGTTTTTTTTTTTTAAACTGCATTGCTAGTATTCAACCTCATTACTAATTTTGTTCACAATTAATGATGACAGCATCTCGCACTTAACTTTAGCTGGCAGGAGGCAGAGGTTCTCCTTGGTTGAAAGTTCGCTGCCAATACTGGGTTGGAGTCAGGTTACTGTGATGAAGAAAGCTTTGGAATGCTAAATAGTGTGTTTACCCTTGAATACTAAGAATCTCTCAGAAAAATATTTGTTTGGGACACTGTATATCACTTTGCATATATTCCTATGGGCATCTGTAGTGTTTAGCGCATGCTAAAAACGCTACCACACCTTTGTAAAAGCCCACCAAGTTAGGACAGCCTTTTCTGCTGTCCTAACTTTATGTGGTTATTTAGCCGGTTAGTAGACTGAACATTGCCACTAACTGGATGTAGGTGCTCCACTCACACTTCACCCCTGGCTCACTTCTAATCTAAGTAGTTAGGAGATGGATGGTTAGTATTTGTATTCAGCGGCAGTAACCAGTTAAGTGTTGCTAAATATCAGTTAGGTGCTGGGTGGCTCAGCAGGGTTTAACCAAGAAGGAGCCTCTGCTGACCAGCTAAACCCTTTTAAATATCGACCCCCTGATTTTCTATTTATGTCATTAATGACCATGTATTAATGTTGCCATTAGCATGCAAAATACAAGCCAGTGGTGGACAATAGGTTCACGTATCAATAATCTACTGTAGGAGGAAAAGGTCTCAGACTGGACTATTCTGTCACGTGGATTATTTAGAATCAGGGAAAATGCCAACGTGACCATTGTAATCATTGACCAAAATCCCCCTCCATCCAAAACATTCTGGTGATATCAAAACCGTATGCTGTGGCTTATATTTCAATCCATTTGTGTGTCAAAGAGTGATTATTTCATCTTTAAACATGATCGCGGCAGTTGCAGCAGAATCTTCTTCCGACTATAAATAGAAATTCCATTTTAAAACTCTCTAGTCTCTGACCTTTCTGTCAGGGGTGAACCTGCAAGTCAAGACTTATATAAAAACATAAGAACATAAACATTGTCATACTGAGACAAAATGAAGGTCCATCAAGCCCAGTATACTGTTTTTATCAGGGACCAATCCAGGTCACAAGTACCTGGCAAGATCCCAAAACAGTAAAACAGATTTTATGCTGCTTACCCTAGAAATAAGCAGTGGATTTTTCCAAATCCATCTTAATAATGGCTTATGGACTTTTCTTTTAGGAAATTATCCAAACCTTTCTTAAACCCTACTAAGGTAACAGCCTTTACCACATTCTCTAGCAATGAATGCCATAGTTTAATTACACATTGAGTGAAGAAATATTTTCTCCAGTTTGTTTTAAATTTATTACTTATTAGCTTCATTGCGTGCCCACTAGTCATTGTACTTTTGGAAAGAATAAACAAGTGATTCATGTCAACGTGTTCCACTCCACTCAGTATTTTATACACCTCTATCTTATCCCCCCTCAGCCATCTCTTCTCCAAGCTGAAGAGCTCTAACTACTTTAGCCTTTCTTCATAGGGAAGTCATCCCATCCACTTTATCATTTTTGTCAACCTTCTCTGTAACTTTTCTAATTCCGTTATGTCTTTTTTGAGATGTGGTGACCAGAATTGCACACAGTATTTGAGGTGCGGTCACACCATGGAGCGATATGAATACTTCATAATATACTATTTTTTTGTTTTCTATTCCTTTCCTAATGTAACCCCTAAGGGGTTCAAAATAAAAACTTACCTGGGTTTTGGGAGGAGTGGGAGGTGTTTTGAGGCGTTTTGATGCAGGGGCACTCATGTGCTGGTGCGGGGCTGAAGTGGCATCTCGGGGAAGAAGCGTGGCGTCAGTAACTTTGGTAGCATTTTGGCAGCCGCTTTGAGAGAGCAGACTCAGCTGTTTGGGCAGCGTCGGGGTGTCTGCGGTGATCCTGTGAGGTTTTAGGGCAGTATCTCGGCGGAGCGGTGATTTTGGGGTGGTGGTCCAGAGGGAGAAAGAAGCACTCTGGCAGCAGTGGTAGAAGAGAGTGGGGGCCGGAGTGTAGGTTTTTTTTTTTTGGTGTGCTGCAGAGGCGGAGAGGGGAAGCCCAGGAGCTGGGGCTCTGATTGGCCCTGCGTTGGCATCTGACGTCGGTGTGATGACATCAGAAGCTCGTTCTGAAGCAGAGGCCTGGGGATTCCCTGTATTAAAGGGAACCGGCTCTTTTTAATGAATGGAGCCGGTTCCGAAGAGAATAGAGACCCGGTGAGGGACCGGAGGGAGTGGGAAGAGTGCTTCGGTGCATCTCCCAGCGTTTTTATTTTAGCGATGTGTCGAATTTGAAGTTGGCACTGCACGCGCTGAAGAGAGTGAGGGCCGGGTACAGAGATGAAGGCACGAGCCAGATGCCGGCTCGTGACGGAGCTGGGCAGGAGGCTCATGCCAGAAATAAAAAAGATGATTTTCGGGCTCTAGGGACAAAAAGGTACAGACATTTATATTAATTTAAAAAGCTGCTTATTTGTATATGTGTACAAAATGTTTATATTAATTTAAAATGCTGTGTTTATGTTTTGGGGGCTTTAGAGTGTTTGAGGCTTGTGGCTAGAGCTCAAGCTCAGGAGTGATGTCGGGGAATTCTAAACAGTATGCTAGTCAGTTGGGAGGTAAGTTAAGTGCTGTACAGACCTGTAGTAGTGGTCTCTGAACAGCTGTGAGAGGAATTCCATTTTTAAAACGGATAAAAGGGTTTTTGAGGATGAGCTGTATGTTCAGAAGTGTGACTGGGTAACATTTCTTAATTTAAAGAGCCTCTCGCGTTTCTAAAAGGCTTTAAGTAGCGTGATTTCCACAAGCAAAGGTGAAGAAGAAACTGGGATACCATTGCAAATTCCAGCAAGGTGACCAGGCCACAAACTCTGTGGTTCAGGAAAATCTTTAGGCTGAAGGATTACAGTAATGTTATCACCTCTACAGGATCTCTGTTGGTTCTAGCTCAGCTAATTGGATCCAAATCAAGGAGTCACTGTCTAAGATCAGTCTCCCTGAAGCTCATTACTGCCAGTGCTAACCAATTGTTAAAATGAGCTGATAATCTTCTCAATGTAAACTGATAGCTCTATCTGCATTCTGCAGTAGGAACAAGGATAAGGGGAGCTGTATTTACCCCCTGACACTCTTGGTGTGGGGAAAAGAAAATACATAGAGTAAGGCACCACTGATCAACAGGAATGGAGTATTAAGGGATTTTGCAAATAGTATGAAACTTGTTGCTACCTTTGCCACTGCTGCATTTATAAGTGAGCTTTAAGTGAATGGTTGGTTCAGAGCAATATATCTGGAGTCATCTAAGTTATTGACTGCAGTTTGCCAAAAGTCTGAACTGCTTATTTGGCTCCCTAGAGTATTCCACTCTTGGTCTTTTTCCCAACAGTTAATAACTAGTTTGTGTACCCATTTCCCACCACTCGGGGTAATCACTAGGTAGCTGCCTAGGAAATCACTAAACCCAAAGTTACACAGATCTCATCCTTGTAGCTTTATTTAAGTTTTCCCTTCCTCAATTAACCCTACCTATAATCCAGCTAATTGACTATTATCCCATAATGACACCCCTGCTAGAAATCAAAACCTATAGTTTTTGCTTTGCTTGTGTCTGTCTGTTTTAACTAGATTGTATCATGCAAAGCACAGGGAATGCCTATCTCATATTTGTCTCTGTATAGTGCTGCATTTGATTGGTAGCAGTACACAAGTGAGTAATAATACATAGCAAATAGCTCAAGTCACAGAGACATAGAAGGTCCGTTATTCCCTTGCTTATACGCCTGGAATAGACTTTCTAAGTCAGTACATCAAGCTCCATCTCTGGCCATCTTCAAATCTAGGCTAAAAGTGCACCTTTTTGAGGCTGCTTTTTAATCCTAACCCCTATTCACTTGTTCAGCACCATGTATGTTGTATCATTCCAACCTTAAGTAATTCTCTTATCCCTTATTTGATCTATTTGTCCTGATTAGATTGTAAGCTCTGTCTCTTACATGTTCAGTGTACAGTAGTGCTGTCCAATTCACAATTCACAATTCGAACCGATTTATTGATTTGTTTTGGACTAATCGATTCATTTTGTAAAAAAAAATCAGGATTCTCAATTTGGGATTTCCCTCCCTCCCTCCCATTGTTACCCAAGCCACTGTTGCTTACCATAGCAGTGCTCGAGGTCTCTTACATCTTTTGCCACTCTCTCCCATCCGTGTGGTCATTTTCACTGCCCTGAAGTGTTCTCCCTCTGGCACCGGCGATTCACATAGTCAGCCTTCTGCCAGCGTCGGGGCCTCTCCTCAGGCGCGTCCCACCTCTGCAGAAAACAGGAAGTTGCATTAGAGTAGGCGAGACGTGTCTGAGAAGAGGCTCTGATGCTGGCAGAAGGCTGAGTATGTGAATTGCCGGGAGAGAGCGGGCGAAAGATGTAAGACTCAAGGGGGCTGGAGAAGTCTAAAGCTGTTTCAGTTGGATAGACAGTGTCTTAAAAGCTGGAGGAGAAAAGAAATAACAATTAAATATCACTAAAATAGCTTCAAAATTTATTGTAGCTGGTAGAAACCACAATTTATAAACTGTCGGTTGTGCTCATTTTTCTTCACTGTTCTATACAATACAGATGTTCAGATTTCAGTGATGATATCCTGTTTCCTGATGGGTTCATCGTAATTGTTGTTGTAATCTGCCTTGGGAAGCCTGGTGTTATAAAGGTGATAGAATATGTTGAAATTAAATGGAAGTAGAATTAAACTCTCCTTTCATTGGGGCACATGGAATCACATCTCCATCTGTTTTGTAGAAGTTTATCTTTTAGATACACAAATGGATTATTCTGTTTTTGAACATGTTTCTGCTGCTGGACAAATTATAGCTGCAAGACACAGTTGTCTGAAGCTAGCCAAAGTGGACAAAATGATTTTTCTTACTAAAAACTGGAAGTAAAACTTGACCAAACTTCACTTTTCACATGATGTAACACAGAATGATGTGCTCACATTAAATTTGTTTTTGTTCAATTGCTGCTGCCTGTTTTTTTTTACTCATTGTGTTATAATATTAGCATGTGGGCCTCATTATTTCAATCTAGTTAAATCGAATCAAATCAAATCGAAAAACCAATTTAAAAAAATCGAATCATATTGAATCGAAAAATGTTTGACTGAATCTGACAGCACTAGTGTACAGCGCAGTGTATGTCTAGTAGTGCTATAGAAATGATAAGTAGTAGTATTTGACCTCTACATAATGTACTTTCCATACACCACGTAGACTTAGGTTCTGATGTACCACAGATTTGTATTTTTTGTGCATCTGGCAAGGTTGATGTTTAGAGCATTGACACCTGAATATTGCAATAGCCACTCCTTCATTTAGCTGTTCTCCGTATTCCTATTCTTCACTTTCCAGACTAATAGCAAGGTGCCAGTTTCTTTCTCTACTGGCCCTAAGCTATATCTGGCTGTTTTAATGTACCTTTGGGAAAATCTTTTAATGACATATTTTAAGGAATGACCTAAAACAGTAGGCCAGAAATTTGGCTGTTTAGGACCAATAACTCTTTGAAGAGGAGGTGCATGAAGGATGCAATTGCATTTGTATTTTGTGTGAACCACTTTGAACAGGTTTTTTTTTTTTTTTTTTACTTAATTAGAAACATTTACACATGTGTATTTTTCAAATGGTAGACGTGTAGACATTTATATTTCAGCACTTGCATGTGTAAGGTTTCAAATACTCTTTTATACATGTGTCATCACTTGCATGTTTATGTTGCTGATTCGCCAGTGAAGATGTTTTCCATGTTCACAACTTTACACTGGGTGATGTCACTGTACATAGCTGCCTCATACCCATCCTTTCCTGTGTGTATTTTAGAAAAGACTCTATATTAAACCTTTTTCTAAAATACTACCAGAATTTGACATATTCTGACCTGGATGTATTAATTCTGATTTCTTAATTCTATCTAAAAATGGACTCTTATATGTGGTACCTTTTGTAATTTTTATGGTGATGTCATGTATCCCAAGACTAATCTAGTCATCATTGTTATTCTACAGATAAATTAAGAATCCATATTGCATCAAAATAAGGGAGAAAACCCTCTATATTTCAAAATTACAAGCTTCCTCCCCCCCACCCCTCCGTATTTACCAAGCTGCGCTAGCGGCTGCCACACGGCAATGCTGACATGGCCCATTCAAAGTGAATGGACTGTGCCAGCATTAGCGCACGGCAGGCACTAGCATGGCTTAGTAAACAGGGTGGTTTGTATGTACATACTTCATAGACTGTATTTCAAAGCTTTTCCAACACCACCCCATCATTTCCCATCACAAAGAAGTCCAATAAACTTCAAACATTACCTATTGACATATTCAGATTGCCTTTTCCTCAAGAATACTTAATGACTCAGTAAATCCTTAATATAAAAAAGTTAGGTGTGATTGGCACAGCTTACACTAGACCTACTGGCTTCTGTCTTAGAAATAAAGGCCCATTTCAGCCACTTTTGTTAGCATTTTATAAAGAAAAGTAGACATCTACTTTTTGTTATAAAAATAGTTTTGAAAATGACATATTTTTACTCACTTGAACTAGACCCGTGCTTATAAAATTCACATAATTAAATATAGCATGTGTGCAATTATATAACTAAAGAGGCTATTCCTACATTTTTGCTGACAGAATGAGAAAATCTGTTTTGCAGGATTAGACAGTGTATCAGGACGATTTTTAAAAATATGTTTCTCTCACCTCTGCTAAATTGACGGAGCAGAGTCACAATTTGAAGCAACTAAACATAGCTGAATAGTGTTGGATATACATTCACATAAAAAGAGAGAAACAGGAAACACAGATATAGGAAATGTATCAGACAGATGGAAAATGTGCCACTAGGGGGCATCTAGAAAAGGGAATAGCATTCTACTCAGAGACTTCAAAATTCAAGCTTTTTAATATTTGCACAGTATTAAAAGGTAATGTGCATACAGTTGTAAAAAAATACAGCTATATTTTTAGCTTCATGGACTATTTTTTCTACTGTGAGCAATTAACACAAATGATATGGAAATTCAAAACTTAAATAAGTATTGAGGGGATATAGAAACAGTTTGCATCTGTTTTTGTCTGCTCTTCAATGCTCTTAATCTTTATGTGCTTGAAATGATATGCAGCCTATTTAAAGATGCAAAGGAAGTTATGAACAAACTTGCTTGTCTTTATTTACCTCCGGGGTGAGGAAAATGTAAACTGCACATATTTAGACGAATACATATCTGACATTTTTCTTCTTTAAAAACTGTTGTACTTAATACAGGATGTATGAGATTTATGGGAAACAGCATATGTACATAACCTTGAGTTTACTGACTTCTGAGTTTCAAGGATCCTTCCATAACAGGTACCTACAAACATTGACCCTTGTCATAACTCTTAATGTACATTGGGTGGTGGCTCAGTGGCAGTGCTAAGTATTGTCATTTAAGTGATTTGGAATTGATTTCTGTAACTATCAGGGTGAATTCTATAAATCGTGCCTTAAAAATGGTGCAGAAAAAAACAATGCTTAAGCGCTATTCTATAAGCCACGCCTAAAGTTAGGTTCGGTTTATAGAATAGAGCTTAAGTGTAGTGATCGTGCATAAATTTAGGCATGTCCATTTGCACCAATGAAAACATAGTACAAATGCCTCTGCCTAAATTAATATGCAGAACACCCTTATTCTATGTAACTGGAATCCACTGCTGTGGTCTGTCCCAAACCACCCATGGCCCTCCTATTTCCACATCACCTTTTTCCAGGATGTGCATAAAATTTAGGTGTGGATCACGTGCCTAAATGAAAACGGTAACGGAATTCAAACATGCGTGGGATATGCATAAAGGAATCCTGTGCAGTAGGAATGGATCCTCAGAAGCTTAGCCGAAATTGGGTGGTGGAGCAGGTGGAGGAAGAGAGGTTGGTGGTTAGGAGGCAAGGATAGTGGAGGGCAGACTTATACGGTCTGTGCCAGAGCCGGTGATGGGAGGCGGGACTGGTGGTTGGGAGGCGGGAAATACTGTTGGGCAGACTTGTATGGTCTGTGCCCTGAAAAAGGCAGGTACAAATTAAGGTAAGGTATACACATATGAGTTTATCTTGTTGGGCAGACTGGATGGACCATGCAGGTCTTTTTCTGCCGTCATCTACTATGTTACTATGTTACTATCCAGCTTATAATCGAAAGACAAAAACGCCTATATTGCGACCTAAATCGGGAGATAGGCGTTTATCTCCCAAAAACGAATAACGCGGTATAATCGAAAGCCGAACTTGGACGTTTTCAACTGCACTCCATCGCGGAAGCATGCAAAGTTGACGGGGGCATGTCGAAGGCGTGGTGAAGGCGGGACTGGGGCATGGTTATCACTCGAACAGAGATGGGCGCCTTTCGCCGATAATGGAAAAAAAGTATGCGTTTGTAGCTAGAATTTAGGGCACTTTTCCTGGACCCTGTTTTTTCACGAATAAGGCCCCAAAAAGTGCCCTAAATGACCAGATTACCACCAGAGGGAATCGGGGATGACCTCCCCTGACTCCCCTAGTGGTCACTAACCCTCTCGCACCACAAAAAAAATGATGTTTCACAACTTTTTATTTTCACCCTCAAATGTCATACCCACCTCCCTGGCAGCAGTATGCAGGTCCCTGGAGCAGTTGTTAGGGGGTGCAGTGGACTTCAGGCAGGTGGACCCAGGCCCATCCCCCCCTACCTGTTACAATTGTGCTGCTTAATGCTTAGTCGTCCAACCCCCCCCCCCCAAACCCACTGTACCCACATGTAGGTGCCCCCCTTCACCCCTTAGGGCTATAGTAATGGTGTAGACTTGTGGGCAGTGGGTTTTGAGGGGGATTTGGGGGGCTCAACACACAAGGGAAAGGTGCTATGCACCTGGGAGCTCTTTTACCTTTTTTTTTGTTTTTGTAAAAGTGCCCCCTAGGGTGCCCGGTTGGTGTCCTGGCATGTGAGGGGGACCAGTGCACTACGACTCCTGGCTCCTCTCACGAACAAATGCCTTGGATTTATTCGTTTTTGAGCTGGGCGCTTTCATTTTCCATTATCACTGAAAACAAAAACACCCAGCTCACAAATTGTCGAATAAAACATGGACGTCTATTTTTTTTCGAAAATACGGTTCGGTCCGCCCCTTCACGGACCCGTTCTCGGAGATAAACGCCAATGGAGATAGACGTTTTCGTTCGATTATGCCCCTCTATGTATGCACCTATATATTGATTTTAATTGGCACCAATAATTGCTTGTTAAAATGCCAATTATTTGCACTAATTGGCTTGTTATTCAATTTTGCCTTGTGACTCTGGGCAAGTCACTTAACTCTCAGTTGCCCCAGGTACAAAATAACTAGCTGTATACAGTATGTAAGCCTCTTTTATTGTAACCACAGAAAGGTAGTATATCAAATACCATTCCCTTTAGATTATGCATGCAGATTTTTAGTAACTTTTATAGAATTAAAATAATTAGGTGCTTCTTGCAATGGTCAGAGCTAAGGATGCAATGGAGGAATCATTTACAGACACTGGGAAAAGGGATTTTCCGCAATTACTTAAGAGGCGGGGAGGGGGCACCTAGAAGGTAATGTCATGAGGAGCCACCCAGTCTTTTAGACAGCATGTGGGGGATAGTAACTTGCTGAGGGTCATAAGAAGTATCAGTAACATAAGAGTGATTTGAACTTAATATGCGCTACTTCCTCATCTCAAAAACTGCACATACTTTCAGTGCCATAGCGAGGGCGGCTGACACCCGGGGCGGGTCCCCGCTGCGCACCCCCCCCCCCCCCCGGGTGCAGCTTGGCGCATCCCCCCTCGGAGCGTATTCTTACCACTGGCGTAGGAAAGGGGACGGGTGGGAGGGCCTCTCCACCCCGAGTGCACTTTGCTGGGAGCTGCGTTGGCTCTGCTGGTTCCCTGCTCTATCTGCCCCGGAACAGGAAGTAACCTGTTCCGGAGCAGAGAGAGCAGGGAACCAGCGGAGCCGACACCCCCCCAGCGGCATGCACCCGGGGCGGACCGCCCCACCGCCCCCCCCCTTCCTACACCACTGCGTACTTTCTCAGGGTCCCATAGAACCAACAAAGACAAGTTCTAATTCAGCTGGATGGTCAAATATGCAGGAAGTACCCAAACAGAAGAGAAAATGGTGCCTTTTGAAATGATAAAGAAAAAAAAAACACAATAAGAGAAGGATTTATCCAGGACAAGAATATATTGTGAATAGAATAAAAAAAAAGTAACAAGCTAACAAAAGATTAGTTTTAAAGACAGAGACAAAAGGCAGAATAGACAGCTATCAATGAGCAATCTCCCTGCTGTTACAAGTCTGCCAGATCAAAGGGAATGATTGTTTCCCACTGGTCTTTCATTATTTTGTGACAATTGGCTGGTATGATGCCAAAGGAGGGGACATAGTACCCTCTATTTTAATGAGAATGTTTAATTTCTGAGGGGATCCCATCTCCTGGCTAGAGAAGTGAGACACTAACTGCCCCAATGTTTAAGAAGCAGGCAGATGCATACATCTGCTGCTAATTACTTATATGTAATAAATGCATAAATGTTATGCACATGCAGCATAATACAAGGAGGAAATACCACCCAGAAAAAAGTGACTGGAGAGAACATAAATGTACAAACCCCCTGTTTATTAAGCCACACTAGTGGCTGGCAGTGCAGTAATGTCTACACAGACCGTTCACTGAATGGGCTGTGTTGGCTTTGCCACATGGTTTAGTAAACAGAGAGCTAAATCTTGTAAGTTAGACAAGGACTTAAGAAATTCCATTCTGGATCCAATTAAAGGTCCATGGATTGGCAAGTTTCTTGAAGATCCCAAAAAGTGACTTACCACCAAGAATAAGAGGTGACTTTGTCCAAAAAGCTTTCTAAAACCCAGTTATATGGTTTTAACCACAACATCTGACAATGAATTCCAGTGAAAAACTACTTTATCTGATTTATTTTTTCATGTACTACTTAATAACTTCATGGTGTGTCTCCGTGGCATAGCCTGCCCCCCCCCCCCCTTTTTTTAATTCAGGTCAAAATTGAAGTGCAGTCTACTGATTTGGCTGGCGGAAGTCCCCAAGCCAAGCCAGCAGAAGCTCTCCTCCTGAAAAGCCAGGAAGTTAGCGGAACTTTTCTTAGGCTGCCACTGAACCGGCCAAACACCCCTCTCCCAGTTTCTGTGAAACTGAACGTGCACGAGGGAGGCCCTCCCCCTGTGCATGTACAAAGAAACTAGCATGTACAGGGGGAGGGCTTCACTTGTGCATGCTCAATTCCCCCCCCCCCCAAAAGAAAAAACAAGCATGTGTACGGCTGGGGAGGGAGAGGTGCCAGCCCAGGAAAACTTTCACCATTTCCTGGTTTCGTGAGGAGGAGGGCTTCTGTTAATGGGGCTTGGGGACCTCCATCAGCTAAGATATGTGGATGTGGGTGTGGATAGGGCAGTATTTTGTGCCCTCCCACCTTGTGCTCAAGACCTTCCAAAATCTGAGGTCTGGCTACGCACCTGGTATGTCCCCTAGCAGGGGCATAGCCAGACTTTGGCAGGAGGGGAGTCTAGAGCCCGAGGTGAGGGGGGGCATTTTAGCCCCCCCCCCCCCGGCGCCACCAACCCCCCCCCCCCCCCCCCGTCAGGTACCCTTGCTGGTGGGGGGTCCCCAACTCCTGCCAGCTGAAGTCCTCCGAGTCCGGCGCGTTCGCTGATCTGGATTCTGTATCTGTCAGTCCTGACGTCCTACCCTGTATCCACATGTGTATTCATACCTTCACAGAAACAGAATCCAGATCAGCAATGCACTGGAGGCTGGCGCTGAAGAGGACTTCGTCTGGTGGGTGTTGGGGACCCCTGCCAACAAAGGTACCTGACGGCTGTGGCGGGGGAGGGTTGGCGGCGGTGGGGGGGTGAATGTGGAGGGGGAGGGTCGGCGGCAGGGGGGGTGAAAGCAGGGGGGCCAGGGCTAAATCTGCGGGTGCCCATGCCCCTGTGGCCCCACCTAGCTACGCCCCTGTCCCCTAGTAAACAATTGTTTTATGTTTACCTGTTCCACTTCACTCAGGATTTTGTGGAGCTCTATCATATCTTCCCTCTACTGTCTCTTCTCTAAACTGAAGAACTCTAATTTCTTTAGCTTTTCCTCATTTGAGAGTCCTTCCATCTCCTTAGAGCTATATCTGTTTTGAGATGCAGAAACCAGAACTCCATGTAATACTCAGTGAGGTACAGAGCCATTATGAACAGGGAATAAAACAAATATTATAAATATCTGTTTTATTCTCGTTTCCTTTCCTAATAATTTCTAGTTCAGTAAATTCTCGATTATCCAACCTTATCTGGCCGATCCCCTGGTGACATCATTGTGTTGCTGTTAAGAAGTGTGCAGGTTCTCTTCCTGTTTTCCAGCTTCACACCATGCAAGGAAGCCATGTTTTATTTGTTGCTATAGTGGGAATTGAACCCAGGTCACTAGGATCAAAGCCCCAGGCACTAACCATTAGACTACACCTCCACACTACATTGCTAGTGTCCAATTAGCAGCACTAATTGGTTTGCTCACTGAGCAGAAAATGTCAATGTGTTATTCACATTCCTTTCCCTGGCTGGTGACTCCTATGGATAATTCTATAAAGTGGGCATTAACATTTATTTACCCATTATGCATGTAAATGATTGGAATAATGGCATATATATGAGTAAATGCTAAAATGCTACATAAGTGGTATTCTGTAAATATACATATATCCTACACTTAGGTGGAGCTTGGGTGAAATATATGCAGAAGTCATGTGTGCATAACCTATGTATTACTATAAGCTGTGTACTCATTTTAGTCAATTCACCATCAGCAGCTTACACTGGCCCTATGACAGGCAAAAATGTTTGTGCCTAAATTATAGATATGCATTTCACCTGTTAAGTTAGCACTATAAAGGAAAGTAGGTGCCTGCTTTCCTTTACTGAATAAACATCTCATGTGCACACTCTAGGGGCTAGATTCTATATATCATGTCAAAAAAATCAGCACCAAAATGAAAAAAGCTTAAGCGTAGCCTATAAAGTATGCCTACATTTAGGCATACTCTATAGAATAAGTCTAAATTTCCGCGTGGTTTATAGAATACACTGAGTGTCCATCAATGTGACTAAATGTAATTGCATACATTTACACCACATTTTACTTGGTGTAAATACTCAATACTGACACCTAAATAACGCATGGAGCAGGTGTATTCTATAACAGCTCACACAGATTTTATAAACTCCCATGAACCGCCCATTGCACACCCATGGCCACGCCCTCTTTTCAACTATGCGGCTTAGAATTTAGACACATCATGTTATAGAATACGCTTAGTCAGTTGTGCATGTAAATTCAAATTATTGCCAATTAGTGTTAATAATTCCCTGTTATTGGCAATTATCAGCACTGATTGGCTTGTTAACTAATTAAGTTGAATGTGCAGATATAGAATATGACTGTATTTGCACATGCAACTTAAATCACACTAAATAGAATCCAGGCATAGATGCCAATATAAAGGTTCATTGTTAGATAATATACCCCCCCCCCCCCCCCCACTCCATATGAAACCTAACATCAGGTAACTATAATTTTGGTTATGCTTCTACGTGTGCATTATTTTGAACTTGCTCACATTACATGTCATCTGTCTTTTCTATGCCCAGTCTTCTAACCCTCAAAGGTCTTTTTACAATTTCATCCAATCCACATGTGATTTAATAGGTTTGAATAGTTTTGTGTCATCT
Organism: Microcaecilia unicolor; assembly: GCF_901765095.1. Lineage (NCBI taxonomy): Eukaryota > Metazoa > Chordata > Amphibia > Gymnophiona > Siphonopidae > Microcaecilia > Microcaecilia unicolor. The sequence goes on along the minus strand of NC_044033.1, from coordinate 455,017,777 downwards.
GCAAATTTGATCACTTCACTTAGTTTTCCCATTTTCATATTGCTTACAGACATGTTAAAAGCACCAGTGCTGGTAGAGATCCCTGTGATACTCCACTATTCACTTTCCTCCATTGAGAGAATTGTTCATATACTTTTTCTATCTTTTAACTAGTTGCCATGACTTTTTATTTTCCTCAGAGAGGGTTTTGAAAGGTAGAATTAATGAAATCTTGAATCAAAGGGCCCTGAGAGATATCCAACTATATAAACACAAACTGCACAGATGGGGAAATAAGGCGGGTAGGTTACTAGCAACTTTAGTGCGCAACAGACCTGTGAAACAGGTGATTACCCCTATTAAGTCCTCCATGGGAAAGATGCTGGCAACGGAGTCAGGGATTCAGGCAGCATTTGTGGAGTTTTACAAATTGTTGTATAACTCTGGGCATTGTGACATGGCCCAACGAGCAGCTTTTTTTTAAGGGCTCCATATCCCGACTTTGACACCAGACCAACTGTCCACTCTGAATGCACCTATACAGGGTATGGGAATTCAAGCTACTCATATGAAGCTCAAGCTAGCGAAGGCACCTGGTCCAGATGGTTTGGGTCCTGAGTACTACTAGCTGCTGGGATCAGGCATTACTTGCCCCGGGTCAGTCCATGGGCACTTTGACTCATGCCTCAATAATAGTACTACCCAAACCTGGAAGGGATAAGGAGCAGTTGGGGTCATATCGCCCGATATACCTATTTAATCAGGAGGAGTGGCCTAGTGGTTAGGGTGGTGGACTTTGGTCCTGAGGAACTGAATTCAATTCCCACTTCAGGCACAGGCAGCTCCTTGTGACTCTGGGCAAGTCACTTAACCCTCCATTGCCCCATGTAAGCTGCATTGAGCCTGCCATGAGTGGGAAAGCAAGGGGTACAAATGTAACAAAAAAATAAATATTAAGATGTTTGCCAGTATCTTGGCTTCCAGACTAGCAAAAGTCTTTCCATCCCTGGTTTATGAAGATCAATCGGGGTTTGTGCCAGGAAGGTATGCTTCTACAAATATATTGCGTGCTATAAGTGCTCTACAGGTAAAGGGAACAACAACCTGGGGATGCCATTATTGCCAACGGAAAAAGCTTTTGACAAAATACTCTGGGACCACCTATTTTGGATTTTGCCACAGTTAGGCATATACGGCGAATTTCTGATGGGGGTGAGAGTACTTTATAGTAAACCTACAGCACAGATATTGATAAATGGAGAGTTGTCAAACACATTTGCATTAGAAAGGGGATGAGACAGGGATGCCCTCTGTCCCCCATGCTGTTTGTCCTCGCCATTGAACCATTAGCTTGCAAAATTAGACAATCTTTAGAGCTACGGGGAATAACGGTCAGAGCGCATGAATATAAAATAAACATCTTTGCAGATGACATGTTGATATTTTTGGACCATGTGTCTCGGGGGCTTCCCCTTCTCATAGAGCTTATTCAGCAATTTGGGACCATTTCAGGTCTCAAGATCAACTTCGAGAAATCAGAAACTCTGATGCTGTCCACTAATTGTGCCTGTAGGCAGCTGCCTAATTTTCCCCTAACCTAGTTTTTGGGTCCTATGAAATATTTAGGAGTGTATTTGCATTTAGACTATTTCCTTATGTACAAGAAGAATATATCTGACAAACTAGATGCAATCCGGGCGCTTTGTAGTAAATGGAGGACTTTCCCGTATCATTTTTAGGCAGAGTGGCATTGGTTAAGATGGTTCTTTTTCCCAAGGTTTTGTATTCTCTCCAGATGATACCTCTATGGGTAACAAGTAATGATGAGAGAGCTTTCAGAGGAGTGATTTCTTCCTTTATATGGGGAACATGGAGGGCATGAATTGGGTATAATAAACTGACTCAAGAGAGGGGCAAGGGAGGAGTCAACTTACTGTACCTGATCTCAGTCTATACAATGTAGCAGCGGTCTTAAGATGGATTCATGAGTTACATACAGGGACTTTTGAATTTTCTCCCCCAGGTGTGTGGGAGATTGCTGCCGCGGCCTCTTCATTTTTTCTGCTCTCCATAACAAGGGCTCGCAGCTTAGGTTATCACCACTTATGCGACCACTCAGATTGTCCTGGAATTGGTGGCGGACTAGGTTGGGGGGGGGGGGGGTTGGTGCTTTTCCGTTCTTGGAAATACAGAATAACCCACACCAGGGCAGGATAGGTCACCATTCCTGGCATGGGCTAGACTTGGGTGCCGCTATGTAGGTCAGTTGACTGTTGCGGTTGGGGGGCGACCCCCCTCTTTTCCAGTTTGCCAGGTCAATTGACACCTTTCACAGAAACTATTCTTTTCTTACAACTTGTGCATTATATTCAAACTCTGAGAACCTTTGATAATAAATATCCTACATTCACTGTTCTAGACACAGTTTTTATGCAGATGCCTACTGAACACAATAGACTATCCCATTGGTACCGGATAGGAAAGGCTTGGCGACCTTTCCCTTTTTTTGCTCAATTAGTGGGGCAATGGAGTTTAATCTTGGGGGTGGAGGTGACAGAGAAGGAACTTTCTCTATGCTTCTTCTTGGCATTCAAGTTTACTCCTAATGCAGGGTCTTATGAAATCAAATTTAAAATACTACACAATGTATATGTCACTAGATGCAAGGGCAAGGCGGGCCTTTGGGACTCCAAGGATTGTGATAAGTGTTTGAAGGGCAGAGGCACCATAGTACACCATTTCTTAGAATGTCCTGTCTTGCAGGATTTCTGGAGGGGAGGGAGTTCTTGCTGAATTGGAGGAGGTCCTTCACTCCCCACTGGAGTGGTCCTATGGAATTTTGCTGCTAGGCTCAGACTCAGATCTTGTGGCCCAAGGGTTTTCTGCTTACCACACCACAAGTTCATCCTCCTGGCCATAGTGCTAGCTAAAAGAATAATTTTGCAGCAGTGGGTAGATAAAACTCCACCTCCTGTAGCTAAATGGTATGCTAGTATGCTGCAGATGGTGGAGTGAGAGGGGGGGAACCCCTGATCCAACCCATAAATGTGATACTATGTACAACAGCCTTTGGCGGCACTGTCAGGAAAAAATATTTCAGGTGTCTCCCACACAAAGTACAACCCACCCAGTTGTATGAGAGTCTTACTCAGCCAGAGGGAGGGAGGGTGGAGGAGGGAGGGTGCTAACTTGGGGGGGGGGGGGGGTTCTTCTTCCTATTCTCTGGGGGGAAAAGTAAAAGGAGAGAGAGAGAGACCTTTGTGACTGATGTCTGACTAGCTGGTCACAATAGTGGGTGTTGGGTACGCATTGTGTTATTTAGTACTGTAGAGGGTTTCATTGTGCCATTGTATCCCTGCATGATATGTTCTATTTGTACACAACTGGTGTCTGACTATACTGTGTTTATTTATGTGTTTCTTCGGATAATAAAAATATTTAAAAAAAAAAGCTCAGCCTCTAAAATGTAGCTCAGAAATGTAATACTCAATGATTGAGACTATCCAGCTTATTTTTGAAAGTGATCGCCGGCCATTTTCCGACATAAATCGGGAGATGGCCGGTGATCTCGGAAAAGCGGCTAAATTGGAATAATCGAAAGCCACTTTTTGGCAACATCACCGCTTTCCAGTCGCGTCGCCGGCCAAAGTTCAAAGGGGCGTGTCGGCGGTGAAGCGAAGGCGGGGCATGGGTGGGCATGGGCGTGGCTACCAGATGGCCAGCTTTCAGCGATAATGGAAAAAAAAAACGTCCATAAGCAGTATATTGCCGGCTTTACTTGGTCCTTTTATGTTTATGACCAAGCCTCAAAAAGGTGCCCCAAATGACCAGATGACCACTGGAGGGAATGGGGGATGACCTCCCCATACTCCCCCAGTGGTCACCAACCCCCTCCCATACTAAACAAATATAACTAAAAACCTTTTTTGCCAGCCTGTATGCCAGCCTCAAATGCCGTACTCACTCCATGACAGCAGAATGTGTTGTATCCTCTGACAGCCCTTCCCTGGTTGTGATGTGGCTCTCAGGTGAGTGTGACACCTTTTCTGTTAGATGCCCTGCAGAGTCACATCAGCAATGCATTGTGGTGGGTGTAGGGTACTGGGCTCTACTCCCATGGTGCTTTCCCCCCCTGCTAACTGGGTTCAGAGTGTGCCCTGTTTTGTTTTCGGTAGTCCATGAGGTAGTGGCCATTTTTGTAACACAGTTTTAGATCCCTTTCGTGTGTCACCCACGTTAGAGAACGTTATTAACTTTAATGTGGCTGAAAGAGGGCATTGTACACCATTCTGCCAGCTCTGACCTATTGCTAATCTCAGTACCAGGGAGACTATTTGCCAGTGGGGCACAACCTCTGATCTGCAGTTAACTGTGAGTAAACAAGCTTATTCAAATAAAGGACTTTTTCAAAGAGATTAGTCTTCAGGTGTCAACTGGTGTGCCAAGGTTATACAGCAGCAACCAGTCCTAGAGGCCTGCGTGTATGCAGGTCCCTGGAGCACGTTTAGTGGGTACCACAGTGCACTTAAGGCAGGCGGACCCAGGCCCATCCCCCCTACCTGTAACACGTGCTGGTAATGGAAGCCCTCCAAAACCCACTGTACCCACATGTAGTTGCCCCCTTCACCCCTAAGAGCTTTGGTAGTGTTGTACATTTGTGGGTAGTGGGTTGTGGGGGGGGGTTGGGGGGCTCAGCACCCTAAGTAAGGGAGCTATGCATGTGGGAGATTTTTCTGAAGTCCACCGCACTGACCCATAGAGTGCCTAGCTGGTGTCCTGGCATGTCAGGGGGACCAGTGCGCTACAAATGCTGGCTCCTCCCACAACCAAATGCCTTGAATTTCACCGGGTTGGAGATGGCCAGCATTTTTTACCATTATCACTGAAAAACAAACCCGGCCATCTCAAACCTGGCGAACTCCAAGGCATTTGGCCGGGCTAAACCGTATTATCGAAAAAAAAAGATGGCCAGCCATCTCTTTCGATAATACGGTTCCGGCCAGCAGTAGTGCTGCCGCCAACATAGATCGCCGGCGATCTATTTGGCTGGCGACGTTCGATTGTGCCCCTCCACATCATTTTGCTTTGGCATTTAGTCACCATAGTGTGCATGCTTTTAATTTATAAATCCAAAATTGCTCACTGTAGTTCAAGTGATCTGTAAAACTACCACCCTGATTCTTCCAATTAAACATTCAAAGGTATATTCCTCATTATACAATGGTGTACTATCAGAACTTCTAAAGTTATTTTATTTAAATGACTTCAAAATTCAGCCAAGTGAATGCACGTTTTTCTGTGTGTGTGTCCAAGAGGACAAGGACAGATGCTGTATTACACTATTGTGTAGAATTCCACCAGCAGTATGATTCACTTGTTCTAGCAAGGCCATACTTTGCTTTGAACTGCTGATTTTGTGACAGTACGTATTAAGTTAGTCCAATAAAAGAACTATATCACACTATCTATTTTGGTTTATTGATCTTTATGTCTATGCAAAGAATTATTTGAGATTACTTTGACAAGGAAGGAGCAAGGGAGCACCTGAGACTTAGAAAACTCAAATAATTGATAGCAGTTATAATAAGAGAGGCTTAGAGTAAATGATTTTGAGGATTTCTTTGATTAGTAGAATGGAATTTACTGTATGCACATGTTATATCAATTTAGTCATGAGCACTTTAGCAAGCTATAAAGTTTGCTTAAGTGCTCATGCCTAAATTATAGGCATGTACCTCAACTAAAGTGCTTATCCTAAATTATAGATGCATATCTGATATGTTCCACTAGTACTCTTTAAAGGAAAGTAAGCACATACTTTCCTTTATAGAATAGGCCCCACACATACTTTACTTATCCCCTTACCCATCTTTACACTTGTCTTTCCTTCCCTGATAGACACTAGAAGGCCTTGACTTGGCCTCCCTGGGCCAGTGTTTTGTTGACTTTCTCCTTCCTCTTACTGAGGCCTTGCTGGATTCCCGACCAGTCTGACCCTGCCAACTTCTAACTCATCTGTAATCCTCCTTCTATCTCTAAACTATTGGAAAAGATAGTTCTTGATCAACTTACTCCCTTTCTAGACAGATTTTTAGCCCTCCATCCCAAGCAAATGGATTTCCACCAAGCTACAGCACAGAATCATTACTATCCACATTTTACAATTAAATCAGGCCAAAATTGACCAACACAATCCAGTGAGTCTAGTATCTTTAGATTTGTCTTCTGCTTTTGATCTGGTGAACAATGCCATGCTCTTTCCTGTGTCTATGGGTTAAGTGTTTGGGGCATGGTTTATTAGTGGTTTTCCTCCAATGTTAGCTCATATCAGGTCTAGGTTGGTTCAGCTCTTTAGGAAGTTTATCCAATAACCTGCTGAATGCCCTAAGGCTTCTTGTTAGCCTCCACACTTTAATATTTTCCTCGCCCTATTGCCTTTACTAGTTTTGGGCCCTTTGTACTAAGCTTCAGTATAAGGGGGCCTGCACTGGCCTCAGCACGTGTTTTTGGCGCGCTCTGAGGCCCCCTTTTACCACAGCATGTAAAAGGCTCTCTTTTTTTTAAAGACATGGCCATGCAATAAAAGAACCACTTGCCGTGCAGCTATTTTTGGACGAGCATTAATTGCCACCCATTGAGGTGGTGGTAAGGGCTCCCATGCTAACCTGGTGGTAACTGGACAGTGTGCATCACTGCCTGATTATCACCAGGTAAACACCGAAAATGGTGCACACTGGGGGTGGGAACTACCACTGGGCTGCTGTGGTAGCCCGGCGGTAGTTCTGGATTACTGCCGCTTAGTAAAAGACCCCCCTTACTCCCTTGGCCACAATCAATACTGCTATGCTGATAATATCCAGATTCTTTTTCTCTTAATCTCTCTTCCCAGACATTACTTCACTCCAAACCTGCCTTTGTGCAGTGGTTAGATAGAGGACAACTGACTTTTCCTCAGTTCATCTAAATGCAAGGCACTATCCTTCTGCCCTCTGCACCCCTATTTGTCCAATCCAGCATCTCCTTTCTGTCTCCTTGTCCTTCTTACCCAAAAGTTCAGCATATGCCTTTTCTGTGTCCCCATCTCTCCTCCTTTCCAGCACCTGCCCTCCCGGTCTCATCTCAACCCTTTTCTGGCAACTGCTCTCCTGGTGACCCCATCGCTCCTTTTTTCCAACATTGCCCTGTGTCCCAATCTTCCCTCTTTTCCAGCATTACCTCTGTGTCCCCATCTCACCCTTTTTCTACCACTGTCCCCTGTATCCCCAACTCTTTCATTCCAGCAATAGAGCTTCAGACAAGTACATAGAATCTCTAAGGGAGAGGAGGGGATAGTAGATGGCAGGGATGTGGAAACTGCATGGATATGGTCTTTATCTGCCTATATTTTTCTCTGTATTTCTATATTCCCAGCTCACTCTTTTTCCACTGTTGTCCGCATATCCCTACCCCCTCTTTCCAGTGGTGCCCTTCTGTTTCTCTGTCTCACTCCCCCTTTCCAGTGGTGCCCCTCTATGTCCTTGTCTCTCCCCTCCTTTCCAGTGGTATCCCTCTGTGTCCCTGACTCACCCCCTTTTCCAATGGTGCTCCTCTGTGTTCCTGTCTCCCTCCCTTTCCAGTGGTACCTCTCAGTGTCCCTGATCCCCCTCTTTCCAAAGGTGCCCCTATCTCCCCCTTTTACAGTGGTGCCCCACTGTATACAGTGGTGGAAATAAGTATTTGATCCCTTGCTGATTTTGTAAGTTTGCCCACTGACAAAGACATGAGCAGCCCATAATTGAAGGGTAGGTTATTGGTAACAGTGAGAGATAGCACATCACAAATTAAATCCGGAAAATCACATTGTGGAAAGTATATGAATTTATTTGCATTCTGCAGAGGGAAATAAGTATTTGATCCCCCACCAACCAGTAAGAGATCTGGCCCCTACAGACCAGGTAGATGCTCCAAATCAACTCGTTACCTGCATGACAGACAGCTGTCGGCAATGGTCACCTGTATGAAAGACACCTGTCCACAGACTCAGTGAATCAGTCAGACTCTAACCTCTACAAAATGGCCAAGAGCAAGGAGCTGTCTAAGGATGTCAGGGACAAGATCATACACCTGCACAAGGCTGGAATGGGCTACAAAACCATCAGTAAGACGCTGGGCGAGAAGGAGACAACTGTTGGTGCCATAGTAAGAAAATGGAAGAAGTACAAAATGACTGTCAATCGACAAAGATCTGGGGCTCCACGCAAAATCTCACCTCGTGGGGTATCCTTGATCATGAGGAAGGTTAGAAATCAGCCTACAACTACAAGGGGGGAACTTGTCAATGATCTCAAGGCAGCTGGGACCACTGTCACCACGAAAACCATTGGTAACACATTACGACATAACGGATTGCAATCCTGCAGTGCCCGCAAGGTCCCCCTGCTCCGGAAGGCACATGTGACGGCCCGTCTGAAGTTTGCCAGTGAACACCTGGATGATGCCGAGAGTGATTGGGAGAAGGTGCTGTGGTCAGATGAGACAAAAATTGAGCTCTTTGGCATGAACTCAACTCGCCGTGTTTGGAGGAAGAGAAATGCTGCCTATGACCCAAAGAACACCGTCCCCACTGTCAAGCATGGAGGTGGAAATGTTATGTTTTGGGGGTGTTTCTCTGCTAAGGGCACAGGACTACTTCACCGCATCAATGGGAGAATGGATGGGGCCATGTACCGTACAATTCTGAGTGACAACCTCCTTCCCTCCGCCAGGGCCTTAAAAATGGGTCGTGGCTGGGTCTTCCAGCACGACAATGACCCAAAACATACAGCCAAGGCAACAAAGGAGTGGCTCAGGAAGAAGCACATTAGGGTCATGGAGTGGCCTAGCCAGTCACCAGACCTTAATCCCATTGAAAACTTATGGAGGGAGCTGAAGCTGCGAGTTGCCAAGCGACAGCCCAGAACTCTTAATGATTTAGAGATGATCTGCAAAGAGGAGTGGACCAAAATTCCTCCTGACATGTGTGCAAACCTCATCATCAACTACAGAAGACGTCTGACCGCTGTGCTTGCCAACAAGGGTTTTGCCACCAAGTATTAGGTCTTGTTTGCCAGAGGGATTAAATACTTATTTCCCTCTGCAGAATGCAAATAAATTCATATACTTTCCACAATGTGATTTTCCGGATTTAATTTGTGATGTGCTATCTCTCACTGTTACCAATAACCTACCCTTCAATTATGGGCTGCTCATGTCTTTGTCAGTGGGCAAACTTACAAAATCAGCAAGGGATCAAATACTTATTTCCACCACTGTATGTATCTTCCCTTTGCATTCCACTGTCCCTATCCTTTCCCTGTCCACCATAAACCTTTTGCAACTCAGTCCCATCACTGCCCAGCATTTCTTTTCAATGTCCTTATATCTCCCCATGTTATCTTTCTCACCTGTCTCTTTCAGTGCTCCCCACTCCACCCCAGATATGTCTCTGGCCTGCTTCCACAGTTCAGACTCTTTCTCCTTTCTCTATTCTCCTCCCCCTATCCAGTGGTCCAGCCTGTTTTCCCTCCTCTCCTGTCCCACAAAAGTCTTGTATCTTTCCCTCTCCCTTTTGTCCACTCTCTCTCTCATTACTACTGCCCTGAAAAGTATTTTCCCTCACCGGTGATTAACACAGCATTCTGCTGGCATTGAGGCCTCTTCTCAGGCACATCCTGTCTCTGTAGAAAACAGGGAGTTGCATCAGTGTACATGAGCCACACCGGAGGAGGGGCCCCAATGCTATCAGAAGGCTGACTGTGTTAAATCACTGATTCTGGAAAAGACTTTTCAGGGCAGTATTGACGCGGGAGAGAGAGAAAGATAAAAGACTCATGCGGGGGACAGAGAGAGATATAGGACAAGGATAAATTGACCAATGGGCAAGGGGGTTGGCTGGGCCCCCTTTGTGCAGGGGCCTGGGGCAGCTGCCCCCTTTGCTCATTGGTAAAAGCGGCCCTCCCTATCTGTCAAGCTTTTTAATTACTTGCATGCCTGTCCACCCTCTTCATCCCTCCTATGCAGCTTTTCTTTCTCTTTTGCAGCCTTGTCAGCTATAGCTCATTTTCAGAGGCTCTGCCTTTTCCTGCCTAGGCTTGTAGCTTTAGAGCTCCCTACCTTTATATATCTGGCTTGAATAGGGTTACCATATTTGCCCTGACAGAAAAGAGGACACCAATAACCATGCCCCTCCCTACCCCACCATGCCCCTTTCCCAACCCCACAACCTCTGTCACGCTCCATCTGCACCCCATGCCACCCCCACACCACACAGTCACCTTGACTTGATCGCCCCAAAGAAAGCCATCCCCTCCTATATATTTCCCTCCCCCCAAATCTTTTTTCCAGCCTCCATCTACTCACCTTTTCTTACAGCTCCCTCAACTCTACCCTCTACCCAATATGGAATGTTCCATATCCACTCCCCTACCTTATCATGTCCTGGAGTCTCCCACCAATGTCAACAGTTTCAATCAAGCTTGTGTCAGTCGCTGCTGCATCCCCGGTCTGCAGTTCAAGTCAATGAATGCAACTTCGCTTCCTGACCCTTGCTCTCTGTCTGCGGCTCGCTTGCTCTAGTCTTCTCTGCCTGCTGTTCTCACATCATGCAGCCTGCCTAAAAACAGTCTGCCTGGCTGTTTTTAGTACTCTGGACAAGACCAGTCCAGTCCCAGCCTCTCTTGGATCAAGGATTGAATTATGTTCCCGGAGTCAGATCCGACCTGACCACAAGAAATCCTGCACTTTGCGGCAAGCCACTTCACCCGCACAAGTAAGTTTAGCTTTTAGCAGCAGGACAGGAGATGTCCAGAAGACAGCCTGCAGTGCAGGCCTCTCTCTCTCACACTCTGTCAATGCACCACTGTCCACACACAGGTGATGCACCAGCACCAGACGTGACCTGGACTGCTCTCTCTCTCCTGACTTGATCTGACCTTAGTTGCCCGTCAATGTGACTCATACACTGCACAAGGACCTTGCATGCAGGTCCCAAAGCAGGACAATTCACACACACACACACACACACACACACACACACACACACACACACACACACCCTAGTAGATCAGCTGATCAGGTCAAGTGACTGCTCTACTGATGTGAACATGGGAAATCTGGAAAAATGATGAAAATGTAAAAACCCACCTGGACTCCCGACGGTGACCTCAAAAAGAGGACATGCCCAGGGAAACCCGGACATATAGTAACCCTAGGCTTGAGCAACAAAACCACCAGAAGTGGAAAAGAACAATGGTGCCCCACAGAAAATCTCAGGAATAAGAACAGGAGTGGGAACAGAACCAGGCTCTTCAAAAAGCAGACTGGAGACGTCCAATATTTGAAATAAAATTTATTTGAGAAAAGACTCTACAAACGGCAGTGCGCCTTTGTAAAAGACCCCCACAATTATGCGTATCAACAAAACAACAAACTGGGACACTGAGGGGGTCTTTTACAAAGGTGTGCTGCAGTTTTTATCGCAAGCTAAAAATAGGCACACGCTAATTGGTCTTTATTTAGGCACGCTGTTATTTTTAGCTCACATTAAAAATAGGCGCACTAGCCGCTAAAGACACCCATGTATTCCTATGGGTGTCTTTAGCAGCTAGCATGCACCTATTTGTAACGCATGCTAAAAATGATAGTGCATCTAAATAAAGACCGTTTAGCGCATGCCTGTTTTTAGCGTGCATTAAAAATGGCAGAGCACTTTTGTAAAAGACCCCCTGTGAGCGTAGGGACCGTGCTGATTGGTACATAGTCAAAGCATTCTTAAAATACAATGGAACTGTAGAATAAACCCACTGAAGAATCAGAACTGGGGGGGGGGGGTCTTTTACAGAGGTGTGCTGTTGTTTTTAGCGTACACTAAAAATAGACACGCTAAATGGTATTTATTTAGGTACGCTGTCATTTTTAGTGCATGTTAAAAATAGGCACATGCTAGCTGCTAAAGACAACCATGTATTCCTATGGGTGTCTTTAGGGGCTAGCGCACGCCTATTTTTAACACATGCTAAAAATGACAGCATGCCTAAATAAAGACTATTTAACACGCGCCTATTTTTAGCGCACGCTAAAAACAGCAGCACACCTCTGTAAAAGACCCCCTAAAACTTTAAATAATGCATGAAATTGTACTGGAAGCCAATGCAGCTTTTCCAAAATTGGAGTAATATGTTCTCTATTTATTTGTAGCATTTGTATCCCACATTTTCCCACCAATTTGCAGGCTCAATGTAGCTTACATTTGCCGTAACGACGGTTGCCTTGCAGACCATCGCCATTTCCGGATAACAGAGTTACAAATAGTATTGTGTTAAGGTGCATACATACTTGGTACTAAACATGTAACATAACATGGTTAGAATGGATCAAGTTGTATATGTACATCATGTGCATAACATAATAAGAACAGATCATGTTGTATATATACATCATGTGCATACATACATGGTAAAGAATAATACATGATGGTATTGCGTGAAGGTTCCTAAGTAGTGAATTGGATTGTAACGTACATTGGGTCTTCGACTATGTAGAGTCCTTATTCAGCATACGGTTTAAAGTGGTATTGCTTAATCATTAATTTCAGAGAGTTTAATCAGTTTTGTGATAAAAGTTCGGTCTGATCTCTTTATACCAGTAGGTTAGTGTGCAGCAGTGTTTTGAACAACTTGCAGAGCCTGGATCTTGCCAAGTACAAAGAATTACAATAATCCAATCTAGTTATAACCAGGTTCTGTGCAATTATCCGCAAACCATATTCAGTCACCATCCCTTTCAATGATGCCTACTTGCCCTTCATGTATCAGTGGAGGAGTAGGCTAGTGGTTAGAGGACAGTCGGGGATCTTTAGTTTAAATCTCATTGCTGTTTTGTGTAAGTTTGCAGAAGTCACTTCACCTTCCGTTACCTTATGCATAAAATAAAATTAGATTATGAGCCTTCCAATGACAGAAAAATGTCTAATGCACCTGAGTGTAACTCATCTTGAGCTGCTTACTGAAAAAAAGTGTGAGCAAAATACAAATAAAATTGCCTTCCACCTATTTTAGATTCAGTTTGAAGTAGGAATTTACTAGGGGTATGCAGCCCCAAAATCCCCATGTATGGGAACTTTAGTTTTTATTAGAGGAAGGGATTCTTCAATTGTATCATCACTGGATCAATATAATTGGTAGAACATGCTTGTTCAGAAAGACTGTACCCTGTTTTGAAAAACTTTGCCCTATTATGAAAGAATTCATACTTTTTGCAGAGTGCACCTACTTTCATAAGAATGCACGCGCTTTTCTGATGTACAGATGAATGCACTATTTGCATATTCGCTCATTATTGGACAAGAGTGAGCCCGTTCTAGGAAAGAGTGTGTCCTCTTCAGAAAGTAAACACACTGGACCCCTTTTACCAAGCTGCAGCAAAATGGGGCCTGCACTGGCGTCGGCACGTGTTTTTCACGTGTGCCGACGTCCCTTTTACTGCAGCAGATAAAAGGGAAGTCTCTCTTTCCTGCAGGAAATGACCGTGAGGCAAGTAAAGTCCTTGCTGCATGGCCTTTTCAGAGGGTGCCTTTACTGCCACCCATTTAGGTGGTGGTAAGGGCTCCTGTGCTAACCTGGCAGGAATCGGGCAGCACGTGGCACTGCCCGATTACCAGCAGGTACACTCCAGCACTACAAAAATATGACAGCGAGTTTGGGGTGGGAAGTAGAGCCCAGCTGCTGCGGTAGCCTGGTGGTACTTCCTGTTTAGCGAGCAGTAAGCCCATGTTGGGCTAATCACTGCTTAGTAAAAGGGTCCATTATTTATAAGAGGAGTGCACGCTACTGATGATGTAAGAAAAAACCTCAATAAATCAGTGCGGGCCAGAAGTTTATTCTGAGACAAAAGGATTTACTTAAACTTGGATTCTTCTAGCCAAAATATGAGACAATTCTCAGCATCAACTATATACGGGCAATGGTAAAGTAGAAAAAGTTGTTTCTGACACTTACAGTCCCTAGTAGGTTTCTTTATCGACCATCTCCTTGATAGAGGATCCTGATAAAGTTCATTTACAGCTTTACTTTCTCTCTGGGCCCCTTTCCCATGTCATTTCCAACAGTGTATCCCTATAATCTACCAGGCATCATTGATCAACCTTTAGAGAACAGCTATTTACTGATAATTTATTGAAGAAAACAATCTCACTAATAACTGTCCATTGCTTGGATAAAGTATGTACTTGCTTTCCTGGTGTGTTTACTTTCAGACAAATTAAAAACAGGAAATTTCATAGCTAGGGTAGGTAACATTCAGTTTTCAAATTACACATGCTATTTTGTCTTTGCTTGACTGCCCACACAAATGGGATATGTTAACTATATGTGGTGATTTCAGCACATATGCTTTGCAGTTTCTAAAGTCTGAAGGAAAACCATGAGTAATCTTTGAATTAGCTGTAATGTATGTAATATAAAGGTGTCCCTTAATTTCAAAGAATATGGACCACTCAAAATTGCCTCATAATTTTATTGTGTTCATGTTCTTTATAATTCTGTTACCTTCTTGGATTAAATTTAGTTTTATTTTATCCATCTTAATGGCAACAGAAAAAAAAAAAGAGTCCAGTCTAACTCCCCTGTTTACTAAGCAGTGTGTCAATGTCAACACAGCCCATTCAAAGTGAATGGGTTGTATCAGCATTAGTGCATGGCAGCCGCTAGCATGGCTTAGTAAATGGAGGGGGGGGATAATTATCTTAGATACAGGCTCCAGCAGAAATACGTCTACTGAAAGATTTGTAGCAAATTGGTCTGGGCCCATTTCCTAGTTACAAATGATTAATGTTAAACTTGACCTTCAACTAAGATTCACCCAGCTCAGCAGTGTTGCCAGGTGGAAAATTTTTTTCCCACCCAATCCAGCACAAAAACCGCCCAAAACCCGCCCAAACTCAAACCCTGCCCCTGACACCCCCCCCCCCCCCCCCCGCCGTCATCAACCCCGCCCCCGCCGTCACCGGCCCCGCCTCCTACGTCACTAACCCCGCCCAAAAATGGCACTAACCCCGCCCCCCGCGGCCGAAAAAGCAGCCCAAAAAACCGCCCTGAAGCCCAAAAAGCAGCCCAAAAAACCGCAACCCGCCGCGGGCAAAAATTTCCCGCGGCGGGTCGCGGAAAACCGCCCACCTGGCAACACTGCCCAGCTGCTGAAGTTGCAACCCAAAATCAATGGGGCCATTTTAAAAGGTATGAGAAGCCCACTATGGGTGTGCCACTTGCCAATTTGGTACTACCAGCAGGCTACTGCAGGAACCCAGCAGTAGAGCCTGCCCCCTCCCCCCCCCAAAAAAAACCCCTTATTTTTTTAGCACCAGGGGCTTACCTGGTGGTAATCAGGCAGCCTCGCATACTGCCTGGTTACTGCCAGTTTAGGGCGGGAGCCCTTACTGCCTCCTAAATAGGTGATGATAAGGGTTCCCCAAGGAAATAGCCATGCAACAAGTGATTCACTTACCTCATTGGTCATTTCCTTTTTTTTTTTAAACTTTTACCTGCTGCAGTAAAAGGGAGCCTCAGTGCATAGCAAATCCATGCACCAATGCTACCACAGAGACTCTTTTACTGCAGCTTGGTAAAAGGGGTCCTTAGTGTACTCACTGAAGGGATTGCTTGTTATAGCTGTCCAGAGCACATAAAAGATAATGGAAAAAGAAATTTCCCTGCTTGCTATGTAGATAAATAAGAAGTAGAAATTAAGCTACAAAGCAGGCGAAGCTCAATGAATCAGCAAAAGTGAAAAATGCCAACACAGCTTTGGATGTTATTTTTATCTGATGAATATTTTGTTTTCTCAAAACGATCCCTTTCTACTTGATCAA
Organism: Microcaecilia unicolor; assembly: GCF_901765095.1. Classification (NCBI taxonomy): domain Eukaryota; kingdom Metazoa; phylum Chordata; class Amphibia; order Gymnophiona; family Siphonopidae; genus Microcaecilia; species Microcaecilia unicolor. Next base: position 455,001,918 of record NC_044033.1, on the reverse strand, counting down.
AGAAATCCTCAGAATTATTTATGCTAAGCCTCTTTTATTATAACATCTATCAATTATTATTTTTTCTAAGCCATAGTTTATTCCCCTGATAATTCCTTATCAGAGTAAACTCAATTTTTGCATACACACAAAGGTCAATAAACAGAAAACATAACATGATACATTTTTATTGGACTACGTTAATACATTTCTTGACTAGGTTTTGTAAGCTGACATGCAAGCTTATTTTCGAAAGAGATTGCCAGCGATCTCTCAAAAGCGGCGAAATTGGTATAATCGAAAGCTGCTTTTTTGACACTATCGCCGCTTTCCTGTCGCTGAGCTGGCGAAAGTTCAAGGGGGCGTGTCAGCGGTGTAGTGAAGGCGGGACATGGGTGGGCATGGGCATGGCTACCAGATAGTCGGCTTTCATGGATAATGGAAAAAAAAAGCGGCGTTAATCAGTATTTCCACGGTTTTACTTGGTCCTTTATTTTCACGACCAAGCCTCAAAAAGGTGCCCCAACTGACCAGATGACCACCAGATGGAATGGGGGATGACCTCGTACTCCCCCAGTGGTCACCAACCCCTCCCACACTAAAAAAATAAAAATAAAAACCTTTTTTGCCAGCCTGTATGCCAGCCTCAAATGTCATACCCAGCTGCCTGACAGCAATATGCAGGTCCCTGGAACATTTTTTGTTGGTTGCAGTGGACTTCAGGCAGAAGGACTCAGGCACATCCCCCCCTACCTGTTACACAAATTAAAACAGGGAATCTCATAGCTGGGGTAGGTAACCCTCCCCCAAAACCCACTCTACCCACATGTAGGTGCCCCCCTTCACCCATAAGGGTTATGGTAGTGGTGTAGAGTTGTGAGGAGTGGGTTTTGGGCTCCTCCCATGACCAAATGCCTTGGATTTTGCTGGGCTTGAGATCGCCGGCATTTTTTTCCATTATCGCTGAAAAACAAAAACGGCCATCTCAAACCTGGCGAATTCTGGCATTTGGCCGGGCCAAACCGTATTATCGAAAGAAAAATGGCTGACCATCTTTTTCGATAATACGGTTCGGCCAGCTGTTTGCGGCGCCGCCAAAATAGATTGCTGGCAATCTATTTTGCCGGTGCCGTTCAATTATTCCCCTCCAGGTCTTCAACAGGATAACACAAAATGAATAGTTCAGAGCAAAGCCTGAGTTTGCTAGAAGATACAAGTGATTCAAACTGCTGTGGTAATTCTGTATAACTGTACAATGCAACATCTGTATAGCATTTGCCATCTTTACAGAATTCTGTACTTGCCGCTCAAAATTCTGCACAGGCAACTGCAGTGGCAGGTCACATTATTCATCTAAAATGATCTTGGGGGCAGAGAAAGAGTATGTGGCCTGACATTCAGCTGTTCTCTTTCTCGTCTTCTTTCTGGTTAATAATGAAAATAATATTTTTGTCCACATTGGAGAGATTGAATAAAGGGATGTACAGTTGATGGAGGGGGCAAAGAAAATGATGCTGTTATATGCCTTTGTGAAGGGGATAGTAGAAAGATGTATGGTGTTGAATGCCTTGATTAAGGAAGAAAGAGCAAGTGGAAGGGTTTTGTTTAGGAGAGATAGAAAGTTTGCATCTTCCCAGAAATCAGGGCATGGCCAAGGGTGTCAGCCGCTCTAGGCAAACCTTCAGCTGTGCTGATCTCTTCTCCCTCAATGTTGACAATCTTCCCTTCCCCTCTCTATGCCGTTCCAATAGCCAGCATCTCCTCTTCTCTAATCCTCTTACCAGTTAGATAGCATCTACCCCATACCACATCTAGCATCTCCTCGCTTTACCCCTAAATCCTCCCGGGCCAGTTCATATATTAAATGCATCAATGCTGCAGGGACCCTGTAAGTACAGAGCTGCACTGAAACACTGCATTGTCTTGCGCCCCTCCAACAGAGGTTTGCCTCTTAGGGGGACAGGACAAAAAAATGGTTCAGTGTGGGTCTATGCTTATAGGGCATGAGCAGCAGTGATGCTTCTTAAATCTTGTGCAGACCTGGGAGGAGGTAGGGTGGAGGCAGTGACTGGCCTGGCAGTGAGAAGGTAAGTGGGGGAAGGCTCTAAGGCATCCCAGAGCCATGCCACCACCCCTCAAGTGCTGGCGTTTTAGGTAGACGTGTAATTTGCCTAGTAATTGGGCCAGCTGTGCTTGGGATGATGAGAGATCAAGTTGGCAGAGGTATGCATGGAGGGTTGAAAAGAGAGCAAGCTTTTGGGTGGGGGCAGAGAAAAAGAACTAGAAAGGTGAGTGTCTGAGATGGGAAGAATGAACTCAGAAAGACAGGAGGAGGAAGAGATAGCATTTGCGGACAAAAAGAAATTGAGGTTTTGCTGAGAAAGAGAGAATAGGGGGCAGATATAATTGGGCATATTGCTGACAAACTGAGGAATGCAGATGGTTCTGGGTGTCTTGTTATTTGGTAAGATGAGAAAGAACAAAAAAAAAAGGGAAAATAAATCTGGAAGAGGCAGGGAAAGGGAGGACCAGGCATAAATTAACAAATTAAGTTAGAAGTATTCATCTTAATGAGGGACCAGAAAAAAAACTAGAGGTTGAATTTGTAGGAAGGTAGAAAACCAAGAACCCAATTTACCAAAGAACATAGAGATCAGAATTGAAGGACCCAGGTTTGGATATGTTCACTTCAGTTCAGGTGGTATTGTAAAAAAAGATCTGCTGACACAGGCGTGCAGGTGTATTATGTCAGCAAATGCAGCAGGAACAGCCATTTTACAAATACACACAATGAAAAAATACATGGCATGGTCCTGGCAGTTTCCATTTGTACATAGACATGGTGATCTTGCCACTTCCATGCAGGGTGTGAACAGGAAGACAAGGGGGTGGATAAAATGGAAGTGGAAGAGGGGGAAGTGAGGAGGGTCAAGAGAAAAGGGAGACAGAACAGAGCCTTGCCTTTGCTACCTCCGCAGAGGGAGAAAAGGAAAGGGTTCTTGCCCACTGGAAAATGGAGGGTGGAGAAAGACTACAATACCCATCAGCCCCGGGGAAAACCCTGGTACAGAAACTATCCTCCCCAGCAGCCTCCAAGGGAGAACTCTGACAAGGCAAGGGAGGTATCCCCGGAGGTTAATCAGGAGGAGGAGAAACAGCTGAGGAAAGGGTGGGACGAGGAACCCATGGAGTGGCAAGAGGCTGGAGAGAGAGAGAGAGAGAGAGAGGGGAGAGCCTGGAAGAGCCGATGGACATAGCAGCATGGGCTCAGTCACTGGGAACAAACTGAGTTCTGAAAGCAGTGGGGTTTATCTTTCTTTTTTCCCTGCTGTGCTGATTCCCTTGAAAAGGGAAACCGTGGGGTGTGTTTTTGGTTCCTGTCTTTGTTTGGAACTGCTGGACTGTGAGCACCAAGGAAATAAAAACTTACTGATTTGCTTTTGGAGTTATTGGTCACCCCAAGGCGTACCCTGTGGATTACAGAGGGCTATGGGGCTGGGCATGAAGCTTGGCCCATAGCCGAAGTCGTAAAGGAGGCGGCAAGATCCTGAGAACCCCTGGAGGAGGGTCGGATCTTTCACAAGGGGCATAGCCAGACTTCGGTGGGAAGGGGGTCCAGATCCTGAGGTGGGGGGCACATTTTAGCCCCCCCCCCGGTGGCGCCGACCCCCGCCACCCATTATTGACCCCCCCCACCGCCATCAACCCCCACCACCACCACTGACCCCCTCCACCATTGCCGACCCCCCTGCCGCCACCGCCACCTTTGATGACCCCTGCCGACGACCTTCTTGACCCCCCTCCTGCCACCAACCCTCCCCCAACTTAAAACATAAAATCCCACCCTGTGGGGAACTATCATGGGTGGGGCAGGATCAGGAGGGTATGGTCCAGGAAGTATAAAAACTCATGGTACATCTAGGTTAGGAGGCCCAGCAGGAATCAGTGACACCCAAATGCAATTGTCTCCATCACCTACATGTGAATTTCAGCTTCTATAATCAGTTAGGCCAGGTTCAAGCTTGTAACCTTGCAACTATGGATTTTTGATCCAAGTAACTGCTAGAGACTAATTACATTGGTAACGCTGGAGAATCAGGCCAGAAACAAGTAACGTGTACTGACATGCTGAAAAACAGTAATGTACACTGTGATCCTGTAGGAGCAGGCGACTGGAGAACCGTGTTATGTCTAAGGAACATTTTTGTGTTTATTTTCTCTTACTCAGCAGTGAATGGGAAAGAACCCCTTCATGATACTTATAATAAATACTATTTTCTATTACATGTAACCATTGTGTAGCTCCAGTATGTCCTGGCTCCAGGATGCCCTCACTCATGTAACCATACAGGGTCTTGTATCCCCTTTAAGATGGTACCTAGAAGCATTGCCAGTCAAATTAACAGGCATTGCTACAGTAAAATAATATGGCTTGCAATGTTTACCATGGGTTCAGTTATTCTCTTTCCATAGTACTGAGCTGATTTGTATATATTTGTATGCAACTCTTGCTTACTACTATGTAATTTATGCTGAGTCTAATATTTAGGAGTATCATGCTGCAAAATCAGTGAAGAATGCATAGTCTTAGGAAATAATGTACATTATTTGTAAACCCAGCACATTATTGTGATGTTGGATCTTAGTAAATAGTCTCCTTAGGGAGGAACAGTTCCGTAACTGGTGGAGAGATAATAACTTTGTTTTGAAAATCTAATTGGTCATGTAAGTGTTTTCCTCTTAAACATTCTCTGTTAACAAATTACCTAGAATTAATGTGTAATCCCCGGCCTCCTATGGTACCCTGTGCCAGTTTATGCTTACAAGGGGTAGGTTGGAAAGCACCTTCAGGTACAGAAGGAATGTGAATAGGCAAGAACACTCCCTACTTTGCCTGGAAAAACAGGGTTCTGGGACACTAATCCACTGGAGCAAGATAAGTATAAAAGACTGTTCAAAGAATTTCTCTGTCACTTTCATACAAAAATTAACCAGTGTATAACTTACAATAACTTTACTGAAAGGTTCTAGGGCTTAAATTAAAACTGGAATAAAAAGACAATAAGATATTTATACAAGGGGAAATAACCAAGATATGAACATAAAGATAAATAGTACTTCCTTTTAAATCTTACTGTAAGACCTGGAATTTCAGTCAGCTACCCCTGAAAAGAATACATTAATTAAGTTCGGTCAATAATATAGCAGGGTGTATGAGTTCTTACCGCTTTCAGATAAGATTCCAAACAGAAGATATAGGGGGTCTTTCACAAAGGCGTACTAGTGTGTTTAGCGTGCGCTAATAATTGGTGTGAGCTAAGTACTAGAGACTCCTATAGGAATATATGGACATCTCTAGCGTTTAGCGTATGCTTATTTTTAGCACGCACTAAAAACACTACCACGCCTTTGTAAAAGGACCCCATAATAACTCTCTCAGGGTGTCTTTTACAAAGGCGCACTGCTGTTTTTAGTGCACACTAAAAATAGGCACACGCTAAATGGTCTTTATTTAGGCGCACTGTCATTTTAGCACGCATTAAAAATAGGTGCGTGCTAGCCGCTAAAGGCACCCATAAGAATTTTCGAAACGAAAGATGGATGTCCATCTTGTTTAGAAAATACAGGTTTCCCTGCCCCTGGATTTTGCCATTTTGCAAGGATGTCCAAATAGCATCTTGGATGTCCCTTTCGAAAATGCCCCTCTATGTCTCCTCTGTGTTTAAATTTAGAAGCGAGTATTGTTTCTTCTTTCTTTTACAGTACTACACTTCTGTAAAATGTTTATGACAATTTATCCTTTCTTCTACTGTCTGTAAAAGGCACATTATTATTATTATTATTATTATTGACATTTAAATCCTACATTATCCCAAATAAGTTTGGTTTCAGTGTGGCTTACAATAAACAGTACTGGATACATAACAAAGAATAATGCATAAGAATGTAATTTGTTGTAAGAATCCAATTCAGTGGCGTTCCTAGGGGGGCGGACACCCGGGGTGGCGCCCCGCCCCCCGGGTGCAGCGCCCCCCCCCCCCCCGATGCAGCGCGGACCCCCCCGGTGAAAGACACCCCCCCGTGAAAGAGCCCCCCCCCCCGGGTGCATGCCGCTGGGGGGGGGGGGTGCCGCAGCGCGCGCCTGCTGCAAGTTTACTAACTTTGCTCGTTCACTACAGCTCCCTCTGCCCCGGAACAGGAAGTAACCTGTTCCAGGGCAGAGGGAGCTGCAGCGAACGAGAGAAGTTAGCGAACTCTCGCAGCAGGTGCGCGCCGCGGCACCCCCCAGCGGCGTGCACCCGGGGCGGACCGCCCTCCACCGCCCCCCCCCCCTTGGTACACCACTGATCCAATTTTACAATACAATATCATAAACATACTGGGATAGCTATGGATGTTTAACATTTAGAAGATCTATTATGAATGAGAAATTGTACATGTACATAAGTATTGCCATACTGGGAAAGACCAAAGGTCCATCAAGCCCAGCATCCTGTTTCCAACAGTGGCCAATCCAGGTCACAATATACCTGGCAAGATCCCAAAAAAGTACAAAACGTTTTATACCGCTTATCCCAGAAATAGTGGATTTTCCCCAAGCCCATTCAATAACGGTCTATGGACTTTTCCTTTAGGAAGCTGTCCAAACATTTTTAAAACTCCGCTAAGCTAACTGCCTTTACCACATTCTCTGGCAACGAATTCCAGAGTTTAATTACACGTTGAGTGAAGAAAAGGTTTATATGAATCATTTTAAATGTACTACATTGTAGCTTCATCGCATGCCCCCTAGTCCTAGTATTTTTGGAAAGCGTAAACAGATGCTTCACATCTACCTGTTCAACTCCACTCATTATTTTATAGACCTCTATCATATCTCCCCTCAGCCGCCTTTTCTCCAAGCTGAAGAGCCCTAGCTGCTTTAGCCTTTCCTCATAGGGAAGTCGTCCCATCCCCTTTATCATTTTCGTCGCCCTTCTCTGCACCTTTTGTAATTCCACCATCCAGCTTATTTTCAAAAGAGACGGACGCCCATCTTCTGACACAAATCGGGAGATGGACGTCCGTCTCAAAAACAGGTATAATCGAAAGCTGAATTTGGACGGCCCCAACTGCTTTCCGTCACGGGGACGGGCGAAATTCTCAGGGGCGTGGCCGAACAGTAGCGAAGGCGGGACAGGGACGTTCCAGGGCGTGATTAACAGATGGACCTCCGCGCCTGATAAAGGAAAGAAGCAAGACGTCCCCGACGAGCATTTAGTACACACAAAGTTGGTCCTGTTTTTTTCACGACCAAGCTTCCAAAAAGTGCCCAAACTGACCAGATGACCACCGGAGGGAATCGGGGATGATCTCCCCCGTCTCCCCCAGTGGTCACTAACCCCCTCCCACCCTAAAAAACAAACTGTTTAAATATTTTTCCAGCCTCTATGTCAGCCTCAAATACCATACCTAGCTCCATGACAGCAGTATGCAGGTCCCCCGAGCAATTTTAGTTTAGTTGGTGCTGCGCGGGACCCATGCAGAGAGCGAAAATCGGAAGAATAGTAAATAGAGCAATAACCAATTCAGGTAATAATTAATTGTTTGAGATATCGTTGGTTGTTCTTTGTCAGGGTTTGTTTGAATAGGAACGATTTGTAGATTTTGCAGAATCTAGTATATTCCTGTATATTTCTTATTTTGGGTGGTAAGGAGTTCTACCATTTGGTTCCTAGCTAAGTGAAGTCTGCAGAGTGGACAGTTTTGTAGATCACTTTTTTGCAATTTGGGAGGTGTAGCCTGAGATAGTTTCTTGCCTCATATTTAATGTTTCTTTGAGGTAAGTTTATTAGTAGTACCATATCATCTGGAGCTGTGCCATTAAGTATTTGATAGATAAAGGTACATAATTTGAAGGTGGTTCTTGCTTTGATGGGAAGCCAGTGTAATTTGATTAATAAAGGCAAGGCACTTTCAAAATGAGAGATTTTGTATATGAACCTGGCTGCAGTGTTTTGAGCTGTTTGGAGTTTTTCAGCAGGTACTTCTTACAGCCAGCATATATGGCATTACAATAATCAAATGGGGATAATGTTTATGATTGCACAAATAGTCTGAATGTTTCTGATGAGAAATAAGGTATGATTCTTTTTAGTTTCCAAAGAGACCTGAAAGATTTTGTGATTACTGAGGAAACTTGAGTTTCAAATGGTAAATGTTTGTCTATAATTATACCTAGAATTTTCAGATTATTGTCAATGGAGAATGAAGTGTTGTCAATTGAGAAACTGTTGTAGTCATTTTGGTCAAATAGGTTGGTAATGACCATGAATTTAGTTTTTTTCTTTATTTAGCTTTAGTTTGGATTCTGAGGCCCAGGTTCCCCATAAAATTTAAGCCAAATTTTGTCTTTTGTAAGCTATCTTGAATGTTCTTTTGAAGGTTATATATTTGGTAACATCGTCAGCATATATGAATGTTTTGAATCCTGCTGTTTCTAGTCTGTTACCTAGTGGTGACATCATTACATTAAACAGAATGGGCGATAATGGAGAACCCTGAGGGACACCACAGTCCAATGACCAAGGAGAGGATAAGGTCCCTTTCATTTTCACTTCGTTTCACTTGGTTTCAGGAATCTGTGAAACCATGTGTGGACTGTTCCACATATACCAAAGTTGTCTAGTATATCTAGTAGGATATTTTGATCTACTACATTGAATGTGCTACACATATCAAACTGCATTATTAAGATCTTAGACCCTATGCTAATTTCTTTTCTGAGATTTGATACTAGGGTAGTAAGGACAGTCTCGGTGCTGTAGCATGGTCTGAAACATGATTGCGATTTGTGTAGTAGGGAGAAATGTAAAAGGTAGTCCATAGTTTGTGCTGCTACTATTCCTTCCATCACCTTTACCATCAAAGGAATGGAGGTTACTGGTCTGTAGTTTGTTACATCGGTTATGATGATTGAATTAGCTAAAGTGTCCCATGGCTGTGTGTTTTCTTTTGGGCTGGTGAAGTCCAAATTATTTCTTGTGATTTCTCAGGTCCTGTATATGTTCCTGAAACTGACTCTCTTCTCTCCAGTTTGCACACCTTTCTCCAACACTCTCTTTTCCCTTCTGAGCTCCCAGAGTATTTCAAAGCAGCCAATAATAACAGCTGAGTTCATATAGTGGGTGGAGTCCAGGCAGTGTACCTTCACTTCCTTGTTGCTATACAGAGGCCTACATTTTATAACACAGGGGACTTTCAGATCCTGGTGAGTGCCAAAGACAAATTCCTTTGATTTCCTTTGTAAACACTCAGGGTTTGTTTTACAAAGGTGCAATAGTGTTTTTGTTGAGTGCCAATAATTAGCACGTGCTAAACACTAAGACACCCATGGAAATATATGAGCATCTCTAGCATTTAGCATAAGCTTATTTTTAGTGCATGCTAAAAACGCTAGAGTACCTTTGTAAAAAGTCCACTTAGTCAATAAAGGAATTTCTGTATGAAACTTTCCTCTCAAATGCACTCTGAGATGATGGGCTCTACAAAAGTTTGTTGCTTTCTGATAATCAGTAACCCATCAGTTACCCATTTCCATAAACATGAATGTCTCATTTATTGTCATTTGGATTTTCTTCAGTATGAAATAAAACATTGGGATGGTGTAAAGTTCCCTAACGATCAATAGCAACCTGATCACTCTCCTTGAACAAATCAATTCTATCTTGATAGCTAGTCTTTGTTACTACTGTAATACTTTAACAGAAATTTATGACTCTTAAACCAATTGTTCAAACTACCTTTAGGTCATAAATAATAGAATCAATTCCTAGCTTGTGAGCTTCTATCAGCACTACCACACACCATTCCTCCACCACCATTATAGAAAACATTTCAGAACATATTTTATGAGGACATAAGGTAACAGTTTTTGAAAAGCACTTTAAAGCCATACGTGAGTGATGAAGCCTTTAGCCTCCTTCTTACTTCCCATTCTTTCGAATGACAATATCAGGCATTCAGGGTCTATCTGTGATTTTCACATTACTTGCCATGAGATCATTTAATCAAAGTGTTTTCACTGGTAAATATATCACTTCCTTTGAATATTGATCCTTATTGAGGCAATTCTATAACTCGGTGCCCAGAAGCATGCACCACCTATGTACATCATTGGCACCAATAATTGGCAGTGATCTGTGTACTATACTGTACTTCATGAATCTTATACTCCACTAAGTTTAGAGCAGATTCTAAGCAGATTACAAAATAAAGGTTCCTTCATTCAGGAGAATTACGATAGAAACTTTTAAAAACTTAAATCTAAAATACATCCCTCATCATCACTATGACATCTTTTTCACCAAACAAAAATGATTTTAGCACTCTTCGAAAAGTATAGTACAGTGGTATTCTCCAAATTTCCAAAGAAAATGTGTTCCAAAGCTTCACTCCACGATATCAAAAGGACAGGTCCTATATGGATTTCTTTCAAATGCCCTTAAAAGATGGATAATTTAATTTCAAATTACGTTATGATCTAGCCAAAGAAAAAGATAACGGAAAATCCAAATAATTAATCAAATTACTAGGGCAGTCATGATGTAACAATTTATACAGCTAGCTTAAATTATGATCTTAGGTACACAGGAAGCCAATGTAATTAATTTAATAAGGGGGATGCTCTTACTTTTTAGTAAGACCCCAAAGAGTGAGTTGCAATTATCCAAATATGGAAGTAAAACTGCCTGTGCCACTGTTCTAAAACTATTGGAGCGGAGCTTAGAGCGAATTGCTCGTAGGTGTCATAATCGGAAAAAAAAAATAGACAAGGTCTTCACATGTAACTCAAAAGTTATGCATGAATCAGTTATAACTCCTAATATTTTTCAATGATCTTCAATCACTAATATCTCACCTGTTTCCAATTCCAAACACTTCATTGGCAACATCTCATAAGCTCCAAACCACGCGACCTTTGTCTATAATCTATTCAATCTTTTAAAAAATATATCCTTAGGCCCAATTATCAATTTTGACAATCTGCTTCAAGTATATCTCCAGGCACTATTATATGAGGTAGAACATTACATAAATGTGCTAGGAGTAACCATTTATTTATAACATTTGTATCCCACATTTTCCCACCTATTTGGAGGCTCAATGTGGCTTACATAGTTCCGTAAGTGGTGATTACCAGTTCCAGAGAGGAGAAATACATATTTGAGGAAGAGGAGACAGAGTGAATTAGGTTACATGAAGGAAAGTTCGTCTTATGATAAGAACTGAGAGGTATTAGGTTAAACTTCATTCATGACAGATTAACTTGAACAATTAGGAATATCCTATATAATAAAACTCACCCTCAACATTCTGAAGACACTGACGTCAGTGAAGCCAAGCCACTGACATCACTTCCTTCAAGACAGGTTCAAAGGGTTCGTGGTGGTGAAGCCACCGAAATCGCCAAGTCTCGGGGCCCTGCCCTCGCGTCAAACGTGATGATTTCTAGGGCGGATCAATGGCGTCACACACCGAGGGCGGAGCAATGGCATATGGTGCATTCAGGAGGTGCGGAACAATGGCGTCAGAATGACGAAGGGGTCGGCAGGTAGGTAGGTAGGTAGGTAGGGAGGGAGGGAGAAAGGGGGGTGTTGGGGAGGAAAACCTTGCTAGCGCCTGTTTAATTTGCTGCAGAAATGGGCCTCTTTTACTAGTTAAACTATAAATCAGGATAATTTAGCATAAACAATTAAGACATAAAGAATACATTTTGTATAGGTGTGTTTTGTTAGTTGGCATTTAGGATGAGTTGTTATTGTAAGCTTTCCCCATAAGGGGGAATACCAATAGTAAGATCATGGACAAGCAATGGGCACATCAACACATAACACGCACAATTTATAGAATACTATCAGTTCTACTTGTTGATTGGCACAGCTAGGTGTGCCCACTTACACCAGCTACTGACCTGGCATACGTGATCAGGCCTAACTTTTGGTGTGCCAAAGTGAGTTTGTACTAGTATTCTATAACAACCCTGAATGTCTGAATGCTGTTATAGAATTGATGCTAAGCATAGCTCATTGCACTGCCACTTCTTGGTGTCAGATTATAGAATTGCCATAAACCGTATGCAAGTGGTATTAGATAAATAGCAGGTATAAATTTTAGGGCCCTGTGTACTAAGGCACGCTAGCATTTTTAGCATACGCTAAACGCTACAGACACCGATATGGGTGTCTTTAACATTTAGCATGCACTAATGTTTAGCGTGCGCGCTAAAAATGCTAGTGTCCTTAGCACAGCTTAGTAAACAGGGCCCTAAATGCACAATCTAAAGTTATATGCAAGATGGTCCCTGAAATATGTATGTGGCCCTTGAACTTATTTTTATTTTTGTTACATTTGTACCCCACGCTTTCCCACTCATGGCAGGCTCAATGCGGCTTACATGGGGCAATGGAGAGTTAAGTGACTTGCCCAGAGTCACAAGGAGCTGCCTGTGCCTGAAGTGGGAATTGAACTCAGTTCCTCAGGACCAAAATCCACTACCCTAACCACTAGGCCACTCCTCCGTTCTGCACCCCAAATGCTTGAGGTTCCTATTTTTGCACCAAACATTATAAGGGGAATTCTATAACTGTGTGCCTATAATTAAGTGACTGGAAGGCACTATTCAATCAAGGAAAGTAGGTGCCAATTTTCCTTTACAATTGTTCCCAAATGTTGAAGATATATACACAACTTATAGCTTTGCATAAGTTATGCATGTAAGTATGAATCCCATACACACTCCACCTATGTGTATGCTTACCTGCAATGATGTGCTATATAAGATATGTATTTCCAGAATAGTACTTAGATCCATATTTGGCCTTAGTTTAAACATTTATGCACTTAATCAGCATGCAAAGTTTAATGCCAACTTGATCACTTCTCAAGATTTCTTAGATAATCTATCCTTCTGTTTACATGATAAGCGTTTTCTACTCTGTTGTAATCTTAGTGTCATCCACAAAAAGGCAAATAATCCTTCTATTCTCTTCACAATATCATTCATGAAATTATTGAAGAATTTGTCCAGGACCAAACCATAAGTTGCTCTGTAATCATTCTGTTTTCCTCTTAATACATCACATTAAACATTGTACTCTGTTTTCTTTCATGCATCCGATTTCTCATCAGTTCCAGCACTATTGGGTCCACCCTCAAGCTGCTCAGTTTATAAGATTCCTATGTATCAAAAGCTTTATTGAAATACAAATATACCATCATATTTAGTGCATGCATATGAGCTAATTCCCAATTCACTCAATAAAATAAAGTGATTCTAACTGTCCAAAATTTAAAAACATTTAACCTGCCAGAAACAGCTCCTGTCCAGTTAAATGGCACTTAATCAGTTATCTGACAATATTCATCAAAAGATGATCGGCTATCTCCACTGAATATTGCCAATTAGCATTTAGTGGATAACCAATTATATCATGCAATATAACCTGCTATCCGCTAATATTCAGCACATCGTCGGCTAAGTTTGGTAGCCCTGCTACCTCCCTCAGTCTGACTATTGGCCCCTAATTGTTTAACTTGGTCTTCTTCTGGTAAAGCCATCCTGCCTAGGGTCTTGCCCTGGGTCCTTTACATTCCAAATGGTCTGGTATTCTGGTTTAATGGTTTACATGTGAGAGACCTTTGAGGAACAAGTTGCAATTATCCTTCTTTAGTGAACACCAAGCAAAAATATATGTTTAACATTTCTGATTTTTTTTTCTTATCTCCTCCACGTAGCTCTCCTTTTCTTCTGATTCCACTAATTCCCTTTCTTCTTTTGTCATCATGCCTGAGCAATGTCACCTTCCTTGAACTCCATGGGGTCAATATTCAGCCAGAGGCGGTGAGGGTTTTGAGGACTGCCGCTGGTGTGTTTCCAGACAATCAGTGCCATGTTTGGACTTTGGTACCAAATATTTGTTTTTTGTGGATCTGGCTAACACATAGCCAGTTAAGTTGATATTTAACACTTAACTGGCCATGGGTTACCACATACTGTGTTTTATGCAATCCCATTTATGTCCTGGTTGGTTAAATGCTGATTATCAGCACTTAACTAGGCAAGTGCTGACTCCATCCCAGGAATGCCCACAAAATAGCAGGTTTTCACTTAGGAGCTAACCACTAATTTTTAGCAGTGATAACTGGTTAAGTATCATTGAAAATTAGTGGTTAACCACAAACGAGCAATTTGAAAGGGCAGTGGCCATTTCTGGCTGGTTAAATAATTTTGAACATCGCCCAGCTTGTCTAACTTTTCAACCCTTTGTGTCTTTGTCATCCTGGCTTCCCTCTCTGCTTCTGACAGTTTTACCCGATATTTTCCCCTGTGCTCCTCTTTTTGAGATGTGTGGAATTTTTAAATGCAATTCATTCTATCTTTACATTTCAACCATCTCTTTGGAAAACTTTAATTTGCTAACATAAGATTAGTTGCCTTTATTATAGTTAATTTAAATTTTCCCACAGTTTTACTTCACAGTACTTAAGGCTTCTAAAGTCTAGACTTTTAACTTTTTTATGACCCTTCACTGCTTTGGCTTTTGCATCACTAAAACTTAGAAGCTCACCTAAGTGGTCATCAGAAACACTTTCATAATTTCTAAGCACCATACTCAGTATCCCCTTTTGCCTTATGGTTCTGTTAACCATTTGCCTGAGTTGAGCCTCTTGAAAGGAGCTTTTGATTTCTAACTAATCCTATGGATGAGATGCTCCAGTGCACATCTGGAAGATTAAAGTCTCCCACCAGTAACACCTCCCATATAATTTCAATCTTATCACTATCCAACTATTCTATCTGTGCTGTAGGGCTATAGATCATTTTAATGTGGATAGAATTTTAAATTATCATCACTCCATTTCAAGATGATCTTCCATGCCTCCTCTTTTCCCAAGGTATACTCCTTTAATATATTTTAAAAGTAAAGTGTCACTCCCTTCCCCACCTTTATTCTCTACTTTGTCTTTCCTGAAAAGATTATAGCCAGATAAGGTTATACTCCAGCCATGAACTTACTGATTTACATCAATATAGTAGCCGCAATATCTAGGTCTGCCTTTACTATTAGAGCTTTGCCGTATAGAATTTGATTGCCCAGTCTGCAAATATCTGTACACATAACTTTCCAAATGCTCCTTTTATTTTCAATGCAAAAGCGCTACCTTTCCTTACACATGCCCACCCCCACCCCACCCTCTTTGTCTTCCATTCTTCCATGTTCTTAATAACAGTCTTATTGGAAATATATACATTTGTGTTTTCATGTTAACTTTGTCAAGTTAATAGCATGATTTAATGAGTTTTAATCCATCATCCCCTTATGCAGATTTTTTTTTGTCATTATACAATATGAACAGTTCAGATAAGGTCCTGCTCTACTATGCAAGTCACCAGTCTGAGTATGTGCCTCCACTGCTTGATTCACCTATTCTCTGCTAGAACTTTTGCAATACGAAGCAAAACAGTTCAAAAAATACTGCTGTGCTCCTTTTCAATGTGTCTTTCATAAAATTGGTCTCTGCCACAAAATTTCACTTTTTAGCCCAGAATCAAAAAAATGTACATTTGTCTACTGCCAATCAGATTCCATTATGTTCTGGCACCATATTATGCAATTCCTTCATGCTCAGTGAGCATCAGGCCAGTAACGTCAATGTATTTTAACAGTTTTGTAGAAGTCAGAACCAGGGCCAGTTTGTACTAGAGGCCGTTGGCAGAGTAAAGTCACTCACTCTTCACTCTTCTTTCAGTAAATAAATCATTCCAGGCCAATGGTTTACTCTGAATCAAAAGGTTTATTTAAACTTATGGGGGCACTACAGTTAAATTCTTGGAACAGTGCTCAGTATCAACTATATACAGGCAGAGGTAAAGTAGAAAAATAGTCAGGGTAATTCTATAAAGGGTGCCAAAAAGCAGCATGCTGAGCATGAAATATATAATGATATATGGGCACCCATTATAAAATGCTCTCAATCCCAATAAGCACTGAATTGTATACTCAAATATAAGCATGAATACAATCAATGAGGTAAACTTAGAAATAGCAAAATGAAACCCAGTAATAGCATTAACATGAACTCTACATCAGTGATGATCTTAGGTCGGCTGCCACCCGGGGCGGATCGCCAATATGCAACCCCCCCCCCCCGGGTACAGCACGACCCTCCCTGGCGAAATGACACCCCCCTGGCGCATCAAACACCCCCCCCCCCCCGGTTGCATCTTTAGCTGCGGGGAGCAGCCGCGCGGCTCTCGGCTCCGCTGGCTCCCTGCTCCCTCTGCCCCAGAACAGGAAGTAACCTGTTCCAGGGCAGAGGGAGCAGGGAACCAGCGGAGCCGACAGGAACGCAGCACCCCCCAGTAGCGTGATCCGGGGTGGACCGCCCCCACTACCCCGCCCTTGTTACGCCACCGCTCTACATATTTAAGAGCACTGTAGAACAATCATATAACAGAAATATGACTAGAGACATGAGATCAATTCATAACAGATCCACTGGATTATCAAGTCTCTCCTGGAACTCTTCCAACCAGTCTGTGGAATGGAAAAGATCATTCTTCACTCCTGCTAGATCTTTGAGAATGGAACCCATGGCTACTCCTCACCTGCTCTCTGGAGCACCTCAGAACCTTGCTGCTTCCTTGCTCCTCAGAACATATCCCCCTTTCCTGGACCCCTCTCACCATAATTCCCAGAATCACAATATGCAACCTCTCCATACTTGGTCCCACCATGCAGGAGGTAATCTAAAACATCACCGAAAATTATGTCACTTCTTCTCGTTGGAAACTTCCCTAACTTGAAGTTTCCCCATAATAACAGAGATTCTGCTTTCTCCCTACTAGAAGCATACCACAGCAAAACAAAATGGCATACTATGAGGTGCGTTGAGGCATCCCATTGTACTGTTGCCATGTGTGTGTACTATCCATGTGCTAAAAAATAAATGATATTTTTTTGGTGCAGGGGGCATGTATGAGGACAAAGATTGGTCATGTTCTGTGTTAATCGGTTAGTGCAGCTACATTGCCATGCTCTAACTGATTAGTGTGTGCTTAGTGCATGAGCCTTTACTGCCTACATAATGGGTGGTAGTAAGGGCTCATCCACTAATCTGTTTTAATGACCATGTGCTAATGAAAAAATTAGCATGTGGCCATTAATACCAAAAGTAGGAATTTCAGCCATTTTACCCCAGAGCTAACCATTCATTATTTATTTATTTTGATTTTGCTCACACCTTCTTCAGTAGTAGCTCAAGGTGAGTTACATTCAGGTACATTGAGTATTTCCCTGTCCAAGGAGCTCACAATCTTAGGGCCCTGTTTACTAGGCCGTGCTGTAGATGCACTAACATTTTAGTGCATGCTAATCATAGAGACACACATTATATTCCTATGGATGTCTCTAACATTAGCACATGCTAAAAAGTATTACAAGGAAATACTTTAAAATAAATAGGAGGAATTATTTTTCACTCAAAGAATAGTTAAGCTCTGGAACTCATTGCCGGATGATATGGTAACAGTAGTTAGCGTATCTGGGGTTAAAAAAGGTTTGAACAAGTTCCTGGGGGAAAAGTACATAGTTTGCTATTGAGATAGACATGGGAGAAGGCATTGTGTCCACTGGGATTGATGACATTGAATGATGCTACAATTCGGGTTTCTGCCAGGTACTTGTGACCTGGATTAGTCACTGTTGGAAGCAGGATACTGGGCTAGATGGACCATTGGTGTGACCCAGTATGGCTATTCTTATGTTATGTTCTTAGGATATGAGCATATCTCCTATATACACACATAACTTAGAGAGTACTGCAAGTTATATGTGTTGTCTGTTGCCCTTGGGTATATCTATTTATGCCTGCTATTACATAAGTACATAAGTATTGCCATACTGGGAAAGACCAAAGGTCCATCAAGCCCAACATCCTGTTTCCAACAATGGCCAATCCAGGTCACAAATATCTGGCAAAATCCTAAAAATGTACAAAACATTTTATACTGCTTATCTCAGAAATAGTGGATTTTCCCCAAGTCCATTTAATAACAGTATCCACTATCTACTTCTTTTCCTAAAAGATCCCATGTGCCCGCCCATGCTTTCTTAAATTCAGACACAGTTCTTGTCTCCATGATCTCATCCGTGCATCCACCATCGTTTAGTTTCTGACCTAATTTTTTAAAAGACATTTTGGGTTAAATTCAGTAAATGGTACTCAAGTTTGGACACAGAAAAAGAATAAGTACTAAGCGCTATTCTATAAACAGTGCATCAAATTGGGTTATTTACAGTTCTACAAATACCTGGATGAATAATACAATAGGGTTATTCTGATCTTTGATTATGTGATATTATATTTTGTAATGTGTTTAGAATCTTTATTGATGGTAGTGGGGTATAAATACATATACTAGAATAGAATAGCATATATCAACAGAATCCACGTCTAGAGTAAAACGTTGTGCCTAAATTAGGTGTGGATTTGCCTTATTTTATAACACTGCCCACAAATTCCTTGACCCTCCCATGGCCAAGCCCCCTTTTCTGGTCTGCACATTATATATATTTGATTCACCTACTGCTGTATGGAATTGAGCTGATCAACTTTATAATTTGATTAAGAGACATGATATTGTTTAGACTGAAATATATAACCCATTCATAATTATATATATAATGCCACATATGTGCTATTTATTTTTGTTACATTTGTACCCCATGCTTTCCCACTCATGGCAGGCTCAGTGTGGCTTACATGGGGCAATGGAAGGTTAAGTGACTTGCCCAGAGTGACAAGGAGCTGCCTTTGCCTGAAGTGGGAATTGAACTCAGTTCCTCAGGACCAAAGTCCACCACCCTAACCACTAGGCCACTCCTCCACTCCACTATGGTGATTTCATAAAGACTAGATAGCTAGATTTAGCTACTATGAGGGGTAAATTCCCTTTGTCTTATAGAATCTAGTTTCCTACCTCAGTAGTTAGGATAGGACTTCCCAAACTGTGGATCACAACCCCAAATGGGGTCGTAAAACATACCTTTAAATGCCCTCAGGGGTCTTGTGCTTCCTGTGGCTGTGACAATAAGGTTGCCGTCATAGAATGATAAGTGTTGAGATAATAAAATGGATCCAGCTGAAAATGTCCAGTTCTCATTATTCATAATTACAAAATAGGCCAATCTATGCAAAGTATCTTGTGTTTTATTTGCTAAAGGAAAATCTCACTTCACCTGACTATAAATGCATAGAAGGATAGAAGCTCATTTCTTACGTACAGCCTTTCCAAAAGGCTTCTAATGTAAAACTCTCAGAATAATTACATACTAAGCAAGCCTCCTTGAGACATTATAAATTGCTGGTTTGACTCTTGATCTTGAAGATAATAAATGAAAATACTTACTATGCAGTATCCATTTTTCACTGAAGCAAAGAGATTGTGGAAAAGTGTTAAAATCACTGAGACAAAATCCTCACACATGGACGTGAAGAGCAGTCTATTATGTACAAAGTTTTGCCGTGATTATGTATTTAACACTCTCTACAAAATAATACTGCTATCTATTTTCTCCAGTAATATCAAATGTATTTTTTAAATTGAATTCAAAAGCCAATTGTTTGATGTGACAAAAATGAAGAAAAAAAAGTATGATCCAAAACAAACTCTATTCCTAATTTAATTATCCCAGTAACTGATTCACCTACTGCTGTATGGAATTGAGCTGATCAACTTTATAATTCGATTACGAGACATGATATTGTTTAGACTGAAATATATAACCCATTCATAATTAGCTCTGAAGCATTTAAGATTCTTGAAGAGTTTAATATCTGAGTTGACATTTACCACTGAGGTGCTTGAAACACAATATGTTAATGTAAAGTGCATATTAAATAACATCATAGTATTTATCAACATATATTTGTCTTGCTTATTGTTTCACATTAGACCTGACCCTCCACTTTGGACTGAAGACAGAAAGGCAAAATGATTGAACATGATAGCAGCTAATGCAAATGTCATGCTAACATTTATGCACCCCACGTGCATGTAAATGACTGGAATACTTGCACATGTGCATATATGTGTCCATGTATGTATGAAAATGCCAAAAAATCTGGCTATTCTTTAAAACGGTGCCTCAATACAAAAGTATGTATTTTGCAGGTCAGTGTACACACGGGTGGAGTCTGAGAGAAGCATGGGTAGGGCACACAGTAATGCAAATAAATTATAGAAAACTATCCTTTTTTTTTAACCCTGTCAGCGACTAAATTAGCCTGGATATTCAGTGACAGGGCCATGTGTGTGCTAATTGGAAAACTAGTGGCCATCAGAGCTTATGCTGGTCCCGGCTGATATTCAGCCAGGGCCTGCATGAGACAATTTTGTGGGCCCCAGCTGAATATTGGTTGGGATCCATATAACTTAAAACATTCCTCAGCCCCTTTGATCCCATTCCTACCCCCAGGAATGTTCCCATTTTTGATCCCTCTCTCCTTGATCAAGCAATATCCCCCTCTCAACCTTCCTCTGCCATCAGAATATCCCCCCCCCCCCCAGGCCTACCTAACATTCCTGGTGGTCCAGTGGGAGTATTGGTGGCAGGAGCAAACCCCTCTTGCTCCTACCCTTAGTGGCTCCCTCATCAAAATTTCTGCCGCAACTTCTTGCAGCAGCCTCATAGTACTTGGTAGGGGGACTAGTCTGGGAGACAGGGGGGATTAGAAGAGGATACAATCCACAGGGATAATACGAGAAATGAAAGGGCTGGGGAACATTTTAAAAGTTACACGTGTGTTGGTCGACATTCAATGCCGGCACTTGCATAGCTGTGCAGCTGAATTTAGGACTGCTCAAAAGCAGTCCTAACTTTTCCTGCTTAGCTGTATGGGTGTTGGCTCTGTATCACCAGCACCTTCATAACTGTCGGCTCCTCCTCAATCCCTCCTCCTGTACCACTCCATCATCTTTGTTTATTAAAAGGCTTGATATACCACTCACCTTTGCAGAACAGTGGTTTACATAAGTAATAACAAATCAGTAAGAAAAGAAAGAAACTCCATTGGTGAAAAAAGAGACCTAACCCACACTCAGCAGAAAACTATTCAAACATACCTACAAAGAACTGCTAGATATTAACATAAAATCAATATATACAAAAACAGGTTAAACAGACAAGACTTCCCAAACTCCAGGCTATAGACCAAAGGCCAATTTGAAAAAAAAAATATGTTTTTAACAGAAGCTTGAATTGATTTGGTTCTGCATATTCTTCTGTTGGTAGGCCATTCCAGAGCACTGGAGCATACCAAAGAATGCCCGCTCCTGGGTAGCCACCCAGTGTGCCCTTTGCAAGGAAGGTACTACAAAACTATGGTCCTGCAAAGATCTAAGGGACCTACCAGGTGTGTATAGAGTAGTCCAGTTACTAAAATATTGTGACTCAGGTTCCCATAAAGCCTTGTGGGCCAAGCAAAGTGCCTTTAACCTACTCCCATAAGGGATAGACAACCTGCCACTTTTTAATGGCTGGTCAGAGCCAACATGGGGCATTGCCTGGTTAAGTGCTGATGAATATTGACAGTTGGGCAGCCATGAGTGATTTAAACAAAATTTCCTGCTCTTCAATATTATTTCTGTTTATTATTGTCCATTGTTCAGAAACAAGTCAGGTTATAATCCTAAATGAAGGCATGGGGAGTGATAGTTACAACCTCAACCACCTTACTGGACAAATCAGATGAGCTATTTCGGTCTATATTGTATGTGTGTCATGATCTACTATATTCATATGCATGAAGCAATCATTTTTGTCAGTTACAATTGCCTGAAATGAAGATGGCAATGCATGCGCACAAGTATAATACACAATAACGGGTGAGTCAATTGAGTAAGGGGCCTATTTACTATAATACTTTGGAAGTTAACATGGCAGCACGCTAGGAACCATAGCAGTTAGATGTACTGTACCTTCTAAGCTGAGCGGGAGTCCTGCAACTGCATTTCTGCCAGTGTGTGCATGTGTGGGGGGGGGGGGGTCAATACTGTGTTGCCAATGGCTAGAGACAGGCAGGTTCATTGGAGTCCTGCAGAGCTTGTCTGTCCCTCACTATTGCAAATGTGATAGTGAAACAGCATCACCCACTGGAAGTACTGTAAGTGGAAGACCCCTGCTCAGCTTAGAGGGAACAGTGGTTAGATGATTTAACACAGATATTAGTGTGTGCTAATGCAGAAGACGATATGGAATGGGAGGAGAATGGGCAGGAAATACACTTTACAGTTAATGTGGAGGTACTCACTTCATGTTACTTAGCACACTTAACAGCATCTCAAGAGGTGTATCTAACTACAAGTTACCTGTCACTCAAGTAATGTGTGATAAAAGAACTTCTCTCTGCATTAACTGAATGGCAAACTGTTGGAGATCAACTTGACAGTTCTCACAGAGGTTGTACAGTTACCACCTGTTAAACGTAAATATGTATCTTTATTTATAACATTTGATTAATCGCCAAGTTTGGACTAGCCAAGTCTAGGTGATGTACAGAATAAAACCAGCAACAGCAAAGGAAATTAACTCCAATAAAAAATAGGAAAGTCATACATACATTCCAACAAAGAAAGAGAACACAGCATAGTGATTGCTCCTATCATTCCCCGCCCAGCAACTCTTCAAAAGAGTTCAAAATCTCAACAAAAAGGTGAGTTTTCAGATCAGCTTTAAATTATTTATAAGACATTTCAGAGCGAGGTCCCAGGGGCAAAGCATTAGTGGATGCCATAAAGAAAAAGGCACTGACTCTAGTAGACTCCCAATGTGCTTGTAAAGGAGACAGGAGAACTAATCAATGGTCATTTAATAACTGAAAAATTCACAATGGAACATAAGGTATAGTAAGATTAAACAATTAGTCTGTCTGAAACACTCTGAAAGTTGATAACTTGATTTTAAACTGAATCCTGGAGCAAACAGGAAGCCAATATAAATGTTGAGGTAGTGGAGTAACATGATCCCTGCTGTGTTTGACATGACAAAGAAAATGGGATGCAGTATTTTGTAATAATTGCAATTTTTTAAGGCTGATCAGTATAAATCCGCATAGACCACATTGCAATAGTTTAATTGTATGGTCACATAAGGTATATAGAATATCTGAGTTAAGGAAAGGATGAACTGAATACAGTTGATGTAATGCATAAAAAACAGTTCAAAGTACAGAGGAAATTTGCTTAGCAAAAGGCAGATGAGAGTCAATAATAATGCCCAAATATCTAAAAGAGTTGACCAGCAGTTGGGATACACCCGAAAGAGAGGAACAATAGCAGGTGGAGGTAAATGGTTAGAAATCCAGCATGCAACAATCGTATCAGTGTTAAGGATCAAACAATTGTCTTTCAGCCACATTGCTACAGCCTCCAGACATGACTGTAAAGGATGAATATCTATGGCCATAGGGTTAGTATGATACACCAGAAGGATGCCATCAGCATAAATGTATGTAGAAATATTAATAGACTGAATAAGCATTCCTAATAGACCTAAAATGATGATAAATAGAAGAGGTGACAAAATAGATCCCTGTGGAACTCTGCGTTATATTGGAAAAGCTGAAGAGGTAATCCTTGTACCAGTTACTGAAAAATCTCAGTCTTTAAGAAAGGAATTGAACCAGTCAAGAACTATACTTGATACCCCTATTGATGACATTCTCTGTAAAAGAAGAGAATGATTAATTAACTCAAAGGCTGCCAATAAGTCTAAGGAAACCAATAAGGTAATCAAACCTTTATATAGATTTTTGTGTATTTCACTCAAAAGGGAAGCCAACATGGTCTTCATACTATGATCCGTACAAAAGCCAGATTGTCTCGGATGTAAGCAGTGAATCAATTCCACGTGGTGAGAAGTTGTTGAAATACCAATTTTTCTGTTATCTTTGAGAGAAAAGGAATAGTAGAGACTGGACAATAATTAGCTGGGAGTGTAGCATCAAGTTAACTTAAACCTTACAGCACTGTATTCATAAATAGTTTTAAAGAAATATATTTTGCAGTCATCTGGAAAGGAAACTATATAAGTGGAGCTATTATTTTTAGCCATATTGATTAAAAAGTTATAGTTGGAAGTTAAATTACTTGCAATACTTTCCATATCCCATTTATCATCATCATTACAATTAGCTTCTCAGTCCATTGCTGTCTAAGTAGATCTTTGATTTTCACCTGCTGTTTCTCATTTAAGGCTCTCTGCATCTAAATTACAGCACTACATTTTATGATTTTATATACTTTACATCAATGTTTTAGAATTTGTTAACACAAAATTCAACAATACTGAATAGAGTTCATTCTTTCTGGAAAAGAAAATACTGTATTACTTTTGTCAATGATATATTAATCAACATTGCCTCTGAAATGAAAAAAAAAAAAACTAGAAATAACATGGGAAACTAAACTAATCAAACATGTTTGGAGTTCACACCCTACTACGTATAGGTATAAGTGTAGACTTTGCTACTTATGGAGGTAATTTTATAAAGGTATCTTCATACATATATGTCAGTACATACATAATAAATGCCTCATAAAATTATTTCCTTTGCATTAAAGTAATCACGGTAATAAGAATGTGTGGACTTTCAAGGGGATTTGTTTTTATTTTTATGGGGCAATATTAATTTTAGGTTAAAGAGGTTAATGTGTTTTAGGCCCAGGAGATAGTTTCTCAACTTAGAAGAATGGGAGAAGAAAAGAAGGGATAGCACTGAGGAAAAGCTTGGGAGAATTTGGCTTGGGTGGAAATATAGGGGTCCTTTTACTAAGACAGTAACAGATTTAGCATGTGTTAACAAATTATTGTGCATTAAGTGCCATGCAGCAACAGGTATATAATGAGCTGTATATCATTTAGCACACATTAATCATTAGTGTGTGCTATATCTGTTAGTTCAACCTTAGTAAAATGACCTCTTTGTGATTAAATAATCAGGGAGTATGGGAATATGCCATTTTCTCAGGGAAGGTTCAGTCATGTTGTCAACTGTACGTGCTGTGGTGATCCACAAAGTACAGTTGGGAGGCAGAGAGGGCTTGAGAGCAGAGATGATATAGAGGGTGAATGTTGGTATGATTCAAAAAGATGAGGTTAAGAAATAAATGAGAGCCAGGTGGGAAGAGAATATTGAAAGTAAGATGCAGAAGGGATCAAAGCAGGACTGCTTTGGAAGGAAGGGACGAGGTATACGTGGAAGGAAGGCAGTGGTGTGCTGGTAAATTTTTAACAGGCTCTCTCCCTGCCCTGCACTTTTTTGGGTGGGAGCACGGGGGGCACAGAGGTGGACTGGGGGGGGGGGCAATACATTACTCTCTCCTTCCTCCCTCATGTCAGAGCTCCCATTAAACCATTAAACAACAAATCTTTATAGCCCAAATTAAATGCCATGTTCATAATTAACTTTGTATGAACTTGGCTGCTAATAGTGTGCTGAATTGGACAATGTTGGCAAATTTAGACTCATCCCTCATTAATCAATACTTTCTCTGTGAAATAGTAGTAATAAAAAAGTGCATTTTTATAATATACCGCTGCATTCCACAAAGCAAACGGAGCAAGATCCTACATGTCATCTTGTTTTTCTTTCTGTAGGCACAGGGGAAAAAAGAGTTTAAATGCTCCCAAGTTCCAATCTAATTCATGCTTAATGTGGGATAAAATGCCATAAATAAGTAAATAAATAGATAAACTTTGAATGTTGAGCACCTGATTCTCATAACATGGTATCTGTTTTAGTGACCCTTTACCAGGAGAAAAAAAAAATCACTGCACAAATATAACATATGCTAGGGTGTTCCTATAACCAGCCCCTCCAAATGACACACATTACGTTTATAGCAAGCTATTACTCTATTTATTTATTTATTTATTATTTTTATTATTTAGCTATGAAAAGTTATTCCATTATTACAATTCCTCTGTCTGTGTACAGCCCTATGCACAAGCTGGCATGTTTCAAAATATTAGTGAGATTAAATACAAAATTTCAACAATAAAGAAAGACCTACCTATTCCAGACCTCCTGCTCCCCGAAGCTGCAGGGTGCCCTCCCAGCACATACCTGAAGCCACCGTGGTGGTCTAGTGGATTCTTTGGGGCAGGAAAGATCCCCAGTCTTTCCTGCCCGCTGCCAGTGCTGACGCTCTTGCTGACACATCTTCTTTAAAATGGCTGCTGAGACAACGGCGGCCTCACAAGACTTCAGTGGAAGTCTCACGAGGCCGCTGCTACAAGTCTTGTCAGCCATTTTTAAAGAGTGATGCGGTAAGAAGGGCTTTGTTTGGTGTTTTACCTTGTTTGCTGAAAAAGTCTTCAACAAGGTGGAATGGGAATATCTGTTTGCTCTATTGAGGGAAATGCACATAGGAGGGAACTTTTTGCAAAGGGTGATGGCTCCTCTATATGCCAGACCCAGGGTAAGTATGGGGGTAAACCCCTCCCTGCTATAATATACCCAGTGTATTGCAGAACTTGATTACTCCATACCTGTGGTACAGCTAGACAAATCAACAAATGTGCAGTGCTCAGGGCTCCAATACAGAAAAACATTTGCTTTGAATCAAAATTTGCTGAGTAATGCTTACTCTAAGGAAAGAACTTCAGAAGCTGGCTGAAGCAGGACAAAGGAATGTGGGCAATATTAAGGGACTTTAAGTCATGTTGACTCCCAGACTTTGTGGAGCTCAGAAAGCACCCAGAATGACGTCAAAAACATTCCTGTGGTTTCTTAAGCCAATCATCTACCGCAATGTTATAAGATCATCAGACATTGTTGCTAACAAGATAATATAAAAGGGGCTTCTTCCAAGGCAAGAAATTAAATTCTCTATAACTTTCATCTCAACAGTAAGTTATCTACACTCATCTACTGATTCACTGGAATACTTCAGAGCAAATACTTCCTGTTACTGACACCTGCCATTCCAGTCATCCTCGAGAAGAAAGAGACTTACATCTCCTGTTTAGGTTGTTTAAGTCAAGAACTGTAATCATTTTCTCACCAGGGTACAGACAGTTTAGCCACAGGGAGAGTATGTTTTTGCCCCAATTGACATCTGAATAGTGTTTTTATCAATGCATTTAAAGAACTATTATTTTATCTTTATCTCTGTTACATTCTAAACATTTGTACATAACTTTTAAATTCTAATTATGTCTGTCTATATCTTTGTTTATATTGCTTTCTTGTAAATATATTTGTTTACTATTATTATTATTGTTTGTGAATTAATTCTTTGTTACTTCTATCAGTTATGTTCATGAACAAATAGAGAAAGCTGGGTAGATGGTGGTGGTTGGGGGAGGGGTCTTACTTTGAGTTGGTTAGGAAGAATTTGGGCCTTGAAAATGATGGTATTCCACCAGTGAATTTTTCTGTTCAAGCAGCTCCCAGTACAGGTTCCATAAAAATGTACTCTGAAAATAGAAATAAATGAGTAAATCAGTATGGGTGGGGAAGAAGGCAAAGTCAAGCTGGAAGCAGTTGGCTCAACCTGTGGAGGGTGGGGGTGGGGGCTAGGTTGTCCCACGTTTTATCTGTATTATAAGACAGCAGTGGTGAAGGAATCAGATATAACTATTTTAATACATAGACCACACAGTGGTTGGAGTTGTGTCTGACTTTGATATTTGAGTTGTTAGTGAAGGAGGAAGGAGGGATAGGGAAAGGGAAATAGAAAGGGTTGTTATGAAGAACATACTTTATTAAGCTCCCTGATAAAAGTGTGGAGGTGGGTGAGGAGGGCCTGGAGGGAGACAGGTAAAATGTTCCCCGAAGATAAGTTAGAGGATTTTCTTCCAGTGGTGGATGTCTGGTTTGAATAACTAAGGGAGGAGTGGAGGAGTAAGGCTACTGAGTGTGTTTCATATTTCCAAGAGGATGGGGTGTTTATGTCTCTGCAGCAAGTGGAGAAGGCAGTGGGGAAGCAAATTCCCTTTTTTCCAATATTTTCAGCTTAGACTTTTTTTTCTATATTGAAGAAGAGGAACTGGAGTAATATAGGTTGGGAGCTTCAGAAGGAAGAACTCTGCATTGATAAGGGACAGGAAACCAGGGACTTCTCAAATTTGTGTATAAAGTGACATACATAGTAACATAGTAGATGACGGCAGATAAAGACCTGCATGATCCATCCAGTCTGCCCATGACAAACTCATATGTGTATACCTTACCTTGAATTTGTACCTGTCCTTTTCAGGGCACAGACCATATTAGTCTGCCCAGCAGTATTTCCCGCCTCCCAACCACCAGTCCCGCCTCCCATCACTGGCTCTGGTACAGACCGGATAAGTCTGCCCTCCCCTATCCTCGCCTCCCAACCACCACCCCCTCTTCCTCCCAACTGCTCTGCCACCCAATTTCAGCTAAGCTTCTGAGGATCCATTCCTTCTGCACAGGATTCCTCTATGCATATCCCACGCATGTTTGAACTCCGTTACCGTTTTCATCTCCACCACCTCCAGCGGGAGGGCATTCCAAGCGTCCACCACCCTCTCCGTGAAGAAATACTTCCTGACATCTTTCCTGAGTCTGCCCCCCTTCAATCTCATTTCATGTCCTCTCGTTCTACCGCCTTCCCATCTCCGGAAAAGATTCATTTGCGGATTAATACCTTTCAAATATTTGAACGTCTGTATCATATCACCCCTGTTCCTCCTTTCCTCCAGGGTGTACATGTTCAGGTCAGCAAGCCTCTCTTCATACGTCTTGGAACGTAAATCCCATATCATCCTCGTAGCTTTTCTTTGCACCGCTTCCATTTTTTTAACATCCTTCGCAAGATACGGCCTCCAAAACTGAACACAATACTCCAGGTGGGGCCTCACCAACGTCTTATACAGGGGCATTAAAACCTCCTTTCTTCTGCTGGTCACTCCTCTCTCTCTACAGCCTAGCAATCTTCTAGCTACTGCCACCGCCTTGTCGCACTGTTTCGTCGCCTTCAGGTCCTCAGATACTATCACCCCAAGATCCCTCTCCCCGTCCGTGCCTATCAGACTCTCCCCACCTAACACATACGTCTCCCTTGGATTTCTACTCCCTAAGTGCATCACTTTGCATTTCTTTGCATTGAATTTTAATTGCCAAACGTTAGACCATTCTTCTAGCTTCTTCAGATCTTTTTTCTTGTTTTCCACACCCTCCGGGGTGTCCACTCTGTTGGAAATCTTGGTGTCATCCGCAAAAAGGCAAACTTTACCTTGTAACCCTTCGGCAATGTCACTCACAAATATATTGAACAGAATGGGCCCCAGCACTGATTCCTGAGGCACTCCACTACTCACCTTTCCTTCCTCCGAGCGAACTCCATTCACCACCACCCTCTGGCGTCTGTCCGTCAACCAGTTCCTAATCCAGTTCACCACTTCGGGTCCTATTTTCAGGCCGTCTAGTTTATTTAAGAGCCTCCTGTGGGAAACCGTGTCGAAAGCCTTGCTGAAATCTAAGTAGATGACGTCCATAGCACGTCCTTGATTTAATTCTCCCGTCACCCAGTCAAAGAATTCAATGAGATTTGTTTGGCACGATTTCCCTTTGGTGAAAGCATGTTGTCTCGGATCTTGCAACTTATTGGCTTCCAGGAAATTCACTATCCTTTCCTTCAGCATGGCTTCCATTACTTTTCCAATAACCGAAGTGAGGCTTACCGGCCTGTAGTTTCCAGCTTCTTCCCTATCCCCACTTTTGTGAAGAGGGACCACCTCCGCCGTTCTCCAATCCCTCGGAACCTCTCCCGTCTCCAAGGATTTATTAAACAAGTCTTTAAGAGGACCCGCCAGAACCTCTCTGAGCTCCCTCAGTATTCTGAGGTGGATCCCGTCCAGCCCCATGGCTTTGTCCACCTTTAGCTTTCCAAGTTGTTGATACACACTCTCTTCTGGAGTGGTTGATTAGAGTGATCCCTGAATAAAGAAAAGTGGTGCAAGTGCATAGGATGAGGTAGAAGTGTTTGGTGTCAATAACATATAGGATACATCAACTACTCCAAATTTGATAGCAAGAAAGGTAATGGGGTCAAGGGAGTACTGGAGAGTATACGGGGAGATGGACACATTTCCATATATGGTAGAAATATAGGGATGCTCAGAGGTTTTGGGATAGGTTAATATTACAAATTGAGATGATTACGGTGTGGAGTGTCCCTTTTCTCTATGTGTGTGTCTGTTGGGGCTCCTGGAGGACAGGTATATGTGCCTTTACAAAATAGGTTTCAGAAACTATTCTCAGTAGGGGATGGGTTTTGATATACTGGTCTACATATTATAGAGAGGTAACTTTTTTTTAAATACCTGCAGCAATGTAGAGTAAAGTGACTTGCCCAGTGTCACAAGGAGCCTCAATGGGAATTGAACCAGCTCCCTGGGTTTCAGACTGCTGTACTATTAGGCTACTCCCCACCAGCCATTTAACATAGTTCAGTTAACATTTAGTATAAGTCGGCATTGGTGTACCCATGTTCAGGCGCACCCTTTTATGTCATCTCAATAGTAGGCGTAAGTTGGCACTCTTAAGTACACCAAGTGATGCTCACAATTTACAATATTCTATAAACTACACATGTATATGGGAGAAACTTCCATGGCCAACCCATGCTTCCCCATGTATATGCCCCTCTTGCAATTAAGAGCTATGGCACTTAGAAGCTACCCTATAGAATAGCAGCTAGTGCACATTGGGACCAAACTGTCTGTTAATGGCATCTTTGACACATGTAAGTACCTGTAGGCACCAGTTCATTGAGATGCCTTCTTAATATTCTTGAAAATGGCATATGTAAAATGTAATGTATGAAACACCTTTTAGTCACATTTAACTAGCATGTTTAGAGAATGAAGTAGTTGACTTTTTATTTCCCTTATTTCTATCCTGCTGTTTAAGTTGAAATGACACTAATGTGTTTCATATATATTGATTAAGTTTCATACCAGTCATACAGTTATATGTGAACCAAGGGAAAACAGATTTCACATTACTCCTGTTCCCTGGCTGTCTTCCTCTTATCAGTAGTTGTATAGAAATGTGCAAAATGTCTACAAAGGAGTGATTATTGGCTGGATTTATACTGCAGAGCTGTGCACTGCTAATTGTAGAACTTTCTCTTGAAGCTTGTGTTAAAACATAAATGGAATTCACACGTTAATTCCAACCTGTGTGTGAAAAGAACAAATCTCATAAGTGTTTTGCATAAGTAGCTATTGAAAGCACATTCTTCAAAGAATAATACTACTACAGCCATAATGGGGAACTGCAGGTATAGTACAGCGTCAAGCTATCCAGCTCATTTTAAGTCAGTAAACATGTATAGGGAAAATTATGTTTTAAAATATATAAATGTTCTTTTTGCACTGTAGTATTTACCTCCCACACATCTATGGAATAGAGAGCTGTGGAAAAGCACAACATGCTTTATAAACTGATGACGAGAAAGATGTTTTGTTTCTTAGTCATGAAAATGTGGAATGCTGCCTTGACAATGGCATGGAGACATGATAGCACACACACTCTGGATTTAATTATCCCAGACAACAAATGCAGTATTGAAACCCCAAATCAAATACAGTATGTACTTGAATATAATCCCATCCAAGTATAATCTGAGATAACATTTTCCCCTAAAAATTGGGGGGGGGGGGGACATTAACTTAAATATAAACCAATGGTTTATATTCAAGTAATCCTCTGTCCTTCCCTCCATTCCTCCCCCCGTGGCATCTGGCATTCCTGCCATGCCCTCCCTTTCCCGAGGTGTCCTGTCACGGCTGACTCTGCCCCCAGCTTCCCTCCCCAACTGGAAACTCCCACCACTCACTTCCTCCATTGTAGAGAGGACTGCTCACTCCCTCCATTGTAAAGAGTACACCCCCAATCCCGGACATACCATAGGCCTCGCTCGATGCCTACCTTACAGCCCTGATGGTCCAATGGTGAACTGGGGATGGAGTGATCCTCCTACACTCCTGCCTGTACATTCTCCATACTGAAAATGGCTGCTGCAAGTTTCAGGGAAGAGAAAGGGGAGGGTCATGGAGACATAGAAAAGAAGCTGAGCATGGAGAGAATATAGAAACACAATGGGGCAATTCTGGACAGAGAGAGGATATGGGCAATGTTGGACATGAAAGGGAAGTTTTGGACACAGGGGCAATGCTGATCACAGCGGTATCGATAGGGAAACGGGGGAGAAATATAGGATTGATCAAGGTAGGAACACAGGAGAGAGATGTTGAATATAGGAGAGTATAGGGACACTGAGAGGGCAGATGCTGAATGTGGAAAAATGGATAGGGATAGGAACAAGAACAGAGAGGGGAGATGATAGATAGGATGGATACATTTGAGCACCTAGATTATAGAATTGCACTTGTAATCTGGTTGTATATACAGTTGGATTGTCTTTATTGTGTTCAAGAGTTGAACACCATTTTTGTAGTATATTGTATACTCCATATATCATTGATTGACTTATAATATGGACCAATATCTTCCTCCCAACCTCAACATTATATGGGGTTTACAGTGTATTTGAATTTCAACAGCACCATTAGCGATATGCAACACTGTTTAAATATAGATGAGACAGCCCCTGGTCTTCAAACATGAAATCTAGTCATCACACTAAGAAAACAAGCAAGAGATTTCAGAAGATGTACGTATTATAGACAGTATGGAAGAAATCAACAAATGTATGACCAAAAGAAATGAGAATTGAAAATTAGAAATCAACCTTCAAAAGGTAGGTTTTTAGACAGGACTAGAGAGCTGCATGACATATCATTTAAAGAAGACTATTCCAAGAAAAAAAAGTGGCAAATTAGAAAGCAGATTCAGGGGCTTGTGTAACCCCAGGGGTTAATAAAATAAGTAAAATGACTCAAGTTGTCCCAGGGTTTCATTGCGCAGGTATTTAGAATTAGCTGAGAGCGGGTTACACTTGCAATAGAGAAAGGAGGTCACATAATGGAATATTGGGGAAGAAAAGTGAAGAGAGGTAATAACTACAGAGTAAAAGTACCCTGGGAATACTTCCACATAAAAACTGTATATGGAAGTGAGTGGGGATACACTGTCATGACCTGAAAAGTCTTGTGATATTAGGGAAAAATAAGTTACTTGGCTACATAAAGATGTCTTCTGAGCCAGGCCAATGGTCCACCAAGTTCACAATTCTGTATCCGATGGTGGCCTTTTCAGGTAACTTTGAAGTACCTGTCAGATCCTTAAGGGGGATGTGGTGGGCCAACAGTTGTTTAGACCTCCATAGCTACTCAAGGTCCCTGGTTATATAGGATTGACATACAATGGAGGTCATTTTCTACGGTTTATGTGGCATTTGCACATATAAGGAACAGGTTTACATGTGTAAATGACCAAATGCATTGAAATAGTGATTTCAGAGAAGATACTATTCGCATGGAATGCAGTTCCATACCAAAGTGTCCACTATAGGTGATGGATATGATACCTAACCATTAGCTACTCCTTCACTCCATTATTCATCTGCTTTCCTGCTGCTCAGAATTAGGCGGCTCTGTATAGAATTACTGCCTTTTCCACATGCACAGTTTTCAAAGGAGTGTGTTATAGGTATGATTTGGGAGGGTTGAAGAAATATGCAAGCATTTTCCTCTCTTACAAAAGAAATTCATCTACTTCACAAAATCTATTCATCAGCATTTACACCTGCTTCAAGGTATGCATGTCAGCAAAATGCTCATTGTTACGAGGTTTAAAGCCATGATGGAACAATCATGGTAAACTCTCTGTCATTAAAAAACATCTCAAAATCCAATATTTATGTTTTATAACTTGGCTTTTTAATTGACTCCCCTTGGATATCCAAAACTTTTGAATGTAAATAGCAGTACTTCTATTTACAGTTTACAAAATTGCTTCTTACACATGCAAATGCCACTTCTTAAGTCCCAGAGTGACATCTCTCTCTCTCTCTCTCTCTCTCTCTCTCTCTCTCTCTTGAATGTGCTTCTTTGTAAAATATCTGCTCTTTCTGTATGCATCACCAAGTACAAGTATATATTTTTCTCTCAGATGTTTAGGTATTTTACAAAAGGATCTGCTTCCAGAGTCTTTTGTAAATGCTCTGGAAATTGTGCTTGCTCTGTCTTGGATATCACTTATCCTGCCTAGATGGCTTATGCAAAATAAGGATTAAAGTGTCAGTCCTCATGCTTCATTGAAGCGTATTCCTTTGGAAAACAGGACAACAGCATAGAAGCTCAAAAGGACAGCAATGGGAACTACATACATAAAAAACATAAAAAAGAAAATCTAGCTCTATCTGAACACTACTTACATAGTAGCAGTGTCCTTAGTGAAAGGAGTCAAGCTAAGTTTATTAGTTGCAACAGAACCACAGGTTAGTTTCATATCTCCCATGAAACAGCTCAAGTTTTAGTTTCTTCCTTCCTTCAGGGCTTTACATTACAGTTTTGCCTGTGAGCTTTCTCCTTACTTAAAACCTTGCCTTTAGCAATTTGAGACCCTGAGCTGCCTAAGCTGTCCTGCTATTGGGAAGAAAGAATTCAAAGACATTTTTTGACTAGAGTGACCATTAGGACCCTTCATAAGGAGTTAAAATCTGTAGAAATAAAAATAGAACTGGGGAGAGGAGATTATTTTGACAGCACACTCATATTAAATTGTATTGTACTTTATCTGCTGCAATTTTTTTTATTTCTGTGAATATATGAGAAATTAATTTTATATGCTTTCGTTTTACTGAGTATAAATTTAAGGGAGAAGATAATTATGTTTTGATTTAAATTGTGGGCATTGTAGTTTTTGGATGATTTAATTGTCTATTTTTATCACATTGAGTTGTGTTAATGTATGTGATTCATAAAAGGAATAAATGAAATAAAAACCTTTATCCATTCAGTTCTTCTTCCTAGTTCATCATATCTGTCTCACCTAGGTGGGAAAGAGTGACTCAGCAAACCTTTGGAATCCTAAGTCATTATTCAGATAGTCATCTACCATGGTCCTAGAGATAGGGTTATCATATTTGCAGAGAGAAAAAAAGAACCAAAATTTTCTGCTACCTTTGCTAAAGAAATATTTAATTGTAGCAAATATGTAAATGGACCCTAAATGATATGAATGTGTGAAGAAGACACACTGTTTAAATTAAGAGCATCATCTGATCTCCTGAATAAGCCTTGGGTGAAATGGCTCCCTGTTTGGATTGTATTTTTTTTTCAGAATGTGGAAACATTGTTGGAGATAAGTATTTTTTTTTACTATTAAATAGTTCTGCATCATTGTGCACAATTTTGGATCAAATATTTTGCATGATTACTTTTTAAAAAAGAGTTTTTTCTGGTCATTGATTAGTCTGTCATCCAATGGCTTCATCGTTATAGTGAGGACTGTGTAAAATTGCCACAGATTGCTGAGGTCTTTTCCTCTTATTTTTTCATCAGTATATTGGTTGTCATACCCTGGGTCAGTGGGGAAGTGATGAGCTCATGTGCCGTTGCATGGAATAGGATGCAGGAAACCGACATAGCCCCAAGTCTTCATCTGGCCATCCGCCATTCCCTGCCATTCCCTGAGCAGGTTCAAACAGCCAGCAGAACTTAGGATCCCTCGAAGGTGGGTCTGCAAGGCCTGTATAGACAATGGCATATTCTGGTCAGGCAGCAAGCAGGAGTAATCAAATACCAGGCATGGGTCAGGTTAGTTGGTAAGCAGAAGTCAGATACCAGGTGTGAGTCAGGTCAGGTGGCAAGAAGAAGACAGACATCAGGTGTGCGTCAGATCGGGTGGCAATCAGGAGAAGACAAATACCAGGTGTGGGTCAAGTCAGGTGGTAAGCAGGAGAAGTAAGATACCTGTAGCAACTCACAGAAAACCAAGGTGTCAGGGGCTGTTGATGTAGCCCCGAGTGAGGCATGGGGACCTGCTGAAGAAAGGAAGGAGTCTGATAACAGATGACATATTCTGTGGCATTTTAACCTGGAAGTGTGGTCCAGCAGCATGACACATGGAGGGGCATAATCGAAAAGGACGCTCAAGTTTTGTTGAGGACGTCCTCACAAAATGTCCTGGTGGAGGGGCAGGGAAACCCGTATTATTGAAACAAGATGGACGTCCATTTTTGTGTCGATAATAAGGTCGGGGATGCCCAAATCTTGAAATTTAGGTCATCCTTAGAGATGGTCATCCCTAGACTTGGTCGTTTCTGATTTTCGGTGATAATGGAAACATTACGAAGAAGGCACTATAGGCTCCCCTCCGGCTCCAGCTTCTCCCTTCGCTCTTCACACAGTGAGTGTCCCACCTTCGCGATGATGCATTTCCTGTTTCCACAAAGGCGGGACACTCACTGTGTGAAGAGCAAACTAGCGAAGGGAGAAGCTGGAGCCGGAGGGGAGCCTGTAGTGTCTTCTTCGTAACGTAACTGACATCACTGTCACCACGAGAAGTAAAAGGGTTATGACACGGGGTAGGGGGCAGAGAGGAGGAGGAGGGCTGCCCTGGGCAGGAAGGAAGGACTCTGAATGTTATACGAGGTGCCTATGGGGGGGATTTTGGGTGTGGGGGTGCCTGGGAGCGGCGGAGCACCTCCCCCTTGTGCTGACACCCGGGGCGGACTGCCGCCCCCGCCCCCCTTGCTACGCCACTGTTCCTGGGAGCATTTTATGAAGTCCACTGCAGTGCCCCCTAGGGTGCCCGGTTAGTGTCCTGGCATGTCAGGGGGACCAGTGTACTACAAATGCTGGCTCCTCCCATGACCAAAGGGCTTGCATTTGGTCATTTCTGAGATGGGCGTCCTTGGTTTCCATTATCACCAAAAATCAGAAATGACCAAGTCTAGGGACGACCATCTCTAAGGATGACCTAAATTTCAAGATTTGGGCATCCCCGACCGTATTATCGAAACCCCTTAATCTTGACATCACAACAGCGAACCTTAAAGTCACATGAATAGAAATTACTTATTTTAGAATGTACCGTTATTACCATAGAGGTGACATCTCAAAAAAGTGATGACATGCATTACTAACTGCTACATCACTGAAATCTTACACCAATATGGCATTATATTCTCATTAAACTACAGACATTTATAAATCGTGCAGAAGTCCTTGTTAGGAGCGTGCTTAAAAGAATATAGCAATTACTTGTTATTGATATCACGTTCACTAAACTGTAATAACTTAAAATGTAGGTCATACTCATAAGTACATAAGCACCGCCATACTGGGAAAAGACCAAGGGTCCATCAAGCCCAGCATCCTGTCTCTGAGAGCGGCCAATGCAGGCTTCAAGAACCTGGCAAACCCTCCACCCCCCCCCCCCAAAAAAAAAAATGTTCAATGGACTTTTCCTTCAGGAATCTGTCCAAACACCCCTTAAACTCCGTAAAGCCAGCCGCTGCCACCACATTCTCCAGCAACGAGTTCCAGAGTTCAACTACACGTTGAGTAAAGAAAAACTTTCTCCTATTTGTTTTAAATCTACCATATTCTAGCTTCATCTTGTGTCCCCTGGTTCTATTATTGTTTGAAAGTGTAAACAAACGCTTCACATCTGTCCGCTCTACTCCGCTCATTATTTTGTAGACTTCTATCATATCACCCCTCAGCTGCCTTTTCTCCAAGCTGAAGAGCCCTAACCTTCTCAGCCTTTCCTCATAGGGAAGTTGTTCCATCCCTTTTATTATTTTCATCGCCCTTCTCTGCACCTTCTCCAATTCCTTTATATCTTTTTTGAAACAGCAAAATGTCCTGTAATACCTCTACATTTAAAATTGTTTAAAATTTTTGTTGGTTCCCACTGATAGATACATATGCATGCAATCAGCTGATTACATTTTGATAATCCAGTTTGCTTTGAATATTTTTATTTTAGAAACAGTAGAGTTTTGGCCCGCATGTATGTTAAAACCAAAAATATGCAATTATTGTAACTGATAAGAAAACACACCAGGTATTTATAAAATATTTTTAGTAGCGGGTGTGGGCTATATTTTACCGCTGACTCTTCACAAAACAAGACTTCCATATTTCTTGTCATTTTACTGCTGTTCAAGAAGGCCTACTTCTGGAAAAGTTGGCAACAATGAATTTTTTTTTAACTGGTACCATCTGAACAAAAATGTGTGCTTATGAATTTAATTGGCCAAAAAGGGTGGGGGTAGCCAACGACGCCAACAATTATAAAACCCAGTATCCAAAGAACTTGCAAGTTTTAATTAAGTGTCACGCTTCTCATGACACACTGGGTCTGTGAGCCCTTGAGCCACTGCGGAGGAGTGGCAGTGGCAGGCAAATCACCCAAACAGGAGGCAAGTCAGACCACAGACAGACAGGCGCAGGCTGGACTGGAGCAGCTGGACTGGAACAGAAGCACTAAGCAGCAGCTGGAGAATAGTCCATGAATCAAGCAGAGTCTTACCGGCAGGCAGCAAAGCAGCAGGGAAACCAGGAACCACACAGTGTTTGTAGGCTGGCGGCAATCAAAAGTAAACCAGGGATCAAGCAGGGACTTGGGCAGGCAGCAAGCAGTAGAACAAACCAGGAAACGCACAGAGTCTTGGGCAGGCAGCAGGCAGTAGAATAAACCAGGAAACACAAGCAGGGTCAAAGACAGGCAAAGTAAGCATTCAGGGCAGGAACCGCAACAGACCAACAAGGACAAGAGCACAACTGAAGACCTCTGTTGCCAAGGCAAAGCCTTAAAGTTCCTAGGTGCTTAATAAAGGCAACATACAAGGGAGTTGACCAGGTGAGGGTGCTGCTAAGACAGTCTGGAAGGCTGGAAGATCCAGACCGGACCAGCATGACTTCTGGAACATGGGAAACAGCAAACAGACAGTCCATCACAGCCACCAGGTCTGACCACCAGGTTGCGAGATGAGTGAGAGCATGAAACAGGGGCACAACCGTGACATTAAGTATCTCAGAGGTGACTCATTTCACAAGAGCCAGTGTACCCTTGGCTCACCTGCCTCCTCGTTGGTTCATGACAACTTCAATTGAACATTATTTTATTACAAATATAGAAACTTTTTTTTCCAAATTTTTTTCAATATATAGTTAAGATTTAAAATAACTTAGCTTTTAATTTTCCAGTTGCGGGACCACTAGCTGAAGGTCCTTAATTAATTCAAACTTGCTTGATTAATTTGTAAGTGTTGCAAATTCTTTGAGTGCTAGGTTTTATTGGTGTAAATTTAAACCGGCATCAAATTCTGATCATTAATTTGCTCTTTTTTAAACTTTCATTTTATATTTTCTTCCATTTATAAAAATTATGGCATTCATCTCTGGAATCAGAAGAAAACAGTACAGATGACCCAAAACAACAAAAGTATGTAGAAAATGGGCATTCCACTCCTGCAAGTGTTAAGGCTCTTTGTTGTCAAACTCTTTTCTAAAATAGCACTGGAAATGAGCAGTTTCAATTCCAATCTTAATGTAAAAGAGGACTTCACTTGTAAGATATATGGAGGCATCATAAATATTTATTGTTTTTATTCTGGATCCTTTGTGTGTTATAACTTTTCAAAGCTCAACATGATGACAGCAGGGGATTACTTTTCAAAACCGTAGAAGCCTTTCTTTTTCCCAATTTAATTATTTATTTTCTGTGTTGGTTACAAAAGGAATGCTGATTCACTGGGCTTGATATTCAATATGCAGGCAGCTGCATAGCTGAACATGTGGCTCTTTTTTAAAAAATATCTACAGATTGTACAGGCAGCATTTCTCATTCACTATGCTGTGGTGAGTTTGAAAGATTTGCTGGTAGGTAAGATTAGATGTTTGCATTCATGCAGCAATAATAATCAGCCATTATACAGATACATTTTCCCCCAAAAGTGAACCCTGCAAATAACTGTATTAGCAACTATAAATGTGGTTCATAGGACAGACATATAGAAATGGCTGTCTAAATATCAGCCCCAAGGTGTTCTCTAACACAATTTTCAATCCCTCTGTACTTTAAATTATAATTAAAAAATACCATAGTACTGTTGGGGTCAATTTGGCTCCCCCCCCCCCTTACCTTTTTAAATAACAGAAATTATTCCTGTATGTTTACAATCCCATTTCTTCCAACCCTCCTATGCTTATAAAATAAATAAATACCTCCACGAAGGAATGACTGCCTCACTCCCTCAAATCCTATTTTAAAAAGATCAATATTATCCCCACATGCCCCCAATCCCATTGACTCTCTCCATCCCATGCTTAAGATGGAGGACCTATCGTGAAAGCAGCACTGAAACCCTGAGGACGAGTATTGAAACAGAAATGTCTGTAGGACATTGGAAACTTACAGTTAAACAGCAACTAGGTGGCAAATTCAAATAAGTCTGCTCCTGTTGGCTTCTTATTTTCCAGTGCTTTCTGTTTGCTATTTTCACCATATTGGATGGAGTTGAAGATTATTTACATCTAAACCATTGGGAAATGCTTGTATCCTACGGATTAGTGGATCCTACTTGGATATGGATGCCTATTGAAAAAACATTATTTCACTGAGTGTATTATTATTTCACTTTATTGAATGATTGTACTACTTGTAAAATTAGGGCCACATTTATAGAGAGTACTATATGATGTATACAGCTTTTAATTGAGCCGCGTTTGTGGCCGGACACACTGAAATATATGCTTGGCTGTACAGCCTATACTGAACTCTCTTTTGGGCCCTTTATCAGGACAATTTATAGTAGTATATATTTTTTTCTGTAGGCATCTTATATACTTTTCTTGTTTATGGGATTTACTTTTTGTTTGGTGTTTATTAGTTGTATATTGAGTGTCCTGTTATCAGGGATGGGCAACCTCACTCCTCAAGGACTGCAACCCAATGAATATGCATAAGATCTATTTACATCCACATTGTATGCAAATAGATTTCATGCATATTAATTGGGGAAATCTTGAAAACCCAACTGGGACCAAAGGTCTCCACCCCTGTCCTACATGGATGCAGTTTGCACTGAATTTCCATGCAATACAGTGACCACCAGCATTATCATTATATCATCATTATACCAACAATATTCAGCCCATTATGCAGATAACTATCTGGATAACTATAGGACTGCTTTTTTGTTTTGTTTTGTTTTGTTTTATGCTGTCCTAACATTATTTGGATAGTTATCTAAATAGTGGCCTGAATCTTGCCACTATCCAGATAACTAACTCACCACTCTGCCTTCACTCCACCCACAGTCCTGACACTATGTGGATAATGGTGAGGCAGTCTATAAGAATATTTAGGGGGAATTCATCAAACAGCATTAGAATCTTGAGTCACATTATTTGGTCCTTAGTGTGACTTAAATAGCCCTAATGCTGCTTGTTATAAAATACTGCAGAAATATTTAAGTCATCACTGGTCAGTCAGTAATAAGTTGCAAAACATGCAAATTCATGTTTTGCATCTCATTACTGTACACCTACCCTAATGTGACTTGCAGAAATACATTGCAAGTTATGTTAGGATCCAGAACTTATAGTAAAATAACCCCAACATTTAGTCATTTGTGGCCTGATAATCCTGGGCCTGCAGAGAAGCCCCCCCCCCCCCCACATCTCAAGCCTCTCAGACCCCTCGGAGCCTCAAGACTCTCCTTCAGCATAAATACCCCCTCCCTCCACTCCCCATCGGGCCTACCTTTAAAATCAGTCCAGCGACTTGAGGAAAATGGCACCACTAGCAGTAATTTTGCAT
This sequence comes from Microcaecilia unicolor, assembly GCF_901765095.1. NCBI lineage: Eukaryota > Metazoa > Chordata > Amphibia > Gymnophiona > Siphonopidae > Microcaecilia > Microcaecilia unicolor. Next base: position 454,960,113 of record NC_044033.1, on the reverse strand, counting down.
GACTACCGCTAAGGGTCATATTTTTCCATAATGAATATCTGTAAACTTATCTAAATATTTCACTGAATATTTCAGACTCCTCCTACCCTTTTGCTAGAATATCCTGACAAAGTTGTAGGAAGAGTTTTCTCCTTTTTACATTACTTTACGTTACATCAGTTCTAAGTGGGTTACAAACATTAGAAAAACAAAGAAACAAGAACAAACATCTGGAAATTATAATAATCAATTTAACAACAATACCTAACTATAATACATATTTCTTAAATAATAAAGTTTTTTTTATTTTCTTCCGAAAACAAAAGATAAGACTGTGAAAAAGAAATCATATCAGCATTATCTTTCCATAATCGAGCTGCTTGCACAGTCAAAGATTTATCAAAAAAGTACTAATCTCCTTTACCCTTAACTGAAGAAAAAAGTGAAAAACAATTATCAGTGTCACATCTCCTAATTCTAGAAGTCACAAAACTGAAATGAGCCAACAAATAATCAGGAATCTGCCCTTGTAACATTTTAAAAAGAAAACAAGCTAATGTAAATTAAATTGTTGCTTCAATGGCCAACCATTGAAGTTAAATATAAAAAGAAGAAATTCCAAAAATTAATCTTATTACTGTATTTTGTGTAGTTTCAAGCTTCTTCAATGACCCCTTCAAACAGCCTAAATGTCAGGAAAGCACTACAAATGTTAGCTGAAATGTAAAAAATAAACATATTATCAAATTATCAGCCTCATATCAAGGATTCTAGTAGGATAACTCAGTTAAATTCTTCAAACAGGTCTAAAGTAAGTCTGTTCTATCCAATACTTCCATCTTGGTTTGTTCATAATCACCATCAATCACCACATTGTCTGAACCCTGCTTTTTCTTCCCATATGGCAACTTTCCCCCTAATTCTATAAAATATCAGTGCCCAATTTAGGCGCCAATCAGCAATTTTGGAACCAAAAAGAAGGATACACACTAAGCGTGATTCTGTAAATGTCCATCCTGCCTAATTTTCTGTGCATAGGTTGGCCATCACGCCTAACTTTGTGCACTAAAAAGAAACAGGTGGAGACGGGTCAGGAAGTAGGCAGAGCATGGATGTGTTGTGAAAATTGACGCAGAAACAGTATTCTACAAATGGCGCTGATCCTGATAGCGCCAAATTTCAACAAGAATATTTACATCTGCTACAAACTGTGCCCAAGTCCAATTGTATTTGTTTTTTAGGGCCCTTTAGCACTGATGTTTTTCTGCACCGATTGTTGAGCACCATTTTCTGATTCTAGCCCTAAGTGTACACTTGCTTGTGTGAATGGTAGTATTCCATAAATGTAAACACGCACAATAGATAAACAGTTTTAGAATGAGAAGGTTAGGGACTTATTTACTAAAATGTGGTAAGATTTTGCACTTAACATAGGTTAATAGCCAAAATGTATGCACTACCCTCCATATTAACAGTTGGCAAAGTTCCCACAGTTTGCCATTCAGTTTATTAATTTATTTATTTATTTAGGACCTCTTTTATCAAAACACACTAGCGTGTCCCAATGTGGTAATACCAACAAAGTCCATTGATTTTGAATGGTTTTGTCAGCATTGTCAAGTGGGAATTGTTAGCATGGCTTGATAAAGGAGGCCCTTTATTTGGATTTATTTATCACTTTTTTTGAAAAAAAAAAATCATCCAAGACAGTATACAAGATCAGGACATAGGCAATAGACAATGTTATGTCAGCAGAAAAAAAAATTCAAACAATTCATGCAGTATTATAGCATTGTATGCTACTTACAAAATCAACATAATACACAATCAAACATCATAATAGACATCATAGTGTGTAAAACAAAGGTGGAACATGCAAACATATAAAATAGAGTAACCGGAGTAACTAGATGGCCTGACCCAGTATGCCTATTCTTCTGCTCTTATTGTACCTGACATTTCCATTATCAGTACTTTTCTTTTGTATCTGAATGACAGTTATATGTGCAAAATGTACTGTGAATACATGTGGAAATATTCAGTTCTAAGAGGATCTTTTACTAAGCTGCGGCAAAAGGGGGCCTGCTCTAACATCAGCACGTGTTTTTGATGTATGCTGAGGCCCCCTTTTACCACAGCAAGTAAAAGGCTGTCATGTTTTCTGAAAAAGAAATGGCCGTGCGGTAACTGAACCACTTGCCACGTGGCCATTTCAGAGGGAGCACTTACCGCTACCCATTGTGGTGAGCGTGCAACTTGCAATTATTGTCAATTAGTGCTGATTATTGCTTAAGTGCTGTTAAAAATGTTAATTGACCAAGTAAGTTATGCACGTAGTTTTAGAATGCACCTGGATTTTGGCACACAAATCTAGACGCCATATATAGAACCTGTCCCTACGTGTGTATGTGTTGGGTCGGGGGTATCAGCATGGGCTACTGTTAGGACATGTTATTTTACTGTTAACCCCAGTTATTAGGATCTAGATCTCATTGCATAAAATAGTGCAAGCAAGTAGTAAAATAGCATATCTTAACAGCAGCCCACATTGATAACTATCCTCCTCATTTTGCAAACCTTGATACTCACTTTTTCTACGAGCTCTATCCCTATCTGCCCTCACACATCAGCAAATGGCATTCTTTTATCATGCCTTTTTCATGCACTGTTTTTATTGTGTTGTCATGCTTATTGTAATATGATTTATGTCATTTGTATTGTTTTCTGGGGTGGTAGCTGGAGGTCTGTAGCCCAGTGTTCATTAGATTGCTCTCTTACTTTCTGTAAAATGCATGATTGGATGGGAGCTGATTGCAGCTATAAATGCTCTAAGATTGAGCTCACTAAAAATGGTAATAACTGTCACTGTTTCAGTGTCATTTAAATTGATCTCTTTTTAGGCCTGGCACGTAATAAGAAGGCTTTAGTACCAGGAGCTGAAATGCTGATTACTTACTTGAATCTAATGGCAGGAATATAATATGTTGTGACCTGGCATGACATGCTCTATTTTTATAAACTGTGTTATATCAGATTAAAATTCAATAGCACAGCTTCTTCAAAGATCTGCATGCTTCTGAAATTATATCTTCTCCACCCGTTTTCCTCTGTCTATCTTTGTTTATTATTTCATATGGAGCAACAAAATTCATGTAACAGTTGTGGCTTTAGACATTATAATATCCCTATCAGTCACTTTTGGAACATATGTGTTGTTGTAATCTTGATTCTGCTGATCTCTCTCTCTCTCTCTCTCTCTAACAAATAGAAAAAGAAGTATCATATATACAGTTCCACAAGTATAAGAAACAATCAAAATTCAGAAATAATTCAACATCCACAGTTGTAGAAATGACACTGTTAATATACCATTTTGTTTTATATGTTTGTTCATCATGAACCTTTCTGTGGCACTTGTATTCTAATTCTAATAAAATAGCATTTGGGTATTTAGTCTTCCAAATAATCCAGCCAATTTTTCTTAACTGCCCACCATAGTATTCATATGCAGCACCTGCCACTTTCCATGTCTCTTTAAGACTGTTCAATAATTCAAATCATCCATTCTAACATGGCTGATTCGTGATCGTCTGACCTCCAAAGTCTCCTGTGGAGTCTACCAAACAGAGCTGGCTATGAAAGCACCTGGATTTCTGTTAAGAGTTCTAGTTAGTGTAAATCTGCCTTCCAGATTTAGTTTCTAATTTAATTCTATCATTGTATGCTAATTTAAATAGCTACCAAAACTATCATTGCATTGGTTGCATCAATGTAAGAACTAAGGTCCTCTGTATAGCCTGCCAAATAAACCTGGTTAAGCAAATTCCTATATTTCAGCTCAAAATTCTAATTATTGCTCTAACTGTAGCCTACAGGACTAACCTAGATGTTACTTGCCTTAGTTAGCACTAGAAATTCAATAATTTTATACTGTAAATCCCACTTTACCAAGTCATTCTGGGAACTCCTAGTTGTTGAATCATTTGAGTAGGGAACAGTGTTTTATTGTTATTATGTATGATATACTGCCTATAAACAGTTATCTAGGTTAGAGATTCTCAACCCAGTCAGGTTTTCAGGATATCCACAATGAATATGTATGAGATAGATTTGTATCCAATGGACTTACTGTATGGAAATTTATTTAATGCATTTTCATTGTAGGTATACATATGTTTAAAAAATCAACAATATAAATATAGAATATGTGCTGGTCAATATTCAACCGGCAGCAGTCAGTTTTTTAAAAAAATGCTGACTGGCTAGATTAACCCCCGATATTCAGTGCTGGGTCATGTGCGGACCCTGATACTGAATATCTGGGGCTAAATGGTGCTGCACTGACTACTGGAGCCTATTCAGGTCCTGGCCAATATTCAGTCTGGGCTTACATAAGGCAGTTATGAGGGCCTGAGCAGCATATTGGCTGGAACCAGCATAACTTTGCAGGGTCATCCCTGTGAACCCTTGAAACAGCCCCTTCCTTCTTTCCACTCCCACCCCTTTAAATAATCCCTCTGTCTCAGTAGGCCCTCCACACCTACCTTCAATCTCTGGTGGTCTAGTGGGGAAAATAGGGACAGCAGCTTCCTCAACGTGGTTATTGTAACATCTTATTACAGCTTTCCAGTAGTACTGCAGAACTACAGAAGGTCACGGCAGCTATTTTCTGGATGCTGCCACTAGGGGCAGGAGCAAAGGGGTTCACTCCTGCCCCATCATCCCCACTAGACCATGAGGGATTGAAGGTAGGCTTAGGGGGGACCTAATGAGATGGCGGGATCATTGGGAGGAGTGGGAGGGAGGTACTTAATCATGAGAAAGTGGAAAGGGGAGATCAGAATGGGAAACAGCCAGAGCAGCTACCCGAAAGGTAACCAGACACAGGCCAATATTCTGACCAGTACCCAATTGCCTTCACCGCATAAAGTCAGGATGGCCTTTTTTCTCTCCTAATTTTATACAGTTGCTCAGCTGGTCAAAAGAATGAATATCAACCCTGTAATGTATAAATACATATTTAAAATGTGCAGCCCAGAAAATGTATACTTAAATCACTCAACAACAGCAAATTGCAGTAAATATGAAGTATAAAGTGGCATTTTAGGAACGGTGTTTGACTCACAATATGGACGTCAAATCTGTATGTCACATATAGACATCAATTTCTCATGTATTTTAGATCAAGATCTGCTGACATAAATCTTGTTCTAAAATACATGAGAAATGAATATCCATGACTACATTCAGCATGTGCATCCATTTTACAAACTGAAATGTCCAAATTATGAATGGGGAAAAACAAGGGACATAGACATGTTGTTTGTGACAGCAGAGGAGCATCCATATCATAAAATGGCCACATACAGTGGTGGAAATAAGTATTTGATCCCTTGCTGATTTTGTAAGTTTGCCCACTGACAAAGACATGAGCAGCCCATAATTGAAGGGTAGGTTATTGGTAACAGTGAGAGATAGCACATCACAAATTAAATCCGGAAAATCACATTGTGGAAAGTATATGAATTTATTTGCATTCTGCAGAGGGAAATAAGTATTTGATCCCCCACCAACCAGTAAGAGATCTGGCCCCTACAGACCAGGTAGATGCTCCAAATCAACTCGTTACCTGCATGACAGACAGCTGTCGGCAATGGTCACCTGTATGAAAGACACCTGTCCACAGACTCAGTGAATCAGTCAGACTCTAACCTCTACAAAATGGCCAAGAGCAAGGAGCTGTCTAAGGATGTCAGGGACAAGATCATACACCTGCACAAGGCTGGAATGGGCTACAAAACCATCAGTAAGACGCTGGGCGAGAAGGAGACAACTGTTGGTGCCATAGTAAGAAAATGGAAGAAGTACAAAGATCTGGGGCTCCACGCAAAATCTCACCTCGTGGGGTATCCTTGATCATGAGGAAGGTTAGAAATCAGCCTACAACTACAAGGGGGGAACTTGTCAATGATCTCAAGGCAGCTGGGACCACTGTCACCACGAAAACCATTGGTAACACATTACGACATAACGGATTGCAATCCTGCAGTGCCCGCAAGGTCCCCCTGCTCCGGAAGGCACATGTGACGGCCCGTCTGAAGTTTGCCAGTGAACACCTGGATGATGCCGAGAGTGATTGGGAGAAGGTGCTGTGGTCAGATGAGACAAAAATTGAGCTCTTTGGCATGAACTCAACTCGCCGTGTTTGGAGGAAGAGAAATGCTGCCTATGACCCAAAGAACACCGTCCCCACTGTCAAGCATGGAGGTGGAAATGTTATGTTTTGGGGGTGTTTCTCTGCTAAGGGCACAGGACTACTTCACCGCATCAATGGGAGAATGGATGGGGCCATGTACCGTACAATTCTGAGTGACAACCTCCTTCCCTCCGCCAGGGCCTTAAAAATGGGTCGTGGCTGGGTCTTCCAGCACGACAATGACCCAAAACATACAGCCAAGGCAACAAAGGAGTGGCTCAGGAAGAAGCACATTAGGGTCATGGAGTGGCCTAGCCAGTCACCAGACCTTAATCCTATTGAAAACTTATGGAGGGAGCTGAAGCTGCGAGTTGCCAAGCGACAGCCCAGAACTCTTAATGATTTAGAGATGATCTGCAAAGAGGAGTGGACCAAAATTCCTCCTGACATGTGTGCAAACCTCATCATCAACTACAGAAGACGTCTGACCGCTGTGCTTGCCAACAAGGGTTTTGCCACCAAGTATTAGGTCTTGTTTGCCAGAGGGATTAAATACTTATTTCCCTCTGCAGAATGCAAATAAATTCATATACTTTCCACAATGTGATTTTCCGGATTTAATTTGTGATGTGCTATCTCTCACTGTTACCAATAACCTACCCTTCAATTATGGGCTGCTCATGTCTTTGTCAGTGGGCAAACTTACAAAATCAGCAAGGGATCAAATACTTATTTCCACCACTGTATGTATGCACCTGCTGAAGGGAATAAGTAGGATCTCTGGAAGCTTGAGTGGCTGATCTGGAAGAGCTGAGGCAGACAGAAAGATATACAGAATAACAGTGCTTGTAGTCTGCCAACTCCCAGTCAAAGATTCAAAGTGGATAATACAAGAATTAACTATTAAACAATGATGGAAAGAAACTGATACCAAAAATGATTGTTATCACTGAAGCAGATAAGCTTTCTATTGTTTCTGAAGCAGTAGGATAGAATTCATCTTTCTAATATCAACTGGGAGTGAACACCATGTTGAAATTGCTTGATATGGAAATGATGTCAATAGAGACTTCTTAAATTTTACTTTTACAAATGATGGAAAATAAAGAAGGCATGAATCTATAGCACATGATAAAATAGGAGATAACAGAAAGGAAAATAATGAAAATAATTATTCTGGACATATGCCATGGAACATCTTATATACCCAACATGCAAACTTAAAAATGATTTGGGCTTTAAGGGATAACTGATCAATATAGGTGTAATGTGATCCAATCTATTTTGCCCCATGTTCATCTTAGCTGCAGTGTTTTGCAATGTTTGTAGTCTAGCAGTCAAGTTGGCTGAAGAAAGACAATATAGGCCATTACAATAATCTAATGTAGAGAGGATGACTGCTTGAACCAAAATGAAAAATATTTCATCTCAAAGATAGAACAGATTTTTCGTAAACAATATAACTTATAAAAAGTAGATTTTACAACTGTATCAACATGAGGCTTTAAAGATAATAAAGTGTTTAAATATACCTAATATCTTTGACACTCTGTCAACCGTTAATATAGAGCTATCAGGGAATGTTAAATCTGAAGGTATATTCTTGCCCACTTGATCTAACTAGAGCAACTTGGATTTATCCTTATTTAGTTTAAAACCATGTTAAGAAAATAGCATTTCTAGATCCCTAATGCAAGACAAAATTTGCAATAAGGGCAACTCTGCTAAGTCATGAACAGGTATCAACAGGAACATATTTTCAGAATATGAAAAGAATTTAGCCCCAAAAGCAGAAAAATGACCACAGAGATCAATCAATCTATCTGCCTATCTATCTATCTATCTATCTATCTATCTATCTATCTATCTAGATATAGATAGATAGATATATAGATAGATAGATAGATAGATAGATAGATAGATAGATAGATAGATAGATAGATAGATATATAGATAGATTTATGTGGTCATATATGTGAAACAATGGTGATCCCAAGGTGGAGTCTAGCTGGTGGAAATTTGATCAGCTATTTTAAATCTATAATATTGGCATGAAAGAAATTCTCATATCCAAGACAAAACTTTACCAGAGATGCCCAATGAACTCAATTGAAAGAATAATATATCATAATCGACTGTAGCAGTCAAGTCAAATTGTAATAAACTAGCTGACAGATTTTATCTCAGAAACAATAGCCACTAGGATGGCTTCTGTTGAGTGGTATGGTCTAAAATCAAATTGTAACGGATGTAGACGATCAAATCTCATTAAATAATCTGACAGTAATTTAGATAAATATGCCTCTACAGCTTAGCAATCAACAGAATACAGTTGATTGCTAAGCAGGTCTATAGTTTGCTGCTAGACTTGTATCCAGTGTGACATTCTTTATAAGAGGAGTTAAAATAATACCACCCGTAATAGATGGAAAGTGTCCTTCTGGCAGCCTTGGTGCAGCTTTGGAAGAGCAAGATAACCAGGAAAGAGGATATCACCTGTCAGTGACAAGAAGTGATCCTGTAGTTTTGACCTATTCATTAGCTAATGCATTATCCTCTTACACTGAAGATACATCTTAAAGTCTTAGGGACCAATATTCAAATCGATTTAAGCAGGCAGGGATATTCAGAGGTACTGAACCGGAGAGTGCCAGTGAATATCCCACAGACCACCCAAACAAAAAGTGGGCAAGTCAGGAGGAGTGCTGAGGGCAGCGCTGGGGAAGAACACAGCCCCCTCTCTCCTGCCCTTTGTGGCGGCTATCCAAAATCAGAACCTCCAGGGGGAAACTGCCAGAAATCTTTTTAGTTCTATGTGAAGGATCCTAAAGGCAGGATATACTCTGGCATTTTGGAGCCAACAATGTAGGGATGAAGGTTTTAGACTCATTAGGAATTAGAGAACTTCTTGACAATGTGGAAACAGAGATAGAGCAGATTTAAAATTAGATCTGTAGTCACGTATAATTGGTGATTTTAGAGAGAGAGCTCAATTTGTATGTGATATTCATAATACGTAGAAATAGCAAGAAGGAATGTTGAGAATATGGCCTGTGCAGGTCAAAATTCTACATGTGTATTTCCCATTTCAGAAATAAGGCCTGCTATTTCACCACCGAGGATTACAGCTGCTGCCTGACATGTATAGGTTTTTTAAAAGTGCTAATTTTTAAGGTTTTTGAATTTTCCTCTGACACATTACTTTTTTTTTAACATTTGATTAATCATAATATACAACCAAGTAAATAACACTTGTACAGATAATAGAAAAGGAAAAACAAAAATTGACCTTCCATACAAAACAAAAAAGAGGGATCCCACAGAAATAGAGAGATTAGAATAAAAGTACATCTATCATTAATTGAAATCTGGCCTAGCATGACAATCATGAATACCTGAGAAAACACACTCTTTGAAACCTGTAATTGGGGGGCACAATCACCAACTACAAGGGAAACATGTAATATTGGGGACTGACTATTGCCTCTGATCAGCCCCCAAAATGGGAGCCAGTCAGGAGCAGGCCAGGGGGCATGTTGGGGAGAAACTGGGGCTAATATGGGAGGCAGTGATATTCAGCCGGGGCCCGCATCAGGGCCCATATAAGCTTAAACAGGTGAATTTAGAACAGCTCAAAAGCTGTCCTAAATTCACCCGTTTAAGCTTATGCAGGCCCTGGCTGAATATCAGGCTGGTCCTCGACCTGCATAAGCTTTTTTTTTTTTTTAATTGAAGTCCACAATCCGTCACATCCCCTCTTTTCCCCTCCCAACCCATGGCCTCAAGGCAATCCCCCTCCCCCTAAATGCCACCCATACCCACCCCACAACTCCTACTGTGTAGTTCAGGTAGGCCCCCTGGGCCTGCCTTAATCCTTGGTGGTCCAGTGATGGTTTTTGGGGGCAGGAAAAGAGCCCCCTCACTCCTGCCCCTTGCAGCACCTTTGCAAAATGGCTGCCACAAACTCTTACTGGAGCTAGTGGTACTACATGAATTTGTAGCAGCCATTTTGAAAAGGTGCCGCAAGAGGCAGGAGTGAGGGAGCTCTGATCCTGCCCCCGATGACCACCACTTGACCAGGGGGGGGGGGGCTACCTGAATCAAGGAGGGGTTGGAGGTTGGGGATTGGGTGGCATTTGGGGGCGGAGTGACTTGTGATTGTGGGTTGGGAGGAGGAAGGGGAAGGGAGGGGATGTGACACTTTGGGGGCTTGGGGGGGGCTTCAATTTAAATAAAAAAACTTCTGCGTGCAGCCTGATATTCAGCTGGGGCCTGTGTAAGTCTTATGAGGACCCAGGCTGAATATTGGCTGAGCCCGCATAAACTCCACTGCTCAGCCTGCCCATATGTAGCCCCGAATATTCAGTGTTGCTGCCCCAACATAGCTTGGCACTGAATATTGTGGTCTAATATAGCCAGCAATGGTCAGCATTTAATAAAAAAAACACTGACCGCTGCCAGCTAAATATGGGGGAGGGGGACTGATCCAAATTATTACCAATATACTTTCACTTTTACATCCCCATTTCCCTTCTTCCCCACACCACTCAGCTGCGACCACAACTTCCATCATAGCCCACACTTCCCTAAATAACCACTCCCTGCAATTCATAAAACTAACTCCTACCTAAATAACGTCATACTCAGGAGGGTAGGGCAGGAAAAACGCCCCAACCTCTGCCTTCCTCCACCCGCTCCTACTCTCAAACTGAAACTTCCAGCCCATACCCCAACATTCTAAATTACCTCAAACCCCTATCTAACCTATTCTCTCCTTTCCCAGCCAATCCCTGACCCTAAACACACAAAACCTTCCTCCCCACCAATCCCTATCCTATTTATCAACCTTTCATTTTTAACTCATACAAACCCATCCCCAGCTACAAGCCTTTTCCTCAGCACTATCCCAATTTCCCCTCTCCTACCCACCAACAATTCTACCCAGCTCCAATGCAGCTCTGTCAATGTTATCAGACCCACGTGGGTCTCCCTAACATTGGCACTTGCAATCATCCTTTCGCCTCTCACACAAATAAATCAATCCAACTCAAATTTAGTGACAAGACATTGGCCGCAGCTTTATAAACCATTTGACATAACTTATTAAACCATAACATGAACATTTGGTTGGGGGAGTCTCAACCTGGCTGTGTGTTTATAACTGAGACATGGTTACATTCTTCATCTGACCCAATTTTAAATGATATATGCCCTGTGGATTATAAGGTAGTCTCATTAGCTCAGGATGGGAAATGGGGAGGAGGCATTGCTTAGATATTTTGAGATGTATTTATAGTTACTTGGAGTCATTTATGTCAGTTGATTTGGAAATTTTAGCATGTCATTTTAAAGATGATACTTTAAACGATGATTTTATAGCTATTTTATTTTATTGCCCTCCAGTCCATTGGCAAAAGGCTAAGGATACTTTTTATGAGTTTGTTATTAGGAACTCGATTCACTCCCAGTTTAATATATTGCTTGGGGATATTAATATTCATTTGGAGAATATAATAGATTCTAAGGTGGTTGAATTGGATTCTTTTTTTTATCATCAGTAAACTATTCTTTTTCACATTCCCCAAGTGACACGTAATAGAGGACATCACTTAGATTTATTAGCTTTTACTGCTACTGATGACTACTCTCACCTATACAATTAGCTCAGATTTCTTGGTCTCCTATTATTTGGTCAGATCATTATGCTTAAGTTTACAATCAATTGGGAGCAAAGTAGACAATGGAAATATAAGCCAAGGGAGAAATATATGTCAAGAAGGAAAATTGGTTCAACTAAATTCTGGTCTCAATTTCATCAGTTTTCAATAGCTGATTCTCCTGTGAATCTTGATGTTAGTTGGAAGGAATTCTGTGTGAAGGTTTTAGATTAAATTGAACCAATGCTTTACAAAGACTAAGATTATACACAAGATTAACAAATGGTTTGACTCAGAACTGCTTGGGTTAAAACAAATATGCAGGAAACGAGATAAAGTGGCAAAAATCTTTAGATCAAGATTTAAAAAGAGAGTAGAAAAAGGCAAAAGCTTTTTACAAAACTGTTTGATACTAAAAAAAAAGTTGTGGTATTCTAAATTGATTGGTACTGATGTATCCAATGTAAAAGCTCTTTTCCAACTAGTCACTAGATTATCTGATACTTCCCATCTTACTCAATCAGATGGTGCTATAACTCCTACAGCTGTTGAAATGTCAGCTTATTTTCAGGACAAACTCTTAAAAGCTAGAGCTTTATTCTCAAATTTAGCACAGACTGAAACATATGAGGTTACAACTAGTTCTTTTGAAATAGTGGCTAATAGGATTTGGACGGATTTTCTGCTTATTGATTGGGCATTATTTAAATCACTGTTCTATAAATATTCCAAATCACACTGTATATTGGACCCTTTTCCGCCTTCTTTGATTAGTACACCTTCTTTTATTTATTTATTTGCTGCACTTGTATCCCACATTTTCCTACCCATTTGCAGGCTCAATGTGGCTTACAAAATGTTACAATGACATTCACATTAATAGAATAAGAATTTCAGAATATAGATACCGAAAAGGTGCATAAGAATATTATAGCAATGATTCATCTTAAATTTACAACTCTGTAGCTTCATTAAGTGCCCCCTATTCTTAGCACTCTTGGAAAGAGCAAACAAGCGATTCACATCTACTTATTCCACTCCACTCATCATTTTATAGACCTCCATCACATCTCCCCCCAGCCGTCTCTTCTCCAAGCTGAAGAACCCCAGCCGCCCTAGTCCTTCCCCATAGGGAAGTCATTTGTTGCCCTTCTCTGTACCCTCTCCAATTACACCACATCCTTCCCGAGACACGGCAACCAGAGCTGCACACAACACCCGAAATGCGGTCACACCACGGAGTGACACAAAGGCATTACAACATCCTCATTTTTATTTTCCATTCCTCTCCTAAGACTACCTAAAATTCTATCTGCCTTCCTAGCCACCGCCACACACCGAGCAGAGGGGTTCAACCCATCACCAACGACGACACCCAGATTCCCCCCCCCCCCGGTCGGTGACTCCCAATGTGGAATCCTGCATCACAAAAATATAGTTCAAGTTGCTACTTCCCACATGCATCACCCTGCACCTGCCCACAGTAAATGTCACTTATGTTTCATATGGTCCTTTCAATCTTTCACAATCCTCTTGCAAATCAACAATTTTGAATAATCCTGCATCATCAGCAAACCTAACCACTTCACCAGCCATTCCCATCTCTATGAAAATATGTTAAAAATCAGTGGTCACAGCACACACTCTTGTGGAACCCCACTATCCACTCTTCTCCATTGAGAATACCGACCATTCAACTCTACTTTCTGTCATCTATCCTCTAACCAGTTTCCAATCCACAATACGACATTACCTCCCATCCCAAAACTCTCCAACTTCCCCAGAAGTCTCTCATGCGGCACCCTCCCAGACGCCATTTGAAAATTCAGATACACAATCAGGCTCATTTTCGAAACAGAAGGATGCTCATCCCCCGACACAAATCGGAAGATGGGCGTCCCTCTCACAGGGTCGTCCAAATCGGCACAATCAAAAGTCGATTTTGGACGTCCCCAACTGCCTTCCGTTGCAGGGATGGCCAAAGCGCACGGGGGTGTGTCGGAGGCATAGCGAAGGTGGAACCTGGGCACACCCAACACATGGATGTCCCCAACCCACAATGGAAAAAATGGGCATTCCCGATGAGCACCTGGACGACTCCACCTGGTCCTGTCCCTCCCACATCCAAGGCACAAAAAGGTGCCCAAACTGACCAGATGACCACCAGAGAGAATCGGGGATGACCTCCCCCTATTCCCCCAGTGGTCATTAACCCCCCTCCCACCCTGATTAGGTTGTGTCATTAGATTCAATATTTACTTATTTCAGGACTCTTTCCAGAATCATTAGAAGAAATTATAATAACACCCATTATGAAGGATTTGAAAACAACCTATTGGTTCAGTTTCTAACTACAGACCAGTCACATCAATATCTTTTTTTGTAAAAAAAAAAAATGGAGGGCGAGAGAGAGAGAGAGAGAGAGAGAGGAGGAGGATTTGGTGCAGAGAAGCTGTTGTCATCAAGCCCAACCTTGGGAGCCCGTTTGCAGGCATTGATGTGACTGTCCCTGTCTGATGCTGGTTTGGGGGCTTGGTGCCCTTTAATAACCAGCAACACTGTAGTTTTTCATGAGAAACAGGAGGATCCAGTGCAGAGAGGCTGTAGTCATCAAGCCCAGCCTCAGGAGCCCGTTTGCAGGCATTGCTGTGGCTGCCCCTGTCTGACGTCGGTTTGGGGGCTTGGTGCGTGGCTACAGGGTATGGCCTAAGGGGTGTGTCCAAAAGGGCATGCCACACCCATTGGGAGCCCCTTAGGAGCACTGTTGGAGTTTTCCTTGAATTTAATTTCTGGCTGAGGATTTCTGTGGGCAAGCAAAAAGTCAAAAATAAAGGTACTATTTCTTCTGTTTCAGTTTCTGTGGGTCCCATGGACAAACATGTGCTTCCAGGAGGGCCACCATCTATTTCCTCTGGAGGAACTGCCACTGTAGAGGAAGTTTCACTTAGTCCAGCCATTAGAACCCCTCCTGGAGATCGAGACAAGATGGCGGACGTAACGGATGTGTGATCCCGGAGCTCCTCAGAATCTTCTTTGTTTGACCCTAGCAATTTCTCTCCCCGACAATTTAGATGGGGAAAAGAAAGGGGAAAACGCTGGTGCCTACCTCCGTGGTACCAACGTCGACGCCAGTTTCTAGGCAATCAACACTGGAGAACTTTGGTATCGGGATCCTTGGCGAGTTGAATTCCACTTTAACGGTCTCAAACCCTTCGGGAGATGAGTGCAGCGCAGAGGGAGCGACGTTGAGTCCTCCCGCTCTCACCGTACCTCCACAACCCGGAAGTGATTCGCTAGCAGAGGGGCCACGGCAGCTTGAAACGACCTTTCCGTTGCTAGTGGAAGGAGGACCCACTGCTGGATTAACTTCGAGTTTAGGAGCAGCAAGACAGGGGCAGATGCGGGTTGCCACCCCTGTTACTCGAGGTTTGCCTCCCGAGAAATGTGGAGGACGAATAAGACCAGAATCGGTGACCATGGAAAGCCTATGGGACGCAATACAGGAGGTAAACGGAATGTTACTGCAGATGAATACCTCTATTAAGGGCGAGATAGGCGAATTAAAACAAACTACTCAAGAACTATCTTTAAATGTCCAAGAGCACAAGGAAAAGATTTCTAAGATGGAAGATGAGGTTAAACAATTAAAGAATCTAACTGTGACTTTGGTTAAGGATAAGGAAATTCAGGAAAGAAAATTAGAATACCTGGAAAATTCCACCCGAAAGAATAACTTGAGGTTGTTGAATTTCCCCAAATCTCCTATAATTTCAGCAGATGAAATGTTTAAAAAATATCTTGGTGAAATTTTGGGGATTCCGAAAGAGGGTTTTCCACCTATAACACGATTCCAATATATTACTGGAACCATGAAATTATTGAAAGAACAACCTCAGGCTACAGAAAATTTGAACTTGACTGAATTTCTTGAGACCTCTCTGGAATCAATCACAGAGAGAACAACATTGCTTGTGACTTTTACTCTTGAACCTGATAGACATAATATACTTAGATTATATTTTCGCCATTTAAATGATCTTTTTTTGGGGCAAAAAATACAGATTTTTCCAGACTTAGCTAGGAATACACAAAAGAAAAGAAAGGAATTTTTGCTTTATAAAACTAGAGTTTTACAATTGGGTGCTACTTTTCTTTTGAAATTCCCATGCAAATGTCACATAATGTTTGGTCTAAATAATTATATATTTCTTTCCCCTCAAAAATTATTACAATTTATTTCATCTAAAGAAAATGTTCAGGTGCCTAATGTGTTGCCTTCCTAAATAATGCGTTGATACGTTGGCTGTGGATATCAACTATGTCCTTTCCGTTGTGAATAATTGGCTTATTTTTATAAGCCTTTTTTTTTTTTTTTCTCTTTCCTTCTTTTTATTACCTAGTATCTTGTCTCAACTTATTGTGGACTAATATTAATTTGTTATTCTTTACTTGGAACCTGTTTAGGTAATGAGTAATCAATTTTTTCTTGTTATTAGCTTATTTCTGATGTTTCTCGAATTTATGTCATGAGATGTAAATTTAAAAATTATAAATAAAGAAGATAAAAAAAAAAAAAAAGAACCCCTCCTTCCCCTCCTAATGTATCATTGTCTGATTCCCTTAATCCCCCAGCAGCTGCTTCATCACCGAAGATGGAGGCACAGATGGAAGCATCTAACTGCTCAGACCTTTTAGATTTTTCTCCTTTATTGAATACTATTAATATTGCTGCTGGTACAACAGTTTTGGACATGGGAAAGCAGAATGTTTCCTTGCAAGATTTATGACAGGCAATGTGTGTTTTGGAGGGTTCTTTCCAGGGAACTATTGCTCAAGTGTGTTCTTTTTCTAAGGATGCTGAGTCAAAGTTTAATAATGTGGATGTTAATTTAAAAATCCTACAGAAATAAATTACTAAATTGGATTCACATGTTCCTATTCTGCAAGCAGTTTCTTCTTCAGCTATTAAAGATTTGCATATTATTCATTTAAAATTGAAGATGCTGGAGAATGCAGGCATATCTAGAAACCTGAGTTTTCTAAGTTTTTTTGTTCTCATTTATTATCTCAGAAATTCTTCTTAGAAAATATTTTGAAGAGGTTCTGCTTCTCTCTGAAGCAGTTTCATTGGTTATCTCTAATTTTGGTTGTCTCTAATTGTTATTATATTTCTGTTAAATCTGTTGTTAGTGGCTCTGATCAGCAGGCTTTTGCTGGTACTTTAGCAAGAGCAGAATAATAACACACAATTAGAACATTCAAATAACATTGCTATGGTACTAATGCTTTTGTACAATGCAACTTACCATATAGCTGAGGGGCAAAGTGCAGATATTACTACTTACTACTACTACTACTTAACATTTCTAGAGCGCTACTAGGTTTACGCAACGCTGTACAAATTAATAACTAAGGGCAGTCCCTGCTCAGAAGAGCTTACAATCCAAAGGACGAAATGTCAAGTTGGGTTAGTCTAGATTTCCTGAGTAGAGGTGTTGTGATTAGGTGCCGAAAGCGACATTGAAGAGGTGGACTTTGAGCAATGATTTGAAGATGGGTAGGGAGGGGGCCTGGCGTATGGGCTCAGGGAGTTTGTTCCAAGCATGGGGTGAGGCAAGGCAGAAAGGGCGGAGCCTAGAGTTGGCAGTGGTGGAGAAGGGTACTGAAAGGAGGGATTTGTCTTGAGAGCGGAGGTTACGGGTAGGGACGTAAGGGGAGATGAGGGTAGAGAAGTAAGGAGGGGCTGCAGATCGAGTGCATTTGTAGGTTAGTAGGAGAAGCTTGAACTGTATGCGGTATCTGATTGGAAGCCAGTGAAGTGACTTGAGGAGAGGGGTGATATGAGTATATCGGTCAAGGCGGAAGATGAGACATGCGGCAGAGTTCTGGATGGACTGAAGGGGGGATAGGTGGCTAAGTGGGAGGCCGGTGAGGAGTAGGTTGCAGTAGTCAAGGCGAGAGGTAATGAGAGAGTGGATGAGAGTTCGGGTGGTGTGCTCAGAGAGGAAGGGGCGAATTTTGCTAATGTTGTAGAGGAAGAAGCCACAGGTCTTGGCTATCTGCTGGATATGCGCAGAGAAGGAGAGGGAGGAGTCGAAGATGACACCGAGGTTGCGGGCAGATGAGACGGGGATGATGAGGGTGTTATCAACTGAGATAGAGAGTGAAGGGAGAGGAGAAGTGGGTTTGGGTGGGAAAACAATAAGTTCAGTCTTGGCCATGTTCAGTTTCAGGTGGCGGTTACCATATAGCTGAGGGGCAAAGTGCAGATATATATATAAAGGGACAATATGCTGGGAAAAGAGCCAGTTGGGATAAATAAATGGGTGGATAAACTAAAGGCAAGTTCTTTGTATAATTAATCAAGGTATAAGGAACTGGTCTAAGTTACAGTGGGTGTAGCATGCTAGTCCAGGTGCAGAATAGGTGTATAGTCAGGCACCTTATGTATTAAAGGCTTGGGAGAAGAGCCAGGCTTTCACTTTCTTCCTAAAGTAGAGGTAGTCTCGAGTTATATGCAGCCCCTCTGGGAATAAATTTCAGAGCATGAGGGCTACTCCTAAGAAGTCTCACTGCAGGTATTGCACCCTACAATTTCCTTGAAATTAAAGGTGTGTAAAGAGCTAACTTATTCTTTAAGTACTCTGGCCCATTTTGTCTGAGGGCCTTGAAAATCAAGAAATGTATTATGTCCAATAAAAAAGGTATCATCTTATTTTCTTTTCCATGTTTTATTTTGTTTTATTTCTATTGATTACCTTTAAAAATGGACTAACACGGCTACCATACCTCTCTACTCAAATTTAGCCCTGTAAGGCACTGGTAGCCAGTGTAGATTTTGCAAGAAGGATGTGATGTGATCACACCTTTTGCAACCTTCTATCAGTCGTGTTGCAGCTTTCTGAATTAGTTGAAGCTGATACAAACTTTTTTTGGTTTGACCAGTGTACATGGCAATACAATAGTCCAGTAGTGATGCTACCATGGCATTGACCACTGTGGTCAGATTTGTCTTTTCAATATATGGAGAGAGAGGCTTCATAGCTGCCATAAGTGATAGCGACAATTTTTAAAGGTAGTTTGAAACTGCGTAATCAGAGTGAGTGATGAGTCTAGGAGTATCCCAAGATTCCTGACTGTAATTTTAGGGGGAGTTCATACTTCCCAAAAGGTATTTTGAAGTCCGGTATTTGTCCACTTGTGTCATGTCTTCTACTGCTTCTTTGTCTATGAAAAAGATCTCTTTGTATATTAATACCTTTCAATATTTAAATATCCTCTCCTTTGCTCCTCCTTTCCTTTAGGGTATACAGTACATATTCAGTTCTTCAAATCTTTTCTCATACATTTTTTGGCACAAACCCCAAACCATATTTATTGCCTGCATCTGATACCACTAACCACACATTATGAGGGGGATTCAATATATGGTGCCTAAAAAAACATGCAGAAAATATTTCTGCCTAAGTGTACTCTATAAGCGGTGACTAGATTTAGGAGTGGATTATAGAATACGCTTAGACAGCAATTGTAATGCCTAAATCTACGCAGTCCATTTACACCAATGAAATCATGGGATAAATTCCGGTGTATAGATTCAGGCACAGAGGGCCATATTCTATAACCCCACGTATAAATTTCAGAACACCCAAGAAACACCCATTTCCCCACCCGTATCAATGCCCCTTTATGTCTGCACATATTAGAAGTTAGGCACAGTGCATTACAGAATACGCTTAGTGAGTTGTTGTGTAAATTCTAATTATTATCAATTAGTGCTCATTATTGCTTAAGTACTGTTTTCAACGATAATTAGCTTGTTAAGTCAATTAAGTTACATGCGCCATTATAGAATCCGCTTGGATTTTGGTGTGGATCTCTAGATGTGCTATATAGAATCCAGGGGTAAGGGCTTAATGCCTTTTAGTAAAAGGACCCTTGGAGGGGCATAATCGAAAGGGATGCCCAAGTTTTGCTGAGGACGTCCTCGCAAAATGTTCCGATGGAGGGGCGGAGAAACTCATATTATCGAAAGAAGATGGATGTCCATCTTTCGTTTCGATAACACGGTTGGGGACGCCCAAATCTTGAAATTTAGGTATTCCTTAGAGATGGTCGTCCCTAGACTTGGTCGTTTCTGATTTTCGGTGATAATGGAAAGCAAGGACGCCCATCTCAGAAATTACCAAATGCAAGCCCTTTGGTTGTGGGAGGAGCCAGCATTCATAATACACTGGTCCCCCTGACATGCCAGGACAGCAAACAGGCACCCTAGGGTGCACTGCAGTGGACTTCATAAATTGCTCCCAGGGACATAGCTCCCTTACCTTGTGTGCTGACCCCCCCCAACCCTCCCCCCAAACCCCACTACCCACAACTGTACACCACTACCATAGCCCTTACGGGTAAAGGGGGCACCTAGATGTGGGTACAGAGGGTTTGTGGTGGGTTTTGGAGGGCTCGCTGTTTCCTCCACAAATGTAACAGGTAGGGAGGGGGATGGGCCTGGAACCACCTGCCTGAAGTGCACTGCACCCACTAAAACTGCTCCAGGGACTTGCATAGTACTGTGATGGACCTGAGTATGACATCTGAGGCTGGCATAGATGCTGGCAAAAAATATTTTTAAAGATATTTTTTGAGGATGGGAGGGGGTTAGTGACCACTGGGGGATTAATGGGAGGTCATCCTCAATTTTCTCCAGTGGTCATCTGGTCATTTCATCCACATTTTGTGCCTTGGTCGTAAGACAAACACGACCAGGTAAAGTCGTCCAAGTGCTCATCAGGGACGCCCTTTTTTCCATTATGGGTCGAGGACGTCCATGTGTTAGGCACGCCCAAGTCCCGCCTTCGCTATGCCTCTGATACGCCCCTTTGAACTTTGGCCATCCCTGCGATGGAAAGCAGTTAGGGATGTCCAAAATCGGCTTTCGATTATACCAATTTGGACACCCCTGTGAGATGGACGCCCATCTTCCAATTTGTGTCGAAAGATGGGCGTCCTTCTCTTTCGAAAATAAGCCTGTTAGTGTACTCGCAGCACCTTTATGAGAATGCTTAGGATCAATTTTTCTATTCTATAAAGCTTGTTTGAAAAAAAAGAAAAGCAAACAAGAAAAAAGAATGCCAGAGTGAATGATGTCATTGTTAGTACTTAGGCAGGAACATTTTTATAAGTTCTGTTTCCAGAATTGTTTTTGGTATTTAGCCAGAAATCTGTGTGTGTATCAAAGGATCTACATTGGTAAGCTGTTGTCTTTTTACAACCTGCTATATTTATTTATCTTTGGTGCTTGGTTAGACATAGCCAATAGAGTGCTGATGTACTAATCATTTTCATAGTCTAAATTCTGTTGCTTGAATTGATACACCAATTTCTGAGATTATTTTAAAGTTTATTTGTGGAATTCTTTTTTTTTTCAACAGTAGCATTCTAGAAGCACTGAAGCATTCTCTCAAAATCAAGTCCAAATATTTTTATTTTATTCCATAGGATTTATTTACCAACTTTTTAAAGACATTCACCCAAGGTGGAGCTCAGCAAGAATAAGTCGAACATAGGCAATAGACAATTACAGCAGTGAAAACATACAAATAATAATACATAAGGGCTTATTTTAAAAACAGAGAAACGTCCAAAAAGTGGCACAAAGTGGCAGATGAACATTTCATTTTGCCAAAATATCCAAATCGCTATTTTCAAACCCCATTTAAGATGGTTTTCTATGCAGTACATTCAAATCACAAGGGAGGCATGTTGGGGCGGGGTTTGGGCATTCCCAAAACTTGGGCATTTTTCTATCATAGTGGAACACAGGAAAAACATCTGGAGCTAAATGTTTGGTCTAGATCTATTTCAATCTTGACTGACACAAAAAGGCACCCTGAATGACCAAATGACTACTGGAGGGATTAATGAATGACCTCCTTACTCCCCCAGTGGTCACTGACCCCCTTCCACCCCCAAAAGATGTGAAAGAAACAATACATACCAGCATCTATGACAGCTTCAGATTATGGCCAATCCTATTAGAGCAGCACTCAGGTCCCTGGAGTAGCCTAGTGGTTGATGCAGTGCAATGCAGAGAAGGGAATTCAGGCCCATATCCCACTCTGTTACACCCTTGGACTTCTTGGGTGTGTGCCACCATGGCACAGATCGCTGCCACTTCCTTCAATTTAAAGTGTCCCTGGTAGTGCTTCTTACATCGGAGATCATATGATTCGGGGCTTAGGGCAGTAGATGAGGGTAGCACAATAGTAAAGAAGCAATTGAAACTCAGGAACAACCTGCAAAACAGAGAACCTCACTCAAACAGGTAACACAGCACTCCACATAGAGCAAAGAAAACACAAATCACTGTCACTGCCTTTAATTTAAAGTTTTCCTGGCAGTGGTTCTTACACTGGAGATAATATGATTGAGGGCCTGGGGCAGCAGATGAGGGTAGCACAATAGTGAAGAAGCAATTGAATCTCAGGAATAGTACTAGAGATAACATGATTTGGGACCCAGGGCATCAGTTGAGGGTAGCACAATAGTGAAGGAGTAACTGAGTCCTGGGAACAGCCTTCAAAACAGAGACAAAACCTCACTCAAACAGGTAACACAAAACTCCATTTAGAGCATAGGTGATACCTGCAGTCATAAGGACTATTGTAGTGGTATACAGTTGAGTATAGTAGGTTTTTTGTGAGTTTTGGAGAGGTCACCATACAATATAAGGGGGTAATGGTGAGATGTGTACCTGGGACTTTTTATGTAAAGTTTGCTGCAATGTCCCACTGTTCTGCTGGGATGTCTGTGTGGCTAGACTACTGAGAATGCTGGCCCCTCATATATCCCAATGGCTTGTTTTTGTGTGTTTTTCCCTTGGACTTTTTTTTTTTAATCATCCAAAAAGACTGAGCACAAAAACATCTAGCAAGTTGGATATTTTTCTGGTTTGAAAATGTCTATTTTTGCTACTGCATTTTTAGACATTTTATGTAAAACATCCAAAATTGGATTTAGATGTCATCGAAAATGCCCCTCATAGTATGGCATGGTATACTACTTACAATGTCAACACAATGGCAATAAAGCATCTAGGCAGCGTGGAGGGGCATAATCGAACGGAAACGCCTATCTCCATGGGCGTTTATCTCCAAGAACGGGTCCGTGAAGGGGCAGGCCGAACTGTATTTTCTAAAAAATGGACGTTTTTGAGCTGGGCGTTTGTTTTTTTTAGCGATAATGGAAACTAAAAACGCCCAGCTCAAAAACGTCCTAATCCGAGCCATTTGGTCATGGGAGGGGCCAGGATTGGTAGTACACTGGCCCCCCTGATATGCCAGGACACCAACTGGGCACCCTAGGTCAGTGCGGTGGACTTCAGAAAAAGCTCCCACATGCATAGCTCTCTTACCACGGGTGCTGAGCTCCCAACCCCCCTTCCCCAAAACCCACTACCCACAAACACTACCATAGCTCTTAGGGGTGAAGGGGGCACCTACATGTGGGTACAGTGGGTTTTGGAGGCCTCCCATTTACCAGCACAAGTGTTACAGGTGGGGGGGATGGGCCTGGGGCCACCTGACTGAAGTGCACTGCGGTACCCACTAAAAGTGCTCCAGGGACCTGCATACACGCAGGCCTCTAGGACTGGTTGCTGCTATATAACAATGGCACACCAGTTGACACCTGAAGACTAATCTCTCCGAAAATGTGCTTTATTGGAATAACCGCCTTTACTCACAGTTAACTGCAGATCAGAGGTTGTGCCCCACTGGCAACGAGTCTCCCTGGTACTGAGATGAGCAGTAGGTCAGAGCTGGCAGAATTCTGTACAATGCCCTCTTTCAGCCACATTCAAGGTAAGAACTAAGTTGTCTAACGTGGCTAACACAGGAAAGGGAACTAAAACTGGCTTACAAAAATGGCCACTACCGCATGGACTACAACAGGAAACACAACAGGGCACACTCTGACCCAGTAGGCAGGGGGAAAAGCACCAAGGGAGAAGAGCCTACCAACTACCAACATTGTGAGACTGTAACACAAGCTAATGAAATCACGGAGCCCAATGCCCTACACCCACCACAATGCAATGTTGATGTGACCCTGTACTGCACCCAAGAGCCACATCTGACCCAGGGAAAGGCTGTGACAGGATCAAACACATTCTGCTGTCATGGAGGTGGGTACGGCATTTGAGGCTGGCATACAGGCTGGAAAAAAAGTTTTTAAAGTGGAGTTTGTTTGGTGGGAGGGGGTTAGTGACCACTGGGGGAGTCCGGGGAGGTCATCCCCGATTCCCTCCAGTGGTCATCTGGGCAGTTGGAGCACTTTTTGGGGACCTGTTCGTGAAAAAAAAGGGTCCAAAAAAAGTGACCCAAAATCGCGGTAAGAATGCCTTTTTTTTTCCGATTATCAGCTAAAGACGCCCATCTCTCCTCGGCTGATAACTACGCCCCAGTTCCGCCTCCACCACGCCTCCGACACGCCCCCGTCAACTTTATTCGTTTCCGCGACGGAGTGCAGTTGGAAACGCCCAAAATCGGCTTTCGATTATACTGATTTGGACGCCTTTGCGAGACAAACGTCTATCTCCCGATTTAGGTCGCACTATAGGCGTTTTTCTCTTTCGAAAATAAGCTGGATAGGGTGTAGGTGAATAGAACATATAGACCAGGCTTAGCCAAGTTCAGTCCCTAATATATATGAATGAGAAAGATGCGCATGTTCACTACATCCATTGTATGCAGATTTCTCTCATACCTATTCATTAGGGGTATCCTAATATGTAATTGCAGAGACTGACTCTGTGCTATAATGGTAGTCAAATCCCTGGTTCTATGAGATAGCTTCCCCTTTCCAAAAGTGTTAGAGGGCTAGAAATGACTCATGCAGCTCAGATGTTGAGTGTTGGCTAATGGTGCAGATGATGGTGCAGCTTCCCTCTATTCTTTGATTTCAGTGTGCAAAGGCTCCCTCCTCAGGCTTATTCACTTTAGGTCAACTTTGAGTAATGTCCACATTAAAAGGGTCTGCTTGCAGCCCTCAAGGACTGAATTTGGATAAGCCTGATGTAGACAGATAATACGGAGTAAAAGAAGTTAGAAAATATGAGGATTAACGTAAAGAAAGTTGCACATGAAGTCAGAAAGGTTTGTGAATATGATCTCAGCTAGGGTAGAAATGAATAAGCAAGTCCTGCTACAGTATGGGTAGCTAGTGTTAGTCCTTATGTGTGTGACTAGCAAGTTAATTGCTTCCCCCATTAAAGGCTTGGGAGAAAAGCCAAACTTTATTCTGCTTCCTGAAGTAGTTTTGTGTTAAGCAAAGCCTTTCAGGGAATGAATTCCACAATGTGGGGGTTACTCCGAAGAAGGCTTCTTGGTGAGTATCACATGGTGTGTTGTCTTTTGGAGAGGGTATAGTAAGATTTTTTTTAATCAATCCTGTGCTTAACTTGTGATTTCATCCGAAACTAATTATAGAGCTTTTGAGGCTCTCACATTGCTTTCAGACTGACGATCAGAGACACATTTAATATATTTGTTTTGTTTGTTAATAGGTGTTGGTGTCTTTTATAGAACAACATTCTGGCAGTGGGTGTAGCTATAATTTCATAGCATAAAATAAGTAATGAAGTGGTTTGGTTTAGTTGTATTTAATAAAGAAGATTTAAACATAAAGTAATAAACAAGCTCATTTATCATTAGGCAGAGTGCATTGTAAAATGCTGGCCATATATTGATTTTAGAATTGGGTGCCAACATTATGAACATGTTTTAAAACATTTTAAACAAAGTTATAGAACTCTTTGGGGACTTTAAAGTGCAGTAAGTTTTGTTCTTAACATACATTTAATGCAAAACTTGACATGCAGTAAGTGTAAAGCCTGTGCAGTAAATGCAGGGAGAAGGAGTCCAGCATCAACCCTGTATTTAGCTCACAGGGCACACAATTTGGGGTGAATTCTATAAATCACACCTAAACAATTGGTGCCGAAAACCCGCGTAACCATTATTCTATATGCCAAAACTAAAGTTAGGCACGGTTTATAGAACAGTGCATAAGCACAGGGGTCGCACATAAATTTAGGTGCGTCCATTTGCACCAATGAAAACATAGTACAAATGCTCCTACCTAAATTTACGTTGGGAACCCCCTTATTATATAATTCTATATGTAACTGTAATCCACACCCACACTCTGCCCCGAAACGCCCATGAACCTCCTATTTCCAAGCTTCCTTTTCCGGGACCCACATAAAATTTAGGCGCAGATCACTTGCCAAAATTTACACATGTACATGTTAATTGATTTCAATTAACACCAATAATTGCTTGTTAAAAAGCCAATTATTGGTCCTAATTGGCTCATTATTCAATTAAATTGCGCATACAAATTGGAATGTGCCCAAGTTTGCGTGACCAATTTTTTGTTACTTTTATAGAATTAAGGGGTTAATGCGTGGCCATTGCTATCAGCCTGGGCATGTAACATGAGGGGGGAGGTGTTCATTAATACAAAACATGGCAGCTACTCACAGTGGTACTAGCCATCCACAGCATCACCCCTCCCCTAATCACACATGAGACCACAACCCACTGTTCACAAAATCCCAATCCCCTGCTGAGCCCCTAACCCCATGATCACACAATCCTAACCCCTCACAATGAGACCCCCAACCCCGATCACACAATCCCAAATCTCTGAGACCCAGCCCTCAGAAAATTCCATCCCTTCAAAGCCCAACCTTCCCCCAGTTCCTCACCCCCTCCCAAGGATTTACCTGGGTGTCAGAATTCATAGCTTCTCACCTGTATCCAATTCCAAGCATTTAGCTGTCAGCTTCTCATAATCTCCAAACCGAACAAGCTTAGTCTTTAGTCTATTCAATTTCAGAAAACTAGCTTTAGTCCAGCTATTTGTTTTGATGCCAATCTTCCTCAAGAAAGTCATAGTATATTCACACTTTTCTCGAGCTTCACAACAAGAAAAATATCAGCATATGAGTACACCAATACTCCCAAAATGGTTATCACTATTCCCATTGTACTTAAATGGAATTTGAACAAGGAAGGTGACAACAGTGACCCTTGAGGAACTCTCCGCAATCTGCATTCCACTGCAAGGATACCTTAAAATCCTTACTTACACTATGGACCCTGTTTACTAAGTTGTGCTATAGATTCGCTAACCTTTTAGTGCATGCTAATGCTAGAGACACCCATATATTCCTATGGGTGTCTCTAGTGTTAGCACATGCTAAAAAGTTAGTGCGCCTACAGCGCAGCTTAGTAAACAGGGCCCTATATATTCTCCTCTGTAAAAATTCAGTGAGCCATTTCATAACAGAACAATTCACTCCAATCTTACTAATCCTATTCGACAGTTGATCATGGTTCACCGCATCAAAGGCGGCTGATTTATTGAATTGTAGGAAGATCATTTGCTTTCCCTTACTATGAACCAGTCTGATTTCACTTACCATTTCCTGCAACAAAGTTTCAGTACTATGTAGTGGTCTGAAACCGTATTGTGAAATATGAAGAATATCAAATTTGCTCAAGTATTCACATAATTGAGTATTCACAAGAGATTCAATAAGTTTAGCAAGCCACACAGTATGCTTGCCACTGGTCTATAATTTTCAGGCTTAGACAAATCAACTCCCATTGATTTGGGAATAGGAGTCAGCATAATATATGCCAAATCAAGGGGGTAACTCACACTACTCAGAATTAACAAACATTGTTAACCAGATCATTCTGGTGTATACCAGTGATTCCATTTTAAACAACCATTCCCTTTCTTCAGAGGTGTTAATTCATCTAAAGATAGACACTGCATTATTCCAGACCTGTAGCTGTTGTTCTGGTTGTTGTATTTCTGACTTTAGATCTCCCCCATCTTTCTGCCAAAAACATTCTGCATCAATTTCCCCCCGGCCGAGACACGTATTAACCTTAGACCTGGATTGAAAGCTCTTAAATGGTCTTAGAAAAACATTCAAAACAAAATGATCCTTCCAAGGAACTGCATCTCACTTCTGATGTCCTATTAGTGTCTCTGAGGCATTCCTGTTGGTGAATGTCAAAAACACAAGTGTATGACCATCTTTATGTGTCACTTGATCAGTACCAATCCTGAGATCCAATTGCAACAAAAAAAATCTAAAAACTGCTGTATTGAAACATCACTATAATTTTCCAAGTGCATTTTCATATCTCCTAAAATAATTAATTCCTTAAAAATAAGCATATATCGAGCTATGATTTCAAGTATCCATCACTAATACCATTCTAAGAACCAGGTGGCCTATAGATTAAAATTATCACCAGTTTCTCCTTCTTCCTAAAATCAGTAAGTTGGCAAACCATCACTTCTAAACCAATCTCCATAATATTTTCTCTCTTTGTGATGGTAAAAGAATCTTTATAAATAATAGACAACCCACCCCCCCTCCCCCTTACTGTCTTGTCTAGGATTATGTAATAATGGATAACCTGTAGCACAAAGTTCTGGCAACCAAGTTTCTATTATAAAAGTCAAACTCGCTTGTGTATCATTAATAAGGTCATGAATTAAAATGGTCTTTTTATTTCAGACTGAGCGTGCATTTAAATATAAGCAGTCAATTGACCAATAATCCTCTTCAGTTGGAACCCTGGAAATAATGGGAGGGTATATTATATACCTACCCTTGTCTCTCAATCTTTTCATCCTAATATTATCATAAATAGGTCTAACACTCCATACCACTTCCGGGATCGGTATATATGATGTCATACAATCTACCAAATTACCCAGATCTCTACTGACTATATTCCTGTTGCATATTCATTTGTAACCTGATTGTATTACTGATATTGATAACCTACTAACTCCCCATTTTTCAACTTCCAATTTTCCACTCATCCCAACCCTAGATAACGCAGCTGTATTAGTAACAATCAAGACATGATGCTTTTACAAAAGGGTCTTTTGAATAGTACTTTCACATCCAATAGCCTAAAGTTGCCCACAAAGGTACACACCAAGGAACGTGTCACGCCCCTTAAGCATGCCTCTTCAGCGGCTCACCTGAGGCGGCACACCCTAGACTCAATATGCTGATAAGGTTTCTCCGTGAGAATGTGTTGATGTCACAAGGGGTGGGGCTTTGCACCACGCTGCTGGAAAAAGAGAAAGAGTCTGTAGTTGAAAGCAGATTACGCTTCAAACCCTGCCTTCAGAGGAGCACAGGAAGCAGACAGGATGGTAGAAGTGCCTCAGACTCTGCACGCTGATAAGGTTCCTCTGTGAGAGCGTTCTGAAGATGCTGAAGACCTCTCAAAATCTTGCAGCTGGAGGTGCAATTTAACCACAATTTCAACTGTTTGTACAGCAGTTTTGTATTGTCTTCAAAGAATAGTTTCTTGTTCAGCAGATTTCAATCTGAATGCTTTCTACCACCAGCAGCACATTGGCTGAGGGCTGTTTTATGTATGTGGGCATGAGAAATGAAAATGTCAGGTTTATGACAATATGATGTATTGATTCAACCCACATGAATACCATTAGTGTCATATTCTCTTTCCTTATCTGGTAGTAACTTATATTTTCCATAAAAATATAATACTGTAATTCAGAATTTTCTTTGACATGACTGTTGCATGATTTCAGTGCTTGTTGACTCTTCTCTGTAGTCTTTACATTACCTGCAATAAGTTGTATGCAGTGTTTTCCTTTCTTGAAAGGATTGTGCGTCAATGTAATGAAAATTAATATTGCATGTAGAGCAGTTTTAAGATTTCTGCTTAGCAGCTATCTACCGAAGTACATCATTGTAGCAATATGCTGTTTCTATGAGAGTAATGTGAACAGTACTGCCTCTCCCATGCAAATGCTATTGGTTATAAATTGCATAACTCACATTTACAATTTACAGAATATATTTTTCAATAATCATTCTGTTACTGATCTTTTTTGTATTTTTTTTCCATAGTCACACAAATTATTTTGACATCTGAAAATAAAACTGGAGATAAAAAAGGATGATAAAATTTGTTCTTGTCAGTAAACTGCTATTTGGAAAGGAATTCATATCAGTGTTTGTTGCTTGTAAAGCTTTTAGTTGTGTATTTGAGGTCAATTGATTAGGAACAATTTTTTTTTTCATTCTGGAGTAAATTTTAGAAGCCTTAGGCATGGTTTGTGCATATAAATATCAGATGTATATGTGCACCAAATGTACAAGTGATGGTGTTAGAAACAGTCCATCTGTTATTCAGCCAACAACGGGCAATGCTTTGGTTGTCCACTGCCAATGTTCAACCTGGATATTCAATACCAGGCCGTTTCCAGTGACCGGCATTGAATATCTGGGTTTTTCAACTACAGCTAGTGCATAACCAGTTAAGTCGATATTCAGACTTACCGGCCATGGCTTAGAGGGCAAAGATAGGACTGTTTTTATGCAGCTATATTTGGCCACTAAGCCTGGCTGATTAAGTTCTAACCCCCAGATTCTATATACTGCGCCTAGAGATCTGGACTGAAATCCAAGTGAATTCTATAACAATGCACGTAAGTCATCAAGCTTAACAAGCTAATGAGCACTGATAACAGCATTTAATAGGCAATAATGAGCACTAATTGACATTAAATAGAATTTATGCTCACAATTCACTAAGCATATTCTGTAATTAATTGCACCAAACTTCTAATGTGCGCAGGCAAAAGGGTGTGGTTATAGGTGGGGAACTGTGCATTTTTTGGACATTATCAAATTTACGCATGTAGTTATGGAATATGGCCCAGTGCGCCTAAATCTATGCGCTGGGAATTACGCCATGTTTTTGTTGGTGTAAATGGATGCATATACTTTTAGGTGCTGAGATATCAACTAGGCATATTCTATATACTGTGCCTAAATGTAGGTGCCATTATAGAATATGCTTAGTTGGCACTGATTTCCATACTGCTTTTTATTATTTGTTATTTATTATTTGTTACATTTGTATCCCACATTTCCCCACCTATTTGTAGGCTCAATGTGGCTTACATAGTACCAGAGAGGCCTTTGCAGGCTCCAGTGTGAACAAATACAGGGTGATGTTGTGGTAAGATCAAGTTCATGTGGCACAGCCACATTAGGGAATCAGAGAACGGAAGAGTTGTGTTATGTCCATTTTAGTTTGGTTGTGTTGCAGAGATTAGGCATTTAAGTTGGATCGGTAGGGTATGCCTTTTTAAATGGGTTGGTTTTTAGTGATTTCCGGAAGTTTAGGTGGTCGTACATCGTTTTCAAGGCTTTTGGTAGTGCGTTCCACAGTTGTGTGCTTATGTAGGAAAAACTAGATGTGTAAGTAGTTTTGTATTTAAGTCCTTTTCAGCTTGGGTAGTGCAAATTTAGATAAGATCGTGTTGATTCGGATGTATTTCTAATTGGTAAGTCGATCAAGTCTGTCATGTAACTCGGGGCTTCTCCGTAGATGATTTTGTGAACCAAGGTGCAGATTTTGAAGGCAGATTTTTAGGTGCCTTATACATAGAATGCCCCCCCCCCCCCCCTAAATATCAGGACTTAACCAGCCAAGCCCCTGGAATTGTAGCAACATCACCACATTTATTTTTGGTGCTAACTGGGCATTTTCAACTGCAAGATAACCTGTTAAATGCCACTGAAAATTACAGGTTATCTGCCAAAACGTGAGTTAACTGGTCAATGGCTGCTCCTGGTTGGTTAACTCATGCTGAATATCGATTGGGGTGTTACTCATACACACAGAAGACAGCATACAAGTTTTAAAATGTATAAAAAGAAGGTATGTTCTGGGTTCACTATTAGCCCCACAATATATTAATATCCTGAAATGTAATATAACACATTCAACTTAACCAAATTATAAATTGAGCACTGAAGACTAGGACTTTGATGAAACAAAGTAAACTTTTAGTACATCTCCTCTGGATATTAATGTACAAACCAAGTCTGACTCATATCATCCACAACATTTATTTATGTATTTATTGATAAGAAATTATACCCCACCTATTGTGAACAACCTGCCATTCAAATTGGTTTACAATGAAAACTCAACCCCACTATCTGAGCGTCATAAAGGAGCTGCAGATGGTTCCTCTACATTTTCCAGTGTCCATTGCAGGGGTGCCTGCAATTTCAGCATCAAGTAGGAGACTCTATATGTGGCACCTAAAAAATCAGCTGTGAAATCAGTGTAGACTAAGCGGATTCTATAACTGGCAACTAGATTTAGCTGCAGATTATAGAATATGCTTAGTTGGTATCTCAGGACCTAAAACAACGTCCATCTATTTACACCAATAATGAAAAGGCAAACACTCAGCTTATGCAGAAAGCTACCTTTTGCTGCAGCCATCCTGGAACAAAAAATTTACAATGTTATTTTAAATGATGGTAGCTTTTGGTTGAAATCTGAAAATATATTTCCATTTATTATTTTGTATATTTTCCATCAATTTGTGGACAAGATCTCTTTTTTATTTCTTAAATATACTATCTTTTTATTAAGTATGGTTCCAGTCTTTCCCCCATTTCTTCTTTGATTTTAATTTCGTGGATTTTTCAGATTATTGACAACATTCTTGTTTTGTATTATATGAGGCCAATGCTAGTCCCTTGTATCTATCATTTTTTTATGTTATTACAGGGTCTGGAGATAGTGTTTGTTTTATCATTATTAAACAGAAAAAAACAGAGTAATATGCTAGTAGATTCCATTTCTCAACCTTTGACAGTCATGATGATGATGACATCTGAAGATAAGAGTTTTAGCTTAGATTATCATGGATGACTGATTTAGATTAAACCATAGAGTAGGAGAGAATCAAAGGGTTTATCAAAGCTTATAGCTGATGTTAACTTTGGAGACTTTTTACTAAGGTCTAGTAAATGGGATCTGCACTAGCAGCAATGGTTCATTATGCCACACATTGAGGCCCTATTTACCGCAGCAGGGAAAAAGGTGAAAAAGAAATGGTCATGCAGTAAGATTAGGGTTACCATATTTGCCCTAGGAAAAAAAGAGGACACATGCCCCACCCCATGTCACTCCCCCAACCCCACCCCTGTCACATCCTGTCCTGCCTCCTATGCAAGACTTCTACGGAAGTCTCGCAAGGCCACCGCGTGAACTCTTAGCAGCCATTTTGAAGTGACGCCAGGAGCAAGACAGTCTGTAGATGCACTGGGAAGAAAGAGGGGGCTCTTCCCTGCCCCAAAGAGATCACTAGATCACCAGGGCACCACACTAAGAAAAAGAAGAAAAATATTTTCTTTTTCATTATAAATAATTTCTGTAAGCTGATACAGCTCCAGTATATCCCAAATGACACAAACCAAATTAGCATACAGACCAGGAATTAAGAGAACAGTCTTGCCAAACTTGAAACAATGTTATAAAAATCTCAAAACCTAAAAAAACAGATCCCTATTCAGACAGCCTTGCAGTCACACATGCAGAACAGAGATAGCCCCTTTTCAAATTCTTCAAAAATTAACCTGAAATCCTAAGAAGCTAGACTCTGCATGCAGAACAATTCCAGAAAAACAGAAAGAAATACATTGTTATACATTGCAAAAGAAGACAGCAGATGTAAATTCTCAAATTGGACATATTCCAAACATTAAAATGAAAATAAAATGATTTTTTTTCTATGTTGTCTGGTGATCTTGTTTTTCTGATCATGTTGGTCCCAGTATCTGATTCTGCTGTTCTCTATCTGTTCTCTTAACTCCATTTCCAGGGCTTCCTTTCCATTTATTTCTTTACTTTCCTCCTTTCTTCTTCATTTCTTGCCCTACATCCATAGGTAAAAGCTGGGTCCTCCGCAAATTTGACTGAAGGAGGTATAGAGTGGATCCAGATTTTGCCTATTTTCTCCATCCATGTGAAGTTTTTCTCCTCTTTTCCCTTTCCCTCATCTCCATCATTATGCATCTCTCCCTCCTCCATCCATGTCCAGGATTTTGCCTCTCTCCTCCCCTCCATCCATGTTCATCTCACTTCCTCTCTCTTCCCTCCCTCCATGTCCAGCATTTCTCCTCTCTTACCTCCATCCATGTGCATCTCCATCCTCTGTCTTCTCTTCCTTCCATCCATGTCCAGAATTTCTCCTCTCTCCCCTCCATCCATGTGCAGTTGTTCTTTCCTTTTCCCTTTCCCTCATCTCCATCAGTATGCATCTCCTTCCTCTCTCTTCCGTCTCCTCCATCCATGTCCAGCATTTTTCTTCTACCTCCTCCATCCATGTCCAGCATTTCTCCTCTTTCCCCTCCATCCATGTGTATATCCTCCTCAGTCTTCCTTTCCCTCTATCCATATCCAGCATTTCTCCTCTCTCCCTTTCCCTCCATCCGTGTGCAACTCTCCTCTCTCCCCTGCCCTCTCCTCCATCCATATCCAGCAATTCTCCTTTCTCCCCTGCCCTCCCCTCTATGTCCAGCAATTTCTCCTCTCTCCCCTCCCACCCACGTCCAGCAATTCTCCTCTGCCCTACCCTCCCATCCATGTCCAGTGACTTGGCCCAACCCCACCTGTCCCCCTTTTCAGCCCCCAAGTTCCAGTTCGAACCCCACCCCCATATGCCCACCCTCTTCTCCCACATTCCCTTTTTCTTTCCTGCTGCCCTGCGTTTACAACTTTTATTTTACCTCAAGTCGCGTATGCGGCTCTGAAATCAGCAGGCTCGCCTCCAGCCTTCCCTTCCCTCTCAGTATTCTGCCCTCATGGAAACAGGAAATTACATCAGAGGAGGATGTGACACTGAGAGGGAAGGGAAGGCTGGAGGCGAGCCTGCGGATTTCAGAGCCGCAGACGCGACTTGAGGTAAAATAAAAGTTGTAAACACAGGGCAGCAGGAAGGAAAGAAAGGCTGTCCAGAAGTTGAGGGTGGGCAGGTGAGGACTGAGAGCTGCCTGTAACTGGGGCTGGAACTGTGCTGCTGCCATGCAGGTCCTGTAACCAAACTGGGAAACCTGGACAAATAATGAAAAGTGGGAAACCCGCCCAGACTCCCGATGGTGCTCTCAAAAAGAGGACACGTCTGGACATATGATAACCCTAAGTAAGATTGCACTTACCATGTGGCCAAGTGGGGGAGGAAGCACTTATCACCACTCATTGAGGTGGCAGTAAGGGCTCTCGCACTAACCCGGCAGGTAACTGCTGCGATTGAAAATATGGACCTATTTCCCCTAGGGTCAGAAATGCCACACGCTGGGGGTTGAACTACCGCCAGCGCCCGCATTGGGCCGGCTGTCGATCCAGATTGCCACGCAGTAAGCCTGCAATGGGCTCACCAATGCTTAGTTAAAGGGCCCCTTTATTTTTAAAGAGAAGAATGGGTAATTAGTTAGTGCAGAGATAATCACTGGATTCACTAAAACTTGCAAATTGCTTGTCTTGTCTTGTGTCTTCATTCTAATGATATGGTTTATCCATTCTGAAAAACCAGCCCACCTGAAATAGCCTACCAGTAGAAAATGAACAACGCATCTTAGCAAATCAGAGTGAATTTCAGACTCGCATGGGTTGGATGTTTTCCCTCATGTCCAGGAAACAGGAAAAACCTAGAAAAATAGGTCCTAGCTTATACAAAAAAAATCAGGAAAGCATGACATAAACCTTCCTACAAAAACAAAACTAAGAGGCCCTTTTATAAAGCTGCAGTAAGCACTAATGTGGGGTGCACTGAGGCATTTTTGGATGTGCACGTACTACTTACACGCTATACATAAAATATGTTTTTTTAGCACTGGGGATGAGTCTCAGAGTAAAGAGTGGGCATGTTTTGTGCTAATCAGTTAGTGCATGAGGATTGCCATATGTTAACTGATTAGCACAGGTTTAGAGTAAGTCCCTACCACCTACAAAACAGGAGGCGTTAGGGGGTCATGGTAAAATTAGCATGTAATCATTATTAGGAAAAACTGGTAAATCAGCCAGTTTACCCCAGTGGTAAAAATTGGCTTTAATACACAGGAATGACCTGTATAAGGGCATGCTAAGGCCACTTTTTACCGCTGTTTAATTAAAAGGCCCCTAAGGACTGAAATGAGCAATGAATGGGGTTGATAGAACAAACTGTCTATCATGTTCAGTGAATTTTTATTTTGTTGTCAATGTTTCATATTTTTGAAAGCATGGTACTTCAAGAATATTTTGTAAACTAATCTTGAGAAAACATCACCTGTGATCCTATGAATTATTAGTGGGAAGCATTTCATCCCAAGTACCCCATGAACAAATCAGCTTCAGTGACATTGCTAATGCTTTCTGTGCTCTGGACTTATTGCTGATAACAAGGGAAAGGGCAAAACTTTGCAAACAACAGCATAAATACCTTGCTCAGGAATGACATTCTTAAAAATAGGGCTAGCCTCAAAGATTTTTTGTAATTATCCACAGTGGGATAGTTTTATTAACTTTCTGCCTGCCTCACTTGTGAAAAACATCATTTTTTAAATTCTCTTCCTATATAGGGGTCAAGTTTGATACTGACTTTTGCCCTCATAAGTTTATGCCTCAGTAAACTAGCTAATCTATAAGGTTCCACTAGCCTCTTTCTCATTTATGCTGCTCTGGACTAGCACGACTACCCCTCTGGAAATTATTAACAGAACTGCCCTCAGACCTGCTAATTTTAAACAGCATTTGGATTGTACTATGCTTCATTAATTTAGCATCAGATGATAAATTTGTCCACTGTTAATATACTCATGCAGGAGTAGTACAGGACATTTTAGCACTAATGCCAGCATGAATGCCACTGGGATGATAAATGAGCCCTTATAATCTTTTTTTTAGATATAAAAGATTATGCATAGTGTTATTCATTAATAAACACTACAAAGAAGTAACAGTAGGGGTCTTAAATGAATGCATAAAAGGCAGGAAATTCAGAGTTATGGCTATTCTAGTACCCTCGTGAAACAACATTATAATTCTTTCAACTAGGAAATGAGATATCCATTAATATTCTTGTCTTCATACATGAATACTTGTCATTGATGCTGATATATGTCCCTATGACTTTATTGTACTTGCACAATTTAATGAACATGGAGCCCAACAATTCATTACAATCAATATCTACATTGACATGGTCACTATGGTTACCAGGAAAGGATGTTTTATATGACAATAACACATAATTATATACTGTAATATGTATAACCTTCTCATCTTCATCTCAATAATAGCAAATCTTAAGCTGCATATCTCTATTTTTAGCTTCTTCAGGAGCTCTTTTACAAAATAGCAGTAAAATGTAGCCCGCAGTGGCATTGGTGCGTGGGATAGTAACTTACCAAGGCCAACTTTTACCATTGCGGGTAATAAGACCTTTTTAACGGCCAGTAAATGGCTGCTCAGTAATTTAAAAATTGCTGCGTGGTCATTTCATGCTGGAGCCCTTACCACCTCCTATTTAAAAGAGCCCCTAAGTGCATATTTGCAAGTTTATGTGTATTTGTACCATAAGTACATAAGTATTGCCATACTGGGAAAGCCCAAAGGTCCATCAAGCCCAGCATCCTGTTTCCAACGGTGGCCAATCCAGGTCACAAATACCTGGCAAGATTCCAAAAAAGTACAAAACATTTTATACTGCTTATCCCAGAAATAGTGGATTTTCCTCAAGTCCATTTAATAATGGTCTATGGACTTTTCCTTTAGGAAGCTGTCCAAACCTTTTTTAAACTCCGCTAAGCTAACTGCCTTTACCACATTCTCTGGCAACAAATTCCAGCGTTTAATTACATGTTGAGTGAAGAAACATTTGCTCTGATTCATTTTAAATTTATTACATTGGAACTTCATTGCATGCCCCCTAGTCCTAGTATTTTTAGAAAGTGAAAACAGATGCTTCACATCTACCCATTCAACTCCACTCATTATTTTATAGACCTCTATCATATCTCCCCTCAGCTGCCTTTCCTCCAAGCTGAAGAGCCCTAGCTGCTTTAGCCTTTCCTCATTGGGGAGTTGTCCCATCCCCTTTATCATTTTCGTTGCCCTTCTCTGCACCTTTTGTAATTCTACTATATCTTTTTTGAGATGCGGCGACCAGAATTGAACACAATATTCGAGGTGCGGTCGCACCATGGAGCGATACAAAGGCATTATAACATCCTCATTATTGTTTCCATTCCTTTCCTAATGATACCTAACATTCTATTTGCGTTCTTAGCTGCAGCATTTCCCATTCTCTGTATTAATAGCAACACACTAAGTTTCCAATTTGCAAGTGGCCTTTAGTGCAGGAACCCTTACTGTCACCTATTTACTAGGCAGTAAGGGCTCCAGCGGTAACCATGTGCTAATCGGGCTTTTAGCATTTAGCACACCCTAAATCTGTTAGCACACCTTAGTAAAAGGATCCCATAGTTTTAAAAATAATGGGCTTTACAGAATAGATTAAGGGGGTCTTTTACTAAGCCGCGGTAGCATTTTTAGCTCACGGTAGAAATCAGCACGTTTTTAGCACGCGTCAAATACAGAATTACCACCTGGGGGATGTGGTAGCTGGGTGGTAATGCCAATTTGGCACACGCTGGACACTGATAGGCCCTGACATGTCTTTGTAATTGGGCCCCTCAATGTAAAACTGGGCTTCTCATATATCTGAATTTTCAAAAGACTTTTTATATAGTTCCTCAGGATAGAAGTAATTGTTCGTTTGAAGATTGGAACCTGAGACTAAAAGATGGAAAACAGCATGTAAGATATAATGATCATTTTTCTCATGAAAGAATGTTACAGAATAAATTGCCCCAGAGATCTGTACCAAAACTGGGGCACTCCACTCTGAAAAAGGGAATAATAAGTGAGATGATTAAATTTGCAGGTGACACAAAAATATTCAAAGTTGATAAATCATGAGTGGGTTTTGAGGAGTTGGAGGAGGTTCTGGCAAGATTAAGGGACTGGGCATCTAAATGACAGATGAAATGTATTGTAGAATTGTGCCAAGTGATGCACACAAAGAAAATACAATTCTAATTATAAGTACATGAGTTTCATATTAGGAGTTATCACTCAAGAAAAAGATCACAGAAACATAACATTGGCATTGCACAGCATTCACATTTACTCACATATAACCTTAAATAAAAATTATGACTGAAATTTGGTGGAAAATTTCTTGGCCGCAGCTTTATTAAATCCAAAGTTAAACTATAAGACAGAATTCAATTACAATTTAAATACATACAACCTTCAATTTATTCTCCGTTACAACCAGTCGGTGCCAACCTAGCTGTCAATGTTAATTCTGAAATGCATAGTAAATCATATCAATTTAAACAGTGAGACCTGAAGTGCCGGCAAGGCCTCACCTCAGCTTATCATGGTTTCGCACACAAAAAGATCTCTACTGTTTTACTTTAAGTGAAGGCTGCCTAAATTCTCTATTAATTTCCCACAGCTGTGACTTCCTTATTTTAAAACCAAAAATCTAACCAAAATTAAAATCCCATAATTATTATACACCCCAACACAAACAATCTTTCCCATCAGAGAGGGAATGGGTGGGATTAAATTAACTCTTTTGAAAACTTTTGTTCCTTCACTCCTCAATTCACCCTTCCCTCCCATTCTACCTCACAAGAACCCCGCCAAAAACATTGAACACTGAGATTTCTCCTCTCCCCCCTCCCAACCTCAATTAATCCACCAATGTTTTTGCATTGCTTGCATGCAGCAATCCAGCTGTTTTCAATCAATTAATTCACCTCCTTCAAAAGTAATATATTTATTAAATGTTTCTTAAATGTAATTCTACCCTATTCTCAATTAAATTTTTTTTTCTTACATTTGTACCCGGCACTTTCCCACTTAACCTCGAAAATCCCTTTGTTCATTAAGCGGATCTTTTACAAAGGGGCACTAGTGTTTTTAGCATGCCTATGATTAGCACACACTAAACACTAGAGACACTGGTAGAAATATATAGATGCCTCTATCATTTAGTGCACGCTTATTTTTAGTGCACACTAAAAATGCTTGTGTGCCTTTGTCAAAGGGGCCCTAAATTAAGAATGTAACCATTTTCCTAAACTTATCTATATATAAATGTTTTTATTCAACAACTTTATCATCTACCCCCTACTTAAATTCATATCCAGCTAAAACCTATCCCCTCCCTTAAATCCCAAATTGTTTATTATTGTGTTCCTTTATCAATGCCAATGTTATATGGCTCAGAATAAAATTCTCTGATCCTAGCCTTATGGACTATAAGCTGAAATTCTCAGCTCCGTGGAAACAGGCAGTCAAAAGAAAAAAAGGAAAGAAAGAAATCAGAATATTAGTGGCTATTT
The DNA here is from genome assembly GCF_901765095.1 of Microcaecilia unicolor. Lineage (NCBI taxonomy): Eukaryota > Metazoa > Chordata > Amphibia > Gymnophiona > Siphonopidae > Microcaecilia > Microcaecilia unicolor. Next base: position 454,919,936 of record NC_044033.1, on the reverse strand, counting down.
GCAAAATATTGGAGAACAGTACCTATGTATCGATCCATGATACGACTGAATCTTGAGTACAGATAGTGCTAAAGGGGTTAGAACAGTTTCTAAGGAAAAAAAAATAAGCAGTTAGGGCTTTTCATCTTGGAGAAACTGCCAAAAGGAAATCTAAAAATCTATAAAATTATGAATGTAATAAAAAGGGAAAAAAGGGAAAGATTGTTTAGCATTTCAAACAGTACTAAGATGAGGGGACAACGTGGACCAAATTCTATGACATAAGCACAAAAGGAAAATAATGAGAAAAAAGAGGCACATTTTGCAAGTTTGGAATTCCAAGTTTTACCTTAGGTCATCTCACTTGTGAATCAAGGATTAATTTTCTATTTCATCAATGGGCACATAAACTTGGTAGAAGGGAATGACTAAAAGCTCATGTTGTCGATGGAAATCTCCATCATAATATAGAGTGGAGGAGTAGCCTAGTGGTTAGAGCAACAATCGTGATATCCAGAGGTGGCTGGTTCAAATCACACTACTGCTTCTTGTGATCTTGAGCAAATCACTTAGGGCCCTGTTTACTAAGCAGCATTATAGGCACGTTAACCATGTATGTGCCTACAATATCCCTATAGGCACCTACATGGTTAGTGCGCGCGGTAAGTGTAGGCGCACTAAAAACACTAACATACCTTAGCAACCAGGGACCTTTTACTCTCCATCACCTCAGGTACAAAATTAGATTGTAAACCCGCCAGCGACAGAGAAATACCCAGTACACCTGAATCTGACTCACCTTCAGCTACTACTGAAAAACAGTGTGAGCAAAATCCAAATAAATAAATAAATAAATAAATATGTTTTAATACTTGGTAAAACCTGTTTACCATGAACAAATGTGTTATTGCAGCTTTCTTGCTCAATTCAACTCCAACCACAGGTTGACCAAGTTGTCAGATATTCTCCCCCTGATTCTATAAACTTGTGCACCCAAATGTAGGCCTAGCACACACATATGCACATGCAATTTATTGAATAGGGTCAGTTGTGTACTCAACTTAATTTCATAATTGGCTTTAATTGATGTTAATTGGCACTAGTTGACACCAATAGCAATTGCATATGCAACTACCCTTAGTCGCTATTCTAGAAATTGTGCGAACAAATTCTATCATGCACAACTTCTACAGGGGTGTGGACATGAGAGTCAAAGGTGTGCCTGGAACTTAGGCACACAGGTTACAAAAACATGGCGAACGTTTTCACACCTAAAGCTATACGTGAAATGGCAGACTGTATGCTAGAATTCTATAACAGCTGTTCCGTGTAAGACTGCCATTATAGAATTTGCACTTACCCCCAAATTCTGTATATGGCACCTTAAGTTGAATGTGCAAATTTGGGCTGCATGGCCAAATTGCACATATAACTTAATTATTTAACAAGCTGATCAATGCTGATAACTGATACTTAACAACTAATTAGCAGCATTAGAATTTCCACACACAACTTTCTAGGTGTATCCTATTTTGCAGTGTGAGTAAATTCTAGTTTGCACAGTCAAAAAGGGGGTGTGGCCATGAGCGTGGAATGGGAGGGCATTTCAAAAAACTATGCACACTATTATAGAATACACCCGATCTGTGCCTAACTTAGGTGCAAGTATTTAGGCCTGGTATTAGGTGTGCCTAAATTTTAGGTGCAAGAATGGTGTGTGAATGTATTCTATAAACTACACCTAACTTTAGGAGTAGTTTATAGAATCACACTAACCACATGGTTTCATGGTGCCAATTTTTAAGGCACCATATATAGAATTTTCCCCTTAGTGCACATCATCCCTGTGCCTAAATGTTGGTGCTCTTTTTTTGGATCTACCCCAAAATGTATTTATTCAGTCTCACTAAATATTGAAAGGCTTTGATCTAGCCTTTAACTCTGGCTTTTGCCAGTTTATTCCTAAAAGAAAATTAAAACGTACAGTTTATAAAAGCACATGCATTCTAGTTGATGCTCACTATCTCAGCATTATTCTGTTTAAACAGATGTAACTAAGGCTAAATATAACAGAGTAAAACTAGAGTGCATATGATTGGTGGTTAAGATTTATTTTTTTTGAGAACTGTGTGTCAGCATAATCACAATCAATTAAGAAATAAAGGACTTTGACATCTAGGAAGAAATGTTAAGATGAAGTAATTCAATATACCCTGTTTATTTCACAGCTTGCAAAATTAAGATTTGATATACAGTAGCTTAGTTATTTAGTGTGTTCACAAACTGTTCGACATATTATAGCACAAAAATAGGTAACTACTGTAGAGATCAATTTCTCCTCACGGCTTTAGAGTAGACATTTGTTCATCCCTAAGGATACATCAAAAAACATAAGGCATCAACAGATCACACAGATATTTAAGACACTGACAATTTAAAAGCTTTCAAATGAATATGTCACATAGTATAGCTGAACGTAGTGCTGACAGGCTTAATGTAGGTTAGCACTGTGTGGAACAGTTTAACAGCTGTTCAAACCTATCCCTAATAGTAAAACCTATATATTAAACAAATGCCGATAAGTGTATTTAGGGGAGTAATTATCAAAGTTAATTATGCCCATAAACAAACTGGCTGGCAAGTGTGGGACATACATAGATTGCACTCTTTTTGGGTGTAATTTGGAACATGACTCTCAGTATAAACTATGGACAGATAGGGAACAGTAACCCTTTGGTACTAGATAGTATACTGTCTGAAAAATAGCTTCATTCCCTTTATCTATAGATCAGAATCTTAAACCCAAATACTAACAGAACTGACACTGCACCCAAAGATATTATACAAATACAAAACACTTTACATAGCAGCAGAAACAGTGAAAGAGATGCAAGAATAGTGGCAAATATGATCTTATCTTTATTCAACCTAGAGCAAATGCACATGGAACCCTAAGGTAGGTGTCTAGTCCAGCCATGTATCCTAGCCCAATAGCAGTAACACAGCAACAATGCAACCTGGATAGAGATGGCACCCAATGTCCAGCAGGTGGCAGAGTGTTCCTCAGACAGATCAGGCAGGCAAGCAGAGCAGAGGCGGCACTTCTGATCCGATGGAGAGCAAAACAGTAACCATCCTGCCTAGGTTTGCAGTCTCTTTTTATGCAGAAATTGCAGGCTTCATCTGGTTTGGTGACATGAATCTTGGCCTTGCTGTTGATGCACGAACTCTGAATGTTTATCATAACAACCTTGTCTGTTTCAGATATTATTGGCCTTATTTTCGAAAGTGATGGGCGCCCAAATCAGTATAATCGAAAGCCGATTTTGGGCGTCTTCAACTGCACTCCGTCATGGGAACGAACAAAGTTGCTGGGGGCGTGTCGGAGGTGTGGTGAAGGCGGGACTGGGGTGTGTTTCTCAGCCGAGGAGAGATGAGCGCTTTCGGCCGATAATCGAAAAAAAAAGGGCGGCAGAAGCGAGAATTTGAGTCGCTTTTGCTGGACCCTTTTTTTTTCACGACCCAAGTACCAAAAAAGTGCCCCAACTGGTCAGATGACCACCGGAGGGAATCGGGGATGACCTCCCCTGACTCCCCCAGTGGTCACTAACCCCCTCCCACCACAAAAAAAGAACTTTAAAAACTTTTTTGACAGCCTCTATGCGAACCTCAAATGTCATACCCAGCTCCCTGACAGCAGTATGCAGGTCCCTGGAGCAGTTGTTAGTGGGTGCAGTGGACGTCAGGCAGGCAGACCCAGGCCCAACCCCTCTACCTGTTCCACTTCTGCTGGTTAATGTTGAGCCCTCCCAAACCCCCCAAAACCCACTGTACCCACATGTAGGTGCCCCCCTGCACCCCTTAGGGCTATGGTAATGGTGTAGACTTCTGGTCAGTGGGTTTTGGGGGGGATTTGGGGGGCTCAGCACACAAGGGAAGGGTGTTATGCACCTGGGAGCTATTTTATTTATTTTTTTAAATTTGTAAAAGTGCCCCCTAGGGTGCCCAGTTGGTGTCCTGGCATGTGAGGGGGACCAGTGTACTACGAATCCTGGCCCCTCCCATGACCCAATGCCTTGGATTTGTTGGTTTTTGAGCTGGGCGCCTTCGGTTTCCATTATTGCTGAAAGCCAATAGCGCCCAGCTCAAAAAAGCCCAAATCCTAGGCATTTGCCCTGCACAACCCGTATTATCGAAAAAAAGATGGGTGCCCATCTTTTTTCGAAAATACGGTTTGTCCCACCCCTTCGCATGGCCGCCCACGGAGGTGGGCGCCCATGGAGATGGGCACCCACTTTTGATTATGCCCCTCTATGTCTTGTAAAGCCATACCACTGTCACACTTGCATCATGCTGAAGGGGTCACCTCAACTATGAGCCATGGTTCCATAAACAATATGCAGTGTTGTTCCAGTCACTGTGTCAGTCTAGCTGGCAAGGGAAATTCCAACAGCCCTTCGCTGATCTGACTCAGTGCCTGCAGACTGTATCAAAAGCTTTATCCCAACTTAGAGCCAGGCTCATTAAAGCATCCTGATACGACTTATGGTGCCACATATTATAGTTCTAGATAGCTATGTTGTATAGTGACATGTGGTGCTATATAGTGCTTTATGTATTCAGAGCACTGGGCAGAAATCACATCGCGTCAACACTCGCCACGGGCCTTCGCGATGCTTTGTTTTAATTAAACAGTCGGATTCCCCCGGTCCGCACCAGTTCTAAGCCGGCTGCTAGGCTGTATAGAGAGAAAAGTGACCAGCAGAAGAAAGGAGGTTTTAATGCCCCTGTATAAGACGTTGGTGAGGCCCCACCTGGAGTATTGTGTTCAGTTTTGGAGGCCGTATCTTGCGAAGGATGTTAAAAAAATGCAAAGAAAAGCTACGAGGATGGTATGGGATTTACGTTCCAAGACATATGAAGAGAGGCTTGCTGACCTGAACATGTACACCCTGGAGGAAAGGAGGAACAGGGGTGATATGATACAGATGTTCAAATATTTGAAAGGTATTAATCCGCAAACGAATCTTTTCCGGAGATGGGAAGGCGGTAGAACGAGAGGACATGAAATGAGATTGAAGGGGGGCAGACTCAGGAAAGATATCAGGAAGTATTTTTTCACGGAGAGGGTGGTGGACGCTTGGAATGCCCTCCCGCGGGAGGTGGTGGAGATGAAAACGGTAACGGAGTTCAAACATGCGTGGGATATGCATAGAGGAATCCTGTGCAGAAGGAATGGATCCACAGAAGCTTAGCTGAAATTGGGTGGCGGAGCAGTTGGGGGGAAGAGGGGGTGGTGGTTGGGAGGTGAGGATAGGGGAGGGCAGACTTATACGATCTGTACCAGAGCCGGTGATAGGAGGCGGGACTGGTGGTTGGGAGGCGGGAAATACTGCTGGGCAGACTTATATGGTCTGTGCCCTGAAAAGGACAGGTACAAATTCAAGGTAAGGTATACACATATGAGTTTGTCTTGGGCAGACTGGATGGACCATGCAGGTCTTTTTCTGCCGTCATCTACTATGTTACTATGTTATAGTGCTTTATGTAGGTTTTTTGCTTCCACATAAGTTTCTAGGGCAGCTCTGGGAAGACTTTGCATGGATTGTAATTATTAAAATTTGAGGTTGTAAAATAACTCAGATAAAAACTTTGAATAGTGTGGAAAAATATCTGGGGTTCATATAGGACTCAGAAGGTAATGCCAGTTAGTAGAAGAGATGATTCTTTTTTTTTTTTTTTCTTTCTTTCTTTCTTTCTTTCTAGAGCTCCTTTTACTAAACTGTGGTAAGCACTACTGTGTGCTTTTTGCATTTTTAAAGGGCTTACCACAGGATGCACTCAAGCATCCTGCAGTATGTTTGAGATCTGCATGTGCAAACCAACTACTAAAAATTGTGAAATATTTTCCTCAGAGTGGAATGTTGGGATGGAGTGGGCATATCTGCACTGATCAGTTAGCACACCAACTTTATCAGGTGCTAACTGATTATGGCAGGATTTGCATGTGAGCCCTTACTACCTAGAAAATAGGTGTTGGTAAGTGCTAATGCACTAGTTTTTTGTAATAGTCATGTGCTAATGGCAACATTAACACCTGATCATTAATAGAAAAAAAGTGGAAAATCAGCAGGAGAAAGCTGGGGTTTGAATTTGGATATGCTAAGCAGGTCTGTATGGCTCACTGGTCTTCAGCGCTCTTCATCAGGGTAGTACCCAGGTGCCATAACACCTTACTCCTTCTCAATGTGCCACTGTGTGGAGGAAGATTGCAACAGTCCTCAGGAATGTGGTGGTATCCCTGTATACTGCATCTTGGTATAAGAAAAGAGAAAGGACAGCAAACAATATAGCTAATGATGTCTCAGATACTGGCTCATCTAACCCAGAAGAAAGATAAGACACCATGTTTTATCTGGATGTCTGTTATAGAGGAAAGGGTGAATGCTGTCCTGGAAAAGCAACAGACTGGTAGTATAGGATTTATAAAACCTGCATTCCCTACATTACTGTCTCTGAACTGGTTGTTTCTGAGTACTCTTCTCTTGTCTCTTTTTATATATTGGTTCCTTCCTCTTAATTTGTTTTACTCTTTCATTCCTCATCGTTCCTCTTCTCATCTTTCTTTGTTGTTACCTTTTTTGAATCCTTTCCAGCTTTAAATCTTTCACTTTTCTTTTCCTTATGATTCTTTCTTCCTGTCATTCTTACTCCTTTTCCTCATTCTTTCTTTAACTTTTATTTTTATGTGTGTTTTGCTTTCTTCTCATGCTTTTCCTTTTCACTCTCTGCTAGAATAAAAGTACCAGTGCAGACTATTTTGGGATGTGTGTGTGTGTGTGTGTGGGAGGGGGGGGGGGGGGGGGGGGGGGGAGGAAGACAAGTTTTGTCCTATTAATCCTGTTTTTCTCTTCCCTTAAAATCACTGTTTGGGTTGTATTTTGAATAAACCAAGCTAAATGCCTCACCCATTATTATACCATGCCAAATATCTGATTCTGAATATCAAGCCACTAGGGTTGCTGAATCCAGTCACTCATTATCCAATCATCTAGATTTAGTCAAATTTTTGATTATCTGCCCAGTTAAGTTCAGTAGAAAATGTAAAGTAATTTTAGGGCCCTGTTTACTAAGCTGCACTATAGGTGTGATAGCCCCTTTTTAGCACATGCTAAAAATTAGCATGTGCTAATGCTAGAGATACCCATAGGAAAATATGTGTGTCTCTAGTGTTTAGTGTGTGCTAAAAATGCTAGCTCACCTTAGTAAACAGGGCAATGTATCTGTTCAATGGATTTTTCTAATATTGACCTAAAAGTAATATAAATAATAGCAGGAAAAAGGAAAAGTTACTTTGGGTCCCTTTTACTAAGCTGCACTAAAAAGTGGCCCATGCTACAACTAGTGTATGAGTTTCTTATGCACCGAGTCCACTTTTAGCGTGGCTGCAAAATGGCTGCATTTATCTCCCAAAAACGAATAAATCGGTATAATCAAAAGCCGATTTTGAACGTTTTCAACTGCACTTCGTCGCGGATGCGGACAAAGTTGATGGGCGTGTCAGAGGTGTGGCGAAGGCGGAACTGGGGCGTGGTTATCAGCCGAACAGAGATGGGCGCATTTCACAGATAATGCAAAAAAAGTATGTGTTTTTAGCTAGAATTTAGGACACTTTTCCTGGACCCTGTGTTTTCACGAATAAGGCCCCAAAAAGTGCCCTAAATGACCAGATGACCACCAGAGGGAATCGGGGATGACCTCCCCTGACTCCCCCAGTGGTCACTAACCCCTCCCACCACAAAAAAATGAAGTTTCGCAACTTTTTATTTTCACCCTCAAATGTCATACCCAGCTCCCTGACAGCAGTATGCAGGTCACTGGAGCAGTTGCTAGGGGGTGCAGTGGACTTCAAACAGGTGGACCCAGGCCTATCCCCCCTACCTGTTACACTTGTTCTGCTTAATGCTGAGTCCTCCAACCCCCCCAAACCCACTGTACCCACATGTAGGTGACCCCCTTCACCCCTTAGGGCTATGGTAATAGTGTAGACTTGTGGGCAGTGGGTTTGGGGGGATTTGGGGGGGCTCAACACACAAGGGAAGGATGCTATGCACCTGGGAACTTTTACTTTTTTGTTTGTTTTTGTAAAAGTGCCCCCTAGGGTGCCCGGTTGGTGTCCTGGCCCCTCCCATGAACAAATGCCTTGGATTTGGTCATTTTTGAGCTGGGCCGCTTCGGTTTCGATTATAGGTAAAAACCGAAAATGCCCAGCTCAAAAAACAACCAAATCCAATGCATTTGCCTGGCACAAACCGTATTTTCCCCAAAAAAGATAGACGTCCATTTTTTTCGAAATGGACCCGTTCTCGTAGATGGACGTTCTTACACATAGGCGTTCGCGTTCAATTACGCCCCTCAGTGTGTGCCCAGCGGTAATTCTGATTTTGGCACGCGCCAAATCCCATGATAGAAAATAATTTTCTATTTTTTACTGCAGGAGGGGCGCTTCCAGTGGAACTGGCAGCAAGTCCACATTGGTGCACACTGCATGGTTACCACATGGGTAGCGCGTGAGCCCTTACTGCAAGGTCAGTGGGTGGTGGTAAGGCCTCAGGCCGTAAATAGGCACATGCTAGCTTTAATACTAGTGCAGGCCCATTTCCTGGCCCAATAAAAAATTGTCCTTTTCCCAGCCACAGTAAATAATGGCCCAGCGCATGCCTAAAAGACGCACCCACACTACTGCAGGCCACATTTTATCAAAGCTTGTTAAAAAGACCCCATAATTGTATATCATCTGCACTGTTCTAGGAAAGTATAGTGTTCTAGGCAAAGTGTAGTGTAGCTTAAACAAACAGCATAAACCACAAGCAGAAGCTTTACCAGTAGGCTCTCAACTCTTAAATGAATCGTCTTTATTTTTTTTATATCTTTATTTATAATTTTCCAAATTAACACTCAGTGGAGGAGTGGCCTAATGGTTAGAGTGGTGGACTTTGGTACTGGGGAGCTGGGTTCGATTCCCACTGCAGGCACAGGCAGTTCCTTGTGATTCTGGGCAAGTCACTTAACCCTCCATTGCCCCAGGTACAAATAAGTACCTGTATATAATATGTAAGCTGCATTGAGCCTGCCATGAGTGGGAAAGCACAGCATACATATGTAATAAAAAAATGACTGCAATCACAGTAATTGAATTACAACATAAAGGAAAAAATAAATCTAGGAGATAACCTCATGAGGTAAACACTTCCATTTAGTTAGTCCACAATAAAATTACTTTAAGTAGGGCAACACACAATGAAACATTAGAGCAGGAGAACTACTAAACCCACAATCAAATTTAACAGCATTAGCCCACAGGATTGTTCTGGTTAGATCGGTCCTCTTCTTCCTTGGAAACTACAAAGTCATGCATTTTCTTCTGGGTCAGTAAACATGTAATTAACAGAGTCAAAGGAAAGAAAACATCTGCAGGGAAATTTCAATAGGAAAGTTCCTTTTAAAGTAAGAGTCTTCTGCTTTAAACCCAGAAACTCCAGTGTTCGTTTCAAAGTCTCTCTATTTAAATCTGGAAATATTTGAATACTGGCTCCGAGGAACAGTGCCTTTCATATGGTTGAAATATAAATGAAATATATTATATCTGTCTATTTCAAACACAAATGATACCAGAAGAGTAGTACGCTCAGTTATTACTTCAAGGGAACTTTCAAGAAATTCAGTTAAATTCAGTCCCGGTTGAGATTGTGTTAAAGTTCCTTTTCCTGTAATGTATTGAGCTCTGGTAATTGGAGGATGTGCTTCTTTCGGGACAGCCAAAATTTCACTCAAGTATTTCTTTAACATATCAATAGCTGACAAGATAGGAGATTTCGGGAAATTAAGTAATGTTAAGTTTAATTTAGAGAGTTGCACGGGGACAGAAATTCGACCCATCCCCGTCCATCCCCGCCAGAATCTAACCCATCCCCACCCGTCCCCGTGAGTAATCTCCTCCGTCCCCACCCGTCCCCGTGAGTGATCTCCTCCATCCCCGCCCGTCCCCATAAAACAACAGCAGGGTGGAACAAATACAGGTGGTGATTTCAAATGATGTACTCAGAAAAAAAAAGGGGGGGGGGAGAATACTGTAGGTTATTTCTAGTATTAGGTTTTATTGCTACCAGTTATCAATTGCTAGTCATTAAAGAAGGGCAGGTTTCTAACATTTGCACTTTTCTTCCTGGTGTGACTGTGCCAGGGGTTAGAAGAAATGCTCGTTTTAGGTAGTTTTGTGTTGGGTGCAACTGTACACTGAGCACAGCATCCCCTGTTTGCTGCCAGTCACTTGCAGGCATTTGTAATTCTAGCCTAGAAGCTGAAAAAAAATGCAGAGGGCAGCATAAAAAGCTGCAAAATGCAGCTTCTCAAACCCAATGGTAAACGAAGGGCTTTGTTTGCATCCCTTGTTCATGTCCCTTAACCGTTCCCTCAGGTCCTCCCAAGTGCAGAGAGGGTTAAGCAGCCCTCTAGCTCACATTTGAAGGAACCTACCTACCACAGACTGAAAGTATCAACCCTCCCCCCCCCCCCCCCCCCCCCCCCCCCCCCGTAGCCAGAGGAGGATGTCCAGCTCCTCTCCTCCTCCTCCAACTAGAGAGCAGACGCTACAACCAAAAAGGCACCTGGGCTGGAAATCTACCCCCCCCTCCTCCTCGCTCTCCCTCACCTAACCCCCCACATTTAGTTTGCTACCTTGAGGAGAGGCGCATAAACTTCAGCTTAAGGACACTTTGTACAGGCAGGCAGGCTAAAGAAGGCTGAGATCAGCCAGAAGCAAGGCTGGGGCTTAGCCTAGTTGCTCAAATTTTTATTTCACTTCAACTTCTTCTACCACTGACCCCAGCAGCTGCAGGGATCGAGGGAAAAGTCAGTTGCTAGAAACATGCAATGCCTTCCCTTTCGGTTAATGGTGAGTACTGTCTGATCGCTCTTTTATTTACAAGCGAAAAATGCCTTTCCTGCGGCTTTCTTTTTTTTTTCAGGGGAAGTTGTTTAAAAATGCATTTTGGGGGGAGCTGAGCTGGATTTAAAATATCCGTACATCTGTGTGTGTTCCGTTTCTCTAAGAGGCTGTAGTTGTTAGGCGCCTTTGTCCTTTGTCCTCTCCTCATGCTGCGATCCCCACGGGAATCCCGCATGGACCATTCCGTCCCCGCGGACCTCCCGCTGATTGGGGTTCCATTCCCGCAGCACTCCCGCTAACCAGGGGTGGAAACCCACGGGATTCCTGCAAACCCCGTTCCCATGCAGACCTCTAGTTTAATTTTCTAGCATTATTAGCCAGGTATTCTAATTTCCTGTTCACAATCTGTCTTTCGTGACTGCCCCTGCAAAGGTTTGCAAAGTTTGTATCTCACCTTCGAGCTTCAGAAGTCTTTCCTCCTGTTTTTGAACTGTCTCAGAAATAGGTATATAGATACTTTTCAAACTAGTTGTTTCTTCTGTAAATGTTTTAGTTACCTGGAGAAGAGAGCCAGTCAGCTCCTGAATCGCGTCCCATAGGGTGTCCAATGTCACCATGCTCGGTTTTTCACTTCTCGTCCAGCTCGAGGTGGTAGACCCCAGGTTTGAAAGAGACGGGACTCCAAGAAATCTAAAAGTGATGTTACCAACTACCGACCAGTGGCCTCCATCCCCCTATTAACTAAATTAATGGAAAACAGAGTGACCTTTCAAGTCAATGAGTATATACAAAAATTTTCCATCCATCATGAGTCTCAATCGGGTTTCCGTCCTACCCACAGTACAGAAACGGTATTGCTTACTTTAATATCCAAATTGAAACAAGAAATATCATTTGGAAATAGAGTACTCCTTTTACAGTTTGATATGTCTAGAGCATTTGACATGGTCGACCATTGTATTCTTACTAGACTTCTGGATACGTTGGGAATTGGTGGCAATGTTATAAAATGGATCGAAGGCTTTATTACCTCTAGATCCTATAGAGTCAAGTCATCTACAGCAATATCATCTTCCTGGTCATCAGATTGCGGTGTGCCTCAAGGTTCTCCTCTATCCCCAATACTATTCAACCTTATGATGATTCCTCTGGCTAAATCCCTTTCCAAACATGGTCTCAACCCTTTTATCTATGCTGACAATGTTACCATATTTATTCCCTTTAAATCTAACCTGGCAGAAATTTCCAACAAAATAACCAATGGTATGAATATCCTAACTTCTTGGGCCAACGCTTTCAAAATGAAACTGAACAAAGACAAAACTCAATGCCTAATCCTCTCTTTCCACTATTCCACATTCCATCCAACTATTCTCACCACTCATGATGTCACAATTCCTTTATCCAACAATCTGAAAGTCCTTGGAGTTATACTGGATTAATATTTATCCCTTGAAGACCACGCAACATCCATCACGAAGAAAATGTACAACATGTTGTGGATGCTGAAACGTGTGAAACCTTATCTTCCATTGAATACCTTTCGCAGCTTGGTACAATCCACGATACTCACCCACGCTGATTACTGTAATAGTATCTTCGTTGGATGTAAGGCCCAAATCATGAAAAAACTTCAGACTGCCCAGAACACGGCAGCTAGACTTATTTATGGGAAGCCTAGATTCAAAAGTGCAACACCCTTCCATATGAAACTTCATTGGCTCCCTATTAGAGAACGAGTCAACTTTAAGGCCATCACTCTAATCCACAAGATCATCCATGGAGTATCCCCAAGTTACATGGTCAATCTATTAAACCTTCCAACCAGAAACATGTCAACATTTTCACGATCATACCTTAACCTGCACCTTCCCAATTGCAAAGGACTAAAGTACAAAACCTACCATGTATCTAACTTCCCCTACCTAGGATCCTAACTCTGGAATTTTTTATTTTTATTTTTATTGTTACATTTGTACGCTGCACTTTCCCACTCATGGCAGGCTCAATGCGGCAGGCAATAGAGGGTTAAGTGACTTGCCCAGAGTCACAAGGAGCTGCCTGTGCCGGGATCCGAACTCAGTTCCTCAGTTCCCCAGGACCAAAGTCCACCACCCTAACCACTAGGCCACTCCCCACTCTACCCAGCTACATTCGGCCAATTAGTGAATATCTTCCCTTTAGGAAACTATTGAAAACTCATCTATTCAAAAAGGTTTACCCGAATGACTTAACATACCATAAGCAAACATAAACAATCCATCTATTTACCAGTTCAACTAATCATTAACAACAATGACTCAGAAAATATCTCCTACCAACCTTCTTACCCCCCATGTTCTTCCCAACTTCTCCTTTATCGCCCCACCTCCTTACCTATCCCTATCCTTTCTCTCACACTTCTTCTATCCCATTTACTCCTTGTTCATTTGTCCTGTCACATACCTCCTTGTTGATTCTGATACTACAGATTGTATTCTCTTGTTACTATGTAAGCCGAATTGAGCCTGCGATAAGCGGGAAAGCACGGGATAGAAGTAGCAGGGGGGCCTCCTCCAGGCATCAAAGAACTATTCACCACTTCAAGTTGTTCTTTTGTCTGCTCCACTGCTTGTAGAAAACTGCCACCCAGTCTGGGAGGTGTCGTGCTCGAGGGAGAGCTCAAAGAGACCTCCTCTATGCTGCAGGCTTCTCTCTCCGATAAGGGGAGGGAGTGACCGTTCACAGTGGGCATCGGAGTTCCCGGTACCTGAGCTGCAAACATCTTCAATGTAGTCTGGCAAAGTGTGGGGTTCCCTCCAGGGGTTAAGGAGGCCTGCCCCCTGGATTTTTCCTTTTCTTTTCCCCATGAAAGCAGGGAAAGAAAAGACCGCTCCTGCTGACAATTCACAACGGTTCAAGAGCCCCCGTGAATCTTCTTTATTGTAGTACTCAGAATAACCAAAGAAAATCCAACTTACAGTTCAGTTGCTTGTAAAAGAATTGTGACATTTTGCACATAAAGTCTGTATCTAGCCATCTCAGAGGCAAGGCGATGGCCAGAACCTTGGTCCAGTTGAAAGAAAAAGTTGTAACACTCAAAGGGGAATAAGGGAGAGAAACTTAAGGAAAATAATTGATAATGACTTGTGAAAATGGTGAAAAATCTTGATGGAATTACAATAGATAAAGGAGGGATCAGACCCTAGAACAGCTGCTGATCATAAAAGCATGGTAACAGTACTGCTCTATCTCACCTAGCTCGCAGGGGCAGAGAGGAAGGACTGGCCCTAGCTCAGAGATAATAGAGAATAGGGAAAGCTCACAAGGAGTCAATCACAAGATACTGCAAACTATAGGAAAAGCAGTCCTAATACACAGTGCAATTAAATGCAAATAATATTCATGCTAAATATGCATAATAATACACCCTGCCTCCATGAATATTGGGGCAAACATAATCTGCAAAAGATTGGACATGAATCCCATGTTTCAATGTAATATCAATAACAGGTTGTTTCACATAGATTTAAAAATATGAGTGACAAGAGAGCACATTGGGGAACTCCAGATAATAAAGGCTTCGCTTTTGAAATTTCAGATCCAATCATTCTAACATGCACCATACTGAGTTATACCATGTAGCCAGTTTACTAAAGTACACTAAGCAGTTAGGGGATTGTTTACTAAAGCTTAGCTCGAGTTATCTGCAGCAGGACCCACAGGAATAAAATGGGCCCTGCTGCAGATAACTGGAGCTAAGCTTTAGTATACAACCCCCTTAGTTTGCAAATTAGCATGCACTCTTAGATCATTAGCAAGGGGACTGTAACTGCACCGGCATTAACAGTGTGTGCTCATTTGTGTGCTAAATGCATGCCATCTTATAGTGTGGGAAATGAGTGGATTATGGGCCAAAGAATGGGCACAGACCATACATTACAACTAATGCATGGCATTTTACTGTTCATTGTCAGATATGGTGCTAAGTACATCCATGCTAACTGCGAATATACTTACAGGCACGGTAAAGAAATCTTTTATGCAGTAAGTTTATGGGAAAAATTCAAACAGTTTGCACACAGCTTTTGTACTTACTTTGTGTTAAAATGTTGCATTTAACACATGGTGGTGCATCTCTGCTAGAATACAGAGGTTCCAGAATCAAAGATGGTGCTGGCTGCAGTGGCGTAGCCAGAAGTCAATTTTTGGGTGGGCCAACAGGTTGGATGGGTGGGCACTAGACAGTGGTTTGCTGGTAAATGTTTAACAACAGGCTCTCTCCCCGGTCCACCTCTGCGCCCCCCCCCCACCTCCCCTCAAAATTGCAGAGCTGACTATGGCCGGGGAGAGAGCCTGGGGTGGGGGGAGGCAATGCATTACTCTTTCCAGGAAAAATAAAATTAAATGATCCCAGGTTCCAATCTAATTCATGTTTAATGTGGGATAAAATGCCATAAATAAGTAAATAAATAAATATAAACTTTTAATGTTGAGCACCTGATTCTCAAAGTGGACATATTCCAAACACTATAATGAAAATAAAATGATTTTTTCTACCTTTGTTGTCTTTGTTTTTCTTATCATGCTGGCCCAGTATCTGATTCTGCTGCTATCTGTCCTCTTAACTCCGTTTCCAGGGCTTCCTTTCCATTTATTTCTTTACTTTCCTCCTTTCTTCTTCATTTCTTGCTCTACATCCGTAAGTAAAAGCTGGGTCCTCCGCAGACTTGACTGTCCAGTGGATCCAGCTTCTGCCTATTTTCTCAATCCATGTGCAGTTTTTCTCTTCTCTTCCTTTTCCCTCATATCATCTCCTTCCTCTCTCTTCCCTCCCCTCCATCCATGTCAGCATTTCTTCTCTCTCCCTTCCCCTCCATCCATGTGCATCTCCTTCCTCTGTCTTCCCTCCCCTCCATCCATGTTCAGAATTTATTCTTTCTCCCCTCCATCCATGTGCATCTCCTTCCTGTCTTCCCTTCCTTTACCTCCATCCATGTCCAACAAATCTCCCTGCCCTCCCCTCCATCCACCCATGTCCAGGAACCCTCCTCTCTCCACTGCCCTCCCCTCCATCCACCTATGTCCAGCAACTCTCCTCTCCCCTGCCATCCCCTCTATCCACCCATGTCCAGCAACTCCCCTGCCCTCCCTCTATCCATCCATCCATATCCAGAAATTCTCTCTCCCCTGCCCTCCCCTCCATGTCCAGCAATTTCTCCTCTCTCCCCTTTGAGCTTTGACCATCTCCCTCTCATTCCCTCTCCAGCACTCTCATTCCCTCTCCAGCACTCCCATTCCCCCCTCTGTTTCTCCCTTACCCAGTCTCCTAAATTCCTCCCCATCTTTCACCCACTTCATTAGTCCCCCATATTCTGTACTCACCACCCCTCCCAGACCCCATCCTTCCCTCTGCTTACCAACAATAAAGAACAACAACGTGGATGTAGGCAGCAGCCCGGGTTGCTTGCTGTGTTTTGAGTAAACGGCGACGGCTGCGCGGGGGAGTAGAAAAAAAGATTTTCTAAATGGTTTCTTCCTTCTCTACTCACAGCGGCGAACTGGTGGGCGGCGGCAATAAAAGTATAAAGCAGCCAGGCTCCTCGACTCCCTCCCGTCCTTCGCTTTCACTTCCCTGCCCTCCCAGCATCCCGCCCGAAAGGAAATGACATCAGAGGAAGGCGGGACGCTGAGAGAGCAGGGAAGTGAAAGCGAAGGATGGGAGGGAGTCGAGGAGCCTGGCTGCTTTATACTTTTATTGCCGCTGCCCACCAGTTCGCCGCTGCTGAGCCAGAGTGGGTGCTGTTTCTGCCCTGGAGCCATGGTCGCTAAGCTGGTGCAGTGTGTGGGCGCTTGGGTGGGTGGGCGGGCGGGCCTGAGGTGAAATTGGGTGGGCCTGGGCCCACCCAGGCCCACCCATAGCTACGCCCCTGGCTGGCTGTATTTTTGATCCAAATATTTCTGACTTTTAGCAGTGCTCGAAGGCAGGGGCCCCATCTTTGATCTTGGCAGCATCCTAGCCAGCAGCACAGGAGGACTGTTGTGGCTCAGGACCACCAGGATGCCTGAACCATATCAGAAGTAGGTCCTGGGTGGGTGGGAGGGGATGAGGGAGTAAGGGTAAGATTTGGTATTGTTATGCTTTTTGGGGGGGCTGGGCTTTGTGTTCGGAGATCAGAATTCTAATGTGGGAACAAGAAGAGAATTGGAACCAAGGGGGGAGGTGACAGTCTGGGGCATTATAAACCTCTCTGTTGCTATTTCACAACATAGACATTCATGTGCTGTGAATGAAATGTCTATGTGCAATGTTATGGTCGTTCATATTTTGGACAGAAGAGAAGAAAGTAGACCTTGGATGTTCAAAGCTCTCAGGACTCAAAAAGAAGTGCCCAGCATGGCTATGTTTCGCCAAAAGTATAAGCTGTATAAAGGGCAATGAAATTGTAACATTAAAAATGAAATAATAGTTCAATAAAATGCATATAAACCTATGAACACTGTGTCACATAACATACTGTATGTAAACAGTACCTAACACACATCTAAATAGATAAATAAACTAATGTTTAATGGATTAAATAATTCAGACACAATGGAAATAAATATATAAACCAATCAACAAATAATAAAACACAAGCACATGACAGGTCTAGCTTCATTCAACCGGTTAATATAGAGGATGCCTTATCCAGTTGGTGCAAAACTATAAACTTTAACAATGCTTATTATAGTTTTTTTTTAAAAAGGAGTAAAATGTCACTAGATTAGTATCTTTTGGAGAAAGTGTACATTTAAACTAATGGTGATACCACTCTAGGCTCATATATACATAAAATGGACAAGGAAACAAAGATAAACCTGCTGACTTACCGTATTTTTCGGACTATAAGACGCACCGGACCATAAGACGCACCTAGGTTTTAGAGGAGGGAAATAGGAAAAAAAAATTTTGCTTCTTCCCTCCTCTAAAACCTAGGTGCTCCGGTGCGTCTTGTCCGAATCCCTCCCTCCCTCCAAGTTCGGGATCGCCCTCAGGGTTACCTCCTCCCCCCCCCCCCGGCCCTGTCACTACCTCTCCCCTTACTCACGCGATCTTCCCTGGTGGTCTAGTGACATCGGGGCAGGAAAGAGCCCCCTCTTTCCTGCTCAGTGCGCTGCTCTCCATCCTCCTGTATGCATTGCTGCCTGACGGTCTCGGCGAGATTCAAAATGGCCGCCGAGACTTCACCTCTCGGCGGCCATTTTGAATCTCGCCGAGACCGTCAGGCAGCAATGCATACAGGAGGATAAAGCGACTGGAGGAGCTAATTTAGTATGGACAAAAGGAGAATAGACATAACACCTTTTCAAAGAATGTTTACAGAATAACTTTGATTGAAGCACATTACGTTTGGGTGCATTACAATAAGCTCTTCAGCACGAAATGAATTGAAGTTTAGAGCTGGACTCAATACACAGTGTAGTCATTAGTAATAACGAGGGTTGCATATGTTGTGATGATAGTTGTTTACACTGGTATATTGATGTAAAGGGATCACATTGTCTCCAAGGGAAAAGTGTATGTGAAGAGGTAGTAGTACGGATAAGAGAGTGTGAACAAGCAGTAGTTTGAAAGAAGTGACATGGAGGGGCATAATTGAAAGGGACACTCAAGTTTTGCTGAAGACGTCCTCGCAAAACATCCCGATGGAGGGGCGGGGAAACCTGTATTATCAAAACAAGATGGACGTCCATCTTTCGTTTCGATAATATGGTCGGGGACGCCCAAATCTTGACATTTAGGTCATCCTTGGAGATGGTCGTCCCTAGACTTGGTTGTTTCTGATTTTCAGCGATAATGGAAACCAAGGACGCCCATCTCAGAAACGACCAAATGCAAGCCCTTTGGTCATGGGAGGAGCCAGCATTTGTAGTGCACTGGTCCCCCTGACATGCCAGGACACCAACCAGGCACCCCAAGGGGCACTGCAGTGGACTTCATAAATTGCTCCCAGGTACATAGCTCCCTTACTTTGTGTGCTGAGCCCCCCAACCCCCCCAAAAAAAACCCACTATGCAAAACTGTACACCACTACCATAGCACTTATGGGTGAAGGGGGGCACTTAGATGTGGGTACAGTGGGTTTGTGGTGGGTTTTGGAGGGCTCAACATTTACCACCATAAGTGTAACAGGTAGGGGGGGATGGGTCTGGGTTTTGATTATGCCGATTTGGGTGACCCTGTGAGAAGGACACCCATCTTGCGATTTGTGTCGAAAGATGGGCGTCTTTCTCTTTCGAAAATTAGCCTTATAGTGTGGATGGATGGAATGTATGAGAACTAGAAAGACCGGGTATTATTTAGGAGGGTTTTTTTATATATGAAAAGTTTGATGCAAATAAAGAATTCAAAGTAAATAAAAGGTAGTTACTTAATATTGGTATTATGTATTGTTAGGGCAATGGGATGTTATCCATTTTTACTACTTTCTCTCAGAAAAGATCCTCTACTTTAAATCAGATTCTTCAATGGTGAACCTATCCAGTTCTATTTTCAAATATCTTTTAAATAAGCATAGCATGAGAAACAACTTTTACAAACATGGCCTACTGTGATTGTGCCTCTGTCTGTTTACCAACATGTCTTGAGACTGAATGAAAAGATTTGGAGGCATAGTAGCTAATTATAGTAATATATATGGAATTAACACAATGAGATCAGCATGATTTCACAGTTTAGAGGAAATTACTGAAACTTAAAGCCTGACTTACTAAGTTTCCTGTTTCCTATTCACTGTCTAAACTGAAAAAAAAAAAAGGTAAAAGGCCAGAATTGGGCTTTTGAAGTTGTTTGACAAGACAAAATAAAAAAAATAAATAAAATAACGTCTGTTTAACAAACACATAAGCTGTTGTTCTCATTCAGGACTCAAACAGTACATCTTCAGACAAGAGCATTTTGTTTTACAACTTAAAGGACTCTCCTCTGTTTTCCCAAACCTGAAAAGCGTAATGCATTTGATTTTAATGTCAGAAGATAAGGAAAGTAATGTGTGCTCAAAGTAATGTGTGCTCAAGAAAAGCAAATTGTTTGTTCCTGGATTCCACTCAGGGCTGTAAATTTGGCTAAATGCCAAACCAGCAGTTCTGTTTAGTGACAGGGCAATCAATAGCCCTCTACATTGGCTGAATTGCCTTGCTTGCCTACTTTTCACTTTCTGGCCCTATGCCTTAGAAGCCATCATCCAGGGCAGTTTAGTCCCAATCCAAATCCTGCCAACATCAATTTAGTGGCTATCAACTACTATCGAGCATTTACTGAATATAAATCAGTGTGTAAAGAACTGAATCGGTGATAATGGAGATTTAAAGGATGACCAGCTCAGGAAGAGGAAAAAATAATCTAAATATGCAGCATAGAAGCTGTAACTGTGAAAACTGTTTACGGTTTACTGAAATTTTGTGTTCTCTATCAGGCTTATTTTCAAAAGAGAAGGACGCCTATCTTTCGACACAAATAGCAAGATGGGCATCCTTCTCACAGGGTCGCCCAAATTGGTATAATGAAGGCCGATTTTGGCCGACCCCAACTGCTTTCCGTCGTGGGGATGGCCAAAGTTTCCTGGGGCGTGTCAGAGGCATAGCAAAGGCGGGACTTGTGTGTTCCTAACACATGGGCGTCCTCGACCCATAATGGAAAAAAAAATGGGCGTTCCTGATGAACACTTGGATGACTTTACCTGGTCCTTTTTTGTCTTACGACTAAGCCACAACAAAGTTCTTGAACTGACCAGATTACCACCGGAGTGAATCGGGGATGACCTCTCCTTACTCCCCCAGTGGACACTAACCCCCTCCCACTCTCAAAAACATTTTTTAAAAATATTTTTTGCCAGCCTCTATGCCAGCCTCAGATATCATACCCAGCTCCATGACAGCAGTATGCAGGTCCCCTGGAGCAGTTTTAGTGGGTGCAGTGCACTTCAGGCAGGGAGACCCACGCCCACCCCCCCTTACCTGTTACAGTTGTAGTGGTAAATGTGAGCCCTTCAAAACCCACCACAAACCCACTGTACCTACATCTAGGTGCCCCCTTCACCCATAAGGGTGATGGTAGTGGTGTACAGTAGGTTTTGGGGGGGGGCTCAGCCCACAAGGTAAGGGAGCTATGTACCTGGGAACTTTTTATGAATTCCACTGCAGTGCCCCCTAGGGTGCCCGGTTGTTGTCCTGTCATGTCAGAGGGACCAGTGCACTACGAATGCTGGCTCCTCCCACGACCAAAGGGCTTACATTTGGTCATTTCTGAGATGGGCGTCCTTAGTTTCCATTATCACCGAAAACCAGAAACGACCAAGTCTAAGGACAACCATCTCTAGGTACGACCTAAATGTTAAGATTTGTGCATCCCCGACCGTATTATCGAAACAAAAGATGGACGCACATCTTGTTTCGATAATATGGGTTTCCCCACCCCTTCGCCGGGACGTCCTGGGAGGACGTCCTCAGGAAAACCTTGGCGCCCCTCTCGATTATGCCCCTCCATGTATGCCAATATATGTATAGTTATAAAATCTATTTTGATATTAGATTATCAGCCCCAGGTCAGCACAGGACAGACTTCTATAGTCGGCGCCCCACAAATAGCAAAAGCATGATGAAAAGCAAATCTATATATTGTATATCACTTTATCATATGCTACATGTGTGAGAATGCAGCGTATTTCAAGGGGGATGGGAAACATTTTAATGTTGAAATTAGCAAGTTAAATACTGTTAGCAATATATTTGGTGTTAACACATATTGTTCCAAGACTGCATCATATTTAACTGCCTATAGGTGGTTGCATGGTGGCAAAGTTTCAACCAGTGTTTATTCATGAATTACAATAACCTATACCGAGTGGCAGATGTGGCTCTGGTCGTCTTCTTGGACAGACTAGATGGACCGTGCAGGTCTCTGTCATCAGATACTATGTTACTGTGTATTTTAGGGGCCTTTTTACTAAGCTGTGTAGGCACTTATGTGCACCCAACGTGCATCAATTTTGAGTTACCGCCCGGCTACCACGCGGCCCTTGAGTAATTTCATTTTTAACGCATATCCACTACACGCAATGGAAAATATTTATATTTTCTGGTGCATGGACAGTAATCAGCATTTTACGCACGTAGACCATTACTGCCTGGTTACCGCGTGAGACCTTACCACTAGGTCAATGACTGGCGGTAAGGTCTCAGACCCAAAATAGACATGCTGCAGTTTTAATTTTGCCGCATGTCCATTTTCGGCAAAAATAAAAAGAAGGCATTTTTTACAGGTGCACTGAAAAATGATTCTGCGAGTGCCAAAAACACGCATCTACACTACCGCAGGCCATTTTTCAGTGCGCCTTTGTAAAAGGGCCCCTTAGATAGGAACGTAGAAACCAAAATTAAGACATCCAGGTTGGGATGTGCCCAATTCTAGTTACCTTTGAGAAAAGGATCTGCTCACGGAGAACCTTTTCTAAAATACATGCAGGAATGCATGTGTATTTAAAGGCTACAGGTGGCAGGAACAACCATTTTACATTTCTCAACATCTAAACCATCAATGGGTGCAATGAAGAGGCAGAAGGAAACAGAGAATTAAAAAGCTTTGTTGACTATCCTGCTCACATTATTTTGAATGTAAGAATCAAGATCTTAAATGTAACTCTATAAATGATTGACAGCTTGTGGTTCTCTTTGATTGATGGTGCTACATTCATAATGTAAAAGCCTAACAGAAGTATTTTGAACAAGTTGTAATCATTTAAATGTTGATTGGCAAGCGCTATTATAAAGGGCATTAAAATGGTCTAAGGGGGGAGGGAAGTTTTCAAAGTGGGCTACTGTTAAGACAGGCCATGTTACAGCTAAACTGGGTTGTTAGTATCTTTGTCTCATTGCATAAAATGATACCTGTGCTAAAAAATAAGAAGGTAAAGTTAGAATATATAGCATTACATGAAAAGATAGCTTAACAGGCATCTCTGAGACCTAGTGAAAGGAAGCTAACCAATGGGACAAATTAAATCACAGTGATAGAGTGGATCAAATCAGTGAAAGGGTAGTGTTGTATGTTAAAGAAGGCCTTGAATCAAATAGGCCTTGAATCTGTGGGATACAAAATATATCTTGGTATGCTTATGGATAGAAATTCCATGTATAAAGGGGGAAAGGACAGCAGAATGGATGGACAGATGGAGAAATATTAGCAGACATTAGGGAAGATAAACTAGGTAACACAATTTTGCATGCAGTAAATATAAAAAGTGGACTACATCCCCTGATGCAACATTCCCATGAAACAGGGAATCCCTGTCAGGAATTGGATTTATACATTTATTGAGATTATAATATCCATAGTTAGATTTACAGAAAGATTTTGACTGGCAATATGATTGCTGAATGAAAGCAAATGTATTGGGAGCATAGAACACTGAATGACCACAGAGGTTGTCCATTGAACCATTCTATTTGAATTTATGAAGGATTTAATTTATAACAAGTTATAGTTAAAATTTAAAAGATAATGGGACTTTAAACATGAAATGTTGTGTGACTTTATTTAATTCAATTATTTATATTACAGAATATTTTAAGTGGAGTTTTTTTGACCCGTGATGGTAAAAAAAACTCGCTCTCCATGCTCAATTGGCGCTTGATATGTGACTGAGGTCATTTTTCTCCACTTTCATTGAATAAAGATTGAATTATTGGTTAAATATAGATCCTTCACAATATGTACATTAGAAACAGCAGTGAATTTTTTTTTCTGATTTCAATCACCCCAATATTGACTGGATAAATTTAAAAGAGCATGCTAGTGAGGTAAAATTCCTAGAGAAGTCAAGGTCTGCTTTATGGAACAGATGGTTCAGAATCCAATGGGGGGGGGGGGGGTAAGTCTAGACATAGTCCTTAGTGGACCACAAGAGGTAACAGCACTGTGGACACTTAACAACAGTAATATGACCAGATTTTATTTACTAACTGGAGTAAGTACACTCAGGGAATCCAATACATTAGCATTAAACCTTCAAAAGGAATACCAATAAAATGAGGAACGTAATCATTAAAAACTTAGAGGAGCAGCTTCAGAGGTCAAAATTTAAATCAAGCAAGGATGTTGTTCAAAAATACCCTTCTGGAAGTTCAGACCAGATATATTCCACATATTAAAAATGGTGGAAGGAAGGGGACATGGATAAAAAACGAAGTGATGAATGTTATCAGAGTGAAAAGAATATCCTCCAGAAAATGGAAGAAGGGTCCAAGATAACAGGAAACAGCATAAGGAATGGCAAGCCAAATGCAAAACTGTGTTAATGATGGCAGAGAGAGACTTTGAAAAGATTGTGATGGAGGCAAAACACACAATAAAACTTTTTTTTTAGGCATATGAGAAGCAAGGAGCCAGTAAAACAATCAGTTGGACTGCTAGATGACCGAGGGGTAAAAATGGGCACTCAGGGAAGAAAAGGCCATAGTGGAGAGACTAAGGGGCCCTTTTACTAAGCTGCAGTAAGACCTAATGCGTGCTTTCCGCAACACTACTACATGCACTACTGCGGTTATCATGCTCAGGCATCCTCACAGTAGTTTCTGCATATGCACACACTACCCACATGCTAAAAAATAGTTTTTATTTTTTAGCACTGGGGTGGATCTTGGGGCAAAGAGTAGACATGTTCTGTGCTAATCAGTTAGCGCAGCTACATTGCTGTGCAAAAGAATACAAGAGTAGCATATTGGGTCATACCAACTGTCCACCTAGCCCAATATCCTGTTTTCCAAACAATGGCCAAGCCAGGCCATAAATACCTGGCAGAAACCCAATTAGCAGCAACATGCCAATCCTGGGGTAAGCAATTGCTTCCCCATGTCTGTCTCAATATCAGACTATGGACATTTGTCCAAACCTTTTTTAAACCCAGATACCCTAACCGCTGTTACTGCATCCTCTGGTTATCAATAGAAATCAAACAAAATAAAACATGGAAAAGAAAATAAGATGATACCTTTTTTATTGGACATAACTTAATACATTTCTTGATTAGCTTTCGAAGGTTGCCCTTCTTTGTCAGATCGGAAATAAGCAAATGTGCTAGTTGACAGTGTATATAAGTGAAAACATTCAAGCATTACTATGACAGTCTGACAGGGTGGGAGGATGGGGGTGGGTAGGAGGTATGCATGGGGACATCAAAGCATATCATTGATATTCTAACAGGATGGGTGTGGATAGGTGAGGGGTGGGGTGATCAACAGAGTTCATCTCACGATGTGGAGCAACTTCGACACATGGGTCAACAACTGGAACACATGATAGATGATTTGGAGGGTAGAACAAGAGACACAATAATTTGCACCTGATGGGTCATACAGGATCTTTGATCAACATGGAGCTTGTGTGTACATTAGAGCACTGAATTCCACAATCTTTACATCTGGATGCTTTGAAGGCCCCCTTTAAACTTGAGTAGGCCCGTCGTTTGGGTTCTAGGGTAATGCTGCTGCCCATCCCGGTGCTATGGTTCTTCAGGTTTGCCATTATGATCATAAGAAAGCCATACTTCAGGCACTACTTCATGGGAAAAGTTTGAAATATGATTATCAAAAAGTACTTTGTTTTCAGGACTATACAGTTAAAGTGCACACTCAGTATAAAGCTTTTTCCTCCTTTATACACTCAATTACATGAATGCAAGATTTCCAATGTGTTACTTTTTCCTGCACAGCTCAGGGTCACTCATGGGGGACAAACCCATTTATTTTTGTCAGTGGAGGTGACACAATCTTTTTTACATACTCTCCCAGCCGATGTTAGCAATTAGATAGCTGCTTCCCTTACTTTTGGATGTTTTGGTACTTTTTGCTGTATTGATTAGTATTGATCTTGAACCTTTTTTGGAGGGACTTTGTTATATACTTTATGATCCTCTTACCCGTATGATGACTGGATTGATAATGTTATTTCCATTTCTGGCATATTTCTTTTTGTTGCTGGAACATGTGGCTGTTTTTCTATATTTTGTGGTGTTGACTGTTTTTCTATGAAGGTGGGTTTGACAGGGGGAGTTCACATGATAGTCCCAAAGTAGTATGGGACTGTAGAAAGGGAATGGGGCATTGAGTTTGGATGATGAGGGATGGGGTTGGTTGGGGTAGTTGTGGGGGAATGATACTTGGATTGTTTGAAGTTTTTTTGTACTTCTGTCTTTTTAAAGAATTGTATATGTTTGTACTAATTGTAGCTTGTGTTATTGTCAATAAAAAAGATTTAAACAAAAATCATGCAGTCAAAATAATTACATTGTTATTATTATTAGCATTTGTATAGCGCTACCAGACGCATGCAGCGCTGAACACCTGACACAAAGAGGCAGTCCCTGCTCAAAAGAGCTTACAATCACTTATCCCCACTACAAGTCATTGGTGAGGCCCCACTTGGAGTATTGTGGTCAGTTTTGGAGGCCGTATCTTGCTAAAGATGTAAAAAGACTGGAAGTGGTGCAAAGAAAAGCTACAAAAATGGTATGGGATTTGTGTTGCAAACCGTACGAGGAGAGACTTGCTGACCTGAACATATATACCTTGGAGGAAAGGAGAAATAGAGGTGATATGATACAGACGTTCAAATATTTGAAAGGTATTAATCCGCAAATGAACCTTTTTCAGAGACGGGAAGGCGGTAGAACTAGAGGACATGAATTGAGGTTGAAGGGGACAGACTCAGGACTAATATCAGGAAGTATTTTTTCACGGAGAGGGTGGTGGACATGTGGAATGCCCTCCCGCGGGAGGTAGTGGAGATGAAAACGGTAATGTAATTCAAACATGCATGTGATAAACACAAAGGAATCCTGTTTAGAAGGAATGGTTCTGCGGAATCTTAGAGGAGATTGGGTGACGACGCTGGAAATTTGGAAACAAATCGGGAGCTGGCCAGACTTCTACGGTCTATGCCCTGATTGTGACTGAATAGATAGGAATGTGCTAGAGAGTAAATTTTAAGGGGCCTCAACGTTAGTTTCAGAACTTAGTACAAGAATAGTGCTGGATAAACTTCTTCTGTCTGTGCCCTGAGAAAGGCAAGGACAAATCAAACTCGGGTATACATATAAAGTATCACATACCATGTAAAATGAGCTTATCTTGTTGGGCAGACTGGATAGACTGTACAGGTCTTTATCTGCCATCATTTACTATGTTACACGTTTACTCTTTTGAGTTTGGCCAGGTACATGTGACCTGGATTGGCTACTGTTGGAAACAGGATACTAGGCTTGATGGACCTTTGATTTGTCCCAGTATGGTGATGATTAATTTCTTATTTACTTATAACAGCATGAGTTGTTCTAAGAGGTTCTTAAAGGTAGCCTACTTTGATAACTTTCCTTCTAAAAGACTAGTTAATAAGGCATGGATTAAAATACATAAAGCTTTTTATCCAACCAGGATTTAATAGATCTAATTTGCAGAAGGACATAAAAGCAAGATTTGACCACTGCAGGTACTTACAATTGTAAGATTAGATCTAAGTCCAAGTTAAGTGGACTGTTACTTAATTGTATGGTTAATATATATTCAATGTGAGATCATTTAGACATGAAATTCATGTAAAAATGAGTACCTTGCAAAAGTCTTCATACCCTTCTTCATTTTATTACATACTGCTGTGTTTAAAAAAGGGGTACAGTTCAAAATGCACTAAAGTAGAAATTTGTTTTACTGATCTGTATGATACTCTACAATTTCAGCATGAAATGAAATCAAAATAAAAGAATTAGAGAAATATTCAGTGAACAAGAAAACAAAATTTCTTGATTGCATAAGCCTTCATATCCTTGATCATAACAAACACAGGTTTGTTCCATTTCCAAATATTCCCTAACAAGGCCTATGATAAATGAAAAGGAGCTGCTTTGAGCAGTCCTGGTTTATTAATCAAGCTGTTCTTTGTTGTATGAAACTTGTTTTAATTATCACTTAGCTCACAGCTTTTCTGTAGTGATTAAAGGAAGGTTAAACTGAGGTATGGTAGGTATTTCCTTGTCCCTGGAGGGCTTACATTCTAAGGGCTCCTTTAGTTAAGCTGCTGTAAGCATTAGCGCATGCTTACCACATCTTAAAAGGGTTTACCATGAGATGCCCAGAGGCATCCCATAGTAAATTCTGAATGTGCACACAAACCCCTATTGTTAAAGATTTTGATCATTCTTCTTTGAATCTTTTCTAATTCCGCTATATCTTTTTTGAGATACAGTGACCAGAATTGAACACAGTATTCAAGATGAGGTCACACCATGGAGCAAAACAGAGGCATTATAGTATTCTTGGTCTTTGTCTTCCCTTTCCTAATAATTCTTACCATTGCATTTGCTTTTTTGGCCACTGCCAAACACTGGGCAGATTTCAATGACAATTCTTTTTCTTAGGTGTTGATTCCCAAGGTGGACCCTAGCATTAGATAACTATGATTTGGATTTTCCTTCCCAATGTGAATCACTTTGCCATTTATCCACATTAAAATTTAATTTGGATGTTCAGTCTTCCAATTTCCTAAGGTCTTTCTGCAATTTTTCAGTCCACACGTAGTGTAACAACTTTAAATAGTTTGTGTCATCTGCAAATTTAATTACCTCTCTAGTAATTCTGATTTCCAAGTTATTTGTAAATATGTTAAATAGCACCAGTCCCAGTACAGATCCCAGTGGTTCTCCACTATTCACCCTCTTCAATTGAGAAAAATGGCCCATTTCACCCTACCCTCTATTTTCTGTCCAATAACCAATTCCTATTAAACAACAGAACATTGCCTCCTATCCTATGACTCAAAATTTTTCAGTAGTCTATTAAGAAGAAATTTATCAAAATCTTTCTGCAAATCTAGATGCACTACGTCAACTGACTCACCTTTATTGATATGTTTGTTTATGTCTTCAAAAACATTAAGCAAATTGGTGAGGCAAGACTTCACTTGGCTGAATCCATGCCGATTCTGGCCCATGGGGTGATGTTTAGGCAGAATGTTGATGGAGCAGGTGGTTTTGTTTCACTATCACATTTTCAGTAATATGCAACTCCTAAAAATTTCATTGTAAACATTATTTGGCACATCGCATGGCTTTTCTCCGGGAGTTACCAGGTTTGGGGCAAAACCATGAAATCAATATTTTCCCCAGCCTCAGTCAGAGACCTCTGTAATTCTCTTTAAATAAATTTAAGTCTCATAATAACCTTACTCAACAAGTTCCTTAGGGGTCCTTTTACTAACGTGAAATGAAAAATGGCTTGCAGTAGTGTAGGCGTGGGTTTGGGGCACGTGCCAATCCATTTTCAACGCGCCTATAAAAAAGGCCTTTTTTAAATTTTGCCAAAAATGGACATAAGGCAAAATCAAAATTGACGCACGTCCATTTTGGGTCTGCGACCTTACTGCCAGCCGTTGACCTAGCGGTGAAGTCTCATTCGGTAACCGGGTGGTAATGACATCAAATGCCACTTGGCACGCATCCGATACGCATGTCTGAAAATAAAAATTATTTTTTGGCTGCATGTATCAGATGCACACTAAAAATAAAATTACCACAAGAGCCATGCGGTAGCTGGGTGGTATCTCCATTTTGGCGCACATTGGGTGTGCGTAGATGCTTACACGGCTTAGTAAAAGGGCCCCTTAACCTATGGCTACTGACTTTGGTGGGGCTGCCTGATTGAGACTGTGATTTGCTGGTCCCAAATTGTTTCCTCTTTAAAATGATACTATTTATAGGTCCCCAAGAGGTATTCAAACAAACTGAAATTTTATTTTATTTTTACCCTTATTTCTTTCTAACTTTTGAATACTTTTATCCCAATAGTTCTTTTGGCAGCTCTGTGCTTGGCATGTTGCATCTTTGTTTCAGTGGGTTGAGCAGTACTCTGTGAATCAAAGAAGCCAGGTCAATTTAACTGACTCTCCTGACTGAGCAAGTCACTTAGGGCCATATTCTATATATGGCACCTAAAAAAATATTTGTGTGGAATTAAGCGTATTCTATAAGATATAGGCACAGTGTATAGAGTATACTTAGTCAATACCACAGTGTCTAAATCTATGTGTGTCCATTTGTGCCAATAAAAACCTGGTATAAATCTGTGAGCGTAGATTTAGGCACATCGACCCATATTCTGTAATTACACACAGATATTTTGGAACGCCCATGCAACGCCCATAAGTACACCCATAAACATGCCCTTTTAAGATATGCATGTATATTTTCAACTGCATGCTTTGCAATTTATGCACAGTTCTTTATAGAATATGCTTAGCAATTTCTGTGCATTAATTGTTATTATTGCCAATTAGTGTTCGTTATTGCTTGCTAAATGCTGTTAAAATGCTGATTAATTTGTTATGCCAATTAAGTTACACACATATCTCTGTGCAGAATCTAGGTGCCATATTTAGAACCCAGGGGTTGGGGGACAATTCTATAACAGGGCATCACAAGTTAAGGGGGAGATTCTATATATGACACCTAAAAATTTGGTACTAAAATCAGTGCCAACTAAGTGTATTCTATCATCAGTGCCTAGATTTAGGTGCCGATTATACAATACACTTAGTTGATATTTCAGCACCTAAATTTACACCAATGAACATGTGGCATAAATCTCAGCGTGTAGATTTAGGTGCACTGGGCCATATTCTTTAACTAGGCATGTAAATTTAGGAACACCCATAAAACACCATTTCCCCGCCCATAACCGAACACAGAATACGCTTAGCAACTTGAACGCCTAAATTCTAATCAGTGCCAATTAGTGCTCATTATTGCTTGTTAAGTGCTGTTATCAGCTCTCATTAGTTTGTTGAGCTTGTTAAGTTGTGCGTATTGTTATAGATCCACAATGATTTTGGCGCAGATCTCTAGGTGAGCTATATAGAATCCGGGGGAAAGTGTCTAGATGAGCACCAATTCTATAACAGTACTTGGGTACCCAGGTTCCATTACAGAATACTAGTATAAGTTGGCATCTGTATACCTACATTTAGGTGCATCCACTTACTCCATGTCAATAGCAGGTATAAATGCACAAGCCTAAATGTGGCACTTTAGTATGTAACTTACAGTATTCTGTAAATTATGCAAGTACTGCAAGTACAGCCTTTGCCACACCCATGCTCCACCTACCTGTATACCCCTTGCATTTGCATGCAAAAGCATGTGCCAGTTATAGGGTACTGCTTAGCACCCAATTAGCACTTATGCATGGAAGTGCTAATATTTAATAATTTTAGAATTCAAATGACACGTACATTTAGAGGACCTTTAAGCAACAGTAAGACCACTAGAGGCTTACCATGGCAATCTGGAACTACTGCCAGCCCAAAGCGGCGCCAGTGGCAGTTCTACCCCCAGCGTGTGCCATTTCTGGCGCTATGCAAAATAGGTCCCTATTATTTTACCACAGAAGTTACCCAGAAGTAATTGGGCAGTGCCACATACTGCCTGGTTACTGCTGGGTTAGCACCGGAGCCCTTACCACCACCTCAGTGGCTGGCGGTAAGGGCATCCCCCCCCCCCCCAAACACATGGCCATGCGGTAAGTGCAATTTTACCGCATGGCCATTTTTTTCAGCCTTTTTACCCACTGTGGTAAAAGGGCCTCAGTGCATGTCAAAAACAGCCACCACCGCTAGCACAGGGCCCCTTTTTACCACAGGTTAGTAAAAAGACCCCTTAGGCATTACAGTTATAAAATGAGGGGGTTGACCATCCATTGTCTCAGACACAGACTTGGGGTCCGTTTACCAGCTTAGTAAAACGGCCCCTATGATTTCCTCCATGATCTGTTTCAGTCTTCAATGCATCTGGGACTGGGAAGAAAATTCACCTTTCAGCAGGACAGTGACTCCAAGCACACATATTAACTTGTTAATTATTTTTAAGTAGTGTATTTCTATAACTGTTTTTAATTTGAAATTGTAAAGCAGGCATTTTTATCTGTATCGTTTAGACATCAGCATGTGAAAAATAGAGAGAGTAGCACTTTAGAAAGGAAGTACAAAGTGAAATTTAGATGTCCAGGTCAAGACACCTCAAGTCCATCTAGTATTTTAGAACAGGAAATGTTGAAGTAGATATGTGTAAGTGCTGACTATATGTTTAATGAGCATCCATTTTGGAACCATAAATGCCCAAAATGTCAATGAGGGAAAAATAGTCACATACACATGTATGTACTCAAAGAGCAGCATATGTGTATATGCTGACATATGTTTATGCCACCTAATAAAGTCCAAGCAGACACTTTGAAAAATATTTTGATGGTACACTGAAGGTGGCCATCTTCCCTGATGCAGTCTTGTTGAAACATGATTTATGTTGCCATTAGTCTCCTATACTGCCTAAGCCTCAGTGACTATGGCATTTGAGAAAGAAGCTTTATATTTACGTTTTTTTAATCTTTTAAATTTCATATAAATGGCTCAAAAATTATATATATATGTTAATGTTGTAAATCACACTGGGAGATTGCAATACAATCTATATGTTTATGTCAGCCATTTTAGACATTGTCATGTATATTTTTTTTTCTGAAGCTATTGCAGAACTCAGTATTCCTTTGCAAGTTCCAGGCCTCCCTCCCTCTCTTTCCTCCGAGTTCCAGGCTCCCCTCCCTCCGAGTTCCTGGCCCCCACCCTCCTTCCTTTCATCTCCTCCAAGTTCCAGGCCTCCCTCTCCTCCAAGTTCCAGGCCCCCCTCTCCTCCAAGTTCCAGGCCCCCCGCTCTCCCTCCCTCTCCTCCGAGTTCCAGGCCCCCCTCTCCTCCGAGTTCCAGGCCCCCTCTCCTCTGAGTTCCAGGCCCCCCTCCCTCCTTCTCCTCCAAGTGCTAGCCCGACCTGCGCTGGCCGCCCTCTTCTCCCAGTCCTCTGCCTGGCCGTCGCCTTCCTGCGTGCCGCCCAGAATTTAAAAGGTCTTACCTCGGTGTCCGGCGGCAGCAGTGAAAGGCGAGCAGGCTCGGCGCTTCAGCCTGCCTTCCCTTCTCTCTCAGCTCTGTCTCTGGTCCCGCCCTTGCAGATACAGGAAATGAGGGCGGGATCAGAGACAGAGCTGAGAAAGAAGGGAAGGCAGGCTGATCCCGAGGTAAGAACTTTTACATTCTGGGTGGCACGCAGGAAGGCGAGGAGCAAGCAAAGGACTAGGAGAAGAGGGCGGGCAGCGCAGGTTGGGCTAGCACTCGGAGGAGAGGGAGGGGGGCCTGGAACTCGGAGAAGAGGGAGGGAGGAGAGGGGTGCCTGGAACTCAGAGGAGAGGGGGGCCTGTAACTCAGGGGGGGTAGGGGGGAGGGAGGGGAGATTCTCCCGCGATTCTCTCCTCCCCTCAATTTGTACCTGAACATTCTCTGGCTAGCTGGTGCTGGCTTCCCTTCCATCTCACTGTTCTGCCCTCTGACATCACTACGTTTTGACGTGAGGGCGGGGCAATGAGTGGTTATGGATGTTACAAACCCAGGTATCCAGACGGAGAACGTTGGAGGTGCAAATGATTATATAGGATAAATGCATTCTCCTTCTGAAACAGGAAATTCTACCTACTCCTGTCCATAACACAACCAGACCATTCTCTCTTTCCAGACATACACTTTTGAGTTTTAAATGTGTTTATCCTGACTTTTAAATCAAGATTTAGGGGGGAAATTTATCAATGAGGGGTACCATTAAGACATTTTATGTTACTGTTAACCTCAGTAATTAGGAGGGGAATAATCGAAGGGCGCCGGGCATCTCTATGGGCGGTCATCTCCGTGGTCGGCTCCGTAAATGGGCAGAGCCAACCGTATTTTCGAAAAAGATGGCCGGACATCTTTTTCTTCGCTAATACTGTTGGGCCCGGCCAAATGTCAGAGACGGCCGGGTTTGAGATGGCTGGCATCGATTTTCGGCGATAATGGAAACTAATGCCGGCGATCTCGAACCCGGCCAAATCTAAGGCATTTGGTCATGGGAGGAGCCAGCATTTGTAGTGCACTGGCCCCCCTCACGTGCCAGGACACCAACCGGGCACCCTAGGGGGCACCTCTAAAAATTAAAAATAAAAATAACTCCCAGGTGTATAGCTCCCATACCTTGGGTATTGAGTTCCCCAAATCCCCCCAAAACCCACTCCCCACAACTCTACACCATTGCCATAGCCCTAAGGGGTGAAATGGGCACCTATAGATGGGTACAGTGGGTTTGGGGGGGGTTTGGAGGGCTCCCATTTACCACCACAAGTGTAACAGGTAGGAGGGATGGGCCTGGGTCCACCTGCCTGAAGTGCACAGCACCCACTAAAAACTGCTCCAGGGACTTGCATACTGCTGTCAGGGAGCTGGGCATGACATTTCAGGCTGGCATAGAGGTTGGCAAAAAAGGTTTTTTGGGGTGGGAGGGGGTTGGTGACCACTGGGGGGTCATTTGGTCAGTTGGGGCTCCTTTTTGAAGTTTGGTCATGAAAAAAAAGGGACCAAGGGACCAAGTAAAGCCAGTGATATGCTCGTCAAGCCTGGCTTTTTTCCCCATTATCGGGCAAAGCCGGCCATTTCATGAGCACGCCCCCATCCCGCCCCCGTCCTGCTACCCTACCGACACGCCCCCTTGAAGTTTCACTGGCTCCGCGATGGAAAGCAGTTGAAGCCGGCCAAAATCAGCTTTCGATTATACCGATTTGGCCGGTTTCAGGAGATCGCCGGCCATCTCCCAATTTGTGTTGGAAGATGGCCGGGGATCTCTTTCAAAAATGAGCTGGTAGGTCTCAGGCATAAAAATTGAACCTTTGCTAAAATAGCATGAGTTAGTGGTAAAATAACCCATCTTAATACTAGCATACATTTATAACTAGTCACCTTGAATATATATATGCAAAATACTTGTCTAAAATGGGAAGTTATCAACATAGGCTACCTTTAGAGAGATTATTTTACCACAGGTTCTCATTGCATAAAATGGGACTGTGCTAAAATAACCCATCTTAACATTGGACCATATTGATAACTCCCCCCCCCCCCCCCCCCCCCCCACCGCCACCACCACCAACTGCCAGATTTTGCATTTCTCAAACCTCAATAGCACTCCTAAAATAAGCATCATGAGATGTAAAGACTTTTGCAAGGGACTGAAAATGAGTCTTTTTTTCAGTAATATACCTTTACTGCATTTTAATAAAGGAACGTGCTTACATGCTTACTAATAGATATCAAAAATACAAATGGAGATAGAACTTGAAAAAAATGCAAGAAAAATCTGATAGAACAGCACAAAGTTGAGCCCATGCTATAAATGAATAATGACAACAATAAACCAAATAGATTATAAGCATGACAAATTCTGATCTACTCAGTGTTGTATGACATCCTAATATCCCTTTTTCTGTTGTTGTGACACTCAGATTTATAAAGATTAACCCAACAAGCCGAAAACTATAAATTTTAATAGACTTGCTTATGGAAGCTTAGAACTGTGAAGTATTTCATTGTCTGCTCATTCACCTCTTTCTCATAGGTTACTGCAACTCTATACCATGTAGAATGAGAATGACCTACAAATCAAACTAGAGAGAATTGAGAAGGTTAAAAGGGTACAGTTGCAGTAATCTTTCACAGAATATGTGAGGTATTATATATCAAATTCTTTCAGAAACAGAAAACTAAGAATCAATTTTTAATATTAAAAATTTGGCACACTATTGATTTTGATTGATTACTTTAAATGGGAGTGATGCATATTTGAATAAATACATTAAACTTTGATTAAATACATTAAACCATCATCTGCTTTCAAACAGATGATGGTGACATCATTAAAAGAAGCCCTTAATGGACTAGTTGTGTGAGTTAGTGAATACAGCAAAGCTGGATTTAAATTTTGGTCCAATTTTTGCAGTTTATTCTAGTCGTGGTGTAAAATGAAGCAAAGACCACATTCATAGGCCCCAGAGGGAGAGAGTTCACAGTGTCAGGCACTGTTGACAAGTGTCCAGGCTTAAAGTGCATATGGATTAGGTTATGGAAGGTGATGGCCAATCTCTAAACACCTATAGTGGTGGTACTAAATGGGGGTGGGGTAGTTAGAAAATGAGAACCTCATCCTTCTAGCTTATACAAATGAAAGATCATGATGTCACTGCACTGTAGAGCTTCTTGTTGAGATGAAAGAATAAAAGAGCAGGAAAAAATTGCTAGGCAAAATTAATAATAATAACGTAAGGTATTTTTTTCTATCATCTTATAAAATGTGGGAAAATCATCTCAAAAAGTTTTACAGAGGGAAAGCAACTCTGAAGTGCTGGGTTACAGGTCAAACACGTCATGTAGAAGAATAATAAACCTTTGCCACATTCACTGTGCTGACACAGAGAATAATGAAAGATTCCTTTATTCTTCATTAAAAATTTAGCAATATTTAATGAAGGAGCCTTTTTCAGTGGCATAACTTATAGACTTATTTTCTTATATACAGATGATATCATTTTGTACCCCAAGGTGCAAAATTTATCTTAAATTTCATTCCTTTAAAGAGGCAACACCACATATTACAATTAAAAACACTTAAAGGGCAATTTCATAAAGGGCATCTAAATTTAGGCTCAAATTGAGCGTACTAATTTATAAAATAAGCACACTAACACCTATGATGTCACAAATTAGTATTTAAATGCATATGTGCTAGGTGCGTTCTATAAAATTGATGTACTAGTCGCATGGGAGGAGATTCAATATATGGCGCCTAAAAACTCCATGCAGAACTAGAATATGCTTAGTTGATAATATAGCGCCTAAACCTATGTGCATTCATTTAGGCCAATAAAAACCTGGTATAAATTCATGCTTGTAGATTTAGACGCACTGACCTGTAATTATGCGTGGAAATTTTGGAATGCCCATGAAATGCCAATAATCATGCCCCTTTTAAGCTACATACATTTATTTTGAACTGTGCACTTTGCAATTTAGGCACAGTTCTTTATAGAATACATATTGAGGGGCATAATCGAACGGAAACGCCTATCTCCATGGGCGTTTATCTCCAAGAACGGGTCATGAAGGGGCGGGCCGAACCATATTTTTGAAAAAATGGACATTTTTGAGCTGTGCGGGTTTTTTTTAGCAATAATGGTGTTTTTGGTGGCTGTCAGTTTTGTTGTTTTTTGTGTGCTAGTGTGTGTGTGTGTGTGTGTGTGTGTGTGTGTGTGTGTGTGTGTGTGTGTGTGTGTGTGTGAATGTTTGGGGGGTGGGTGGATGGCGAACTGTGAGGGAATGGCTGTGAGGGGGGTCAGGGGCTTCGAGGGGTCCAAATGAAACAGCTTTAGACTTGTTACAGATGAACCAATAATAAAGAATGACAACCTGGATGCAGCAGCTCATAAGTTTGCTTGTTGTATTATGAGTGTATAGCAATGACAGCTGCGCGGGAGAGTGGAAACAGAGATCAACCAAATTGACTTCTTTGCTTACAGGGAACTAAATAGGCTCACCTTTTTTTCAGGTTTGAGGAGCTCTGTTTTCTTTGTGTAGTAATCGGGAGGACTGGGAGGGGGCAGGGTGGGAGGTGTGTTGCAGCGGCGGTGGGGGTTTGGAAGGGGTTCAGGGGCTTTGAGGGGGGGTCAGCGTTGCTTGGGGGGGGGGGGGGTAGGGTGGCAGCATCTCTGAACTCCATGAAACAGGGCTCCAACAGGCTGTTGGCATTTGCTGTTGTCTCTGCAGCCGCTCCTCCTCTCCCCTCAGACGTCGTTGTGCTCTTCTGGGGTTTCCTCCAGGGGCAGTGACGTGCAGGGGAGAGGAGGAGCAGCTGCAGAGACGACAGCCAATACCAGATGGCTGTCCGGATCCGTATTTCAGTTTTGTTTTTTTGTTTTGTTTTGTTTTTGTACCGGCCACTGCATCTGTGGGTGGCAAGGGGGTTGATGTGTCCGAAGGGGGGTAGGGGCTTGGGTGCTGCGCCGGGGGGGAGGGGTTTTGGTGCTGCGCCGAGGGGGAGGGTAGGGGTGTGTCATGGTGTACATCGATGTGTGCCCCGCCCTCGTGTCAAACATGATGACGTCGATGGCGGAGCGATGCAATTGGATGAGTGTCCTTGCTCCACCCTCGACATCATCACGTTTGACGCAGGGGTGGGGCAAACAGTCATGGCCAAATTTCGATCTACACCACCATGGATTTAGAATGTTGGGACTTGTGGAGGCTTCATTAGAACGTTGGGGTTGCGAATTATGTCCATAAGGGGTGTGGCTGAGGGCGGGTCTATGAGTGAGAGTGAGAGTGAGTGGTGCATACTGAGATCCTAGCCTACCAACAGTACAGGGCTTCAGTGTTTCCCTGCCACAGAGTGAGCTTCAGAACGTTGGATGTGAGAATTATTTATATAGATGTGCCTATAGCAAGGTGAACTAGGTGGTCCAGTTTATGCCTCTCATTGACCTTGTGTGAGCTGTTGAGCCTAAGTTTCAGTATGCAAAAGTGGTTTTGCGCTACTATTCTGTAATGGGATAGGCGTTATAGAATTGGTATTTAGCACATTCCTTTGATATGCCTACATTTAGGTGCCACTTTATAAGAACTGCCCACTTACCCCCAGATTATATAAATAGCGTGCAAATTTCTGCTTGCAAAATTGCACACTATCCTGAGATGCACATGCAACTAAATTGGCTAACAAGTTAATTAACACCATTCATTGGGGTCTAACAATCAATTCATCAACATATTACATCCCAGTGCCCAACATTTGTCACCAAGCACCGACACTAAAGCTTAGATTCTGGAGATCAACACTGTTGAATATCTCAGACTTCCAGAAGCAAATCATTTCAAACAGAGGGAGTCTTTTCACAAAGCAGCAGTAAGCCCAACACGGGCTTACCGCATGCTAAATCAGAAGTACTACTGGCACAACATGGCTGCCAGCGAAAGTTTTGGCTGGAACATGTGCCATTTCTGGAGCTCTGGAAATGTATTTTTCTCTAACGCGGTGCTAACCCGGTGGTAATCAGCCATCACCGTGCACAGCCTGGTTACCATCAGGTTACTATGGGAGCACTTACCACCACCTCAATGGATGAAAGTATGTGCTCCCTACCACATGGCCACATGGAAAGTGCTATCTTAGCACATGGCACTTTTTTTTTTTTTGGGGGGGGGGGGGGTGGATTTTTACCCACTGCAATAAAAAGGGCCCTGGTATGAGAGAAAAATGGTCCCCACCACTACCACAGGGCCCTTTTTCACAGAACTTTGCCTCCTATCCCATGACTCTTTAATTTTCTCAGGAGTCTCCCATGAGGAACTTTATCCAAAATCTAGATACAGTACATCAACCGGCTCACCTTTATCCACATGTTTATTCACACCTTGAAAGAAATGAAGCAAATTGGTGAGGCAAGACTTCCCTTGGCTGAACCCATGCTGACTCTGTCTTATAGAATACACTTAGGCGAAAATGATTTCCCAACAGATTTTCCAAACACCATATATAGGATCTTCCCCTTAGTGACCGTCCTATTGGTGCCTCCCACCCTTCTTCATTTGCAACCACTAATGAGAAGAGATGGTGGGCTAGGAAGAATTTTTTTTGCAACTCCATATATGTGCTCTGGGCAGCCATACTATTTGCTTAGCCCTGTCTATGGTGATATAACCTAACACTAATTCCCCTTATACTCACCCATGTTGTCTTTTACTTAATATCTCAACCCTTCCCCTTCCACTATCTACATTTGTCTTAGCATGTCTAAAATCTGTGAATAATGGCACCCTCTACCACTTTTACTGATAAGCTATCTAATTCATGTTATTTTACCACAGATCCCATTGTATGCAATGGAACTTAGTTACTAATAACACATATTAATGGTGCTATAAATTGGCCATATGGTAGAAGCTTATTGCACAAAGGAAAATAGACACTTACTTTCCTTTATAGAATACTAGTAAAAAAGGCCCATTTCTGACATAAATGAAACAGGCTCTAGCAAGGTTTTCCTCAGCTCCCCTGCAGCCACCCATGTCCAGCGACCCTCCTCTCACCCTGCAGCCACCCATGTCCAGTGACCCTTCTCTCCCCCTACGCCCACTGCAGTCACCCATGTCCAGCGACCCTCCTCTCTCCCCTGCCCCCCTCCAGCCACCCATGTCCAGCGACCCTCCTCTGGACATGGATCAGCTGTGAGGCATGTTTTCTTTTCCCCGGGTTTTGAAGTTGACATCATAATGGCTATGGTGATGTCAGCCTGATCTACGGAGCCTAGCAGACCAACTCGGAATGAGTCACGGTCCCAGGCAGCAAGTCAGAACGTTAGAGGTGAGAATTATTATATAGGATTAGCCTAACAGTGAAACTATCCCCTGGATTCAATATAAGGCATGGCAAGTAGCACACATGGCGAATTTATGTGCACTACTTTAGTAATGAGCTAATCAGTGATGATAATTTGCAGATAACAACCAATTATCATCACTAATTGGCAATATTGGAATTTATACATGCTTATTTATAGGCATCTCTCTATATAAAACGCACCTCCAACGTTCTAATGAAGCCTCTGTTAGCCAACATTCTAAAGTGAAGGGGGTGAGATCGCATTGTGTCTGCCCCGCCCACGCGTCAAACGTGATGACGTCGAGGGCGGAGCAATGACACTCAACCAATCGCAACGCTCGGCAGCGAAGCGTCAGGGAAGGAGGCGGCGCTCTCGACGTCTAGCCTTCCCTTCGCTGTGTTCCGCCTTCTTCTGACGTCAAGGATGACGTCAAAAGAAGGCGGAACACAGCGAAGGGAAACCTAGACGTCGGGCGCGCCGCCTCCTTCCCTGACGCTTCGCTGCCGGAACCGGCACGGAGGTAAATTTAAAAACAAGAAAAAAAAAAAAAAAACAACCATGTTGGGGGGAGAGAAGAGGGTGGCCACTAAGAACAACAATGGGAGCGGCAGGGCAGGGGAGAAACGACAGCATGGATGCGAAGGGGGGGGGGGGGGGAGAAGAGGGCGGCCCAGGCTGGGACATGGGAGAGAGAGGAGCATGGATGCAAGGGGGGTCATGAAAGGGAGACAGGGGACTTGCTGCAAAAGGATGAATGGAGGCGGCAGGGGACAGAGGAGCATGGATTGGGATGGCAGGGCTCAGGAAGAGAGGGCAATTGCTGGAAAGGGATGAATGGAGGGGGCAGGGGACAGAGGAGCATGGATGGGCATGGATTGGGAGGGCAGGACTCAGGGAGAGAGGGAAATTGCTGGATAGGGATGAATAGAGGGGACAGATGGGCATGGATGGAAATGGATTGCAGGGCAGGCCTCAGGGAGAGAGGGCAATTGCTGGATAGGGAAAAATGGAGGGGCCAGGTGACAGATGAGCATGGATGGGCATGGATTCGAAGGGCAGGACTCAGGGAGACGGGAATTGCTGGATAAGAATGAATGGAGGGGACAGATGGCCATGGATGGATATGGATTGCAGGGCAGGCCTCAGGCAGAGAGGGGAAATGCTGGATAGGGAAAAATGGAGGGGCCAGGTGACAGATGAGCATGGATGGGCATGGATTGGAAGGGCAGGACTCAGGGAGAGGGGAATTGCTGGATAGGGATGAATGGAGGGCACAGATGGCCATGGATGCATATGGATTGCAGGGCAGGCCTCAGGCAGAGAGGGGAATTGCTGGATAGGGATGAATGGAGGGGCCAGGTGACAGAGGAGCATGGATTGGAAGGGCAGGACTCAGGGAGAGGGGAATTGCTGGATAGGGATGAATGGAGGGCACAGATGGCCATGGATGGATATGGATTGCAGGACAGGCCTCAGGCAGAGAGGGGAAATGCTGGATACGGAAAAATGGAGGGGCCAGGTGACAGATGAGCATGGATGGGCATGGATTGGAAGGGCAGGACTCAGGGAGAAGGGAATTGCTGGATAGGGATGAATGGAGGGGACAGATGGGCATGGATGGAAATGGATTGCAGGGCAGGCCTCAGGCAGAGAGGGGAAATGCTGGATAGGGAAAAATGGAGGGGCCAGGTGACAGAGGAGCATGGATGGGCATGGATTGGAAGGGCAGGACTCAGGGAGAGGGGAATTGCTGGATAGGGATGAATGGAGGGGACAGATGGGCATGGATGGATATGGATTGCAGAGCAGGCCTCAGGCAGAGAGGGGAAATGCTGGATAGGGAAAAATGGAGGGGCCAGGTGACAGATGAGCATGGATGGGCATGGATTGGAAGGGCAGGACTCAGGGAGAGGGGAATTGCTGGATAGGGATGAATGGAGGGGACAG
This sequence comes from Microcaecilia unicolor, assembly GCF_901765095.1. Classification (NCBI taxonomy): domain Eukaryota; kingdom Metazoa; phylum Chordata; class Amphibia; order Gymnophiona; family Siphonopidae; genus Microcaecilia; species Microcaecilia unicolor. The sequence continues at coordinate 454,877,727 of NC_044033.1, read as the reverse complement.
ATGGCCATGGATGGATATGGATTGCAGGGCAGGCCTCAGGCAGAGAGGGAAAATGCTGGATAGGGATGAATGGAGGGGGCAGGGGACAGAGGAGCATGGATGGGCACACACACACACTCTCTATCACACTGTGTCTCACATACACACTTGCACACACTCTCATTCTCACACACACACTCTCTCACAAACACACTCTCTCTCTCACACACTCACACTTTCACTCTGACTCTCAAACAGTCACTCTCACATACACTCTCCCAAACATACACACTCCGAGGAAAACCTTGCTAGCGCCCGTTTCATTTGTGTCAGAAACGGGCCTTTTTTACTAGTATTCTATAAAGTTGTGTGCGTAAATTCTAATGTGCATAGCTGAAAAGAGGGCATGGCTATGGGAGCAGTGTGGGTGTGTCAGGGGCATTACTTGAATTTATGCGCATAGTTATAGAATTAGGGGGAACTACACCTACATTTAGGCACAAGTATTTACACCTGATTTTCATTGGCATAAATGGCCACACCAAAATATAGGTGTATTTCCCGGTCCTATGCACTATTCTAAACAATACACCTAACTTTAGATACATTATACACAATAGCTCTCGGCATTTTAATCAGAGGCATCTAGATTTTAGATGCCATTTAGAGGATAATGGAAACCAAGGACTTCCATCTCAGAAACAACCAAATGCAAGCCCTTTGGTCATGGGAGGAGCCAGCATTTGTAGTGCACTGGTCCCCCTGACATGCTAGGACACCAACCGGGCACCCTAGGGGGCACTGCAATGGACTTCATAAATTGCTCCCAGGAACATAGCTCCCTTACCTTGTGTGCTGAGCCCTCCAAAACCCACTACCCACAACTGTACACCACTACCATAGCCCTAACAGGTGATGGGGGCATCTAGATGTGGGTACAGTTTGTGTGTGATAGGTTTTGGAGGGCTCGCTGTTTCCTCCACAGATGTAACAGGGTGGGGGGGGGGGGGGCTGGGTCCACCTGTCTGAAGTGAACTGCACCCACTAAAACTGCTCCAGAGACCTGCATACTGCTGTGATGGAGCTGAGTATGACATCTGAGGCTAGAATAGAGGCTGGCAAAAAATATTTAGAAAGATATTTTTTGATGGTGGGAGGGGGTTAGTGACCATAGGGGGAGTAAGGGGAGGTCATCCCCAATTCTCTCCAGTGGCTATCTGGTCATTTCGGGCACCTTTTTGTGGCTTGGTTGTAGGAAAAACATGACCAGGTGAAGTCATCCAAGTGCTCATGAGGGACACCCTTTTTTTTCCATTATGGGTCGAGGACGTCCATGTGTTAGGCACACCCAAGTCCCGCCTTTGAACTTTGGCCATCCCTGCCTTGGAAAGCAGTTGGGGACGTCCAAAATTGGCTTTCGATTATATCGATTTGGACGACCCTGTGAGAAGGACGCCCATCCTCCGATTTGTGTCGAAAGATGGGCTTGCTTCTTTTTTGAAAATGAGCCCAACACACTTTTACATGACCCATTTGTGGGCATGGCCTGGGGTGACATTTGGGCAGAATGTGGATGGAACAGGGAATTCTGTTTCACTATTACATTTTCAATAGTAAGGAACAGGCAATCTCTGCAGGACTCTAGGGAACCTGCCTGTCCTTAGCAACTGAAAATACCATAAATAAGCACTACCCTCCACTAGTAGCAATGCATTTGGAGGACTCCCATTCAGCTTAGAGGGAACAGTGGTGTCTTGTATGTATTGATAGAAACTGCAGCAATTGAACCTGTGCCAGAGGTAGGAGGCCATGGAGTCTGAAGGTGGATCTGTCAGCTAATAAAATCTGAATCCTCAGTTTCTTCAGAGATAGAACATGTGAGGCCATCTGGTAGACCAAAAAGGTCATCTCGTGAAAGCAAGGAATATCCTATTAGAAAGAATTACTATTACTTTTAAAGTATTTATTCTAACATATTGATGAATAAGTACAGATAGCCTTGTGATTCTTCTATATAAAGCCTGGAGAAAATGTTATTAGAATTTTAATTTCCTGAACTGCCAGTTATGTATCATATTACAGAATGAGTCAGTATGCTAGGATGCTTTTTATATTTATTTTTGAGGACAGATGTCAAGGGTGATGTTCACCTGAGGGGGGAAGACATGCAGCCTATGGCAGGGATGCCAAGCCAGCGGTGTACTAGTCTTTGGTGCACGGCTAGGGGATGGGAGTCCCTAGATCCTAGAGTTTCAGGTGTTAAGATAGATGGAAAGTTTATTACTAGTTTTAGTACGTACATCTTACATTTCTGCTTTTTGCATTTTTTAAGTAGAAAAATAGTATGAAAGCAATATTTATTTATTTAAATTGATATCCCGTGTTACAGATACAAATACATCAATAAAATTGTTAATAATTGCATGCTCATTTTTTAAGTTTGAAATATTTTTATTAAATATAGAAATCATGAAAATGTAAAATACTATACAAAACATATGTATCACATGATAAACCCTTATCACATGTTACTTACAACCAGAGCAGTCAGCACAAAATAGTATCTATGGGAAGAATCCTAGAAGAAAGAATGATCTAGTAATAAAGTTGACAGCTGGCGCCCGATTCACCCAATAGTGTTAATCCATCCTGGGATGACCCCATTTCATGCATGGACATGTAGTCTTGCTTTTGCTATGGAAAACAATGGAGAAATGATAACTATAAGTCCCTGCATACAATGAAGTGAACCCAAAATTAGATTAACCCTGACAGGCAAATCTAGTTCCAGTATGAAACCCCTCTATAAAGAGGTTTTCAATAGGACATGGTTTGTGTGCTAAATAGGCTGACATTTTGGTTTATGAGTTTTTGCTGTCAGTTTTGATGAGACATATCTGTGTTCTGAAGGCAGGCTATCAGTAAAATGTCTTTTTCTCTTCCCCATAGTAGCCCATGCTTGGAGGAGGGGGAGGACCTCTCTTGAGGACAGACTAAATAGAGAGAGATTGCTCTGCTCAGGGGGAAAATTCTGTGAAGCTTGTCAAAAGGGCAAGTCACAAATAAAAGAGGAATGAAAAATCCTAAGCGAGTTAAATTCACAGAAGTATTTGAGGGTGTTTTCCTGGGGAAAAGAGGGGGAAATCTTATCAGCTAAAATACTTTCTGCTTTAGACTAATTGTAATTTTTTGTACATTGGGTGTTCGGAAACCTTTTTTTCATCAATTTCAACTCTTAGAGGATACTCGTCATTTTGATAGGGTTACCCCCTTTTTGTTAGAACTTCATTGGCTCCCTGTTCAAGCTTGTTGTAGATTTAAAATAGTTACTATTACATTTAGAATAATACATGGACTAACTCCTAGTTCTATGCCCTCTCTACGTTTGTCTAGTTGTTCATGCACTACAGATTGTATTAATTTTCCTTTCAATTCAAATAAATATGCTATAAACACTTCATATTTCTTTTTCTTATCAAATTGTTAAGTACTAGAAGTCCTTGCCATCAGTACTAAGACAAGAATCTTTTTATTTGAGATTTAGGAAAATATTGAAGAATTACCTATTCAAGAAATATTTATTAGGATGACAACTTTTTATGTTTTATTCTTTCTGATACTGTGCTTAGAAATAGTTTGTTCATTAAGGGGCCCTTTTACTAAAGGGCAGTTGGGCTACCGTCATGCTGGTGCATGCCAAATCGGTCCTATTGCTGGGCTACCGCAGGAGCCCAGCAGTAGTCCCTGTCTCTGCCATGCGCCAACTCTGATACTAGAAAATGCATTTTTATTTTCTAGTGCCAAGGACTTACCTAGTGATATTTGATAGCCATGGTAGCATGGGAGCCCTTATCACCTCCTCAGTGGTTGTTGGTAAGGACTTCCCTGGGAAATGGCTGTGCGGCAAGTGGTTCACTTACTGCAGGGCCATTTCCGTTTTTGTTTTTAAAAAAAGCCTTTTACCCACAGTGGTAAGAGGAGGCCTTGGCGCACAGTGGATCTATGCATCGATGGTGCCACAGGGCCCCTTTTACTGCAGCATAGCAAAAGGGGCCCTTAATTTTTCTTTTATATTTTGCTTTTCAGAGATGACAGCTCTTTTTTTTGTTGTTGTTGTTATCCACACTAAACTGTTGGGTAAGATGTGAAATATAAGACCCTGTATTGTATTAGATTGGAGTAGAAGAATAACCAAATGGTTAGTACAATGCAATGACATAATCAAACCTGATATTTTGGGTGCACCACAGCTGATTTCCAAACCTTTTTCTTTGAAATACTTTGCCTCTTTCCCTCTGAGCTCCTTTACCACAAATTCAAAGCTGGTCTTATGATGCATCTGTTCTCTTTCATCTTTTGATGGGATGTAGTCTTTTTGACCAGGTATTCAGTGGAACAAGTCTGCAACATTTTTCTGTTCATTTATAATGTTTGGTTCTACTTCTTTTTCTTTCCTTTCCTTTAATGGAGTTCTTTTCTTTGGTATTTTGGGTATATACCACTTTGGCATTTTATTATAAAAGGTAGTATATAGCAAATCTCAATAAACTTCTTCAAAATGTCCCTAGAGCGTTTTTAATGAAGTGTGAAATATGAAACTTGTGAAAGCACATGCATACTTATAGGCAGCTAATAATCCACAAATGTGAATTCATCCAGTCTGTTTGCATAAATACTGTATTTGCCTAGATTGATCTTGACTAAGTCATGGAAAATTCACCCTGTAATTTAGTGCCTGCACACATGCAACTATATCCCGGAAGACTGTTAAGCAATACTGGCAGCAGGAACAAGAAAGATGATTTCTCTGGCCCAGATCTCACGCCTTTGTGTTTCATATTTGATATTTTTGTTTGGGCAAGGTTTCCATGAAAAAAAAAATGCTAAAGCAATAAAGACTATGAACTGTGAAGCTGCTGCCAGAGAAGTGCTCTCCTAGGAGGAGTTACAGTGTGTTTACAATGGAATGATAGCTAAATCATTGGCATGAAGACCATTATTATAATGCTAAATAACCTTTTGATGAAGGAGACATTTTTCTGTTTCTTTTACCTGATATACACTCATATGTTTCCAATGGCAAAGGAGAAGGGTGATTCTACAGCACTGCCCTGGGGGGGGGGGGGGGGGGCTTTTTTATGACTATTCATAATACAGTATTAGCCTTACAGTTTATAGGATAGCCTTCAATACTAGGCATATCCAAATGCCATAAGACTGGGACTTTGGTGCCAGCAGTAAGAATAAGTAACAGAATGCAAGGCCCTGGATGAAGTTACCATGAATACAATATTTGTAAAGTGAGAGATATAGGTTTTGCTAGACAGTTTTACTATTTTCTTCCTCATGAATTGATTCTTTTGGAATTTTGACCTCAATTGACCTGTGGAGGTACTCAAGTACAGGTGTGTTGTCCTAAAATTATTAGATCAGCAATAAAGATTCTGTATGGTATGGTTTCAAGAGGATCTGCTGGATGAGAATGAATCATTACATTTTATGTGTGGATGGGACGAGGATGCCTGATGGATGTGAGGGGATGCAACTGTGATCAGGAATAATGTGACTGGTTTTGAGCTGTCTAGGAATAGGAGGAAGGCTGGGGAAATGTTTAGATGCATCCAGTGGTTCCCAAACCTGGTCTTGGAGGCATCCCAGCCAGTCAGGTTTTCAGGGGATCCAAAATAAATATTCATGAGAGAGACTTGCATGCAGTAGAGGCAGTGCATACAAATCTATTCATATGAATATTCATTGTGGATATCCTTAAACCCTGACTGGTTTGGGTGCCTCCAGGACCAGGTTTGGGTATCACTACATTATGAGCGGTTTATGTTTTCTTACTGCTTTTTCCAGGGTTCTTTCTAGAGTGAGGTGGTATAGCTATTTCCTAGCATAAAAAATATTGCTTGTGGAAACTGAGAAGGAAATATCTGTCTGTTGGGGATTTGGAATTCTTGTGGTATGTCAAGGCTATCATAGTATTACAGGAGAGGACACTAATTTGGTAATCTGGAAAGTACATGCCCTAAGTACCCCTATTAAAAAGAAAAAGGTCTTGGGTGATCTTGGTAAGCTTAAAAGAGATGGAGTTTGCCTTCAGGAACCCCACCTTACCTGAAAGCTGACATTATCATTACATGAATAATGCAGTTTGTGAGGTTAAATTTAAGCTAGGTTAGTCAATTTGCATAATAATTAAAGAGCTTTGCATGTGTTTGCATGCCTCACATCTCATTATTATTTAGCTTGTATTGTACAACCAAAATATGTGTTAAAGAAAAATAAAGTACAATTTTGTCATTTATCACGTATTTTTGCAAAAATTGTACATTAACCCATTAACACATTAGTAACTACCCCTTTCAAAATACTAGGAAAATACATGTTTGCTTAAATTAAATAATCCTGTTCTTTTGACTGTAGTCCTTTTTATCTTCATGCCTGCTCAATAAGTGGAACTCATTACTGTATTTCTGGAGCCAAGGCAACAGTTGTGGAGTTCTTAATCAGGTACTCTTTAGTGATATGACCATTTGTAATGATTTAATTAAATTGTAATCCCCTGCTTCCCCTAGTCTTATTCTAAGGTTTTAAGGTGTGAACTGGTGGGATTGCTTCATAATTAATAGCACTGATCCACTGCAATTTTTTTTCTCAATAAAATTATGTCAGTATAAGACAGCCGTGTGATTCAGGACATCCATCAGCCTGTTCTCATTAGCAGTACATTTTCTTTTATTTCAGCTTCTTCCTGTCTGTGGCAACACAAACGTTTTCTTTTTACTTCAATGGATTGTGAGTGGAATATTCAAGTTAGATTTAATCCAATTTATTTTGAAATATGTGGGAAGAGAGCTAATATGTCTTAGATTATTCAAGTCCAAGCAGCTGTCTCAGTCACATGAGGGTAATTCTATAAAGGGCTGTTGATTTTTAGTCATCAAGAAAATGCCTATTTGAATTCTATTCTATATAGGAAAGTAGGTACCTAAATTATTCTATAGAATACTAGTAATAGCAGGGCATATATATTTAGGTACAGTCATTTTCACCAGCCATAAAGCTGACGTAAATGCTTGCACCTAGATTTCTAAATAAACACACATAAGTGATAGTATTCTATAATTTATGTGTGTAATTGTGTGCCTCTCACACACTGGCCAGATTACATGTACTCCCATCTGTATTTTCACCTTCAAACTATGCATCATCACATTTTGGTGACATTGTATAGAATAGAATATCACAGAGACAAGAGTATTGACATTTATGCTCATATGTGCACACATGCATATGTCAGTATTCTGAACATTTGTGTGCATTTTTGCTGTTTAAAATTAGGCACCCTTTAAAGAACTAGGGCTAGATTTACTAAGTGGTACTATGGGCACATTAGCATTTTTAAAGCGCAAAAATAGTTTATGTGTGTTAAACACTAATGTGACCATAGAAATGTATAGGCGCATTAGCATGTAACACACCTTAAATTTACAGGCACGTTAAAAATGCTAATGCACCTTAGTAAACATACCCCTTATTGTCATAGGGGACAATGATCAAGTTGTCACATTGTTGTAAACTTTGTAAGTACTTTTTACTGAAGAGTTTTGTAAAGTGAAATACCCATACGCTTCCATAAGAACATAAGTAAAGACATATTAAATGCGACCAAGGTCCACAAAGCCCAGAATCCTGTCTCCAACACTGGCCAGTCTAGATCACAAGAACCAAAAAGTACAAAAAGTTGATCCAATTTCTCATACATCATGACAAGAGAAACCAATAACTTTTACAACTCAGTCTTCTTCTGAACCTCACTATATTAGGTGCCTTGACCATAGCTTCCAGTAAGATATTCCACAGCTTAATTATTCTCATTATGAATAAAGTCATTTTCTTTGATTTATTTTCAATTACTGGTCCACTGACTAACCACTAGGCTACTCCTCAGATCTTCATGTTCAGAATGCCCATAATACCTGAGATTGTCACAAAGCTTGGTATTCTTTTCTAGTTTCACATTTAGGGGAGAGGGAGGGGGACAATAACCACAGGGAGATTAAGGAGGTGTCATGCCTTAAACCCTCCAGTAGCCAACTGCTCAATCAGAGCACCTTTTTGCACCCTAGATGTGATTGAAACAGGTCTCATTAAGGAATTGCTTCTTTTTTTACTTGGATGTTTCTTCCCATTTGGTTATCACTGTTAGACTTCCTGATTTTGGGCCCTCCCTATTCCCTTCAAATATATGCTCACATTATGCAGCCTTGCTATTTGGACATACTGCACTGTTGGACATCCCTTTTCTGTCTTTCCAAAATCAACATTTTGGATGTTCCAAGCACAGGCTGAATTAACCACAGAAAATCAATGCTTGGCCATGTCCAGCTTCCAGCATTAAATATCCAGGTTAGTGTGGCAGACTGGAAGTTAGTCAGGCACCCACCAGTATTCAGTATAAAGGAAGGACAGCTTGGGAGTTCAAGGCAGCCATTTTGAGATTGGGACCAGCATATAGTAGGCAGGAGTGTATGCAGATTGCTCTTGCCTATGCCCGTTACAATCTCAAAATAGCTGCTATGGGAAGTTGTAACAGCCATATTAACTGTGCAGCTGGCATGGGCAGGAGCAAGAGGGGACCATTCCTGCCATGAATAGGCCATTCCTGCCATGAATAGGCCACTAGACCACCAGGGATTTTTAATTTAGGCCTGGGAGGCTGGCATGAGGGAGTCTATGTCTCTGACGAGATGTGGGCAAACGGGGAGGGACCCATCGTCTGCCATGGAGGGTGCAATAGTTTTGGTTTCAGCAGCAGGATGATTTTGACTGAAGCTAGGATGCTAGGAATTAGGAAAGGGATGGTAAATAAGACTGAGACTATTATAATACTTCTTTATCACTTCAGGGTGAAACCTCACTGACTATTACGTTCAGTTTTGGTCCCCATATCTCAAAAAAGATATAGCGGAATTAGAAAAGGTACAAAGAAGATTGACCAAAATGATAAAGTGGATGGACCTCCTCTCATATGAGGAAAGGCTAAATAGGATAGGGCTCTTCAGCTTGGAAAGAGTCAGCTGAGGGGAGATATGATTGAGGTCTACAATATCCCGAGTGGTGCAGAATGAGTAGAAGTGTATCAATTTTTTAGTCTTTCAAAAATTACAAAGACTAGGGGACACTCAGGGGCCATTTTACTAAGGCACAGGAGGACTAACACATGGGTAGCGTGTGTCCAATTGGCACTACCACCGGGGTAACACATGTACCCAGTGTTAATTCCAATTTCAGCGCATGCCAAATCCCGCAGTAGAAAATAAATTTCTATTTTCTACCATAGGGGCATTCCTAGCAGTAACTGGCAGTGCATCCACATTGGAGTGAGTTGCATGGTTACCGCATGGGTAACGCATGAGTCCTTACTACTAGGTCAATGGGTGGCGGTAAGGGCTCAGGCCGTAAATAGGCATGCACTAATTTTAATATTGGCAAAGGCCCATTCCCGGCCCATAAAAAATAGCTGTTTTCCTAGCCATGGTAAACAATGGCCCAGCACGTACCTAAAAGACACACCTATACTACCGTAGACCACTTTTTTACCACAGCTTTATAAAAGGACCCCGCAATGAAGTTACATGGAAATAATTTTAAAACAAATAAGAGGAAATATTTTTTTCACTCAATGAATAGTTATGCTCTGGAACTCTTTGCTGGAGGATATAGTAACAGTGGTTAACGTATTTGGATTTAAAAACAGGTTTGGACAAGTTCTTGGAGGAAAAGTCCATAGTCTGCTATTGAGACAGACAAGAGTAAGCCAATGCTTGCCCTGGGATTGGTAGCATGGAATATTGCTATTATTTGGGTTTCTGCCAGGTACTTCTGACCTGCATTGGCCACTGTTGGAAACAGGATACTGGGCTAGATGGACTATTGATCTAATCCAGTATGGCTATTCTTATGTTCTAATTTGGCTTTAGAAGCAACCTTATTTAAACAACCTTTATTTATAAATACAAAAATTCTCCCTAGGACAGCATATGTGGAAAGAGTCCCCTAGAATAAATGTAATAATTGATTCTTAGGGAAATATTAAGAAAGCTTTACTTCCTGTTTCTGAGATCTTAATATTAATAAATTGCTGATAAAACATGTGGATGATCTCAGCCATTTTTATTTAATTTATTTGGAGGATGCATAGTTTGTTCCCTGAAGCTTCACCAACTGCTTTCATATAAACAGACAACACAGTTTCTGCTTATTAATGTGTAAGAATTAATACTATGATAAGTTAATGGTCCACTCACAAACATGCTTTTTAACCTCCTTTGATTTTCTTTTTTTCCATAGTAGAGTGATTTTTCTCCTTTCCCACCATAGAGGTTAATTTTATTTATTTGGTATGGTAATCAAATTTAATGTGGACAACGGATTTAGATGTCTTCGTCATCTTTACGTTGAATTCTTCTGCTTAGTGTGTACAGCTGCCAAAAAAGCAAACAGAATTTTAGGAATTGTTAGGAAAGAAATAGAGAATAAAACAGAGAATATCATAATGCCTTTCTATCACTCCATAGTGAGACCATACCTTGAGTATTGTATGCAGTTCTAGTCACCACATATGTAGTGGAACTGGAAAAGGTACAAAGAAGGGTAACCAAAATGATTAAGGGGATGGAATGGCTTTCATATGAGAAAAAGCTAAAGAGATGAGGGCTATCAGCTTCAAGAAGAGATGGCTGAGGGGAGATATAAAAGAGGTCTATAAAATCCTGTAGTGCAATGAATAAGCACAGATTGTTTACTCTTTCAAAAAGTAAAAAAGACTAGAGAAAAATCCATAAGGTTACATATAGTAGTAGAACATTTAAAACAAAAAGGAGAAAATATTTTTTTCATTCAACATATAGGGATGGGTCCTTTAACTAAACTTTGGTAAACACTAATGCTTACTTACCGCAGTTTAAAATTCCTTACCACAGGATGCGCTCAGGTATCTTGCGATAATTTTCACATGAGAGCGTGCTTCCCACGCACTAAAAAATTAGATTTTATTTTTTAGTGCTAGGAGTGGGTTGGGGGTATAAAGTAAGCATGTTCTGCACTAACTGGTTAGGGTAGCTACATTGCCGTGCACTAACACCCAAATTCTATATATGGCGCCTTAAGTTGTATATGCTAATTTGGCTGAATGGCCAAATTGTGCACACAACTTAATTCATTAACAAGCCAATCAGTGACAATAATTGGCAGTTAACAACCAGTTAGCAGCATTAATTGGCTTTAATTGAAATTTACACAAACAACTTTCTAGGTATATTCTATAATGCAGTGCTCATAAATTATAGTGTGCACAGTCAAAAGGGGGCATGGCCATGAGCATGGAATGGACGGGTTGGAGGAATTTAAAAATCCTTGGAGACAGGAGAGGTTCTGTGGGATTGGAGAACGGCGGATGTGGTCCCTCTTCACAAAAGTGGTGATAGGGAAGAAGCTGGAAACTACAGGCCAGTAAGCCTCACTTTGGTTATTGGAAAAGTAATGGAAGCGATGCTGAAGGAAAGGATAGTAAATTTCCTGGAAGCCAATAAGTTGCAAGATCCGAGACAACATGGTTTTACCAAGGGTAAATCGTGCCAAATGAATCTCATTGAATTCTTTGACTGGGTGACCAGAGAATTGAGAGATGTGCTATAGACGTAATCTACTTAGATTTCAGCAACGCTTTTGACATGGTTCCCCACAGGAGGCTCTTGATTAAACTAGACAGGCTGAAGATAGGACCAGACGTGGTGAACTGGATTAGGAACTGGTTGACGGACAGACACCAGAGGGCCGTGCTAAATGGAATTTGATTGGATGAGGGAAAGGTGAGCAGTGGAATGCCTCAGGGATCAGTGCTGAGGCTGATTCTGTTCAATATATTTGTGAGTGACATTGCCGAAGGGTTAGAAGGTAAAGTTTGCCTTTTTGTGGACGATACTAAGATTTGTAACAGAGTGGACACCCGGGAAGGAGTGGAAAGCATGAAAAAGGATCTGCGGAAGCTAGAAGAATGGTCTAAGGTTTGGCAATTAAAATTCAATGCGAAGAAATGCAAAGTGATGCACTTAGGGAATAGAAATCCACGGGAGACGTATGTGTTAGGCAGGGAGAGTCTGGTATGTACAGATGGGGAAAGGGATTTTGGGGTGATAGTATCTGAGGATCTGAAGGCGATGAAACAGTGCGACAAGGTGGTGGCCGTAGCTAGAAGGTTGCTAGGCTGTATAGAGAGATGTGTGACCAGCAGATTGTAAGCTCTTTGAGCAGGGACTGTCTTTCTTCTATGTTTGTGCAGCGCTGTGTATGCCTTGTAGCGCTATAGAAATGCTAAATAGTAGTAGTAGTAGTAGGTGTTGATGCCCCTGCATAAGTCTTTGGTGAGGCCCCACCTGGAGTATTGTGTTCAGTTTTGGAGGCCGTATCTTGCTAAGGTTGTAAAAAGAATTGAAGCAGTGCAAAGAAAAGCTACAAGAAAGGTATGCGATTTGCGTTACAAGACGTATGAGGAGAGACTTGCTGACCTGAACATGTATACACTGGAGGAAAGGAGAAACAGGGGTGATATGATACAGACGTTCAAATATTTGAAATGTATTAATCCGCAAACGAACCTTTTCCGTAGATGGGAATGCGGTAGAACTAGAGAACATGAAATGAGATTGTGGAGGAGTGGCCTAGTGGTTAGGGTGGTTGACTTTGGTCCTGAGAAACTGAATTTGATTCCCGGCACAGGCAGCTCCTTGTGACTCTGGGCAAGTCACTTAACCCTTCATTGCCTGCTGCATAGAGCCTGTCATGAGTGGGAAAGTGTGGGGTAGAAATGTAATTAAAAAACAAAATTGAAGGGGGGCAGACTCAAGAAAAATGTCAGGAAGCATTTTTTCACGGAGAGAGTGGTGGATACTTGGAATGCCCTCCCGCGGGAGGTGGTGGAGATGAAAACGGTAACGGAATTCAAAAATGCGTGGGATAAACATAAAGGAATCCTGTTCAGAAGGAATGGATCCTCAGAAGCTTAGCGGAGATTGGGTGGCAGAGCCGGTGGGGGGAGTCGGGGCTAGTGCTGGGCTGACTTCTACGGTCTGTGCCCTGAAAACGGCAGATACAAATCAAGGTCAGGTAACACAAAAAAACACATATGAGTTTATCTTATTGGGCAGACTGGATGGACTGTGCAGGTCTTTCTCTGCCGTCATCTACTATGTTACAATCCTGCTTATTTTTGAAGGAGAAGGGCACCCATCTTTCGACACAAATCGGGAGGTCGGCATCCTTCTCCTAAGGTCTTCCAAATCAGCATAATCGAAAGCCAATTTTGGGCGTCCTCAACTGCTGTCTGTCACGGGGATGACCAAAGTTCAAGGGGGTGTGTTGGCAGTGTACCAAAGGCGGGATGGGGCATGATTAACAAATGGGCATCCTCGGCCGATAATGGAAAAAAAAGGATGTCCCTCACAAGCATTTGGCCAACTTTATTTGGTCCATTTTTTTCATGCCCAAGCATCAAAAAGGTGCCTGAGCTGACCAGGTGACCACCGGATGGAATCGGGAATGACCTCCACTGACCCCCACTGACCCCCAGTGGTCACTAACCACCTCCCACCCGAAAAAAACAACTTCAAAAACTTTTGTCTTTTTTTTTAAGAGTATGTTCTTTGCTATGCCTCCTTCCTGCAATGGCAGTTGAGGATGTCTGAAATGTGGATGTTTCTGTGAGAAGAACATCCATGCTTTTGCTCTGTCTCTGACACCCTCTTTATTTATTTATTTGGATTTTGGATCACAAGTAGCAGCAGTGGGATTTGAACTGACCACCTCTGGATTACAAGACCAGTGCTCTAACCACTAGGCCACTTCACCACTCCTCCACACTACTCCACTCCCGTGAAATTTGGCCATCCCTATGGGGGGGCAGTATGCAGGTCCCTGGGAGGGAGGTATGTGTGTGTTAGCGGAGGCATAATGAAGGCGTGGACGTCCTTCTTTCAAACATTTTGGACGTCCTCAACTGCCCCTCACAGGGATGGCCAAATTTCAAGGGAATGTGGAAGAGTGGCCTAGAGGTTAGAGCACTGGTCTTGCAATCTAGAGGTGGCTGGTTCAAATCTCACTGCTACTACTTGTGATCCAAAATCCAAATAAATAAAGAGGGTGTTGGAGGCATAGCAAAGGCATGGGCATCCTTCTCACAGAAACATCCACATTTTGGAAGTCCTCAACTGCCGTCACTTCCCTTCCTTAGGAAGGAAATCATGTGCAAATGAGCTAACAGCGAGCAGCTCATTTGCATGCAATTTCCTTCATGCATGCCTGTTCCTTTCCGGATCGGTAAGGGAAGGGCTTTTTCCATTAAGTTAGTGGGACCAGTGCACTACGAATGCTGGCTCCTCCCACAACTAAATGGCTTGGATTTGGTCATTTCTGAGATGGGCGTCCTCGCTTTCCATTATCGCCGAAAACCAGGGACGACCATCTCTAAGGTCGACCTAAATTTCATGATTTGGGCATCCCCGATCGTATTATCAAAACGAAAGATGGATGTCCATCTTGTTTTGATAATACAAGTTGCCCCGCCCCTTTACGGGGCCGTCATTAGAGATGGGTGCCCTTAGAGATGGGTGCCCCCCGTTCGATTATCCCCCTCTATGTTACTATTATAGAATACAACTGATCTGTGCCTAGCTTAGGCACATTTATTTAGGCCTGGTTTTAAGTGGCCTTAATGAGTGTGCCTAAATTTTAGTCACAAGAATGGTACGTGAATATATTCTATAAACTATGCCTGACTTTAGGCTTAGTTTATAGAATCACGCTAACTGCATGGTTTTATGGCGCTGATTTTTAAGGTGCAATATATAGAATTTCCCCTAACCAATTAGCACATGATTAACTCATGAACCCTTATTGGCTACAAAATAGGTGGTGGTAGGGGCTCACGCACTAATGGGAAAATTAACATGTGGTCATTAATTTTTTACAAAAGTAGAAAAATCAGCCATTTTACCCATGCGGAAAAAAAGGCCTTAGCATGCTGTCTATATCATTTTGATTCTAAGGGAACTGCTTCAAACTGACCCTTTGAAGTTAACACAGTAATCAGATTGCCCTAGTAACCTTCACAGCTATTCTACCTTCCTCACACCTTAATTAATACCTAATTCAGGTCAGTAGCACTGCTATCTCACTTCCAGGCAAAAACAGAAAGTAACTTAAGACAAAGCTCATGTCCTGATGCTATCCTTTTTAATGCTCTTGGCTGCTACAGTTATGTTTCTGCTTCTAAAAGAAAGTTTCAGTTTAAAACTATGGGAAAAAGGGTTCTACAGTATGGAAACTAGTTAATAAAGTTTATGTCTTTATTTCAGTGGTGTAGCCAGACCTGACATTTTGGGTGGGCTCAGAGCTAATATGGGTGGGCACTGTGTATATAGGTATGAGTAGTGTTTCTTGGGATACTACAAAATAATGCCGTACAATGCCGTAGTCTGCCCAACAACTGCCCTGGATCAACATAAACCACAGACATACTTAATGGAAAAACTGATATTTTTAAATACTACTACTACTACTAGCATTTGTATAGCGCTACCAGACGCATGCAGCGCTGAATACTTGACATAGAGAGACAGTCCCTAATGTAAATATATTTACATTATGCCATATCAAACTTGACCAGACATAAGTCTACTATAATGGCAAACATCTCAATGCACACAACAGGATCCTGAATTATAATTACAGCAATGACATATAACAATGTATTCAAATTCTGGTAGCACCTCAATAATAGCAACAAAATCCCTTCACTGCCAGGTACTTTGTAATGTAGCACTAAATCCTGCATAGAGGCTTCTCAGATCCTATGTTGCAAACCTTAACATCAATTCCAATAACAGTACCTTTATAAAGGCAGCAGTGAATATACACAACAGCACTACGCATCCCCTTGAAAAAGCCAGACAAGTCAGACTCATAGATCCCCACACAAACCACATGCCAGCAGAATCTCTCACCTACTCAGTCACATGCAGAACACAGACCAACCCTCAACAATTACAGAATAAAGAATCAAAAATTAGAAATTGTCATCAGCACTTCCCTTCCCTACCCCCCCATCTATCCCCATAGACCGGAATCAGCTTTTCCCTTCCCTACCATCCATCTCCCTATCCCTGAATCTGCCCTTCTTTTCCTTCCCTACCCTCCTATCCATCCCTGTAGCCCAATATCAGCCCTTCCCTTCTCTACCTTACCCCCCCATCCATCCCGGTATCAGCCCTTCCCTTTCCCACTATCCATCCCATAGCTAGGCATCAGCCCTACCCTTCCCCCACACCTCCCTGCAGCCTACTGTCAGCCCTGTCCTACCCCTACCCATCCCCCCATGGTCTGGTATCTCCCCCCCCCCCCCCCCGAAGGCCAGCAGCATTAAATATGACCCTTTTTTATGTCCTGGGCACTGCAAAGCCCACCTCCACCTAGAAACCCACCTCCATTAAATTTAAAACTTTTTTTTTAATATTTTACCAAGGCACTGCACTTCAAAGACCAACCCAGGCCAAAAACCCACCAAGGCACCAACATGACAAATATGCTACCTGGGCACTATTAACATTTATTGTCGTTGGGTTTCTGGGTGGGACAAAATGAAGAGCCCACCCCTACTCAGAACCCCACCATCAGCCAGCATTAGACTGTACATGTTAAAATTTTTAAAAAATATTTATTTTACCTGGGCTGGGAAGCTGGGCTTCGGTGGTGGCAGGCACTGTTGCAGACTCGAAGAGCACTCTGTGCTGTTGTAGGGCTGCAGGGGGAGTGTTAAGGCTGAGGCCATGGGGGGGGGGGGGAGATCAACAAAAAAAACTGATTGATCCAGCGAGGGGACAGTGAGGAACGTGACATCAATGGCAGCCAGCAGGAGCAGCGGAACACCTTTATGGCTGGAGGGGCCAAACATCTGCAGCTCAAACCTCAAGCTCTCTGCTTGAAGATGCTTTCTCGGGTATAAAAGTGGTCAGGCCATTTCTCTAGTGTTCCTACCCCATTGTGCTGCCTATGAGGGAAAGGGGGGGGGGGGATCCCATTTCTGCACTCCCAAAAGCTTTTAGCAAACAAAGCAGAAGTGTTATTGTTTACATTTATTTTGCTGGGAGCAAGAGGCAATGCCATATAATTCGGTACAACTGTATGCAAATGTACCCCAGGATAACAAAACTGCTGTTAGTGCCACTAGGATAGAAATGCTCTTTTTCAGCATAGACTATGAAGTCTGGCTCTCAGTAAAAACTCCCTCTGACACAGGACACCCCTGGGAGGCTGAACTGGGCTGTAGCAGTGATCAAGCCCGAACGGTGCCAGGCTAGGGCTGAAGGGGTGATGAAGTGATTGTAGTAGGGGTGGGGGAGGGCTGGTAGCTGCTTCAAGCGTCAGAGTTACGTTGCCAGAGCCGAGAGCTCAGACCAAGCGCCGACCGAGATGGGGCTCGTGCAGATTTTCCCATTCAGCACTGTGGCGCCATTTTGTGCACTGTGGGAGGAGTGGAGGAGCGAAAAGCTGCAGAGTGAAACTGGATGTGGAGTAAACAGTTATGGAGGAGTAGAGGTGCCGGCGTGCAGTGTTACAATGGCCGCCGCCTACATCTGATCAGGAGCCGGCCTGCATTACAAAAAAAAATGGGTAGGTAGGAGGGGGAGGAGCAAACAGATGCCGTGCCGGCTGCCTGGGTGGGCCTGAGTCGAAATTGGCAAGCCCACCCGTAGCTACGCCCCTGCTTTATTTAAATTGAAGACTGAACTAGGCCTTGCTGTGTGTTAGTGCTATGTGCTATGGTTCAAGTTGTAGAACCTGTGGAGAAAAGAGTAGGGAGACTAGTTAATAGAGTTTGCTTTTTAAAAAAAATTCTAACAATCTTTATCAATAAGCCTATTTTACCTCTTTTAAACCCCCAACATTTAAATCACCAAAGCACAGAGTACAAAAAATGTTCACTTACTCAGAGATGTGTCCTCTTGAGATGTGTCCTCTTATCGCAGAGCTTCTCAGAAAGCATACAAATGGATGCAAAACAGTTCAGTTAAATTGTGCATGCAAATTGTGCATACTCCCAAATTTGCATATGCAATTTTTAGCAACTTTTATAGAATTTGGGGGAATACATATAGGTACTTTCCCTGTCCCTATTAGGCTTACAATCTATGGGCTCTGTTTACTAACTGCACTGTAGGTGCGCTAACTTTTTAGTGCATGCTAAAAATTAGCATGGGCTAATGCTAGAAACACCCAAAGGAAAAATGGGGGGTGTCTCTAGCATTAGTGTGCTCTAATTTTTAGTTGGCGCTAAAACGTTACAGCACCTAAAGCACGGCTTATTAAACAGGGCCCTAAGTTTTTATAAATGAACAAATAAAAAGATGGACAGAGAGTTTTGAAGTTCATTGAAAAAGCTGTTGGTTTATTCTTAGGCCATATCAGGGGTGTAGCTACAGGAGGGCATCAGTGGCCCAGGTCCCGCAAACTTGACCCATGCTTTCCCAGACTTGCCTCCTGCCAGCCCTGGAAGTCGTCCTTTTGTACAACTTCCTGTTCCTTTGTAGGCAGGACAATGCAGAGGAAAAGCTTCCGGGGATGACAGGAGGTGAGGCTGCCTTGATCTGCGATGCTGCCAGAACATCAGAGAACTGTAGCACTGGGGTTGGGGAGAGAAGGGAAAGATACCAGACCATGAGCAGGTGGAGGAAAGGAAGACAAATACAGGGCTGCGTGAGGGAGGGCCCGATAGAGAAAAAGATGATGTATTTACAGGGGAGGAGGAAGGCAAAAGAAAAAAGTTAGATCACGGGCAGAAGGGCGTAGGAAGATAAAGACTGGATGAGTGGGTGGGGAAGAAAGGTTGGGAAAGATGAATACCCACAGAGAGAGAGAGAGAGAGAGAGAGAGAGAGACATTATCATGGGGAAGGGGGCAGGGGAAGATACTGACCCTGGGGAATGCAGAAGAAAAAGAAGGGGAGAAGCTGAATACAGGAAAGCACAGGAAAACAGGTCAAGGGATAGGGACATGTGAATAATGTTTGATATAGCCATAGAAGAAATATCAAACCATCAGGAGACCCTAGAAAGAGCAGAAGATGGATGGGGTTAGGAGCTGGTGAAGGGAAGAAATGTGGTGGAGGGTAGGTGAGGGCTGCGAGGGTGAGTACAGAGGATGGAAATGGTGAGCTGGTTGAGGATTTTCCAAAGGCATTTGACAAAGTACCTCATGAAAGACTCCAGAGGAAACTGGAAAAGTTGTAGGATAGAAGATAGTGACCTATTATGGATTTAAAACTGGTTGAAAGATAGAAAACAGAGAGTAGGGTTAAATGGTTAGTATTCTCAATGGAGAAGGGTAGATAGTGGGGTTCCCCAGGGGTCTTTGCTGGGACCGCTGCTTTTTAACATATTTATAAATCACCTAGATATAGGAATAACTAGTGAAATAATTAAATTTGCTGATGACACAAAGTTGGTCAAAGTTGTTAAATCGCAAGAGGATTGTGAAAAATTACAAGAGGACCTTACGAGATTGGGAGACTGGACATCTAAATGACAGATGACATTTAATGTGAGAAACTGCAAAGTGATGCATGTGAGAAAGAGGAAAACAAATTATAGTTATGTAATGCAAGTTCCACATTAGGAGTCACCGACCGGGAAAGGGATCTAGGAGTCATCGTTGATGATACGTTGAAACCCTCTGCTCAGTGTGTGGCGGCAGCTAAGAAAGCAAATAGAATGTTAGGTATTATTAGGAAAGGAGTGGAAAACAAAAATGAGGAGATATAATGCCTTTGTATTGCTCCATGGTGCGACCGCACCTCAAATATTGTGTTCAATTCTGGTCACTGCATCTCAGAAAAGATATAGTGGAATTAGAAAAGGTAAAGAGAGAAGGGCGACAAAAATGATAAAGGGGATGGGGTGACTTCCCTATGAGGAAAGGCTATTAAGCTTGGAGAAAACACAGCTGAGGTGAGATATGATAAAGGTCTATAAAATAATGAGTGGAGTGGAATGGGTAGACATGAATCTTTTGTTTACTCTTTTCAAAAATATTAGGACTAAGGGGCACACAATAAAGATACAAAGTAGTAAATTTAAAACAAATCAGAGAAAAATTTTCTTCACTCAATGTGTAATTAAACTCTGGAATTCATTGCCAGAGAATGTAGTAAAAGCGGTTAGCTTAGCAGGGTTTTAAAAAGGTTTGGATGGATTCCTAAAGGAAAAGTCCATAGACCATTATTAAAATGGACTTGGGGAAAATCCAGTGTGTATTTCTAGAATAAGCAGCATAAAATGTATTGTACTGTTTTGGGATCTTGCCAGGTACTTGTGACCTGGATTGGTCACAGTTGGATATGGGATACTGGGCTTCATGGACCTTCAGTCTGTCCCAGTATGGCAATACTTTTGTACTTATGGGGGACTAGGGAATTGGTAAAAGAGAAGAGAGGTAAGAGTCTGGAGAAGGAAAGAGTTAGATGGGGCAATAGAAATGCTTTGGATGAGATGTGAAAATGAGACGACTAATGACTAGAGGCTGACAGAAAGGGAGAGTGAGGGAGGGTAAAATTAATTGGACAGATTTTTAAAAAATGCAGATCAGAGCTAGACAGATATAGAGAAGGAAAGGAAGAAGACAATAAAAGAGAAGAAATGGAACGGCAGACCTGGAAAAGAATATAGGAGAAGATTGACATATGAAAAGTGGAAAAGAGAATGAGATCAGCCCAGATAACAAAGAGGGAGAGAAAGAGATGTTGAGGGGCATAATAGAATGGGGCACCCAAGTTTTCATGTGGGTGTCCTCACAGGACAGCCCCATGAAGGGGTGGGGAAATCCGTATTATTGAAACAAGATGGGCGGCCATCTTTCGTTTCGATAATACGGTCGGGGACGCCCAAATCTCAACATTTAGGTTGACCTTAGAAATGGTCGACCTAAATGTTCAGATGATCGACCTTAGAGATGGTTGTCCCCGGTTTTTGGCCATAATGGAAACCGAGGACACCCATCTCAAAAATGACCAAATCCAAGCCCTTTGGTCATGGGAGGAGCCAGAATTTGAAGTCCACTGGTCCTCCTGACATGCCAGGACACTAAAAGGGCACCCTAGGGGGCACTGCAGTGGACTTCACAAATTGCTCCCAGGTGCATAGCTCCCTTACCTTGGGTGCTGAACCCCCCAACCCCCCAAAAAAAAACCCCACTCCCGACAGCTGTACACCACTACCATAGCCCTAAGAGGTGAAGGGGGGCACCTACATGTGGGTACAGTGGGTTTCAGGTGGGTTTTGGAGGGCTCACATTTACCACCACAAGTTTATGAGGTAGGGGGGATGGGCCTGGGCCCGCCTGGCTGAAGTGCACTACACCCACTAAAACTGCTCCAGGGACCTGCATAATGCTGTCATGGAGCTGGGTATGACATTTGAGGCTGGCATAAAGACTGGCAAAAAAAAAATAAGTTTTTTTTTAGGGTGGGAGGGGGTTGGTGACCACTGGGGGAGTTAGAGGAGGTCATCCCCGATTCCCTCCGGTGGTCATCTGGTCAGTTCGGGTACCTTTTTTGAGGCTTGTTTGCAAGAAAAAATGGACCAAGCAAAGTCGGCCAAGTGCTTGTCAGGGACGCCCTTCTTTTTTCCATTATCGGCCGAGGACGCCCATCTCTTAATCATGCCCCAGTCCCGCCTTCGCTATGGTGCCAACATGCCCCCATGAACTTTGGTCATCCCCCAACGGAAAGCAGTTGAGGATGCCCAAAATCGGCTTTCGATTATGCCGATTTGGGCGACCCTGAGAGAAGGACGCCCATCTCCCGATTTGTGTTGAAAGATGGGCGCCCTTCTCTTTCGAAAATAAGTCTGATAGTAGACATGGGGGGAGGGGAGAGTAAGGTGACAGAATGGATATGCTGAATTGGGATGGGGGAAGAAAAGGGATGTACTGGAATAGGATGAAGGAAGATGTTGTCTTGGAGGAGAGGGAATGAGATGATGCTAGATCAGGTAGGGAGAAAAAGATATTGGGGAAAATGCTGGCATGGGGTTAGTAGAAAAATGAGAGATGCTGAAAATGGGAAGGAGCAAGCAAATGATGGGGGGTGCTGGACATTGGATAGAGATGAGGACAGAGAGGGGTTATGCTAGATATGGGAGGAATAATGGGAGTCCCAGAACCTTCCTTGGAGTGGTTGTAGTCAGGTAGATGAGACTACGTGGGAGGTGGAAAGGGTGGAGCTCACCCTCAGGGGGATAGCTGAATGACTCCTGGGAGAGGGAAGAGGTTTAATGCTGAACAGTTAAGAGTTCGAAGAGACTGAACTCATTTGCATGAGATTTGCATGGACAAATTATACGAGGAACTTTGAACGCTGACAAAAGACTCTGGGAGTTTCAGAGAAAGAGGCCAGGAGCTGGAGAAACTATTGTTACCCTTGGGGGTTTCTCCCTGGCCAAAACCCAAGGAAGTTTTGGATTATTTCTCCCTTACCCTGAGAGTAAAGGGGCTAGGTGAGACAGGACTCTATGGTAGCGAGGAGTCAAGAAGGAGAGACCAAATTCTTCTGGGGTTGGATTCAACTTGAATTTTCAGCAAGTGGTGCTGGAATTCAGCTTGCACTTCAGCTGTGGCTTGAATTCGGCTTGCATTTCAGCAAGCAGTGTTTTGGATTTTGGCTTGCATTTCAGCAAGCAAAGTCGTGGATTGAATTTGGCTTGTGTTTCCAGCAAGTGCTTGAATTTGGCTTGCACTTCCACAAGCGGAGCTGTGGACTCAGAATTTCTTTGCCTATGATTTTAAGTAGGTGGCACAGAATGACAGGAAGATGCTGAAATGGAAGGAGAGAGGGACATGGAGGGATGATGGATACAAAGGGGAGTAGGGTGACAGGGATAGTTGCTGGATAGAGGTGAGAGGATATGCTAGACAGAAGGTGTTGAGCGAGAGAGAGAGAAGATACTGGTCAGAAGAGTGAAAACAGAGAGGGTGCCGTACAGAAGAAATACTAATAAGATGAACCTCTGTTTTCAAACTGCAGAGGAAGCCAAGTTATTTATTTTATTTTATTTATTTTTTGCTTTGCACATACTTCAGAAAAACAATGTTGACCGCAACATGTCTTTATGAGAAGCTCTCCATACAAAAGCTTTTTTCTATTCACACTGACTAATTATTTTAAAACAAGCACTACACAGGCCTAAAAGATGCCAAGGATTCTCAGTCAAAACAATTTCAGAAGATACTAGGGATGCGCTTTTTCATTTTATTTTCCCTTAGCACATGATATTTTGTTTTTGGGGACGTTTTAAAACCTTTTTCTGTGAGTAAAAGTCTCCATCTGATCCATATAAAATAATTGTTTTAGACCTTAATTACCAAGCCTGTAGTTCCTGCTTGCTCTGGTGATATTACTTGTTTCTTAACTTCAAATCTTGCAGCCAAGTTTCTAATCCAGCTCTTCCTACCAAGTTGCAGATCTTGGCTTTTAAGTAATGACTGCAATTCCTGACTTCTGGGCCTTTCCTAACCAATGCCTGGCCTCTCTTGAATGCCCTTGCCGAGGGCTTGGCCTAGCTCTGACTGCATGAGTGGTAATATTATGTGTACATAAAAAAGGTCCTATAAAATTGTCTAGGAAATATGTTAAAGCATGTGCTGAGACAGCCTACTCATATATTAACCTACACTGAGCACAGATATTCCTAGAGGTGCCATATTAACTGTGCATATCTCAGAGAAGATGTCAGAGTATGTTACAACTTTCCAGTGGGTAATTTCCAGATAGCCATGCATACAAGTTGCCTTTCTAAAACATGCCTAACTTAGAGGTCTTTTTACTAAGGTGTGTTAATGGATTTATCGCATGCTAATCATTAGTGTATGCAAAATGATAAGAAGCTCATTATGGGGTGAATTTTATATATGGTGCCAAAAAAACAGCACTGAAAAAATTATGAGTGTAAATTATAATTGAATCCAATTAGCACCAATAATTACATAAGTACATAAGTACATAAGTAATGCCATACTAGGAAAAGACCAAGGGTCCATCGAGCCCAGCATCCCGTCCACGACAGCGGCCAATCCAGGCCAAGGGCACCCGGCAAGCTTCCCAAACGCACAAACATTCCATACATGTTATTCCCGGAATTTTGGATTTTTCCAAGTCCGTTTAGTAGCGGTTTATGGACTTGTCCTTTAGGAATCCGTCCAACCCCTTTTTAAACTCTGCCAAGCCAACCGCCCTCACCACTTTCTCCGGCAACGAATTCCAGAGTCTAATTACACGTTGGGTGAAGAAAACTTTTCTCCGATTTGTTTTAAATTTACTACACTGTAGTTTCATCGCATGCCCCCTAGTCCTAGTATTTTTGGAAAGCGTGAACAGACGCTTCACATCCACCTGTTCCACTCCACTCATTATTTTATATACCTCTATCATGTCTCCCATCAGCCGTCTCTTCTCCAAGCTGTATAGCCCTAGCCTCCTTAGTCTTTCTTCATAGGGAAGTCGTCCCATCCCCGCTATCATTTTAGTCGCCCTTCGCTGCACCTTTTCCAGTTCTACTATATCTTTCTTGAGATGCGGCGACCAGAATTGAACACAATACTCAAGGTGCGGTCACACCATGGAGCGATACAACGGCATTATAACATCCTCACACCTGTTTTCCATACCTTTCCTAATAATACCCAACATTCTATTCGCTTTCTTAGCCGCAGCAGCACACTGAGCAGAAGGTTTCAGTGTGTTATCGACGACGACACCCAGATCTCTTTCTTGGTCCGTAACTCCTAACGTGAAACCTTGCATGACGTAGCTATAATTCGGGTTCTTTTTTCCCATATGCATCACCTTGCACTTGCTCACATTAAACATCATCTGCCATTTAGCCGCCCAGTCTCGTAAGGTCCTCTTGTAATTTTTCACAATCTTGTCGCGATTTAACGACTTTGAATAACTTTGTGTCATCAGCAAATTTAATTACCTCGCTAGTTACTCTCATCTCTAAATCATTTATAAATATATTAAAAAGCAGCGGTCCTAGCACGGACCCCTGAGGAACCCCACTAACTACCCTTCTCCATTGTGAATACTGCCCATTTAACCCCACTCTCTGTTTCCTATCCTTCAACCAGTTTTTAATCCACAATAGGACATTTCCTCCTATCCCATGACCCTCCAATTTCCTCTGTATTCATTCAGTCTCTCCGCTACGTCTTTGTCTTCCTTGATCGCCCCTTTTACCCCTCGGTCATCTCAATTATAGATGTTAATTTGCCTGTTATTCAATTAAATAATGTGCTCAAATTAAGCGCATGCCCAAATTTGTGCATGCAATTTTTATAGAATTTTGGGGTTAGGGGGCACTGCTCCCATGTGCTACCTATGTCATAGGGGTTATTCATTTTCTCTAATATGCAGGACCCCCTGTTTTGCATTTTAAAACATAAAATGCAACAATTATTTACCAAGCTTGGAGAATATATTTTTCCCAGGGATTTTTCTAAATTATAAATTAGGATGAAATAAGTCTTAAGTGCATGGGACAGATGGATTCATGTGTAGTAATAATGGTCAATAGCATGATGTTGTTGATGGTCACAAGGCTGAAACATATCCATCTACCTTTTTATATATAGATATATGTCCTTCATATGTGTTATACTGTTATATTAAACAATAAGATCATAAAAGTTTCCTACTGGGTTCGACCAAGTGTCCATCTAGCTTAGGATCCTGTTTCCAACAACGGCCAATCCAAGTCACAAGTATCTGGCAGAGTCACAAAAAAGAGCAATATTTACATGCTACTTAACCTTAGGGATAAATAGTAGCTTTCCCTATATCTACCTTAACAATAATTTGTGGACTTTTCCTTCAGGAATTTGTCCAAAACTTTTAAAATCCAGCTATATTACTACTACTACTACTTATAATTTCTATAGCGCTACTAGATGTACACAGCGCTGTACACTTGAACATGAAGAGACAGCCCCTGCCTGACAGAGCTTACAATCTAATTAGGACAGACAAACAGGACAAACAAGAGATAAGAGAAAATTAAAGTGAGGATGATAAAATAAGGGTTATAAACAAGTGAATAAGGGTTAGGAGTTAAAAGCAGCATCAAAAAGGTGGGCTTTTAGCTTAGATTTGAAGACGGCCAGAGATGGAGCTTGACGTACCGGCTCAGGAAGTCTATTCCAGGCATATGGTGCAGCAAGATAAAAGGAACCGAGTCTGGAGTTAGCAGTGGAGGAGAAGGGTGCAGATAAGAGAGATTTACCCAGTGAATGGAGGAGTTCCCAGGGAGGAATGTAGGGAGAGATGAGAGTGGAGATGTACCGAGGAGCTGCAGAGTGAATGCACTTATAGGTCAATAAGAGGAGTTTGAACTGTATGCGGAAACTGATAGGAAGCCAGTGAAGTGACTTGAGGAGAGGGCTAATATGAGCATAACAACACTGGCAGAATATTAGTCGTGCAGATTGAAGAGGAGAGAGATGGCTAAGTGGGAGACCTGTGAGAAGCAAGTTGCAATAATCTAAGCGAGAGGTGATAAGAGTGTGGATGAGGGTTCTGGTACTGTGCTCAGAAAGGAAACGGTGAATTTTGCTGATATTATAGAGAAAGAAACGACAGGTTTTAGCAGTCTGCTGAATATGTGCAGAGAAGGAGAGGGAGGAGTCGAAGATGACCCAAGGTTACGAGCTGATGAGACAGGAAGGATGAGAGTGTTATCCACAGAAATAGAGAATGGGGGAGGAGGAGAGGTTGGTTTAGGGTGAAAGATAAGACGCTCAGTCTTGGTCATGTTTAGTTTCAGATGGCACTGAGACATCCAGGCAGCAATAACTCAAACTTGAAATTGCTTATCTGTTGTTAATGATCTGTAACCTGTCATTAAAATCATCCATAGTACCTGAAGGTGGCTCATGTAACTCTATTTTTAATAAAGGTTCCAGGGATGATCTGGGAAATTACAGACTGAAATCCATGCCAGGTAAAATAGTGGAAAATATGATAAAGAATAACAGAATATATAGACAAACATGGTTTATTGGACCCCAATCAGCATGGATTCGGCCAAGGGAATTTTTGCCTCACCAATTTGCTTCATTTCTTTGAAGCAAATTTATATATCTATAAATAAACATGAGTCATTTGATTTAGTGTATCTGGATATTCAGAAAGTTTTGAAAAAGTTCCTCATGACAGACTCCTGAGAAAATTAAAAAGTCATGGGATAGGAGGCAATGTCCTTCTGTGGATTAGAAATTGGTTATTGGACAGAACGCAGAGAGTAAGGGTTAAATAGCCATTTTTCTCAATGAATGAGGGTGAACAGTGGAATGTTGCAGGGATCTGTACTGGGACTGGTGCTACTTAACATCTTTATAAATGATCTAGAAAACGAAATGACAAGTGAGGTGATTAAAGTTTGCAGGTGACACAAAAACTATTCAAAGTTGTCAAAAGAGATGCGAATTGTGAAAAATTGCAGGAAGATCTTAGGACACTGTAAGACTGGGCATCCAAATGGTAGATGAAATTTAATGTGGACAAATGCAAAAGTGATGCACTTTGGGAAGAATAATCCAAATCATAGTTTCCTGATGCTAGGGTTGACCTTAGGAGTCAGCAGTCAAGAAAAAGATCTAGGTGTCATTGTAGACAATACGCTGAAATGTTTTGCCAAGTATGTGGTGGCATCCAAAAAAAGCAACAGGTAAGGGATGCAAAATAAGACCAAGAATATTATAATGCCTCTGTTTCACTCCATAGTGCAACCTCACCTTGAGTAATATGTTCAATTCTGGTTGCCTTATCTAAAAAAAGATATAGCTGAATTAGAAAAGGTTCAAAGAAGGGCAAACAAATTGATAAAAGGGATGGCGCTCCTCCCACGTGAGGAAAGATTAAAGAGATTAGGGGCTCCTCAGCTTAAAAAAGAGACCACTGAGTTGAGATATGATTGAGGTCTATAAAATCCTGAGTGGTGTAGAACTAATAGAAGTGAATAATGTTTTTACTCATTCAAAAAAGTACAATACCAGGGGACACAAATTACATGGAAATACTTTTAAAACAAATAGGAGAAAATATTTTTTTACTCACTGCCGGAGAATGTGGTAACAGCGGTTAGCATATCTGGGCTTAAAAAGGTTTGGACAAGTTCTTGGAGGAAAAGTCCATACTCTGTCAGGTTTAGCACCCTTTCTATTGAGTGGTGATTTTTTTTTTTTTATCTTTGTGGTAACTGTTTTAGATGGTGCTAGGAATGCCACCAAAAGTTAGTATGTGGGCTTTACACTTATAACATGGTAAACTGTGTACTTACTGCAATAATAAGTGCAAACATGTAGTGCACTTTATTTAAAGGATCCCTTTGTTTTTACTGAATATAATGTGCTTCATCTTAAACTGATAAATCTTTTAAAAAGATGATTTATAAATCATGTAATACATCATGTTACATATCATTAGTGTACTAGAAAGTCCTCACTAAAAAGCATGCTCTAATTTTCAGTGCAGACAATTAGTATTGGTTTAGTACATCAGTCTTATTAGTAGTTAATGAATGAAAATTTGCATTTTGTCTGCCCAATTATTGTTCTGTGAATGCAGGGAAGTCTTTCTCTTCTAATGCTGTTGTTTCAGCAAAATCTATGAGAACCAAATTCACTATAATAACCATGAAGAGTTATCTTTATGCTTACCACTTCCTTCTGACCAAGGCAATGCATATTGCACTATTACCTATTAAGACAATGCTTCTCATAGCAAAAATGAAATCAGATGCAGTGAATTGAATGAGGCAACAAAACAGGATCAGGGCCAACTCTTTGTGCTGAGTTTCAGTTTTCAGATTTGCTATGACTCAGACTGAAGTTGCAGCAGACCAGAACACGGCTTTAGAGCTTTCAGAATGTTTCTTTACAATGTTTTGTTGTGGAAAAGGTCATTATTATGCATTTGATTTTTTCTTATGCAAAAAAAAAAAAAAAAAGTCAGGTACTTAGCCCCAGGAGGCTTCTCTTCATAAGAAATGAACTGTGACCCTCTTGCTGTCCTTTATATACTGCTCTTAGTCACAGCTTGATGATACAGATAACCCCCAATTGGCCCACTGAGAATGCACTTAGGCTTGATTTGTTCTTAAGAATGCATTTTTTCTAATTGGCTCCCTATTTTAACCATGGAGCTCTCATTCTACATTGCCCTCTGATAGGTCTTGCTTGAGAGTTCTTGATTGCTATGCTTCTGTTGATCTTCAGTATCCAAATCTTGCCTGCCAGCCTGCTGAATACAAACCTGTTCTACTAGCCCTGACCTTATTTCTTGACTCCCTGCTGTTTTGGTTTTGTTCCTGTTTTGTAAATCTGTTGGGTCTGACCACAATGTTCCTGCACCCAGCTCATAACCCATCTACTCAGTGGTGTGCTTGTAAATGTTTAACAATGGGCTCTTGCTTCAAAATAAGAAAAATAAACCTGGCGCACCTAGAGCATCCCTGCCCTTCCCTTACCATGCTCAGCAGAAAGAAAATTTTAGAACTCCCCCCATGGCATGCTAACCCCTTTTGTCTGCCCCAAACCCCCTCCCCATAGCACATTTACTCCTTTTGTTTGCCCCAAAGTCCCCATGGTACACTTCCCCTTTTAGTCTGCCCCCCCCATTTGCACACTCACTATTTTACTCTGCCCCAATGGCCCGTGTCAAACTCACCATTTTACGCTACCTCCCCCCCCCCCCCCCCCGCACACTGTCCCTGTCCCTCCCCTTCCTCACACATTTTGTGCAGCACCCCCCACCCTGGTGCCAATATTTCTCCCTCTCTCTTCCCACCCCCCCAAAGTCCAGTATTTCTCCCTCCCTAGTTCAGTGACTCTTCCTTTTTTCGATCCAGCATCTTTTCCCCTCATCTTCTCCCTCAATCCATTTTCTCTATCCCCTCCCCTATCCCATGCAGCACCGCTTTTTTATACTGTCCCTCACAGAAGACTTGTGGATAAGCTGAGAGGGCTGAACTTAGGACTCAAAGTGGTGACCTGGATAGAAAACTGGTTGGCAGACAGGCAACAGAGGGTGGTAGTAATCGGAATGCGCTTGGAGGAAAGGAAGGTGAGTAGTGGAGTGCCTCAGGGGTCGGTGCTGGGGCCAATTATGTTTAATATATTTGTGAGAGATATTGCTGAAGGGTTAGAAGGAAAGGTTTGCCTTTGCATATGACACAAAGATAGCGATAGTGTGGATACCCTGGAAGGAGTAGAAACCATAAGAAGGGATCTCCAAGTGTTAGAAGAATGGTCAAGGGTCTGGCAGTTAAAATGTAATACTATACTAACTCGTCACAGGAAACTAAATCAAATTAAATATAAATATAAATAATTATTTATTTATACAAAATGTAATCCTTGATATGAATACTCCACTATAGATATATTTCAAACAGGGGAAATATCACTAGTGAAAAACAAGCAAGATGTTATGCAAATATTGATTTATTATAAAATATAAAATTATTAACACCCAGTACTACTCCTTCATATTCATATACCCCACACATTGGAAGCTGGAATAACATAAACCAACTATATAATAGGTCAATATAATACCTCAATTCTGCTCTTTTCCTTTGCCCCAAAAGTTCTCACAAGAAGAGCACAAGACTTATCAAAAGTCAAATAACTGTCCAGCAATCATATGTATGTCCATTTTTTCAATACAATGTAGATCGCTGTAACTGATAAATCCTGCTGCTTCTAGCAATGTTTGGTAATCCTTAGCCATCAAACATTCACTCAAAACCAACTTCCATGATTTCCATCACTTATGGAGTCCGACATGAGTCACACAATTGCTTTCTTGCTTACCAAGCACCATTAAACTCAATGTGTTGCCTTGATTCTGGCTGTTTCGCTTCTAGTTTTATCAAAAGGAATGCTGAATATTCCATATAACATCTCAGATGCAATGCATTCTGGCTGGTTTCCCATGTGGAATTTGCATTTGCCTTTTGTAAAAGGGCTCCTTATGTGGACAAATCCAATTCCTAACATTGTTTTATTTTTTGACAACACTGAAGACTGAGTGAAGATTTCAACATATTGCCCAAAATGACCCCTAAATCTTTTTCCTTGGTGATGACTCTTAATGAAGTAAGGTGTCTGTTGATTGTAAATCTACTGTAAGATAATTTGTAATTCAATAGGGCTTTGTCTCATTTTTACTTATTATTGTTATCCACCTAGAGCCTTTAGGTGAAGTAGTCTATAAATGTCCATGTTAGATTAGATTAATCCCATGCATCCTGGAATTCAGATAGTCTTTTTTTTCCACTGTCTCCACTGGGAGGCTGTTCCACACATTCAATATCCTTTCCTGAGTCTATTTCCTTTAAACTTCATTCTATGCCCTATGATTCTAGAGATTCCCTTTAGCTAAAAGAGATTTGACTCTTGTGCATTTATGCAAGGAGATATTTAAATGTCTCTATAGTATCTTCTGTCTTTTGCCTTTTTTTCAAAGTATACATATTGAGGTCTTTAAGCCCATTCCCATTCATTTAATGAAGGAGACCACTGGCCATTATAGTAGTAACCTCTGGACTGACTCCATCTTGTTAATATCTTTTTGAAGGTGCAATGTCCAGAATTCAATGCAGTACTCTCCATAGGGCCTCATTCATTCCCTTCATCTCCCTATGCACCCAAGCATCCTTCTGGCTTTTGTTGCTGCCTCTTGTACCTGTTTAGCTACCTCAAGGTCATCAGATATGATCACCCCCCCCCCCCCCAATCCTGTTCATCTTTCATACACAGAGGTACTTCACCCCCTGTATTTGTATCACTCCCTCATGTTTTGTAGTCCAACTGGATGACCTTGCATTTTTTTAACCATTAAATTATAGCTGACAATTTTTGGAACATTCTTGAAGTTTTTCTATATCCCTTCTCATGCTATCCATACTATCAGGAGTGTCTATCCTATTACAGAGTTTGGTATAATCCACAAAAAAGAAAACCTTTACCAGAGAACCCTTTCATAATATCACTCACAAATATATTAAAGAGCCGCACAACACTGGTAACATCCTTTTCTTCGGAGTGAACACCATGTACTAGTATCCTCTGTCTCTTTACACTTAACCAGATTCTAATCCAGTCAGTCACTTTAGAGCCTATACTAAGTGCATTCAGTTTATTTATCAACCACTTATGCAGAACCATTTTAAAGGTGTTGCTAAAATCTAAGTACAGCACAAATAGTGCTCCCCTTAATCCAACTGGTTGATCATTTGTCACTATTTTTTTTGTGAATGGTATCTATGCCGTAACATATTCAAGAACATAAGAACCCTTGATAACCAACACAATTGAAGTCCAGATTTCTAAAAGTACTTAAATGTACAGGTAAAAATGATATGAAAATGCGAAGATCAACAATGATGAAGACTTTCAAAGTACAGTGTGTCTATATAAAATTTCCTGCAGTGAGTGAATAAACTGCCAAGAACCTATCAAGGGTTCTTATCAGCACTGACCTCTGATACAGGTGTGGACATGCTGAAACACAGCCCGTGTCAGATCTATTTAATAAAAAACTCTTGTTTGTTCCAGTCCTGAAGGCCCTTTTGTGCTTTTATTTTGTTAATAAAGTGGGTGCTAACATTTACATGTTTAGAATATTGGTATATATGTGCATATGTGTGCACATACAAGTTTAAATGCCAAAAATCCAGCTAAGTGCTATTCTCTAAATACATGCATATGTTACATAGCTTGAATTTTACATGTAGGTGTCTAGCTTTAGCATGAGTGGGGCTCAGGAACACATAGGACTTATAGAATACTATAAGTTACATCATATCTCTAGCATTTAGGCTAACTAACACCACCTCTATGACTGATAAAAGTGCTTGTGCCTAGATTAGAGACAGATCATTCACCTGTTAAGTTAGAATTCTATCTTTCTAGAGAATAGGTGCCACATAAGTGCACTCTGAGCTCTTATATGTAGGCACACTGTTATCAACTTACCCC
Organism: Microcaecilia unicolor; assembly: GCF_901765095.1. Lineage (NCBI taxonomy): Eukaryota > Metazoa > Chordata > Amphibia > Gymnophiona > Siphonopidae > Microcaecilia > Microcaecilia unicolor. Next base: position 454,844,601 of record NC_044033.1, on the reverse strand, counting down.
CCCCCTCCTGCACACACACACACACACACACATGCCTCCACACTATCTGCATTGATATCAGCATGCGTTGAGTTACTATGTGCTAACTGTAATATGCAATCCACACTCCTTCTTCACCTATAACCTGCTTGTTTCCCATTCCATTCCAGGCAATGCAGTTAGGGGCCCTCTTACTAAGCCGCGTGTCTACATGCGCCCAATGTGTGTCAAAATGGAGTTACCACCCGGCTACCACGTGGCTGTTGCGGTAATTTCATTTTTTGTGTGGGTCCGAAAAATAATTTTTATTTTCGGACGCACGTATTGGGTGCGTGCCAAGTGCCATTTAAAGCAAGTAGGTCATTACCACCTGGTTACTGCGTGAGACTTTACCACTAGGTCAATGGCTGGCGGTAAGGTCTCAGACTCAAAATGGACATGTGGCAATTTTCATTTTGCCATACGTCCATTTTCAGCAAAAATTGTAAAAAAGGCATTTTTTTGCAGGTGCGCTGAAAAATAATTCTGTGTGCGCCCAAAACACGAGTCTACACTACCGCAGGCTGTTTTTCAGCACACCTTAGTAAATGGACCCCTTAGTATGTGAATTAGCATTTGTTGACATGCCAGTGTTGTAACTGTTACCATTACCATGCACTAATAGTTATGTGGGCATTTTACAAAGCCACGCTAGCATTTTTACTGCACACTAAAAATAAGTGTGTGCTAAATGCTAGAGATGCCCATATAGTCCTATGAAATTAAGTAGACCTATATTTTTCCAGGTGTGGGGATTTTAATTCAAATGTATATCTCAATGTTCCCAAACACTTCCAACTTAAATATTTATTTAATAGTATCCCAGTGCTTCAACTCAACACAATTTTTTCATTTTTTCATTGTTTTCCAAAACGGGGGTCTTCAGATTTAAACTTTCCCGCCATTCGGAATAATTATTTCCGTGTATCGGCGTCACATAGATCTTCATTGATCCACCCGTAATGAAATATTTTCTCTATTATTTAGTGCCTTACTTGTGTTTATATAAGTACATATACTTCTGAGCAGTTTTATATTCAAAATTTTAAAACTTAACTTTATAGTCGCCATTCAACAGCATTTTTCTCCATAGAAAAGAAAAGAAAAATGGCTGCCATTTTTCTTTTCTTTTCTATGGAGATATATAGGGCTATACCTTGAACTGCACACCTCTTCCCTGAAGAAGTATATCGAAACCTGGCCATGTCGGCAGAGGTTTGCTTCGGGAGAAAAATGCTGTTGAATGGCGACTATAAAGTTAAGTTTTAAAATTTTGAATATAAAACTGCTCAGAAGTATATGTACTTATATAAACACAAGTAAGGCACTAAATAATAGAGAAAATATTTCATTACGGGTGGATCAATGAAGATCTATGTGACGCCGATACACGGAAATAATTATTCCGAATGGCGGGAAAGTTTAAATCTGAAGACCCCCGTTTTGGAAAACAATGAAAAAATGAAAAAATTGTGTTGAGTTGAAGCACTGGGATACTATTAAATAAATATTTAAGTTGGAAGTGTTTGGGAACATTGAGATATACATATAGTCCTATGGGCATCTCTAGCATTTAGCACGCGCTAATCATTAGCTACCATGCCGTTGTAAAAGACCCCCCCCCCATATGCGCTAATTCATGTGACAACTGTGTGCTGCACTTTACTACTACTATTACTACAAATCATTTCTATAGCGCTACCAGTCGTACGCAGCGCTTCACAATTGAAAATGAAGAAAAGACAGTCCCTGCTCAAAAGAGCTTACAATCTAAATCAGGAAAGACATACAGACAGACAGGACAAATAAGAGATAAGGGTAGGACAGACAGATAGGACACATAGGGAAAAGGGGACTAATGAAGAGAGGAAGACAAGATAAGGTTATGAGCAGGTGACGAGTTAGGAATTAAAAGCAGCATCAAACAGGTAGGCCTTTAGCCTGGATTTGAAGGCGGTCAAGGATGGAGCTTGACGCAATGACTCAGGAAATCTATTCCAGGCATAAGGTGCGGCAAGATAAAAGGAACGGAGTCTGGAGTTAGCGATGGAGGAGAAGGGAGCAATTAGGAGAGATTTGCCTAGTGACGGAGTTCCTGGGAAGAGTGTAGGGAGAGATGAGGGATGAGTTAAAAGAATCCTTAATCTGAAAATAGTTGAAAAGGATCTTCACTGTGCATACAGGCTTGCTTCATATGTCCATGCCAGCTGATAAGCCTGATTCCCACATTATTACTGTAACTAAAAACTAAAAAAAAACAGGGACTCCAGTTTTAATGCACAGTGAAATTACTCATTTTACATACTGAAAAAAAAGCAGATGTTTTTGGTTATGAAGAGCCTTCATCATGACTGATTTTATTATTTTTTTTATAATAATGTTCATTTGAGCTGAGTCTTGATAAGTTGGATATTAAAAGAAAAAAATATTATTTTGCCCATCACTTCTATACGGAAAGAGGCACAGATTTGTGGAATGGCCTTCCCGCATAGATGCTAGGATGAAGAAAGCGTTTGGGACGAGCACAGAGCATCTCTAAGGGAAAGAAGGGAATTCAGAGTTTAGTACTTGTAGAGATAGGCAGATTGGTCTTTATGTATTATAATTTTCTATGTTACTTTTCAGTCTACAAAGAGTATCCTGTGATACAGATTGGATTTAAAATGTGTATTAGAAGAAATAAGTGCAAGAGGACTTTTACAAAAGCCACTAGTTGGAGCTACCAGGGAGCAGATTAAAATAATAACAATAATTATACTAAGGATACCCAGATTGTCTTGGTAAATGCAATTGCATATTCACGGGTGGATCAATTTAATGATCTCTGAAGCCTTAAAAAATCTGTAACATGCACTGATTTAATTGAATGCAACTAGAATATTATTAAATTGATCTTATTTCTGGGTAGCTCGTGCAGATTCATAAAGAGCTCTATATACTAAAGACTGATAATGTTTTCCAATTAGCACAGTATAACAGCCAGATTTAACATGCTGTAACTGCATAGCCTCTATGTAACTGTTGGAGGCATTAGCAATATTTTGCCATTCAGTTAATATAGAGAAAAGTCTTTAACATACATTAACTGAACAGTAGATAACATGATGTATTTAGCTATACTTATTGAGGCTGTATTGACTGCATGGTAACTACCTCTGCATGAAAAGTAAGGCACAGTGCCCTGTCCATCCTTTCCCCATCCATTTATGCCTTTTTCTATGATAGGTGTTTATCTGGAACTTGGTATGCCAACTGCTAAAACACCACATAAATAGCCCTATTTTGCACAGGTAATTGAGATTGGGTTAGGATATTCACAATTCCCCAAAATATTTTACAAAAGGTTCTGCTGAATATGGAGCTTTTTGTAAATATGTGCAAGGACACTGGCGAATATACATGTATTTACATAAAGTGAGAACATCGATTTCAAACACCTGCATCCTGCAGAAAAATTATGGGGTCCTTTGACTAAGGTGCACTGAAAAATGGTTTGCGGTAGTGTAAGTGTGGGTTTTTGGGCACTGCACCGATCCATTTTCCAGCTCGTCTGTAAAAAAAGGCCTTTTAAATTTTGTGTCTGCAATCTTACCACCAGCCATTGAGCTAGTGGTAAAGTCTCACGTGGTAACCGGGCGGTAATGACCTACGCACATCAAATGCCATTTGGCATGCATCTGATATGCGCGTCTGAAAATTATTTTTGGCTGCTCATATGGACACATGCCAAAAATGAAATTACCACAAGAGCCATGCATTAGTTCCATTTTGGCGTGCATTGGGCATGCGTAGATGCTTATGTGGCTTAGTAAAAGGGTCCCTATTTTATTACATGGTCGCTTTCATGTAGAAGTACCAATGATTATCATATGTGAATGAGTCAGTTTTTACTTCTTTTGTGTATAAATATTAGCAATTACAGTATATGTACAAATGGCAGCCAATGCTTGTACAATCTATGGGGGCCCTTGTAGCAAACAGCGGTTAAAATGTGGCTTAGTGTGACCTTATGCGGCCTTTCCCGTATGCTAAGGCCATTTTTTGCCATTAGCTCATGGCCATTAAAACAGAATAGCATGTCAGCCTTTACCATCATCCATTTCTAAGGCTGCAAGGGCTCGTGCACAAATCACATGCTAATTGCTTAGGGCTAGATTCTATAAATGGTACCGAAAAAACACACTAAACCCTATTCTATAAGCCATGCCTAAAGTTAGATGCAGTTTATAGAAAAGTGCAAGTCCTGGGGTTTGGGCTTAAATGTAGGCTTATCCAATTGCACGAACAAAAATGTGATGCAAATGTCCATGCTTACATTTAGGCATGGAGCCCATTTATTCTGCAATTGTGTGCGTAAACAAAAACTATGTCTACGATCCACCCTGAACTGCCAATGACCCTTCCATTTCCATGCACCCTTTCAGGACATGTATAAAATTGAGAAGCAGATCACACACCTAAATTTATATGTGTACATCTTAATTGATTCTAATTAGAACCAATAATAACAATAAAAAAGCTAATTATTCAATTAAGAGGCACGCACAATTTGGACTTGCTCCCAAATGTGAACATGCATCTCAAAGCACCCTTTACAGAATTAGGGCATTAGTGTTTGGCAATGTAGCTATGCTAACCGATTAGCAAAACCCAAGCCCACTCTCTGCTCCATCAGACATGCCCCATGCAGCAAAAAGTATGTTTTATTTTTCAGCACATGAGTAGCATGCGCACATCCCGAAATTACCACAGGATGCCTCAGGGTGCCCACAAGTAGCCATTTTTTGCTATAGTAAGCACACATTAATGCTTACTGTAGCTTTGTAAAGGGCCCCTAACCCTCAGATTCTATATACGGTGCCTGAATTCCTCGCAGGAAAACCGAAGCGTATTCTATATTAATGTGCATAACTTAATTGGTTAACTAGCAAATCAGCACTGTTAATTGGATGTTAACCAACAATCATCAGCACTAATTGGCATTAGAGAATTATGAGCACAACTCGCTAAGTGTATTCTATAATGTGCTGTGCCAAAATTCTATGTCGCACAGTTGAAAAGGAGGTGTGGCTATGGGTGGGGCATAGGTGTTTCTAAAATCTATGTGCATTATTATAGAATACACCTGCTTTGTGCTTAATTTAGGCATCAGGATTTACAGCAAGTAAAACATTGCCTAACTGGACATGACCAAATTTGGTCGTATGGTTAGCTGCTCAGCATATTCTATTCTGTGTGGAAAGTAACTTTATTCTAGAAATTTTAGGCATACTTTAGAGACTATGCCTAGGCATACTTTTTTTCCACACAGATTTTCAAGCACCATGTGTGTGTAAATTCTGCTATTTACATATGTAAATACCACTCAGGGCTTCTAAAACTACCTCTAGACCATTAGTGAAATACACTGCACAACTTAATAAATCGGATCCAAAGTGTTTAAGCATTGTTTATAGCAGGAGTTCTCAACCAAGTCCTCGGGACACACCCAGCTAGTCAGGTTTTCAGGATATCCACAATGAATATGCATGAGATAAATATGCATGCACTACCTACATTATTTGCAAATCTATCTTATGAATATTAATTGGGGGTATAATAAAAACCTGAGTGGATGGGTATTCCTCAAGGACAGAATTGAATATCCCCATTTTATAGTGTTGAAAATTAAAACATATTCTATAGCATATGAATAAGGGCAATATTATAATGTCTCAAGATTCGAATTTATTCATCTCAATCAAATCTCGAGACTTAACACACCATCTTCCAGTAATATACATAGACTTCAGCAGCACCACTCAGGGCTCAAACTTCTCATAGCCATAAGCTTTATGTACCTACTTCATTATCGGTCTTTAATATAGCCACATACTGTTATACTTATCTTTCAAATACAGATTTTTTTTCTTATTGAACTTAAGACTTTTCACTTATCTTTATTAAAAAAAGATGTCAACATTGGCCAGGGAATGCTTGTCCAACATGTACCATGTTTCACCTATTGGCTTTCTCAAGGAACATTCCCTAGAAATGCACATAATAATTACTATAATGCTTAAAGCTTTTCTACATATAAATCAACAATCTAAAATATCTCTCTATATAAAATTAGCACCAAATGCCGAACACGCCTATAAACCCCAGCTCTTTCCCAGATAAAGATGATGACAGCATCCTAAACCTACTCTTATATCTCAATTTCAAATCAGCTGATATCTCCCAACCAATAGCATCCCACTCGATCTCTGCATTTAGCCCAAAAGGGCTAACTGTATTCAATAAATAAACCAACTGCTGTTCTTTAAAGTTTTTTTTTTCATAATGTCTACCCTCCACCCTAATAACACCTGATCTGTCACTCTCCATTTAATATTTGACACAGTATGCCCATAGTCCATTCAATGCTGGACTAATGGAGCCTGGACATTCCCAGCTGATATGAGATTTATGCTCATTTACACGAATGAGTGGTGCTGCTCAGGACTATGTAAATTACTGAAAGATGGATTATTTTATAAAAGGCACAATGCTCAGGCTCAATGAGTACAGTTTCATTACAAAAATAAATAATTGGAGTGTCACCAAAGAAATATGGATTTGGTTTCATGCACTACAGAAAGGTAATTTCATAAAGGAAGAGCTTCAAACTAAAGTGGTATCATTATGGGGTTTATATTATAAATAACTGTATAAGATATGATCTTGCAATTTATGCAAATATGCAGTGTCTCTTACACATGTGGAAGGGCATTGTTGATATGACATCTAGATGTCTAGGGTCTTGGGTGGAATGGGGGCATTCCTAAAATTAACCTACATTGTTATGGAAAAAAACAGGGGTACATGCCTAATATAGACATGTACATCTATACCACGTTTCAATTGGTGCAAAAGGCCACACCTCAAGTTAGGTGTGATTCCCAGGCAGAGAGTGTTGACATGGGAGGTTGCCTCCTGGTTACCTGTTCACATTGGTTGAACGCTCTTTTGTTTTGTTTTTATAGCTTAATGTGTGTGTACATTAGAATGATTGACTGTCTTGTTGTTTTGTGTGTATGACTCTTGTCTTTCTTTCCTATTTTCATTTGTACACTGCTTGGATCCACTAGCTTGGTACATGTGGTATAGTAAGGTTTTAATAAATATGATAAATATAAACAATCTATATAGTGCACTTTAAGCGTGGCTTATAAAAAGTATTTTTCTTGGCACTGATTTTTTGGTGCCACATATTGAACCTAGCCCATAATTTCTGATATAGAATGTATGCATTGTCCCTACATGCATCATCCCAGAGTCTAACTATAAATGAACTTTTGAGAATTACCCCCAATTAGTCTGTATAAGGTGTCTGATTATACCCTTCTTATAGACTAATATGTGCACACAATGAGCCAATTCTATATATATGGTGCCTAAAATTAAGCATGTTAGGCAATCACGCCTAACTGTATTCTAAATATCGTGCATAAATCTACACATGGTATTTAGACTATGCTTGGGCATAGTTCATGCTACTAAATCCATGCGCATCCATTTATACCAACAAAAAGCTGATGTAAATCCTTGTGTGTAGATTTAGGGAAAGGCAGTGGCGTAGCAAGGGCGGGGTGGTGAGGGCGGTCCACCCCGGGTGTCAACGGGTGGGGGGGGGTGCTCCGTCCACCCCACCCGGTGTGGCACGGCACCCCCCTGGTGTGGACTCCCCCTGCGCAGCGCCTCTCACTCCCCCCATCCGACAGTCCCCACCTGCCTATCAGCTGAGCTCCGTGCACCCGACACCTCGAATCTGCAGCTCTGCTGACTGTAAAGAAGAAATTGTCTTGTCGTTGGCCCTTCCCTCACTGTGTCCCGCCCTTGAGGAAATAGGAAGTTACATCAGAGGGCAGGATACAGTGTGAGGGAAGGGCCAATGACGAGACAATTTTCTTCTTTTACAGTCAGCAGCGCAGCAGATTCGAGGGTGCCGGGTGCATGGAGCTCAGCTGGTAGGCAGGTGGGGGACTGTCGGGGGGAGGAGTGAGAGGCACTGCGCCAGGGGGTCCACACCAGGGGGAGTGCCGTGCCACACTGGGGGGGGGGGGTGTGCCATGCCGTGGGGGGGGGGGGGATGCGCGCAGCGGTGATCTGCCCCGGGTGTCAGCAATCACGGAACGCCACTGGGGAAAGGGACTTGATATACTGCCTTTCTGTGTTTTTTTGCAACTACATTCAAAGCTGTTTACATGGTTTATACAGGTACTTATTTGTACCTGGGGCAATGGAGGGTTAGGTAACTTGCCCAGAGTCACAAGGAACTGCGGTGAGAATTGAACCCAGTTCCCCAGGATTAAAGTCTGCTGCACTAACTACTAGGTAGGCTGCACAGGCCTGTATTGTATAACAACATGCATAGATTTTGGAATGCCCATGAAACACCCATTTCCATGTCCCTAAACACCCCCCTTTTTGCCTATGTGCATTAGAATTGAGACGCAGTATATTAAAGAATACACAGCAATATACACACATAAATTCTAATTTTTGCCACTTAGTGCTCGTTATTGCTTGTTAAGAGCTGTTAACGCTTAAAAGCTTGTTAAAACAATTAATCTATGAGCATAGTTATAGAATACGCTTAGATTTACATGGAACTAGGTGTGCTATATAGAATCCAGGGAAATTGGGGAGTTATCAACATAGGCTACTCTTAAGATGGGTTATTTTATAAGTCATGCTATTTTAGCACAGGGTCTCATTGTATGCAATGACACCCTGTGTTAAAATAACTCATCTTAATGGTAGCCCAGCTTCCCCCCTAAATCAACACTGATGATTGCCAAATAACAATTATCGACACTAATTGACTTTAATTAGAATTTACATGCAGAACTGTCTAAACAAATTCTATAAAACGTGCGCATAAATTCTAAGTTGCATAGTTGAAAAGGGGGTGTGGCCATGGGCATGGGCATGGAATGGGTGGGTTGTGGGTGTTTCTAAAATCTATGCAAGTGGTTATAGAATACACCTGGTCTGTGCATAATTTAGGCATCGGCATTTACAACAGGTTTTACTTGGCGCAATTTCCTGTGACTAAATTTAGTCGCACGGACCGGCGCTCGGCGTATTTTATAAACTGTGTGGAAATTTAGACTTATTCTATAAAGTACACCTAAATTAAATCATAATTTATAGAATGAGCTTAAGTGAAATTCATGTTGGCAACAAATTTTTAGGAGTGATGTACAGAATCTAGTCCTAAGTCTTTCATCCACTCTCTCATTCTCAGTTGATGCTTTCTTTCAGTGTAATCCCAAATCCTCCTTTCTCATCAGCACAGCTGCACATAGTTCACTTCTGCTGCTACTAGGCAACATGGACTGAACCTCCCTTCAGAGACAGAGATACTCTGGAATAAAGACTTGCTGTATTCACGAAAAATGCAGTTTTGTGAGCATCAGCCCACCTGGAAAGAAAAAAACCATACATTGCTTTCACTGCGCTGACTAAACTGTTGAGAAATTAGGCTAGGTGTCCTGATTAAAATTTAAAATATCCACATATCCTTTTCCTTTTGTTTGCTTGGAATATATTAAACGGATGGATATACTTCACTCTGTTTTTTTTCCAGTTCTTGTTTTCTAGCAGATATCTGGATCTTAGGCAACTAACAATGATATTCTCTTTCCTATCTATCCTTGATGAAGGAATGGCACAGACTTTATACACAAGTATTGCATTATTAATGTTCTGTCCTAATAAAGGCCACACATTGATTTCTAAAACTGATATCTACATATCCCTGGATCTTCATGTAGCTTTGTTCACTGCAGATTCATGTACGGGTAATGTATGTGCAAGTTTGCCCATTGAATGTGTGAAAGGAATGGCAGGCAAAAAAGCAGATTTCCATGAATATCAGATAAATCAGAAGCTTTCTCGTTAAGCTATATATCATAAAGGAACTACTTACAGCACACTGTGCTTGTGATATAATAAAGATAAAATAAAAAAAGGTAAATGAGCTCTTGAGTTACAATTTTCTTCTACTAAATTAAAACAGAGATTTAACATTTGCTCCGTCTAGGTTGCTGTTATTTTTTTACCATTAGAGTCAGAGAATCATTTGCACTACATCATAAGGCTGACTAATTCAGCTGTTCATTCTCCATTTCAATTTTAAAAAACACGCTGAGTGGTTGGCTAAATTGGTAAGTGGTAGTGCTGAACTTTTTATGTTTCAACGGTTTTTATTGAAAACAGTATACACTTTTATCAACAACATATATTCAATACGTACAACCAGTCATGAAATTTCATCCTAATCAAACATCAAACAGTTCAGGCCTACTGCTTTCACTTATTTTTATTCCCTTATCCAACCCCCCTTCCCAATTCCCTCCACCCCCAACAACTCCCCTCCTCTGACCCTCCTAGTCTCTCCCTCCCTCTCCCTCCCCATGGAAAACTCGCCCTCAACCTAATGGAGGAATTGTCCCACATTCAGCTTCAATATAGTGTCTACAGCACATTAAGTACAAAGCTCTTACCATTAGCTGATAAGGTATCTATATATTTTCCCCAGATCTTCAAAAACTGAGTTTTTCGTTTTGGGGATCCTCTGGCTTCTCTTGCCTCCCACATCAGCAGCTGGTGCACCATATTCCGCCAATGCCAAAATTCTGGCACTGCTTCTGAAGTCTAGTACTGAAGTATACATTTCTTTGCTAGCAGACACCCCTTACAAAAGAGCAATGTTTCCTCTGAGGTGTTTCCTCTGAACGACCCATATATATCCAATAACATCTGTGAGGGGGTTCCTGCTACTTCACAAGACAGCAAATTTGACAGATAAGTAGCTACTCTGGACCAGAAGCCCTCTATGGTTTCACAGCTCCAAAATGCATGATAAAATGTGTTTTCTGCTCTTTTACATTGCGAGCATATTGAATTTTGTGCTCCCCCAAATTTTGCTAATTGTACTTGTGTGAAGTAAGCCCTATGAATTACTCGAAAAGCACATTCCCGATATTGGGCCCCACTAACTAATTTTGCAATACCCTTCACTTGCCTGTTTATATCCCAGTTGGGGAGACCTATTCCCAAATCTTTCCCCCACCGCTCTTTAACTGTTTTCAAGTCTTTAATCATCCCCACTGACCCTAGCGGGTAGTGCTGAACTTTTATATGTGGCTTAAGTTTTAATTTTTATGTTAATGATTATGCACTGGTTTGCATTTTTATTTTCTATTTATCTGGCTGTAAATGTATGAATATGTTAATGTGGGTTTTTTTTTAATTATTTATGTTTTTAGACTGCTGATGAAGGCCTAGCTGGCTGAAACATGTCCCCTGTTCAGTCATGCATTGTTTACATTAAAGAAATTTTATTAACACCATTTCATATTGTTTCATGTGACTTTATCATCTTTGCTGTGCACTGCCATATGATAGATCTGGCTTGGGCCCTGGAATGCTATAGGAACAAAGTTCACAGTACCTGAGGGAAAGAACCTATGGCCATTCTAGGTGATACCCAAGCACAATAATTTCCACTAAATGAAAATGATTAAAGTATCAAAAGATAATACCATTCTGTAGTTTAGAAGGAAAAAAGCCTCACAGAGCTCCTAGATTGTAACCATCTATTGGAGCTTAAAGGGGTCTAAAAAGATCCTCTGTTCATCATTGGCCAAAAATCCTTCTGCAATGTGTGATGTTTTAATGTCTCTCACACGTTAATTAATGTGTTGTGATGAATGTCACTCATAATTTAGCGTTACTGCTACAGCATTAGGAGCTGTAGGCTTCCCCCTTTATGTAGGGGGACACTATATAAGAAAAGGAATATCCTGTGGGTTTCACATTCATGTTTCATATATATTTACAATAGGCTCTGATGGATGTCACCATTTCACTAATATTTTCAGATGTTAAACCTTCTGTACAATATGGCTAAGGTCATGCAGAAGTGCTTGTGCATATAGAAGTGCCTCTGTATTGCAGGCAGTTAAACTTAAGCCTCCATTTAAAGCCATTTGCAGGTTTCACCAGCCTCTGTAGTCACATGTGAGCATTTGGGCTCTTCCACTCTGCATATGCAAAGAAGCACAGTTTGGGGTGCCCAAAGATAACATTTAAACAGCACAGAGTTTGTGCAATTATCATATGGAATGTGGACTTTCAATTCCAGCCATTCCCACACATCTTCTCATGCAGGAGCTTGTGATACTGAGGCCGAATGGTGAGCCGTTAGGTAGATTAGCAACCGTTTCCATTGAAGCACAGCATTCTTGGACCAGAGCACCACCCTCTATATAAGGAGAGGTTCATTTGTTTTTTTCTGGGCTTGCCCGTACATTAAAGCAACCAGCATTCATACGCAACATACAGCAACTGAGGAAAGTCAGTCTACCAAATATTATTAGCCCGGAGTCTTAGGTGTACTGGGTGCCTGAGAGAGCATTTTCACAATTAGTAACTGTATCAGTCAGGTATCCTGATTAGGTTCATGCCTTCAAGGGCTGCCATACCAGGGTCTTTTCCTAAGCTGTATTCTAATGAGCATAATAGCATGGTGGAAACATGAGGCAGCAATGGGTGTTCCTCACACAAAAGGAGCTTGATTCAATGGGGGGCTTAATCCAAAGCAAGACTATCTGCATATATGGGTATGGGTGACATCCATCTACATTAGGCTTAAGGTCTACCTGATTTTAGGAATTGGCTGCAGCTAGAAATTTTGCTGGTGAGCAGACCGTGACAAGCGGTGGGTCCTAGCCCAATAGAGCAAACAGCAGTATGTTTCTGACCAAATCAAGCTTTAACAGTGGTCAAATGTGGTTGTTTTGTCACATGCTAGCAGTGGGATGGATGATGTTGAAACCGCATGGAGGGGGGGGGGGGCCAGTGACAGAGTAACAGATTGTCAGTGGTGCCTACCTCTGATTTGGACAGAATGGGGAGGCTGAAGGCATCAAGAAAAAGTCAATGGTTAAGAAGGGGAATGTGCTTTCACAGCAACCCCTTCTCAAGAAAGTGATGTAATGCCTCAGTATTTCTACGGTATATGCCACAGGCGGCACAGGAACATGCTTTGTGAGTAGGGCAGAAACAGTTGGAGCTGTGCGACTCAAAAGGCTATACACCCTGCTCTAGATAGAAATTTGATTCATGTATTTAACTGCTTGATATTGTAAGCTGCATGCATGAATGTAATTGCATTATACTATAAGTGTTTTTGCATATGTACATATTAGAATGCTGCGTCCATAATAAGGTCCACTCTTTTCTTGGATAATTTCTCAAATGATGATATTTTGAATGTTCTGTGTGGGATGAAAGGAGAGTGCATCGGTATTGCCTGCCCTGTTTGAGGAGTTAGGAGGGATATTTAAAAGGGGGAAAGAAATCCTGGGTAGTTGCTCATGAAGGATCATGGAGGATGATCTTTCTCTATGTTTTCTTATCAGCAAGGACTCCAGTTGTGCAATCTTCTTTAATAAAATAAACCTAAGCCTTGAATATAAGAGAGCTTGAACCCAAAGGATCAGGAGGGAACCGCCAGACAAAAATAAAATAAGCACAGTGCTAGAAAGTATATTAACAAATGTAACAGCTAGAGGCAACAGCTCAGTATAAACATTTTACCAGGTTTTTAGCATATTTCCTTTTTCCCACAAGGAAATTTATCAGATGCAATATATATGAAGGTGGTATACAATATCTATTGCTGTTGGACTGAGAGCTTATTTTTTTATTCATTACTCTTATGTAGGAGGTTTTTGGCTAGCGTGTCTATTATTATTACTACATATTTTATTGTAGTTCCATTATTCATATTGAAATAGAAAATGATATTAAATATATACTTGACCTAGAATTGTGCTGATCTTCTCAACTTCAAAATATTTTACACATATGCATGGGTCAACATTTTCTGTTCTTTTATAGGATAAACATAAGTACATAAGTATTGCATACTGGGACAGGCCGAAGGTCCATCAAGCCCAGCATCCTGTTTCTAACAGTGGCCAATCCAGGTCACAAATACCTGGCAAGATCCCAAAACAGTATAATACATTTTATGCTGCTTATAAGCAGTGGATTTTCCCCAAGTCCATTTTAATAATGGTCTATGGACTTTTCCATTAGGAAGATATCCAAACCATTTTAAACCCCACTAGGCTAACTGCTTTTACTACATTCTCTGGCAATGAATTCCAGAGTTTAATTACACGTCAAGTGAAGAAATATTTTTCCAATTCATTTTAAATTTACTACTTTGTAGCTTCATTGCATGCCCCCTAGTCCTAGTATTTTTGGAAAGACTAAACAAGTGATTCACGTCTACCCTTTCCACTCCATTCATTATTTTATAGACATCTATAATATCTTCCCTCAGCTGTATTTTCCCAAGCTGAAGAGCCCTAGCCGCTTTAGCCTTTCCTCATAGGGAAGTCGTCCCATCCCCTTTTTTGTCACCCTTCTCTGTACCTTTTTTAGTTCCACCAAATCTTTTTTGAGATGCAGTGACCAGAATTGAACACAATATTTGAGGTGCAGTCGCACCTTGGAGTGATATAAAGGCATTATAATGTCCTCATTTTTATTTTCCATTTCATTCCTAATAATACCTAACATTCTATTTGATTTCTTAGCTGCCGCCGTACACTGAGAATGGGGGTTTCAACGTATCATCAAGATGACGCCTAGATCCCTTTCCTGGTCGGTGACTCCTAATGTGGAACTTTGCAATATGTAACTCATCTTTCCCACATGCATCATTTTGCACTTGCTCACATTAAACGACATCTGCCATTTAGATGCCCAGTCTCGTAAGGTCCTCTTGTAATTTTTCTCAAACTTCTTGCGATTTAACAACTTTGAATAACTTTGTGTAATTCAATAAATTTAATTACCTCACTCCCATCTCTAGATCATTTATAAATATGTTAAAAAGCATTGGTCCCAGCACAGACCCCTGGGGAACCCAACTATCTTCCCTTCTCAATTGAGAATACTGACAATTTAACACTACTCTCTGTTTTCTATCTTTTAACCAGTTTTTAATGCACAGTAGGACACTACCTCCTATCCCATGATTCTCCAATTTCCTCTGGAGTCTTTCATGAGGTACTTTGTCAAACAACTTTTGAAAATCCAGATACACAATATTGACTGACTCACCTTTATCCACATGTTTGTTCACCACTTCAAAGAAATGTAATAGATTGATGAGGCAAGATTTCCCTACACTAAATCCATGTTGGCTTTATCTCATTAATCCATGCTTTTGAATATGCTTTGTAATTTTGTTCTTTATAATAGTCTCTACCATTTTGCCCGGCACTGATGTCAGGCTCACTGGTCTATAATTTCCCAGATCTGTTTTGGAACCTTTTTAAAAAATCGGCGTTACATTGGCCATGCTCCAATCTTTCGAAACCATGCTTGATTTTAAAGATAAATTACATATTATTAACAATAGTTCCACAAGTTTATTTTTCAAATCTATCAGTACGCGAGTATGAATACCATCCTGTCCAGGAGATTTGCTACTCTTCAATTTGTCAAATTGCGCCATTACATCCTCCAGGATTATACAGATTTCATTCAGTTTCTCTGACTCGTCAGCTTTGAATGCCATTTCTGGAACAGGTATATCTCTCAAATCTTCTTTGGTGAAGACCGAAGGAAAGAATTCATTTAATCTCTCCGCTATGGCTTTGTCTTCCCTGAGTGCCCCTTTTACCTCTCGGTCATCTAGCAGTCCCATTAATTATTTTGCATGCTTCTTGCTTTTAATACAGTGGTGGAAATAAGTATTTGATCCCTTGCTGATTTTGTAAGTTTGCCCACTGACAAAGACATGAGCAGCCCATAATTGAAGGGTAGGTTATTGGTAACAGTGAGAGATAGCACATCACAAATTAAATCCGGAAAATCACATTGTGGAAAGTATATGAATTTATTTGCATTCTGCAGAGGGAAATAAGTATTTGATCCCCCACCAACCAGTAAGAGATCTGGCCCCTACAGACCAGGTAGATGCTCCAAATCAACTCGTTACCTGCATGACAGACAGCTGTCGGCAATGGTCACCTGTATGAAAGACACCTGTCCACAGACTCAGTGAATCAGTCAGACTCTAACCTCTACAAAATGGCCAAGAGCAAGGAGCTGTCTAAGGATGTCAGGGACAAGATCATACACCTGCACAAGGCTGGAATGGGCTACAAAACCATCAGTAAGACGCTGGGCGAGAAGGAGACAACTGTTGGTGCCATAGTAAGAAAATGGAAGAAGTACAAAATGACTGTCAATCGACAAAGATCTGGGGCTCCACGCAAAATCTCACCTCGTGGGGTATCCTTGATCATGAGGAAGGTTAGAAATCAGCCTACAACTACAAGGGGGGAACTTGTCAATGATCTCAAGGCAGCTGGGACCACTGTCACCACGAAAACCATTGATAACACATTACGACATAACGGATTGCAATCCTGCAGTGCCCGCAAGGTCCCCCTGCTCCGGAAGGCACATGTGACGGCCCGTCTGAAGTTTGCCAGTGAACACCTGGATGATGCCGAGAGTGATTGGGAGAAGGTGCTGTGGTCAGATGAGACAAAAATTGAGCTCTTTGGCATGAACTCAACTCGCCGTGTTTGGAGGAAGAGAAATGCTGCCTATGACCCAAAGAACACCGTCCCCACTGTCAAGCATGGAGGTGGAAATGTTATGTTTTGGGGGTGTTTCTCTGCTAAGGGCACAGGACTACTTCACCGCATCAATGGGAGAATGGATGGGGCCATGTACCGTACAATTCTGAGTGACAACCTCCTTCCCTCCGCCAGGGCCTTAAAAATGGGTCGTGGCTGGGTCTTCCAGCACGACAATGACCCAAAACATACAGCCAAGGCAACAAAGGAGTGGCTCAGGAAGAAGCACATTAGGGTCATGGAGTGGCCTAGCCAGTCACCAGACCTTAATCCCATTGAAAACTTATGGAGGGAGCTGAAACTGCGAGTTGCCAAGCGACAGCCCAGAACTCTTAATGATTTAGAGATGATCTGCAAAGAGGAGTGGACCAAAATTCCTCCTGACATGTGTGCAAACCTCATCATCAACTACAGAAGACGTCTGACCGCTGTGCTTGCCAACAAGGGTTTTGCCACCAAGTATTAGGTCTTGTTTGCCAGAGGGATTAAATACTTATTTCCCTCTGCAGAATGCAAATAAATTCATATACTTTCCACAATGTGATTTTCCGGATTTAATTTGTGATGTGCTATCTCTCACTGTTACCAATAACCTACCCTTCAATTATGGGCTGCTCATGTCTTTGTCAGTGGGCAAACTTACAAAATCAGCAAGGGATCAAATACTTATTTCCACCACTGTATACCTAAGAAAAATTTACTATGTGTTTTTGCCTCTAACACAATCTTTTTTTCAAAGTCCCTCTTTGCTTCCCTTATTAGCACTTTGCATTTGACTTGCCATTCCTTATGCTGTTTCTTATTATTTTCAGTAGGTTCCTTCTTCCATTTTCTGAAGGATTTTCTTTCGGCTCTAATAGTTTCCTTCACCTCACTTTTTAGCCATGCCGGCTATTGCTTGGTCTTCCTTCCTCCTTTTTTAATATGCAGAATATATTTGACTTGGGCTTCCAGGATGGCATTTTTGAACAGCTTCTACGCCTGATGTTAATTTTTGACCTTCACAGCTACTCCTCTAAGTATGTTTCACTGTTCTTCTCACATTATCATAGTCTCCATTTTGAAAATTAAATTCTAACATATTGGATTTCCTGTATTTACTTAATCCAAAGCCGATATCAAATCTGATCATATTATGATCACTGTTATCAAGTGGCCCCAGCACCATTACCTCTTGCACTAGATCATGTGCTCTACTAAGGACTAGGTCTAGAATGTTTCCTTCTCTTGTTGGCTCCTGTACCAGGTGCTCCAAAAAGCACTCCTTGATTTTATCAAGGAATTTTACCTCCCTAGCATGCCCTGATGTTACATTTACCCAGTCAATATTGAGGTAATTGAAATCACCCATTATTATTCTGTCACCCAGGTTGTTAGCCTCCCTAATTTCTGATAACATTTCTACATCTGTCTGTTCATCCTGGCCAGGTGGACAGTAGTACACTCCTATCACTATCCTTTTCCCCTTTACACATGGAATTTCAATTCATAGGGATTCCAAGATGTGTTTTGTTTCCTGCAGAATTTTCAACCTATTTGATTCAAGGCCCTCCGTAACATACAAAGATATCCCTCCACTAACTTGATCTACCCTATCATTATGATATAATTTGTACCCTGGTATGACAGTGTCCCACTGGCTATCCTTCTTCCACCAGGTCTCAGAGATGCCTATTATATCTAATTTTTCATTTAGTGCAATATATTCTCTCACTTCTTATTTCTTAGGCTTCTTTTATTTGCATATAGACATTTCAAACTATATATGTTTGTTGTTTCTATTTACATCTTGCTCAGTAGTTGGCAGTGTTAATTTACAATCTTTTGTATAATTTTTATTTAAGGACACCTGATCTACTATGGACTCTTTTGTAACCTCGCTATCGGGATACTATATCATCCCTGCTTTGGTGATATCTTTGAAAGATACCTTATTCCCCCACATTCTAGTTTAAAAGCTGTTCTATCTCCTTTTTAAATGATGATGCCTGGTCCCATCCTGGTTAAAGTGGAGCCCATTGTCTGCTAAGCTGCATTGTGCAACTATCATGGTAGATGTATTAAAAACAGTAGTTTGGGAGAACACTTATGCTACAATTTAACATGGGTAAGGGTGTGGAACAGGGCATAACACATATAGGTTGGAGGTATGGTGGCCAGTGGTGACAGCACACGTGTCAGTTCTGCACACTATCTTCACTACTTCCAATAGTATGACTGCATCTACTGCCACCTCAACAGGAAGCGGTAAGTGCATCAGTGCTATCTGCAGTCTAGTAGCACAGACATGTCCCTAAACTTGGCCTGATCCTGCCTTGCTCAGAAACTTCCATCCTGATCCCTCCCTTACTACAATCCTTTAAATCCACCAAACCCTTGCTCCTCTCCCCCTCTGCTCGACTCTGCTTGATCCCTCTATTCTCATCCCTTCTCTTGCTCAGGTCCTCCCAATCTCCTTGTTCCAATCATAAGTACATAAGTACATAAGTAGTGCCATACTGGGAAAGACCAAAGGTCCATCTAGCCCAGCATCCTGTCACCGACAGTGGCCAATCCAGGTCAAGGGCACCTGGCACGCTCCCCAAACGTAAAAACATTCCAGACAAGTTATACCTAAAAATGCGGAATTTTTCCAAGTCCATTTAATAGCGGTCTATGGACTTGTCCTTTAGGAATCTATCTAACCCCTTTTTAAACTCCGTCAAGCTAACCGCCCGTACCACGTTCTCCGGCAACGAATTCCAGAGTCTAATTACACGTTGGGTGAAGAAACATTTTCTCCGATTCGTTTTAAATTTACCACACTGTAGCTTCAACTCATGCCCTCTAGTCCTAGTATTTTTGGATAGCGTGAACAGTCGCTTCACATCCACCCGATCCATTCCACTCATTATTTTATACACTTCTATCATATCTCCCCTCAGCCGTCTCTTCTCCAATCCTCTCTCTTATTATAATCCATCTGATTCTCTAACCCTCTGCTCAAATCCCTCTCCTTACTCAGACTCCCCATCGTCTGATCCCCCTTGGATCCAATCTTCCCTAACCACCTCCACCAAGCCCCTCTCACAAGAAAAAAAATCTTTCCCACCTGTTACCAATCCGACCCTCCAGGACTTAGCTCTGAGTAGTCCTGGGGGTGTGGGAGGTGTTGGCGTGGTGACAGATGGGAAGGACTTTGTGGAAGGGGCTTGATGGAGGTGGGTGGGAAAGATTGGATCCATGTTGCTAAGGGAATCAGATGGGTGGTCTGAGCAAAGGAGAGTGATCAGAATGGGGGTTGCAAGATTGGAGGGATCAGATCAAGGAATGGATTGGAATGGGGGATTGGTGGATGGGGGTCAGATCATGAGGCAGGGACAGGCAGCACAATCACAGGTGCCTGTCATGTTGAGAGCACCCAAATCATGCTACGTGCCTGGGCTGTTCTAACTGCCCAGGCATGTACTTTGGTGTCCATGATAAATGCACAGGCTTTGCACATAACTCATATTAGATTTTGTTGTTATGCAAAACCTTACCACTGCTTTAGTAAAACAGTCCCTTAAACTTTTTCCCTGATTTTGTGGTGTCTTTGTTGTTTATTTCACACATTTGTATTAATAATTTTTATAATGCAAGTTAAAAATCCAATGTATTTAAATCAATTGTGCATGCATTAATTTGTAGGTTAGCATACCTTACATTTATTTTGCATACATTAATTTTTAATGTACATCAATAAACCAAATATATATGCTAACAACTGCACATCATAGAATATTTGTTTAATAAAAAAAGATGCTAAGAAATCTTCAAGGACTGAAAAAAATCCAAGTCACAATGAATAGAGACATCACTTTCAGAAATTGAAAAATGGGAACTTAATACACACACTCTATATATTGTCCTCCAGTAATCCTAACCTGTTTCATTTCCATATTTTTTAAAGGACAGCTTAGTAACAACTAGTCAGGGGGAGCTCTTCTAGGTATGCATTGTTTAAACTGTTAACTTTTAAAACTTTATTTACACCCAAAGTGATATCAGGAAAATATTCCAAGAGAGATCGAAAACAGTAAAATTTAGTTATCTAATTAATCAAAATTAGCACTATTTTAAATATATTTTAGACTAGTGGTTTCCAAACCTGTCCAGAGAGATCCAGTCTATCAGATTTTAAAGAAATCCATAAGGAATATACGTTAGAAAGATATGAATGCACTACTTCCTTTGCATGTAAGTTTACCTCATGCATATTGTTTGTGGAAATCCTAACAGCTTGACTGACCGAGACCTGTTCTAGTTGGTGAACAAAGTAGTACTCCAGATTATAGATTAGTATGGTATGTGAAGGTTTCCTTCTGTATGGTTATGGAGAGGGTATGTCTGGGACTATTTTATTTATTTGGATTTTGCTCACACCTTTTTCAGTAGTAGCTCAAGGTGAGTTACATTCAGGTACACTGGGTATTTCTCTATCCCTGGAGGGCTCATAATCTAGTTTTGTACCGGAGGCAATGGAGTATTAAGTGACTTACCCAAGATCATAAGGAGTAGCAGTGGGATTTGAACCTGCTAGTTCTGGATGTCAAGACTGGTACTCTAACCACTAGGCGACTCCTCCACTCCACTATAACCTTTTTAGCTTCATCCTGGAGCCATGTAGTTTGCTTCCCATAATGTCATCCAGTTTATGGAACTGTGAGAACCCCTATAGTGGTGAAGTCTATGTGGAATGGAGGAGTGGCCTAGTGGTTAGGGTGGTGGACTCTGGTCCTGGGGAACTGCAGAACTGAGTTCAATTCCCACTTCAGGCACAGCTCTTTCTGACTCTGGGCAAGTCACTTAACCCTCCATTACCCCAGCTACAAATAAGTACCTGTATATGTAAGCCGCATTGAGCCTGCCATGAGTGGGAAAACACAGGGTACAAATGTAACTAAAAATATATGTTTCCTATCCCACTAGTATTTGACCTTTGAAATATTTAAATAATGGTTCTATGACATTTCTAATTCTTCTACTGATTTTGTTTTATCATTGGATTAATTTACATTAGCTTGTTTTAATATACTGCTTAGTCAATAAAATCTCAGTGGTATATAATTAAAATCAATCAATAAGAAGGCAGAAGTAAAAGAGCTACAAAATAAGATAGGAAAGATAATAAACCTTATAACATGCATTTACAGGGTGAGGCAAAAAGAAAAGTAGCCCTGTTTTCTCAGCCATAGAAATGTCCTGTTCAGAAATACATGAGATGGACATCCATATACTGGAAATATCCAGCATGAACAGCCATTTTACAAACTGGAACCTCCAAATTGTAATGGGAGGTGGGGGGGGGGGGAGACAAGGGACATGGATGTCTATATGGCAGCATTCTTTAAAAATGGCCACGTGTCCATGCAGAGCAGAGGAGTAGCCTAGTAGGTACTGAAATGGACTGTAAGCCAAGGGACCCAGAGTCAAACCCCACAACTTTTTTTTAAATTGTGAGCCCTCCAGGAACATTAAAAAAATACCTACTGTATCTAAATGCACACCACTTCAGTAGCCTTATCCAGATGACAGATTGCAGTGCTTTGTAGCATCTGAAGGCGCTTCAGAGACACATTTTAGAGACTAGCATAAATGATATTACCATAATCTAGTCCTATGATCATTGTTTTAATGCAATTTGATTGGACCTATAGTCAGCTGCTGTAGCTGTTGGGATGTTGTGAGTCTTGTGTGGATGGTTTGGATAATGGGGCATACATCAATTTGTGCATGTGTTTTAATTATTTTAATAAATTAGCAAGGACAAATATTCATTAACAATTAAAATTAGAAATATTGTCAGAACACTTTTATGTACCTAAACTTATAAGTATAGTCAATATTCAAAACAATTTAACTGGGTAGAAGAGCCTCTGGCACCTTTAAATTGCTTATAGCTGTCTGTCGGAGTACTGACCTCATGGTTAGTGTAGCGGGTTGCAGGCCTGGGGAGCTGGGTCTGATTCCAGCTGCTGCCTGATGGTCAGCAGTGGGTTGAAATCCTGAGGAACCAGGTTCAATTCCCTTTGCAGTTACAGGTGACCCTAGGCAAATCACTTAACCCCCCCCCCCCCCCCCCCCCACCGTTGCCCCAGGTACAACAGTAGTACAATGTAATACTTACACTGTGAGCCCAATAGGGACAGACCCAGTACCTGTAAAATGAAAACTGTAAACCACTTAGTTCTAAGTTGTATATAAATAATTCAATGAATTGCTCTAACAGTCTAGTACTGTCTAGTTAGTGCTAGGGTAGTCTGTGGGCAGATCTGCTAATTAACCAGTTAGTGGCAATATTCAGATTGGTAACCAGTTAAGTAAGCAGCTAAAGGTAAGACAGCAAAACTGTTGCCCTAATTTTAGCCATCAAGCTAACCAGGCACTGGTCTAAATAGTAGCAAATGCCTGGGTAAATTCCTAGTAGCAGCAAATAGGTTTCTGGTGCCTCTCCCTTCCCTATTCCAGATTCCCCTTCTTCCCATCCCTGAAGACAAGAAGTCCCTGAAAAGGCTCCACCCATCCCTCACGTGCCATTGCCCCCACCCCGGGGAATTCCCTGGATATCTCTGGTGTTCTGAGGTATCCTATGGGCAGAAGCGATGCTCACTCACTCCAGCCTCTCTCAGCTCCAGCCTCAAAATGGCCACCGTGATCTCTAGCAGCAGTCTCATGGTATTTGCTAGTACCATATGAATGCCTCTAGAGGTCGCAGTAGCCACTTTGAGAACAGAACTTATGGGGGTGGTGGGCATATGCTGGCATGGCCCTGAATATTCAATGCCAGTGCCTGAACATGGCCTGACATTGAACATCCAGGCTTAATTCTGCCTGTGGCAGTGTTTTAAAAATAAAATGCTGACCACTTCCAGCTGAATATTTATCGGAATTATTAAGAAGGTGTGCAAAATCATTTCTGAAGTATCTTAGGATACCTACAGTCTTCATTTGAATACTAAACTCCCTCTGATGAAGGGCCATGTAACAAGGTTAATAAGTTGTGCACATAAGTTTCCCGAATATGAATAGTTTCAGAGAGTAGTCTATAATTATTGTATTTATTTATTTATTTATTTATTGCATTTGTAGCCCACATTTTCCCACCTATTTGCAGGCTCAATGTGGCTTACAGAGTTCTGTTATGACATTGTCATTCCAGGATAGCAGATACAATTAGTGATGTACAAAGATTAAGTGAGGGCAAAAAAGAGGAGAGTTGGGTGGGTAAGTATAAAAGATAAATTTTCTTATACTGGCAGAGGCTCCTTGGGGTGGAGTCTTGGAAGATGTGGTCTCTGAGCCTCTTTCCTGGCATGACTAGCTAGATCTAAAGAATATTCATTAGAGGAGAATAAAGAGAGTTCATGCAGCCTGAGAGAAGGCTAGGAATCTCTGAAGTAGGGGTGTGCAAGCCAGATATTTTTGTTTAGTTACTCATGTTATTTATGTGGGTGCTGGCACTGAATATCTGATGAAACCATCATAGCTTCCAAGTAATGGCCAGGATATAGATGTTCTCCCCTCTCTCCTGCCTTCTAATAAGTTCTGACTCTCCTTCAGACCTCCCAAGATCAAACCTTCTTTCGTAGGTCTTGTCAGAGCCTACTTACACAGAAGTCCAGTGAAGTATCCAGGCAGGAGCAATTTCCACTCATTCCTTCCCCTAGCATTTGCATGAGAAAAATGACCAATGAGAGTTCTTGTGTTATTTGCATGGTACCACCACTAGAGGTCAGCTTTCCATGAGAGCCTAAACTGTCAATATTTGTGTTGCAAAACTCTGAAGTAAGGCCAGCAAACTTTCACTGTTTCAGTACTTTGTGTTGTGCTTGGATAAAGTCCTAACCTGCAAATCTTATGAACTACCATCTCCTGTAGAAAAAACAAACAAAACAAAAAACTATATTTTCTTTCTCTGACAAAGGTTATGTCAAGGCCTTGAACAGAGTTATTTCCTTCTATATTGAACATGATATAAGCAATTGCATGTTTATAAGCTGAGAGTCTTGAATCTCATTATTGAAAGCTGAACTTGGAACCTGGAAAATGAACACAGGTTATTGAAAACAACTTGTAAAAAATAAAGCCCAGAGCTACTGTATATACTCTTCTTCTATCTCTCCGGTGTTGTATTGCTTATGCATGCACATAAATGATAATTAAATGCATTTCCCTCATTTTTTAAATTCAATTTTTATTTATCAATTTACATCTGAAGCTGCACCTTTCCGTGGCAGAAAAGATTATTTTTAAGCAGGAATTTCAGATAATATCTTGCTAGGCATTTAAACTGGAGGATTGACGTGGTACATGGAAGCAGATAAGTTCTGGATCTTACACCCAACAAAAGTACAACATCAATGGGTAAAATAAAATAAGCCATCTTAGCAACTCATTTATCAGCAGCATACTAGGGGCCCTGTTTACTAAGCAGCACTGTAGGCATGATAGCGTTTTTAGCACACGCTAAAAATTAGTGCCTGCTAATGCTAGAGACACCCATATATTCCTATGGGTGTATGTAGCATTAGTGCACGCTAATTTTTAGCAAGCGCTAAAAATGCTAGCACACCTTAGTAAACAGAGCCCTAAAAGAGGAGTGTGGTAGCGTGGGTGATAGCCAGGCATGGAGCCTTTACAGATGCAATCAGCAAATGGTCAGTCAAAACAAAATATTTTATTATGAACTGAAACATAAACAAAGATCTGTTATTGTCACAGATCTGGTAAGCAAGCATAGAGTTAAATTGAAACTCAGTCTCACACAGAAAGGAACTTCACTCTATTAGGTTCCCATCTTACTCTATTAGGCTCCCATCAGCCCATCTTCACTAAACTCACACTTGTTAACATCCATTGTGACAAGCTCCTAGCAGGCCCAACTTTAGCACCTCACTTGTACACTCTAATCTTCCTACCTTGACTTGTCTTCAAATACCACAGTCACAAACTAGGAACTCTCCTGGAGGACTCTGTCCTGCTGCCCTGGTCCTTTTTCAGACACTGCTGCCTTGGCTTGGAATCTCTCTTGGAGGATCTGTTCTTCCCATTCCCACTCTGGAGTTTTAAGTTCCTCTCTGCGTGAGTCTACTACTACTACTACTTCTACTACTTATCATTTCTATAGCGCTACTAGACGTACGCAGCACTGTACTTGAACATGAAGAGACAGTCCCTGCTCGACAGAGCTTATAATCTAATTAGGACAGGCAAACAGGACAAACAAGAGATAAGGGAATATTAAAGTGAGGATGATAAAATAAGGGTTCTGAACAAGTGAATAAGGATGAGGAGTTAAAAGCAGCATCAAAAAGATGGGCTTTCAGCTTAGATTTGAAGTCGGTCAGCAATGGAGCTTGACGTACCGGCTCAGGAAGTCTATTCCAGGCATATGGTGCAGCAAGATAAAAGGAACGCAGTCTGGAGTTAGCAGTGGAGGAGAAGGGTGCAGATAAGAGAGATTTACCCAGTGAATGGAGTTCCCGGGGAGGAATGTAGGGAGAGATGAGAGTGGAGAGGTACTGAGGAGCTGCTGAGTGAATGCACTTATAGGTCAATAAGAGGAGTTTGAACTGTATGCGGAAATGGATAGGAAGCCAGTGAAGTGACTTGAGGAGAGGGCTAATAAGAGCATAACGACCCTGGAGGAATATTAGTCGTGCAGCAGAATTTTGAACAGATTGAAGAGGAGAGAGAAGGCTAAGTGGGAGACCTGTGAGAAGCAAGTTGCAATAGTCTAAGCGAGAGGTAATAAGAGCGTGGATGAGGGTTCTGGTAGTGTGCTCAGAAAGGAAAGGGTGAATATTGATGATATTATAGAGAAAGAAATGACAGGTTTTAGCAGTCTGTTGAATATGTGCAAAGAAGGAGAGGGAGGAGTCGAAGATGACCCCAAGGTTACGAGCTGATGAGACAGGAAGGATGAGAGTGTTATCCACAGAAATAGAGAATGGGGGAGGAGGAGAGGTTGGTTTAGGGGGAAAGATAAGAAGCTCAGTCTTGGTCATGTTTAGTTTCAGATGGCGCTGAGACATCTAGGCAGCAATGTCAGACAGGTAGGCTGATACTTTGGCCTGGATTTCGGCTGAGATTTCTGGTGTGGAGAGGTAGATCTGGGAGTCATCAGCGTAAAGATGATACTGAAAACCATGGGATGAGTTCAGAGTACCAAGGGAAGAAGTACAGATGGAGAAGAGAAGAGGTCCCAGGACAGATCCCTGAGGTACACCAACAGACAGTGGGATAGAAGTAGAAAAGGATCCACTAGAGTATACACTAAAGGTACGTTGAGGGAGATAAGAAGAAAACCAGGAAAGAACAGAGCCCTGAAATCCAAGTGAGGACAGCGTATCAAGGAGTAGGCTGTGATCAACAGTGTCAAAAGCATCAGATAGATCGAGAAGGATGAGGATATAATAGAGACCTTTGGATCTGGCTAGGAACAGATCATTGAAGACTTTAGCAAGCGCTGTTTCAGTTGAATGAAGGGAGCGAAAGCCAGATTGAAGTGGATCAAGAATAGCTTGAGATGAAGGAAAGTCAAGGCAACGGCAGTGAACGGCACGTTCAAGTATCTTGCATAGGAAAGGGAGGAGGGAGATGGGGTGATAGTTGGAAGCATAGGAGCTGACTCTGTGGGTGGTATGGGTCTCAATATTGAGAAAATTGCTTGAATGTGTCCATGGTAGGATTGTTTCCATTAGGCTTAGCACCCCCAATAATTCTGAAAAGTTGGCTCCTATAGTTGGAAGGACAGGTAGGGTCCAATGAAGGTTTTTTAAGGAGTGGTGTGACTATGGCATGTTGTGTTTCACTCTCCTGACTAAGAAGACTAGCTCTACCTCCCTTAATATGGCCCAGTGAGGGAGTGTAGTTAAGAAAATCTGGGATTATGTCAGGCACTCCATCACAAGGCAAACTGATAAAAAAAACTATAGGGAAGATGAAAAAGCTTATAAAATATAACTGGAAAACAATGAGCATAAACACTCATAGTCTAAGCAACAAAGGTCTGGATCTACAAGCGCCAATATTAAAGGCAGACTTAGATATTGTTGCCATTATACAGACATGGCTCAATGAGTCTAATGAATGGGCCACATCTATTATTGGGCTATAATCTCTTTAGGAGGGAATAGAGATGGTTGAAAACATGTAGACTAGCTCTGTATAAAAAATAATATTAAAGTTATCATTCAGGGGGCATGGAGAAAGTAGTAAGCAATGTAGTCCACCTTTGAAAGAGAAGATGGAGCTTCTATTTCATGTGAGTGTCATATACATACCTCCAACTAAAACAGAGAAACTGGAGATCTGTTCGTGAATATGCAAAAGTTGAGAATGAAAGGGAAGGTGCTGCTGCTAGGAGATTTCAACTTGGCTGATATGATTAATGTGCAAAATACAGAACTTTATCGAGGACAAGCAGATTTTTGGGCTGGATCAAAGAGTTTTAAAGGACATTGTGCCTCTGGAAATAGTGCTAATGGGGCCGCTGCCCTGTCATCACCACTGATAATGTCACCACATGGCTGTTTTTTCAGCATATAAGTATGGGTAATGAGTACCCGATGCAGTGAAAAATCTATCATTGTCAATTAATCAAACACGTTTAATGGATTTGTTGAATGATATATACATCTATCGTCAGTGATTGTTATAGACTAGATCAGTTAGGGTTTGTTTGTTTTTTTTTACTTGAAATTGGAAATATCACATTGGGCTCTCTCTATATGTATCTATACATATGAAGAGTTATTGAGGACACTTGTTCTCTCTTTGTGTGTATGTGAAGGATTGGTGAATGAAGGTTATATGGAACCTTTTTTAATTCAATTCAAATCAATTCTTATATATACCTGTAATATCTCCTTTCCAGGGTTCAGTGTGGGTTACATTCTAGGTAGGACAAAAGCAAATAGTGTTAGTGTGAGGTCTGAGAAACTTTAGAGACCACTGGATTAATGCATATGACTAAAAACATTAAGGAAAGGATAATGGATGATGTTAGGAGGTAGAAGACATGATGAATTCTTATAAAGCAGTCTTTGGGAAGAGAAAGGTTTTTAGCCTCTTCCTGAAGCTGAGGTAGCTTTTTTATATGTTCTGATGGGAATAAGTAAAGTGCTCCATATTTTGACTCGGAAGATTGGAGGGTGGCCAATGTAATGCCCATTTTTTAAAAAGGTTCCAAGGGAGATCCGGGAAATTATAGACCAGTGAGTCTGACGTTGGTGCCGGGGAAAATGGTAGAGGCTATTATTAAAAACAAAATTACAGAGCACATCCGAGGACATGGATTACTGAGACCAAGTCAGCACGGCTTTTGTGTGTGGAAATCTTGCCTGACCAATTTACTTCAGTTCTTTGAAGGAGTAAACAAACATGTGGATAAAGGGGAGCCGGTTGATATTGTGTATCTGGATTTTCAAAAGGCGTTTGACAAGGTACCTCATGAAAGGCTACAGAGGAAATTGGAGGGTCATGGGATAGGAGGAAAAGTCCTATTGTGGATTAAAAACTGGTTGAAGGATAGGAAACAGAGAGTGGGGTTAAATGGGCAGTATTCACAATGGAGAAAGGTAGTTAGTGGGGTTCCTCAGGGGTGTGTTCTAGGACCGCTGCTTTTTAATATATTTATAAATGATTTAGAGATGGGAGTAACTAGCGAGGTAATTAAATTTGCTGATGACACAAAGTTAGTCAAAGTCATTAACTCTCTACAGGATTGTGAAAAATTACAGAAGGACCTTTCGAGTCTGGGAGACTGGGCGGCTAAATGGCAGATGACTTTTAATGTGAGCAAGTGCAAGGTGATGCATGTGGGAAAAAAGAACCCGAATTATAGCTACGTCATGCAAGGTTCCACATTAGGAGTTACGGACAAAGAAAGGGATCTGGGTGTCGTCGTCGATAATACACTGAAATCTTCTGCTCAGTGTGCTGCTGTGGCTCGGAAAGTGAATAGAATGTTGGGTATTATTAGGAAAGGTATGGAAAACAGGTGTGAGGATGTTATAATGCCGTTATATCGCTCCATGGTGAGACCGTACCTTGAGTATTGTGTTCAATTCTGGTCGCCGCATCTCAAGAAAGATATAGTGGAATTGGAAAAGGTGCAGCGAAGGGCAACTAAAATGATAGCAGGGATGGGACGACTTCCCTATGAAGAAAGACTAAGGAGGCTAGGGCTTTTCAGCTTGGAGAAGAGACGGCTGAGGGGAAACATGATAGAGGTATATAAAATAATGAGTGGAGTGGAACAGATGGATGTGAAGCGTCTGTTCACGCTTTCCAAAAATACTAGGACTAGGGGGCATGCAATGAAACTACAGTGTAGTAAATTTAAAACAAATCGGAGAAAATGTTTCTTCACCCAACGCGTAATTAACTCTGGAATTCGTTGCTGGAGAACGTGGTGAAGAGTTTAAAAAAGGGTTAGACGGTTTCCTAAAGGACAAGTCCATAAGCCACTACTAAATGGACTTGGGAAAAATCCACAACTCCGGGAATAACATGTATAGAATGTTTGTACGTTTGGGAAGCTTGCCAGGTGCACTTGGCCTGGATTGGCCGCTGTCATGGACAGGATGCTGGGCTCGATGGACCCTTGGTCTTTTCCCAGTGTGGCATTACTTATGTACTTATGACTCCAAGAATGGGGAATAGAGAGCTGAATATCTTCTGATTTCTAATTGTCTTTTGGAACGGTGATGCATCAGTTGTTGTTTGTCTCTTAGACTGGACCAGATGTGGAGGGGCATTTTTCAAAGAAACATCTATGTTTGGATTTGAACGTCTTTGTAAAACATCTAAATCCGAGGGGCTGGGAAAACCGTATTTTGAAACAAGATGGATATCCATCTTTCATTTCGAAAATACCGTCAAAGACGTCCAAATCCAAGGACGTCCTTCAATTTGGACGCCCCTAGATTTGGACGTCTTTGACTTTCGACAATTTTCAAAACCAAAGACGTCCAAGTCAAAAATGTCCAAATCCAAGCCATTTGGTCGTGGGAGGAGCTAGCATTTCTAGTGCACTGGTCCCCCTGACATGCCAGGACACCAACCGGGCACCCTATGGGGCACTGCAGTGGATTTCATAAAATGATCCTAGGAACATAGCTCCTTTACCTTGTGTGCTGAGCTCCCCAAAACCCACTACCCCTAAGTGTACACCACTACCTAGCCCTTATGGGTGAAGGGGGGCACCTAGATGTGGGTACAGTGGGTTTGTGGTGGGTTTTGGAGAGCTCGCTGTTTCGTCCACAAACAGGAGGGTATGGGCCTCCTACCTGTTACACTGCCTGAAGTGCACTGCAGTACCCATTAAAACTGCTCCTGGGACCTTCATTTATTGGGAACATTTATATCCCACATAATCCCACCAAACCAGACACTGTCATTGACCTGAGTATGACATCTGAGGCTGGCATAGAGGCTGGTACAAAATAAAGATGTTTTTTGAGGGTGGGAGGGGGTTAGTGACCACTAAGGGAGTAGCGGGAGGTCACCCCCGATTCCCTCTGGTGGTCATGTGGTCATTTCAGGCACCTTTTTTGTGCCTTATTTGTAAAAAAAAACACATCCGGGTGAAAACGTCCAAGTGTTCATCATGGACATCCTTGTTTTTTTCGATTATGGGTCAAAGACGTCCAAGTGTTAGGCACGCCCAAGTCCCACCTTCGCTATGCCTCCAAAATGCCCCCTTGAAATTTGGATGTCCTTGCAACGGACTGCAGTTGGAGACGTTCAAAACCGATTTGGACGTCTCCAGGAGATGGACGTCCATCTTCTGATTTATGTTGAAAGATGGATGTCCTTCTCTTTCAAAAATGAGCCTGATAGCGAAGATGTCTTAGTCAGCAGTTCAAAGGTGAAGCCGTATAGGATTTGAAAAATTAAACAAGCAGCTTTGAACCTGAATCTTTCTGCTATGGGAAGCCAGTGCTGTTTGTTTAGATGAATTGAAACACTAGTATATATATTCAATCTGTGTATTAGTCTAGCAGCTGTGCACTGTAGGATTTGCACTTTTTTCTGATATTGACACAATACCAAAAAATAGAACATTACAGTAAACCAAGTGAGGTGAAGGCTTTTTGGTTGAAGAATGATCTGACTAGATGTAAGTGTCTCATTTTGAATAGTGTTTTCTTCCATAGCTGGTTGATATGGGAAGCAAAGATGAGTGAAGAATCAAGTAAGACCCCTAGTACTCTGGTTTCAGATTCAACTGTAAAGATTTGACCATTGGTCAAGGACATGGATGATGGGACCTCAACTCCCTGATTTTGGATCCACAGGATCTTGTTTTTTTTGCGCAATCAATTTCAGTTTATTGGTCAGGGCCCAAGTGCTGACAGCAGTCATACCATCTGCTACAGATTGAGTTGAATCTATGTTTGATGCTGTCACTGGTAAGAGAAGCAGGATGGCATCCACATAGGGTAATAGCAGTTAATTAAGTACCAGGTGTACTGAGGCAAGGGATGACATAAAGAGATTGAACAGGATAGGTGAGAAGGGAGATCCCTGCAGGACACTGAAGTTAAGAGACCAGAAGTTGGAAAGTTGGTTGTTTTGCTTGACAGAATAACTTCAATTTGAAAGGAATTTGCTGAACCATTTATCTGATCCAGGTGCTCAAGTAGTAATGTATGGTCAACCTCATTAAATGCTGCTGATACATCGCATTGGAAAAGAATTACTTGGTCACCTTTGCATAGATATTGTTTGACATATATAGTTAGAACTAGCAGCAATGTTTCCATACTACGTGACAATCTGAAGCCAAATTGCGACCAGTGTAAAACAGAATTTTTTTTTACAGCTATAAAGAGAGATGTTTACTAATGTAGGTTTCTAATACTTTAATAAAAATGGGTGTGCTTCCTACTGGATGGTAGTTTGCAGGCGATGTTACTTCTAGCCCAGATTCCTTCAGTAGTGGAGTGAGAACAATGTTGCCCATGTCAGGAGGAAGAGAGACAGTTTTAACAGACCATTGAGATTATTGAGTAGCCAGTTTACTGATTCCATAGGGATGGATTGAGTAGGTATTTTGGGCATTGATCCAGGGAGCAGTTGGTTCGGGAGCATTTCAACAGCATAGATCTTATATCCAGTTGCCTTTACAATAGCTCAATTGTTTTTAGCTCAGTTTAGAAAAAAAACATGAGTTTTTCCAAGAGATTAGAGAATAAGAAAAAGGAAAAAATACCTAACAGTTTCTAAAACCAGTCTATTTACAATGAATCAGCAAAAGAGACAAATCTCAGTAAGCAATCATTCCAATCAATTTCATTCTACAATGATAAAGAGTACAAAAGAGCTAGGACAATAAGGAAGAGCTGAAAAAGCTGCCAAAGCCAGATAAAATCTATACAACAAAATGAGCAGATACAGTTCATGTACAAAACTGAAAGAGCAGAAAGGTCATAAATATATGAGTTAAGCCTAAATCTAAGGGATGGATGGAATACCCAGCACAAAATATACATATTTGTACACATTTTTTATAGTCACAGTACAGCACTAGGGATAAGATTGTGGCAGTCACTAGAATATATTGTTTCCATCAAACCATTTAACTTCAAAGAAAAATAGTTCTATATTATTTAGCTTTGCATTAACTAAGGGATATATTGTTGATGCTACTGTACCAAAAATAGATTTTACGTTCTCAGCAGTGTATAATGCCATCTGATCCTGGCAGTTCTTGTCTATTCAACCTTTTCCTCTGGTTACTGAAAGCTCTATTTACAGATTCCAACTCCCATGCATTTGCTATTCAAAATAGAAAGAATGAAGAACTCAATATTTCTTCAACAGACTGCATGATCTACTTGTGTGCAAGGCAAGAAATCTACCCCTAGAGTACAATAAATGGGCAGCAAGGCTAAGAAATTCTGGCAGTCTCAAATCCAGTCTTTAAGACACACTTACTGTAGCTAATCTGATTCTCCGTGTACAATGAGTATGCAGTCGAGGCAGTGTTTGCAAATCTATCTTGTGCATATTCATAGTGGGTAGTATGAGAAAAGACTGGCTGGGTACGTCCCAAAGATGGGACTGAGAAGCACTAGTCTAGGTATCTATCACACTTTCAATGAAAAACTACTTCCTGACATTATTTCTGAGTCAGTCACCCTGCAACTTCAGTTCATGTCCTCTAATTCTACCACCTTCCTGTCCCTGGAAAAGGTTTGTTTGTAGATTAGTACCATTCAAATATTTGAATGTCTGTAACATATCACCCCCTGTCTCTCCTTTCCTCCGGGGTGTACCAGCACGTCTCTCCTCATAAGTCTTGCGACACAAATCCCCATATCATTTTTATCACTTTTCTCTGAGCTGCTTCAAGTCTTTTTATGTCCTTAGCAAGATATGGCCTCCAAAACTGAACACAGTACTCCAAGAGAGGCCTCACCAAAGATTTGTACAGGCGCATAATACCTCCTTTTGTCTGCTGGTTATGGCCCTCTCTGTGGAACATAGCATCCTTCTGGCTGTGGCCACCACCTTGTCACATTGTTTTGTCACCTTGCAATCCTCAGACACCATCACTCCAAGGCCTTTCTCCTGAGCTGTGCTTATCGATCTCACTCCTCCTATCTGGTACATCTCCTTTGGATTGCTAAAGATAGACAATTCTGCATGTGAAACCAGTTTAGCATGTACAAAATGGTGACCATTTTAGAAGAGTTAGGTAACAATTACATGTATGAATATAAAATGCTCATTTACACATGTGCTTTGAAAATGAGCCTTCTAATATTCACTAATCTATAAACAAATATGTGTTAATGTGCAAAATTGAACTCTACCTTATGTGAACCAGAAACTAAATTTATCTTTAAAATAATAGCTATTATACATTTATGAAGTGGAGGAGTAGCCTAGTGGTTAGTACAGTGGACTTTGATCCTGGGGAACTGAGTTTGATTCCCACTGCAGCTCCTTGTGACTCTGGGCAAGTCACTTTACCCTCCATTTCCCCTGGTACAAAATAAGTACCTGAATATATGTAAATCACTTTGAATGTAGTTGCAAAAAACCTCAGAAAGGCCCATCAAGTCCCATTTCCCTTTATCACCAGTTATTCATATACATGGATGTTTGGATTGATTCAAAGCTTACATTTTCTTTTCAAATTTCATCAGTCATGAGATCTAGTTTCATGGCCCTCCAAAAACTGAGATCTTTTCATAGTTCCTTATATTTCAATTCCCTTCATATTTTATTTCATGCCTTTGTAGACCCATGAATCAATCATTGTTATATATTTTATTCTGGAGTTGCAAAAGTTAGATGATTACAAACATTACTTCTGCCACTCACAGCTCCTGCATTAGATGAAGTCTCTGTTTTTACCACAGAATGCTCCACTCTCTTCTCACTCCTGGTTCTCCTAGGTGATTTTAATCGTCCTCCATCCCCAGCCCTCATATTCTTCTTCTCTTACCTCTAGCTTAGGGCTAACCCAGTATGGAACTTTTACAATACCTTAGATTTCATTTTTGCTTCTCCTTCTCCTTTAGTCCTACCTTCAGCCCTAACCTCTTCCCTCTACCCTGAACTGATCACCATCTAATTACATTCATGATTCCCATTGTGACACTCCATACTGTATCTCGTCCTTCTTCATTGCAGCATCACCCCCTGTCTGAAAATCCTGTCACCCACATTATTTCTGACCTCTCCTATCTGCCCCCTCCACCTCTAGATGTGTCTCTGGCTTCTGCCAACACTAGATTCATCACGCCAAGAATTGGTTGACCATCATGCTCCTAGTTGCCCTGTCTCTTCCTCTTCACACTGATTTTCCCCTGTGCTTTGACTTCTGTGTTCACAACTATGTCATTCAGAGTATCATTGGTGCAATTCTTGCACACCTTCTCTGATGACTACCTATCGCTTGTATCTCTGTGAATTTCATGCTGCTATCAAACAAGCTAAGCATATTTTGATCACTGAATATCTCTTGTTGCAAATTGCCCACAAGCTCTTTTTTGTATATTTAATCACTTTTCTTCACTAGACACCATTCATTCTAGATATGAACAATGTTCCCTCTAAGCAGAGTGCATGAGCAATTGCTCATACATTTTAGGAGCGACGCTCACAGATTTTACATGGTTGCTTACAAAAAATGTTTTTTTTGTGCTATATAAAGAAGTGCATTGCTAATACTGGTGCTAAAAAATTGTTGGTTTTTAAAACTTGTTGCTCACACGAAAAAAAAAATTGCACACACCAGGTCACTTCTTAAAGGAAACACTGGATATAAACCTTTTGTGCTGACCTCTGTTCTCCTGCTGATGGGTGGCACTCTAAGATCCAGACTATGCTCTTCCATCCTTTCACCCTCCTCGTCCTCCTCCTCCCTGCAATCAGCTCAGTCTCAGTCTACCCAGAGAACTACTTCTGTCTCTGCTTCCACTTAGTCATTCTTTAGCTTACCCTCAGCCACTGTTGTGCTAAAAGTGGTTCATTCTTTGAATCCTTCCTTTTCTTCTCTGGATCTCTGTCCAGTGTGTCTAGCGAAATGCCTTGCTTGGCCTCTCTTGCCTTATCCACTCCTTCACATTTGGACCTCTCTCTCATCCAGAAGTATACCTTCTTCTTGGAAGCATGCCTAGTTACTTCCCTGCTAAAGAAATTCAATCTTGACCCCTCCCTGCCCTCTAATTTCCATCCCATCTCCAATCTCCCTTTCTTTGGGAAAATCTTAGACAAAATTGTCCTTCGTCAACATGAAACTTTTCAACATCAGACCAATACTCTTCACCCATATCAAAATGGTTTGTGCATTAATCACAGCACTGAAACTCTTCTTGTTTCCTTATGTGATACTATCTCTGTTGCCCTCAATCAGCGTTCCTCTGTTATAATTGTCTCATTGGATTTATCTTCTGCTTTTGATCTGGTTGATCATTCACTCCTTCTTAAGCACCTTAGTGATATTAGAAGTTCTGGCTCTATTTTCATTTGGCTTACTAGCTATCTTTCTTGTTGCTCTTTCCAGCTCACTTACTCAGGTTCATGCTCTGCTGTTTTTCCAGCTACATCTGGTGTTCCCCAAGGTTCAATCCTACCCCCCACCCTGTTCAACATATTTCTTGCACCATTGATAACTGCCCCAAAACAAGGTTGCTTGCAATTTTGTTAAGCTGACGACATCCAAATACTCTACCATACTAACTGATCTTACCTCTTCTTCTTCCATTTTGAATTCTTGCCTTGCTGCAGTCTCTACATGGCTGAAAGAGAATGGTCTCTTTCTCAACTGAACTAAATGTAAATCTATTGTTTTTACAGGTCTGAACTGTTCCTCACCTCCTGTGCCAGTTTTAAATAATACTGAGATCACTAATAAAGACTATGTTAGAATTCTGGGTGTAATTTGTGATTCAAAACTCACCTTCAAGAAGTAAATAGATAATGTGGTTAAATCATTCTTCTTTGCATTACAGTGGATCCATTCAGTTTGCCCCTTATTCTCCCCCCAATCCATCCTCTCCCTTATATTTGCTTTGGCCATCACTCAAATAGATTATTGTAATTCTCTGTATGCCATGCTTCCACTGTCTTCTTTAAAACATCTACAATTAGACCAGTCCATGGCTGTGAAACTTATCCATTGTGTTCATTGCTTCAATCATGTAACCCCTCTCCTTCACTAAGAACATTGGCTCCCTGTTTCATATTGCATCCATTATAAACTCCTTATGCTTACCTTCAAAGGCCACTCTCCTGATGCTCCTGTTTATCTGCATGGACTTCTTGTCCCTTATTCGCCTCCAATGTCTCTTCGGTCTTCTTCAGATAACCTTCTCTGTGTTCCATTCCCCATGGTCCTTCATCTAACAGTTACTTGGGGACAGATTGTGGAATGATCTCCCCTCCTCTCTCACAGTTTCCATGCCTCAACAGTCATTTAAAGCCATTTTAAAAACATTCGTATTCTCTTCTGCTTTTCCTTCTGCTTACTAATTGTCTTCCATCATCCTTCCATCCCTTCCCTCTACCCCCATCCCTAATGCAAATTTTTATGATTAAAGAGTAGTAAAGGATTAATTTGTGGTATATCAAAGGGCTGGAAATAAATAACACAGAATACCACAACAAGTATTGTATGTCACATACATCACCATACTCATGCTTCTCCACTCCTTATCAAACACCATTGGCTACCTTTTGAATATCGGATGAAATTCAAAATTTTAGCTTTAGCAATTAAGGCTTATCATTCCTGTATCATGGATTATTTTCTTACCTAACAATTCTTTACTTACCAAAAGGACAGATACTTCTCCACAGTTGGCAATTTCAGTGCCATCTCAGATGACTCCAGATGCCCAACCCTCTTCTTCCTCTTCTATGACAGACTTTCAGATTCCATCAATTAAGGTGGTTGATCATGCTCTGTGAGCTGTTAAGTCTACTACAGCACCTACAGACCCTATGTCAATCTTTGTGATCAAACCTTTTGTGTGTGTGTGTTTCCTACCTTAAATGACCCGGATGGTGAATAGCATACTGGAGGACTCAGAGCTGCCATATGGAAATTGGCCGCTCTGTGACCAAAGATCAAAGATGCACAGCAAGATTGAAACTTACCCCCCAGATTCTATATAGCATGATCAGTCGTATTATGGATTTGCACATGTAATTTCGTGGGTCTTTTACTAAGGTGTGCTAGCAGTTTTAGTTTGTGCAGCTGGTGCTAAGTGTTGAGATGCCCATTATATTCCTATGGGCATCTCTGTGGTTAGAACAAGATGATTTTTAGTGTGAGCTAAAAATGCCAACACATCTTAGTGAAAGACCCCCCCTTAATTACTTAACAGGACAATCAGACATTAATTAGAATTTACATGCACAACTTGCTAGGCATATTTTGTAAAGTGGTGCATGTAAATTCTAATTCATGCTGCCAAAAAGGTGGCATGGCCATGGGTGTGGAATGGATAGACCATGGGCTTTCTGAAAATCTATGTGCATGGTGGGCATTCTGAAAATCTATGTGCATGGTTATAGAAAACACCTGCTCCATGTCTAAGTTAGACATGGAGCAGGTATTTACTCCAAGGATTACTTGGCATAAATGGATACACTTTAGACATATTATGTAAAATGGCTAGCCATATTTATCTATGTATTTATTTGTTCATGACATTTATACCCTACATTAGTCCAAAATAGACTCAAGTAATGTAAAGGTTATTATGGATTATTTGACAGATTCTGTGGAATCCCATCATGTGTTGCACCGTAATTGCATGGGTCCCCATCTAAATCATAACCCAGAGATGGCAATGCTAGTTCTACTTCAAACCATCTAGTTAGAATTGGCTAAAAAGTGATCTGTTCTTATGCTGTCTCTGGATCTAACAGCAGCTTTCAATATGATTATGAGTTGCTCCTTTCCCATCTGGCAGAGTTTGGAGTGGTGGGCCAAGTACTTCAGTGGCTCCATTCCTATCTTTTTGATAGGAAGTATCAGGTCCTATGGTGCAATGGTCTTTCCACCTCCTTTAAACTCCCTTGCAGAGATCTCTCCTTGCTCCCATGGCATCTCTGACACAGGCCCTGGGACTAATACCATTTATATACACTGACAATGTCCAGATCTTAGTGCCTGTGCACTCAGGAAATTCTCTCTCATTGGCAGCAGTTGGAGTGCAGCTGCTTCAGATATATTCTTGGATTAGGTCACTTAAACTTGTACTCAATAATCAGAAGACACAATTTCAAATATTTTGTAATCTCTGCACTACTGACACTTAAGCTGGGGACAGATACACTTTAGGTTAGAGATACCATTAAAGTGTTAGGGTTAGTATTTTTAACGCGTGCTAAAAACGCCAGCACGCCTATGTAAAATACCCCCTATGTATGTAACTTTGTAATCCATTCTGGGTGTTAAGAAGACTAAATAATGGAATGAATGAATCAATCAATCAATCTGTTTTTTTTCTAAATCTGAGCAAGTGGACTTAGGTCTGTCATTTGCAAAGCCATGAGTTCCTAACAAATTTAGGACCCTGTTTACTAAGCTGCACTGTTGGCGCGTTAACTTTTTAGCACGTGCTAAAAATTAGTGCATGCTAATGATAGAGAAACCCATTATATTCATATGGGTGTCTATAGCATTAGTGCATGCTATAAAGTTTGATGGCTACAGAGTGGCTTAGTAAACAGAGCCCTTAGCAGCTCAGTGCTCTGTATCACACTATAGGGCCCTTTTACAAAGCTGTGGTAAGCCCAACACAGGGCTACCACTCGCTATTCCGGGACTACTGCTGGAACGCAGTTGCCAGTGGTAGTTTTGGGTCAAGCATGCACCATTTCTGGGGGGAAAGAACTCTGGAAATGGTTAGCATGGGGGTAACCCAGCGGTAATTGGACATCACTGTGTGCTGCCCAGTTACCACCGGATTACCGCGGGAGCCCTTACCACCACCTCAATGGG
Source organism: Microcaecilia unicolor (assembly GCF_901765095.1). Classification (NCBI taxonomy): domain Eukaryota; kingdom Metazoa; phylum Chordata; class Amphibia; order Gymnophiona; family Siphonopidae; genus Microcaecilia; species Microcaecilia unicolor. The sequence goes on along the minus strand of NC_044033.1, from coordinate 454,804,377 downwards.
TGACAATAAGAGCTCTCCACCGCTTGACCATGCAGATTTTTGCTCACACCTTTTTCAGTAGTAGCTCAAGGTGAGTTACATTCAGGTACTATGGATATTTCTCTGTCCCAGGAGGGCTCACAATCTAAGTTTGTACCTGAGGCAATGAAGGGTTTAGTGACTTGCCCAAGATCACAAGGAGCAGCAGTGGAATTTGAACCGGCCACGCCACGCACCAGAAAATAAAAATATTTTTCCAGCATGCATAGTGTGTGTGTGTATAAAAATGAAATACTGCCTGGGCCATGCGGTAGCCGGGCGGAAGTTCCGAATTGGAGCTCGTTGGGCATGCGTAGGCGCCTATGCGGCTTAGTAAAATAGCCCCCAAATTAATGTAAATTAAGTGCCAATCAACTCCAATTACTGTCAATAATTGGTTGTTAGCACCCAATTGACTAGTTTGCTCGTGCATCTGGACTCCATGCCTAACTTTGGGTAACCAAGTTTGGGCAACTTATATAGAATTCAGGGGTTCATGTTTTGTCATTTGGAAACAGTACACACTAACTCCCAAATTCTATAAAAATTGTGTGTGCAAATTTGGACATGTGCTGAATTTGTGCATGCAATTTAATTACATAATGAGCCATTTAGTGCCAATAACTGGCTTTTTATCAAGCAATTATTGGCGCTAATTCAATTCATTAGAACTTACTTGCATACATTTAGACATCTACATTTTATAAGTGTCTCAAAAAAGGGGGTATGGAAATGGGAGGGTCAAGGGTGTTTCAGGGTAGATCTGGGGCACTGTTTGTGTTACCACGTATAAATTTAGTCACAGACATGTGTACCACATTTCGTAGGTACAAATGGCAGCACTTAAATGTACATGCAGCCTCTGAGCGTAAGCACTATTCTGTAAACTGTATCTAACTTTAAGCATGGTTTATAGAATAGCACTTTTTTTGCACCATATATAGAATCTAGCCCTGTGGGTAATTTTAGAAAGGTTTTTTTGACATGTAAAGTTTTATGTGCACATTTATGTATGCCTAATTATAGGCGTATCTATTAGGCATTCCTAAGGTACTGTTTGGGTAGAGTGGAAGCAGTCTCAAAGTTTGTGTGCATTTTATACATACATAGATTACAGGCACTTATTTACACTGGCTTTGAAGCAGGTGTAAACGTGAGTCAACTTTTGCACATTGTAGGGTTGGTTCTCGGAGCCTAATTTTGTAATGGCACAAAGGTGCAGTGGAGGAACCTCGGTATATTGGCATTAATGAGTATGAAATAGCGCACTTGAATCCTGCAAGAAGATGTTGCTACCTTGTGCTGATAAGTTTTGTAGTTTTTGAGATTTTGGACATTTGATGCTTTGTATACACTTCTTGATTTTTGTTAAATTACACATGACCTTTGTCAGAGTTTTTCTGCCGATGACTAACTTGAGAAGCACAATTGAGTGCCTTCATCTTATCCTGAGGCTTTTCCCTCCATTTTTGGTTGATACTGCTCTGATCTAATTACTGTAGCGGGGTGTTTCATATTTATTTTCATCCTAATTTAAAGTGCCATAAGGGGCATGCTTAGCGCCAATTCTGTAAAGGTGTTAAGGTGGGCAATTTAGGTGTGACAGCTTATGCCAAGTCAATGGCAGTCATAAGTTACCATGCGTAACTTTGTCATGCAATTTGTACATCTGATAGTATTCTGTAAGTTGTGTGAATTGCTAGGCAGAACACCCATGACGTGGCCATGATCCTCCCATTAGTACATCCCTTCATAGTGAAGTGCTAAGGTTGTAGATTCAATAAAGAGCATCAAACTTTAGGTGCAAGGATGGTGTGCACTAATGACCAGATTCTATATATGACGCCTAAAAAATCTGCATGAATTTAAGCATGTTCTGTAAGATTTAGGTACAGTTTATAGAATATGCTTAATCGATACTGTAGCCCCTAAATCTATGCACGCCCATTTACATCAATAAAAACCTGGTGTAAATCCATGTAAATATATTTAGGCGCACTAACCCCTATTCTGTAATTATACGTGGAAATTTTGGCATGCCCATGAAATGCCCATAAACACACCCCTTTTAAACTACATGCATTTATTTTGAACTGTGCACTTTTCAATTTAGGCACAGTTCTTTATAGAATATGCTTAGCGATTTCTACATATAAATTCTGATAACTGCCAATCAGTGCTCATTATTGCTTGTTAAGTGCTGTTAAAAATGTTGATCGGCTTGTTATGCTAATTAAATTTCGTGTGTATTTTTGCATGGAAATCTAGGTGCCATATATAGAATCTGGCCCTAAGTGTGAATTTTACAATGGCAGTTCTGTGCAGAACTGCCATTAAAAAGTACTAATGTAAGTCTACAGTTTTGCACCATGTCAGGGTTGGTGTACGTGTTTGCACCTAATGCTTATCAAATAAGCGCATAATCCCTAGTATTCTATAACCTGTGCATATAACTTCTAGGCATGCTCTTGACCTGCCAGCCCCCCTCCATGTCCACGTCCCCTAGAAGTTGTGCACAATAGAATTTCACACCAAATATCTAGAATTGTGACTAAGAGCAGTCCCACCAATTTACATCAATTACTGACCAATTATTAAATTATGTTGTATGCACACCTGATATTCTATAAATTACATACATAACTTTGCATGTTAAGCATAAAGTTAGGTTCTCAATTTTTTATAAAATAGCACTTGGGGTGAATTCTGTAAATCATGCCTAAAAAATTGGCGCAGAAAAGAACACTTGAGTGCTACTCTATAAGCTACGCCTAAAGTTAGGCGTGATTTATAGAATAATGCTTAAGTCCCAGGAATCACATGTAAATTTAGGTGCATCCATTTGCACCAATGAAAATGTGGTGCAAATGCCTCTGCCTAAAATTACATGCGGAACCCCCATTATTCTATAATTGCACGTGTAACCTAAAACCACACCTACGATCCATCCCAACCAAACCTGACCCTCCCATTTCTGTGCCCCCTTTTTCAGGATACGTGTAAAATTTAAGCATGGATCACATGTTAAACGTATGTGCATATAATTTAATTGATTCTAATTAGCATCAATAATTGCTTGTTAAAAATCAATTATTGGCACTAATTGGCTCATTATTCAATTAAATTATGTGCCCAAATTAGCAAACTGTATGCTCCTAAATGTATGTTCCTAAAATTTATGCTCCTAAATTATGAGCATAATTTATGCTCATAAATTTATGCTCATAAATTAAGAGCATAATCTATTTTGGAGCATAGAATATGCTCCTAATTTAGGAGCATAAATTATGCTCATAAATTAGGAGCATACATTTTAGGAGCATACATTTAGGAGCATAAATTTAGGAGCATAACCTTTTTAGAATAAGGACATATGCGAGTAAATGGCATTAGTGATGCCATTTACAAATGTATTTGCTGATTTTCTATATAGCTATGCAGATAATTGTGGCCCCTTCTATAAAGCCGCGGTAGGGCTACCGTGTGGGTAGCATGTGCCAAATCGGCCCTACCACCGAGGTAGCACAGGAGTCTTGCAGTAGCTCCAAAGTTGGCATGTACATTTTTCTCATGGTAGAAAATAGTCTTCTATTTTCTACCACGGGGACATTTCCACATTGCCACATGCTGCCCAGCAACAGTTGGCTTAGTGCGTGCTGCCTACTATATGGGTGGCAGTAAGGGTTCAGGCAGTAAATAGCCATGTACAAATTTTTATATTAGTACACGACCATTTACTTCCCCATTTAAAAAAAGGCCTTTTTCCCGGTGCGGTAAAAAGTGGCCCAGCGTGCACCATAACTAGCACAGGCCACTTTTTACCATGGCTAAGTAAAAGGGCCCCTTGGTGCCTAAATATTTCTGCCCTTTGTAAAATTGTTTTTTTAATTTGTAAATACTGTTTAGCATGTAAATGCGTGAATCAACTGTTTTTTCCCCCTCATATGTGTTACCTATGTTTCTTTTATGTCTTGTGCAGGTTGTCGGGCTTCCAGCTACCTTCGTCTTTAGTAAGCACAGGCTCAATACTGACCCTTTGGTTTACCACAGATTTTGCTGTGAGTGCTCAAGGTTTTAAAGCAATTTATGAAGGTAAGTCGTGGCTTTCTTTAATCTTAGAGCAAAGAATGGCCAATTTTTGAAGTTAACGGATTCTTCAGTTGTGCTGCTTATGTGAAAAAGTCTGAGGAAATTTGATGCTCTCTTTCATGATTTGTTTTCCTGTTATAAGAAAACTGTCCTTTGTAAAACAGTTGTTGATGCTGAAGGTAAATCTCAGTTGAAGCTAATCTAGATTGTTGTATCTTCATGTGGCAAATCTTGATGATATTTTTATTAAAAGTGCATTAGAGTATTAACTTAAATATTGACAATCCTAATCATGTGTATGAAGTAAAAAACAATAGTTCATGTTGGAGGCTTACTACTTGATTTGATTGGATGTTTGTCAATAGTTGCTATCTACTTTTGTATTGCATTGAAATTCAGTGACGTCTACAGCACCAAAACACAAGGTCTCCTCCCTTATATATCCTCTGTACAAGGTTTCTAAGATTTTCAATTTTACTCCTTGAAAGCACTGGCATTTGAATCAGTAGAAACTAGCTATGATTTCATATAAGAACAACACATTTTTCTTTCCTTATGGCAAATCAAAGACTCAGTTTGATCTTCAGTATTATCTTCACGTCCGTGAAACTAAGGAAATGAAAATAATACTGAAGATAATAATCTTCCACCCTCATCTTACACCTTTTTCTCTTCTACTACTCCATTTATCAATCACTCATTCTGTATGTTTTATGCCATCCCACAATCTTCCAATTAAAGGTAGATTGTGGGAAGTATGCATGACAAATTATGGTTGCCTTATAATACAAACTTTTTGTTCTAAATATTTATTTTGAAACATATATGCCTTTTGTGCAAATATGGCTTTGTGGTATTTAAACATCTCTATTATACCTCCTTCTACTACTCTCTTCTAGTGTATAAACGTACTTAGGGGAGAGTTATCAATGTGTGCTACCATTAAGATGCCTACCATTTTGGTATCATCCGCAAGGAGGCAAACCTTACCAGATAGCCCTTCTGCAATATCGCTTACAAAAATGTTTAAAAGAACTGGCCCAAGAACCAAACCTTGCTGCACACCACTGATAATATCCATTTCCTCAGAATGTGCTCCATTTACCACAACCCTCTGCCACCTTCCAATCAACCAGTCAGTTACATTAGGACCCATACCGAGGGCACTTGGTTTATTTATTAGTTGTCTATGCGGAACCGTGTCAAAGGATTGCTAAAAATTTAAATACATCACATTTAGCACTCTCCCTCGATCCAACACTCTGGTCACTCAGTCATAGAAATTAGTCAGATGAAACCATGTTGCCTCGGGTCCTGTAATCCATTGGATTCCAAAAACTTTACAATTCTCTGTTTTAAAAGTGTTTCCATTAATTTACTTAATACAGAATTTAAAGTTACCAGCCTGTAGTTCCCAACTTCTTCATTACTTCCACTTTTATGGAGAGGGAACACATATGTTCTTCTCCAGTACTCCGGGACTCCTGACTCTAGAGAAGCACTGAAAAGGTCAGCCAGCAGAGTTCCTAGAACTTCTCTAAGTTCCTTCAGTACCTTTGGATGTATGCCATCCTGGCCTACCGCTTTTTCCACCTTTAGCCAGATCCTCACAAACATATTTGCACTTGTAGAAAGAAAATGGTAACAGAAAAAAAGCCCTACCAAAGTCCTTAACTTTTCCTCAGCTGTCCTGTAGGCTAAAAGTAGCAGCTGTATTCTTTTTTGTAAGGTCTAATCCTTAGCAATGTGGGGACATCAAAAGAGCTTATTTAAATCACCTCTTCTTTTGAAATGGAGGTAAAAAAGAAATCCTGCAGCAAGCAAGCAAAGAATTTCCTTGAAGAGAAAATTAAAGTAAGTCCTCTCTACCAACAGAAGAAACAAAAATAAAGCAATACTTTTCCAAGCAATATAAAATTAGAATTTAAATAAACCCATTCCTAAAATAAATAAATCAGACACAGAAAAAAAATATTTCTTCAGACCTAAAATAGTAAACTGGACTCTAAAACACTATTTATATAACTACCTCAGGGGTTCTTTTACTAAAGTGTGCTGCAAAATGGCCTGCACTAGTGTAGGCACGTGTTTTGGACACAGGTAGATTCATTTTTCAGTGCACTGGGGGGGGGGGGGGGGGGCGAAAATGGACGTGCAGCAAAATGAAAATTTGCACGCATCCATTTTGGGTCTGAGACCTTACCGCCATCCATTCACTTAGCGGTAAGGTCTCACTTGTTAACCGGGCAGTAACTGTCAACGCACATACAGTGCTGATTACTGCCCGCATGCCGGAAAATAAAATATATTTTCTGGCATGCGTAGGTGACGCACATATAATATGAAATTACCACCTGGGCCAGAAGGCAGCCAGGCAGTAGTTCAAAATTGGTGTGTTGGACGAGTGTAGGCGCCGTGGCTTGGTAAAAGGGCCCTTAAAAGAGACTTAAAAGGCTACACTATTGCCTCAATTGACTTCTCCTAAATAAGTGAATGAATAAATAAGTAAGTAAATAAATGAGTGGCCTAGTGGTTAGGGTGGTGGACTTTGGTCCTGAGGAACTGAGTTTGATTCCCACTTCAGGCACGTGCAGCTCCTTTTGACTCTGGACAAGTCACTTAACCCTCCATTACCCCATGTAAGCTGCATTGAGCCTGCCATGAGTGGGGAAAGCATGGGGTACAAATGTAACAAAAAAAAAAAAAGTAGAATAATTTAACAAAAAAAATTAAATTACCTATTCATCCCCAAGTTTACCTTTCCCCCCAAGTTTGAATACAATTTCCAGCAGATAAGATACACCAATAAGTTTTCCTCCCCCTCAGCAAGTCCTCAATAATTCTTTATTTCCATCATCTAGTTGCCTTCTCTGCCAACCCCATTGTCCACTCTGTTGTATATCTTGGTATCATCTTCAGAAAGAAAAATCTTGTCTTGAACTATTATTATCCTATGCGGATGACACCCTGCTTTTCTTACTAGTGACAGCATCAAACATAGATCCCAACTCAGTCTGTAGTGAATGGTACGATTACTGTCAGCACATGGACTCTGATCAATAAACTGAAATTAAATGTGCTAAACGCCAAGGTCCTGTGGTTCCAAAATCAGGGAGCTGAGGTCCCATCATCACTATATTTGACCAATGGTCAAATCTTTACAGTCGAATCTGAAACCAGAGTACTAGGGATCTTGCTTGACTCTTCACTCACCTTCGTTTCCCATATTTACCAGTTGTGGAAGTTGTCATTCAGCTACCCATCAGTTAAATATTTAAAAATAACAAACTGTGGCCCACTCCCTTTTCAAGGATGTCATCCTCTGGAAGTGGTATCCTTACTTCCTGGTGTACAGGGTCCAGAAGGGGCAGGATCAATCCCCACCCATTCCTGCACTGCTGGTGCCATATAGTAAAATGGCACTAACCGAAACAGGCCCTCTCTTGCCTTCCATTCTGATTCCAGTATTTCTCTTCTCTCAATTTTGATATTTCTTTGGAAATCCCCTCTTATGTTAATGAAGTAGGGTAGATTCCTCTGCTATTTGTACTCCTGTCATTTACCTATGACCCTACTACTGCCCTTTTAGAAAGCAGCAGTAAGCTCAAATCAGGCATAGAGTTTGGAGCTACGGCCAGCCCAATGCAGATGCCGGCAGTAGTTCCAGTCCCAGCAAATACCATTTCCCATGCTGGGGAAAACAAAGCTCAATGTTTTTGTGTGGTGGTTACCCAGTGGTAATCAGGCAGTGCTGCATGCTACCCAGTTACTGCTGAGTTAGCACAAGAGCCCTTACCGCCACCTTAGTGAGTGATGGTAAGTGCTTCCCCCACATGGCAACGCGGTAAGTGAAATCTTATTGCATGTCCAAGTACCTGCTGTAGTAAAAAGGGCCTCAGCATGCAGCAAAAATAGCCACTGCCGCAAGGCTCTTTTTACCATAGCTTGGTAAAAGGGCCCCTCAGTGAATATAATAAAATTATTTGCTCAGCTTTTCTGCTGGTTCTTATAATGCTCAACTCACTCTTTTTTTCATCCGTCAATCTTGCAGTCCCACACCTTTACTTTCTTCTTTCACTAATATATTTCAAGGAAAAGTACTAGCACCTTACTATACTGGCTTAGCACATCAATTATTCTTTTTTTTTTTTTTTTTTCTTTCTCTTCTCCTTAGCTTGGGCTGATTGCTTCCACCCTAATCCTTACTTAGATATGAAATAAAACTGCTTTCATTCTTGAGGAGGTATAATTCACTGACCCATGAGAATAAACACAATTGTGGCATAATGCATTTCATATTGTTTTTTTCACACTGTGAAGACATGAAAAATATGTCAGTTATTAATTGGCACTAACAAAATCATGCACTCTTTAAAGATGTTTCTAATGTGAAGTGTTATAGTTTACTGAGTACCTTCACTCAGCATTGATCAACTAAAACATATTTAAAAAAAAAATTCCCCTTGTTATCCAATTGTTCTAGGTGGATTATAATGACAACATACGTAGCAGTAATAACAAATAAGACAAATCAGACCAATTAAAACTACATGACATATTAGCTGAATAAAACACTGTTCAAATATGGAGGTGATCCACCATGTTGATCATATTCAGCACTTCTATACATAGAATGAGGCTAGTGTCAATGGCTACCTGCCAGATTCTATATAGCACGCCTACAGATCTGCGCTGAAATCTTGGCATATTCTATAACAACACATGTAACTTAGTAGGCTTAACAAGCTAATCAGTGTTTATAACAGTACTTAACAAGCAATAAATTATTAGAATTTACACACACAACTCGCTAAGCATATTCTGTAATGAACTGCGCCTAAATTCTAATGTGTGCAGTTCAAAAGGGGCATGGATTGTGAAAACTTACAAGAGGACCTTACGAGACCGGGAGGATGAGCGTCTAAATGGCAGATAATGTTTAATGTAAGTGCAAAGTGATACATGTGGGAAAGAGCAACCCGAATTATAGCTACGTAATGCAAGGTTCCACGTTAGGAGTCACAGACCAGGAAAGGGATCTAGGCATCTTCATTAATGATACATTGAAAACCTCTGCTCAGTGTGCTGCTGTGGCTAAGAAAGCAAATAGAATGTTAGGTATTATTAGGAAAGGAATGGAAAACAAAAATGAGGATGTTATAATGCCATATTGTGTTCAATTCTGGTTGCCGCATCTCAAAAAAGATATAGTGGAATTAGAAAAGGTACAGAGAAGGGCAACAAAAATGATAAAAGGGATGGGACGACATCCTATGAGAAAAGGCTGAAGCGGATAGGGCTCTTCAGCTTGGAGAAAAGACGACTGAGGGGGAGATATGATACAGGTCTATAAAATAATGAGTGGAGTGGAACGGGTAGACATAAATCGTTTGTTTCCAAACATACTAGGACTAGGACTAAAGGGCATGCAATGAAGATGCAAAGTAGTACATTTAAAATGAATCAGAGAAAAATGTTCTTCACTCAAAGTGTAATTAAACTCTGGAATTTGTTGCCAGGGAATGTAGTAAAAGCAGTTAGCTTAGCAGGGTTTAAAAGATTTGGCTGGCTTCCTAAAGGAAAAGTCCATAGACCATTATTAAAATGGACTTGGGGAAAATTCACTGCTTATTTCTAGGATAAGCATCATAAAACATATTGTACTTTTTTGAGATCTTGACAGGTACTTGTGACCTGGATTGGCCACTGTTGGAAACAGGATATTGGGCTTGATGAACCTTTTGTCTGTCCCAGTATGGCAATACTTATGTACTTATGGCTATAGGCATGGAAATGGGCATTTTGTGGGCATTCCAAAATTTACATGTGTAGTTATAGAATATGGACCAGTGTACGTAAATCTATGTGCAGGGATTTGCGCCACATTTTCATTGGTGTAAATGGAGGCACATAATTTTAGGTGCTGGATATCACTAATCGTATTCTATATACCACATCTAAATCTAGGTTGCCACTTCTAGAATATGCTTAGGTAGAATTTTTTACGACATGGATATTTTAGGTGCCTTATATAGAATCTGGACCTATATGTGTAGCAGGGGTAATAATAATAATTTAAAAAGCAGTTCTTAAATAAACAGCATAGGTACACAAATCGGAAGGTGCTTCGCCCCTACTCTGTCAAAAACATTCCGGATAATGCTGAGAAGGTTAGAGCACCTTTTCTGTCACTTGAACTGCTGCTGAAAATTGCAGACCAGGAGACATATCGGTTCCCACTAAACATACAAATCCTTTTAAAACCTGGGTGCTATGTATTTTCAAAATGATAGCCAGAGGAAATATTAATGTAGTAGAAAAAATCTCTTATTTGCAAGTCACAGATGTTTTAAGTTAATCAAATACCAAGGTATCATCTACTACTTGGGTGTTTGACCTTTATTTGTACATGGGCATGTGGGACAACATGGGAACCACAATTTTTGCTAAACACAAGTTGCAATCACTAGAGGTCATTTTTAGGGGAGGAGACTGCTGTTTCAGTGCTGATGGCTTAAACTATACCTTTGAGACAGCTCTATAATAGGAACGTGCATAGGGAAATATTTTGACTCATTTTTACATATTGATCTTTGCTTCCAATTTTTGGATCTTTTCTTTAGTTCATTTTACTTATTTAATACATTTTTTGTTAAAGCAATTAGAACATTCTAATATGCATACATTAACAGCAATGCTGTAAACTAGGCACTAACATGTACATGTCTGTTGCATATGTAAATGTTTAGAATGCTAGTATATATGCACATATGTTCATTCATATATGCATATATGCCAGTATTCCAACTTAATGCTATTCTGTAAGTGTATTGTGTATTTACAAGTGGGTTATACACATGGTTGGAACACAGGCCGGGCTCCCACTTATCCATGGAACTTACAGAATACTGTAAGTTATGCAAATCACTTTTGGCATCACTGCAAAAACCTAGATTGTGCTAATATTCTATAATGGAACCCAGGCACCATGGTTCCTTTATAGCATAGACTCCTACTACATGGCCTCAGGCCACCTAACTAGGGGTCTCTTTTACTAAGCGCGCTAGCGTTTTTAGTGCATGCTAATATTTAGGGCGAGCTAAATGTTAGAGACATCCATAGGAATAATTGGATGTCTCAAAAGTTTAGCGCCCTACATATCAGCGCATGCTAAAAATGCTAGCGCGCTTAGTAAAAGAGGCCCTAGGTGCCTAATATTCTTGTTGACTATAGGGAGATTGTTGATTAATGCACACTAAACTGATTTTGTATGCATGAAAAAACTGAATTCACTTATTAAATGAAAATCCCTATTTTATAGTTTGTCTTCATAAGAAATGATTTTTTTTTCTGGAAAAATATAATAGTTTTATGATATAAAAGACATTATTTCATTTCGTTTTTTATTGGTTGACTAGAATAACATTTGTATATTTTTGTTGTTTGAGTTCATTATTTTTAATTAATTAAAGGTTTTATAAATGTACATGTGGATTTTATGAATTTACATGTCTAACTCTGTGTCTCAGGGGCCCTTTTACAAAGGCGCGTAGGTGCCTACGTGCATCCAACGCATGTCGAATTGCCACTGCCACTCAGCTACTCTGTGCACCGGGTGGTAATTCCATTTATGGTGCGTGCTCAAAACACGTGGTAGAAAATATTCTCTATTTTCTACCATAAGGCCCTTACCCGGCGGTAATTGGCAGTTGGTGCACGCTGCATGCTTACCGCCCAGTTAGTGCGTGAGACCTTACCGCTATGTCAACGGGTGGTAGTAAGGTCTCAGGCCGAAAATGGACGTGCACTGGTTTTTATTTTACCACACGTCCATTTTCCGGCACATTAAAAAAATCCCCTTTTATCCAGATGCGTTTAGGAAATGTACCAGCATGCGTCCAAAACATGCGCCTACACCAGCGCAGGCCACTTTTGTGCGCACCTTAGTAAAAGGGCCCCTCAATTAAGTGGCTAGGTGGAGGAAGCAAGAAGTGTAGTCCCTCCCCCTAATGCAGTTTCCTTACCATCAGATTTGGAGAACTGGTGGCCAATGGGAGGAGCCCTCAGGGGGCTGAAGTAACCTTACATGATGTCTGGCCGGTTGTTGCTGAGGCTGCAGTGTGGTTGTTGGACCAAAGTGGCTTTGAGAGGATTCTTCTATAGTTATGATCTTTTGCAGATGACACTGTTATTAAATTTCTTGAGCAGGATCAAATTGCAAAAGTTATGGCCCAAGTTGGGATATGGGAAGCCACTGCAACTTCTAATGTTAAAGGTTCTTTATGGGAACATAATATTTTGGAAAGATCTGAGAGGTCACATGAACTATGATTATTGAATTTTCCCTTCTCATTACCTCATACAGGAATGAAGAAGTATTTAAAAGAGATATTAGGGTCCTGTTTACTAAGCCACGCTATGGCATGATAGCATTTTTAGTGTGCGCTAATGCTAGAGACACCCAAAGAAATTTATGGATGTCTTTAACATTAGCGCATGTTAATTTTTAGTGCACACTAATAACGCACCTTAGTAAACAGGGCCCTTAATGTACCCTGAGGTGATGATCTGTTTTATTATATACTATCATTTACCAAAGGGGGATAGAATGGTTGATTTCCTTATTAAGGGTGAAATTTAAAACATTCTTTGCATGGTCAATATGTGGAAGACTGAGAAGTAAAGCTTAGAAAGAATTGGTGTTGTCTTGTATATACCTGTCTGATTGCCTCAATGGATATTGGCATGCTGAAAATGGAGGTGGTCTCTTTGGAATTGTGCTGTTCTGCCAGATGTGGTTGATTTTGAAATTGTCCTGTGCTCATTTGTGTAAAATAATTCAGAAATGTAATGGAAGAAAATACAAATTTGCAGACTAATGGAGTCTATGTGAGAAGCACCTTCCCCTTAGATCAGGGGGTTTCAACCCAGTCCTTGAGGTACACCAAGCTAGTCTGATTTTCAAGATAATTACAATGAATATGCATGAAACAAATTTACATGAACTGCTTTCAGTATATGCAAATCTACCTCACGCATATTCATTGTAGGCATCCTGAAAACCTTAATGACTTGCTGTGGCCCAAGGACTGGATTGAGAAACTCTTAGATTTAAAATTTTAAAAACCTTTGAATAATATGGCTCATTAATATTTGTAACCAGGGGCGTATCTGCGTGGGGCCTCAGGGGCCTGGGCCCCCGCAGATTTTGCCCTGGACCCCCCTACCGCCATCAACCCTCCCCCGCTGCCATTCTTACTTTTGCTGGCGGGGGACCCCAACCCCCGCCAGCTGAGGTCTGCTTCCACCTGCCGCTGCCATAAAAACTTCTTCTTCAGCCGGCGGGGGACGCCAAACCCCCGCCAGCCGCCCCGCGGTGTTTAAAATTCATCTTCGGCCTCCGTGGCCGTGCTGCTGTGATAGGCGCTGTTGAAATCCACTTCGGAGTCTGACGTCGCAGCACGTACAACGTACAACGACGTCAGACTCCGAAGTGGATTTCAACAGCGCCTATCACAGCAGCACGGCCACGGAGGCCGAAGATGAATTTTAAACACCGCGGGGCGGATGGCGGGGGTTTGGGGTCCCCCGCCGGCTGAAGAAGAAGTTTTTACGGCAGCGGCAGGTGGAAGTAGACCTCGGCTGGCGGGGGTTGGGGTCCCCCGCCAGCAAAAGTAAGAACGGCAGCGGGGGAGGGTTGGCGGCGGGAGGGGGGTGGAGAGAGTCATTGGTGGCGGTGGGGGCTCGGCGGTGGGGGCTCGGCGGCGGGGGGGGGGGGCTAAAATGTGCCCCCTCCCCCTGGCTCTGGCCCCCCCTACCGCCGGAGTCCAGATACGCCCCTGTTTGTAACTACTCCCCTAACAAGGCTCATATATGATTTTAACCTCCAACTTAACCATATATCACATAGAGATCATTCATATGTTTTTTATCGCCTCAGCAGTGCACATGACCAACTTCACTCTTTTATTGGACATTCAACAGCACCCAAATCCTCACTGGCGATAATATTTTATTAAACTGTTTCTTCATTTACTTATTTAACTGTTCATTTTACTTTTTAATTTTTAATCTCTAAGTTACTTATAAGCAATACTTAACTTGCACTGAACGGTCAGACCAGGGGTTCAACAATGCCCGACATGCATGTTTCGCCCTAAAAGGCTGTGTCAAGGGCTCCCCTAAAAAATACATAAATATAAGTGCATTAAAACATCGTCTTTAAGGAGGCAGCACAGGTCCCGTATTTTACAAATGCCCAGCTGTCTCCCCAAACTATACCCCATATTTTGTTCTAAACCATACTTCCAACCTATCCTTAGCCGTTCTTAGTACCAGCCTCGCAATGTTTTCTTTCTGGATTTCCTCCTGCTAAGATGGCGACGGCTTCCTACTCTGTCCTTTTAGCTTCTCCTTCTCCTATTGATGTCTCCACCCCCTGAGTCCGATGGACCAATCACAATTCCCCACTACATTAAGGTAGCTCCTTATATTAAGGTAGCCCATTCTAACTCAGCATTAAGTCCCTGTGGGGTCACTGTTTTCAAAAAATATATATACCATTGCTCTCTGTAATTCAAAAGTTTTTTCACTGATCCTCCCTCCCTGCCCACATGCACATGTTCCAATATTCGCCATTGCATATCTTCTAATTGAAATATAGCCTCCCCATTAGTCAATTTTTACGAATTCGAAGAGTATGTTCTGATTTGAATGACTTTAAACAAAAAGCGAAAGAGCTCAGCCAGAGATTTGAGGAGAGGGGCTATCCGAAAGCTGCAATAAGAAAAGCATACCTGAGGGCGCGTTTTGCGCAGCGCCCGCTCCTGTTAGAAGATCACAAGGATATGCAGCAGGAGAGAATTACTTGTGTGTTGCCCTATACAGAGATTAGCAAAAGACTAGTGGTCTATATAAGACAACATTGGCATATTATCCAACTATATGGAGGGTTTGAGGAATATCCCATGATAGCTTATATTAAAGGGAAAACGATAGGGGAAACATTAGCAGGCAATAAGTTTGGGAAACCTGTAGGAAGGAAGAAAGGTGGTGAACATAAGGAATGTGGGAAATGCCAATGGTGTAAACTTACTATAAAAGGATCTGACTGGATACCTCCGGGGAGGGGGAAAAAATTGACAGCAAGGGATGTTACAGATTGTAATTCGCGAAATATAGTTTATGTGATAATATGCCCGTGTCAACTTATGTATATTGGGAGATCGAGTAGACCTATAAAAGTGAGGTTAACTGAGCACAAATCTAAGATTACGACGAGAAACTGCCAAGCCCCGATTGTAGAACATTGGCCTGAGAAAGGACATAGAATAGAAGATATGCAATGGCGAGTATTGGAACATGTGCATGTGGGCAGGGAGGGAGGATCAGTGAAAAACTTTTGAATTAGAAAAAACTTTTGAATTACAGAGAGCAATGGTATATATATTTTTTGAATACAGTGACCCCACAGGGACTTAATGCTGAGTTAGAATGGGCTACCTTAATATAAGGAGCTACCTTAATGTAGTGGGGAATTGTGATTGGTCCATCGGACTCAGGGGGTGGAGACATCAATAGGAGAAGGAGAAGCTAAAAGGACAGAGTAGGAAGCCGTCGCCATCTTAGCAGGAGGAAATCCAGAAAGAAAACATTACGAGGCTGGTACTAAGAACGGCTAAGTGTAGGTTGGAAGTATGGTTTAGAACAAAATATGGGGTATAGTTTAGGGAGACAGCTGGGCATTTGTAAAATACGGGACCTGTGCTGCCTCCTTAAAGACGATGTTTTAATGCACTTATATTTATGTATTTTTTAGGGGAGCCCTTGACACAGCCTTTTAGGGCGAAACATGCATGTCGGGCATTGTTGAACCCCTGGTCTGACCGTTCAGTGCAAGTTAAGTATTGCTTATAAGTAACTTAGAGATTAAAAATTAAAAAGTAAAATGAACAGTTAAATAAGTAAATGAAGAAACAGTTTAATAAAATATTATCGCCAGTGAGGATTTGGGTGCTGTTGAATGTCCAATAAAAGAGTGAAGTTGGTCATGTGCACTGCTGAGGCGATAAAAAACATAAAAAAACATATGAATGATCTCTATGTGATATATGGTTAAGGTGGAGGTTAAAATCATATATGAGCCTTGTTAGGGGAGTAGTTACAGTTGAAGGGCTCTTAAAGAGAGAGTTAGTAGTGCCAAGTACGTGCGGTTTCATTAATATTTGTAACATCTATGAACTCGAATTTCATTTAATAAAAATGCAAACACGGTTTTTGGTTTGTTTTTCTGTTTGTGGGATTTTTTTTAAGGGAAAAAAGAAAAGGGTAATTTTCTTGCATTTGTTCTGCTTTTGGAGAAACTGTCCAAGTCATCAACTTATCAACTTTGTAAGGAAACTATTTAGAGTAAATATATATATATATATATCTGTTTCTTCTCTTCAGAATAATATTGGTGCTAATGGTCAGTAATTTGCCTTCCAGTAAAGCAGGACTCTTAAGAAACCAGTACAAAAGTTATGATCACAATAGAAGCTGTTAACTGTGTATTTCTAATGTAAAATCTAAGATTGATCTATATGGATCTGCTTGTCTGCCTATTCTTCTGCTATAAATAGAACAAAAGATGGTCAGTGGTAATGAAACTCATTGGCATGGTTCTGATGCCATCCTAAAACACACATAATGCCAGTGTTAGATATCTTCTTTAGTTATCACTATATCAGAACAACAGATATTTAACAACCCAAGAACACTGAAAGAGAAAAATGGAAATCCTTATAGGCCAGTGGGAATCCAGAGTTATCTCTGTGGGGTGCAGCACACATTATGCATACTGATGTCTGTTAGTTGTCTGTTCTCCTTTCAGCCCTTTATGAATATGACATTCTAGTATCTCAGTGAGAACAATTTATTTATTCTCTCTATAAACCCAACTGAGTTTTCTGTAGCAGCTTAGAAAATATTTATAGCTGTGAATAAGATTAAAGAATGGTTGAACTGTTAGAGTTCAGTTTTTTCTTAACATAGGCATTCACATGCCCTCTTTCAGTCATGAAATATTTATCCAAAATATTTTGTTTTACAATAAAATTGTGGCTTAAATTCAGCCGCAGCTTTATTATTCCACTAAACAATAGGTAAATAACAGCACTGAACTGGTCATATAAACAATAATACAGTAAACTATCTCAGCCATATGGTAACATGCTGACATATCAACATCAACACTGTCCCCAAAGGAATGGCCTGCAATACCGCTGAACCATCCTACCCCCCCCCCCCAAGTCCATGGCGGTACCGCACACGAACCCCTCCCCATTCCTTTACAATAAACTCTCCAACTGTTTCACTTTCCGCTGATAATGAAATGTACTTCCAACCCCCGCTGCAACAAACTAGCCCCCACCCACCTAACAAAGACCTACCCCCTACCTTTGCTCCCAACTGTCCCCAAGACCCAAAAGAACTACCCCAACCAACTTACACAACAGGGTGGGTTGGGAGGGATGCACCAAACCCCTGTTCCCACCCTCCCTGGCTCCCAAAATAAAATAAGCGCTCAAACTTCCCCTTTTCTCTTTCTCTTCCTACACTCTCATTGGTCCCCGCTCCCTCCAACCTAGCCAATCAAGACCTTTCCTACTGTTCCTAACTCTTGCCGACCAGTCTCCTCGGGCGGCTCAGCCATGTTACACCATCCCAGAGTAAAATCTAGGGTGAATCTTTATTTTTTTTTGTATTTATTTTACATTTAGGAATGGAAAATCCAGATTATAGGACTATGTTTTCATATTCCATGCAACTTCTTTTGCCGCATATCAACATTCATAAACAAATCTCCAGAACCTTTACTCAAATATTCTACAAAACTAATTTTTATATTGCACAAAACACAATAAAGTGACAATGCCATGGGTTTAGGGATAGAATCTATATATGGCGCCTGAAAATTCTGCATGGGAAAAAATACACCTAGGCATATTCTCTCAAGCATGCCTATAATTTTATAGAATAGGCTTAAATTTCCATGTGGTCTATAGAATATGCCAAGTGCTGTTCAACATCACTAAATTGAGTTGTGGTCAATCACACTAATTAAAACCTGTTATAAATCCCAACGCCTAAATTAGGCACAGAGGGGGTGATTCTATATATGGTGACTAGATTTGTGTGCCAAAATCCAGGTGCATTCTAAAACTACGTGCATAACTTAATTATGCACATACCTCGGTAAGCACATTCTATAATGAACTACACCTAAATGGTGAAGCGTGTAGTTCAAAATAAATGCACGCAGTTCAAAAGGGACATGTTTATGGGCATTTCATGGGCATTCCAAAATTTAGGCACATATTTATAGAATATAGCCCAGACCTCCCAAATCTATGCGACAGGATTTACACCAAGTTTTCATTGGTTTAAAAGGGGCGTGTACAGATTTAGGTGTGATGATATTAACTAAATCTTATAGAATATGCTTAGGTGAAACTGAGTTCCACGTGGATTTTTTAGGCACCATATATAGAATCTGGTCCAGAGCAGGCGTATTCTATAAGAACGCGCACAGATATTAGAAATGCTCATGACCCATCCATTCCACACCCATGCCTATTTTTCAAATATGCTACTTAGAATTTAGGTGCACTGCGTTACAAAATACACTTGGATACTAGCATGTGTGTAAATTCTAATTCATGCTAATTAGTGCTGATAATTGCTTGTTAACATCCAATTATCAGCACTGATTAGCTTGTTAACTAATTAAGAGGTCATATTAATAAGCTGCAGGAAAAAGGGCTCCGCGGTAGTGGAGGGGGACATTTTTCCCAGGAGCCAGGGCCCTTTTGTCTACAGCAGATAAAATACTCCCCCAAAAATGATGTCCTTAAATGATCACAATTGAAACCAAAACTTAAATCTCCAAAAATGTATTCTATATGAGCCTCAGCGATGGTGCTTGGCGCTTTAATTATTTACAGCATCAAGCTTCAACCATCAACCTCCTCATTGGCTCTTTCAAATGTCATTTATTTTTACTTACAGCAAAGTATCTTTATCTTTTAAAATATTTGTAAAGACAATTTTTTTAAACTTATCTTAAAGAATGTCTGCTCAGGGAGGAGTTATTCCGACATGACTCATGTTTTGCCAAAAGCTTTTTCAAGGAACCCCCTGTAGAAAAACATACTAATTTTAGTATATATACTAACATATCTGAATATCCACATTTATATTAGAAAATTGTTATCATATCCCCACAAAACAGGTTCAGAGAGGATCACAATACAATACAATAAATACATTTTTCTAAACATAATTAGTAACCAAAAAGAGGAAAATTATACAGGTTTTTTTTTTTTTTTACAAATGGCCACATAAGAACAAATCAAACAAATTTCTAAAGGTAACAAATTCCAAACCTTAACCATTCAGTAGCAAATAGGTTTTTCATATACAGATTTAAGCTTAATTTCTTTTATTGATGGAAAAGATATTAATAAATGGTCCTGATTATGACTCTTGGTAAAACCACATAAAAGAGAGCTTTAAAGGATATTTTTCAACAAATGATAACTCATGTGCCTTATACAATAGCCATGATTTTTTCTGATGTAAACAAAATAATTTAAATTGGAGGAGAAAAAGCCTCAAATTATAAGGGAACACTCCGTCGTTGCTCAAAATACTTTAATACTTTAACAAATGAACCATCTATATTCAGTCAGCGGATCAAATGCACTTATCTTTTTGCTCAACAGTCTTTTAAGACATCTTCCATGGCCAATTATAAGGGAACACTCCGTCGTTGGTATACCAGCAATGGGGAGGTCCCTTAAATCACCTTGGTAAAACCAGCCAACACCTGAAATAAAAAGGGAAACCTTCCAGTACCTCCTCATGCTGAGTTTTAAAGACCAAACAGCATAACTTTAACTCAATACATAGTTAAACTGGAAGCCAGTGAAGATTCACCAGTAAAGGAGAAACATGATCGTATCTAGACTTCCTATATATCAATCTTGCAGCTGTATTCTGCACTAAACACATTTTCTTCAAATGTTTCATTGAAATTTAAGAATAAAGGGAATTGCAGACAGTCTTCTTAAAAGTCCCCCATATGATTTTGCTATTATTTTAACCTGCTATTAGTATAATAATTTTTCTATATGGGATAGAAAAAGCCTCAAAAATAGGGTAGCTTTACTTCATTATTGTTTTCTTTAAACTTCTCAATCATCAGTATAAAAACCTCCCCAATTTTTCATAATTCTAACAGGAACATGCAACTTCTTCTAAGCAGTAACCCTCATAAATAAATATAGGTGATTAAATTCACCCCAATATTGACTGGGTAAATGTAACATCAGGGCATGCTAAAGGGGTAAAATTCTTTGATGAAATCATGGGCTTCTTTATGGAGCAGCTGGTTCAGGAACCAACAAGAGGGGGAACAATTCTAGACCTAGTCTTTAGTGGGGGTCCCAAAAAACAACAAGGCAAACGATCTGCAAAATCCAATATGGGAAAAAAAGCCAGCAGATCAATGTCACAACAAAAAGATTTTATTGAAGATACCGTGTATGAACAAATCGCCCGACACAGCCGTGTTTTGCCCACCTAGGGCTGCGTCAGGGGCTAATTTGAAACCTTCGTAAAGGGGCAAATATGGTGCATAAAAGTCAAGAAAAAACCAGCTAAAACGGGAATCCTGTGGTCTCTAGCATACACAAATGGACACACCATTATTGAAGCTTTAGTGGAGCAGGTGATCTAGTGCAGGTGGGAATGGTGTTGGGGCCATTTGATAACAGTGATCATAACACGATGAGATTTGATATAATCTCTGGAGTAAGTACACACAGGAAACCCAATAAATTAGCGTTTAACTTTCAAAAAGGAAACTATGATACAATGAGGAGAAGAGTATTAAAAAAAAAGGATAACATTTTACATCCAGGAAGCCTAGACCAGATATATCACATATATTAAAAAGGGAGGAAGGAAGGCCAAACAACATCCAGCATGGTTAAAAAAAACTGAGGTGAAGGAAGCTATTCGAGTTAAGAAAAAATCCTTCAGAAAATGGAAAATAATAGGAAATAGCATAAGGAATGCCAAGGCAAATGCAAAGCGCTGGTAAGGAAGTCAAAGAGAGAATTTGAAAAAATTGTGCTGGGGCAAAAACGCATAGTATAAACACTTTTAAGTACAATAGAAGTAAAAACCTGGTATAAGAATCAATTGGACCATTAGATGACCGAGGGACAAAAAGGGCACTCATGGAAAACAAGGCCATAGCAGAGAGATTAAATGAATTCTTTGCATTGGCCTTCACCAAGGAAGATGAGAGAGATATAGGGAAATGGTATTCACTGCTGATGAGTCAGAAAAATTGAAGTATATCGCTGTAAACCTGGAAGATGTAATGGGG
Source organism: Microcaecilia unicolor (assembly GCF_901765095.1). NCBI lineage: Eukaryota > Metazoa > Chordata > Amphibia > Gymnophiona > Siphonopidae > Microcaecilia > Microcaecilia unicolor. Next base: position 454,782,833 of record NC_044033.1, on the reverse strand, counting down.
CAATTTGACAAATTGAAGAAAAGCAAATTGCCTGGACCAGATGATATATATCCCAGAGTACTGATAAAATTTAAAAATGAACTTACAGAGCCATTCATAGTAATATATAATTTATATTTAAAATCAAGCATGGTACTGGGAGATTGAAGGGTGGACAATGTAACACCAATTTAAAAAAAAAGGGTTCCAGAGATGATCTGGAAAATGATACACCGGTGAGCCTCATGTCAGAGCTGGGCAAGATGGTAGACTATTATAAAGAACAAAATTACAGAACATATACTTAAGCATGGATTAATGAGACAAATCCGACATGGATTTAGTCAGGGGAAATTTTGCCTCACCAATCTACTACATTTCTTTCAAAGGGTGAATAAACATGTGGATAAAGATGAGCAAGTCAATATTATGTATCAAGATTTTCAAAAAGCAATTGACAAAGTACCTCATGAAAGACTACTGAGGAAATTAAAATGTCAAGGGATAGGAGGTACTGTCAATGGTTGGCAGTAAGGGCTTCTCCCTGAAATGGCCACACGACAAGTGTGCACTTACCACTTACTAGTAGAAGAATTTTTGGAATGTATTACAGTCCAATTTATTATAGCAAGCTACCAATTAGAAGGATACACACAGTATTTGACGATAAGTACTTGTATACTGAAGTAATTTTGATTGCTGGACACTGAAAATTTCACATATAGACAAAATAGAAAAATTGAACCAATGAGGAAAACTGGTATGGCAGTTTATGTATGTTGTTATACATAAATCTATAAGGATAATCTAAGCCTACCTTCTGATGGGCCTATGTATATAAAAAATGTTTCTATATAGGGATGTCTTAAATATATGTTTATACATTAATACTGAGATCCCTTTAAGTGCAAGTGACCACATCTGAGATTTTAATTACTTACCACATAGCCATTTCATTTTGTTCATTTTTACCCGCTGTGGTAAAGGGGCCTTGATGTGGCAAATCAGCACCACTGCTACTGCAAGGCCCCTTTTACTGCAGCTTAGTAAAAGGACCTCTAAATTTGCTGATGACACAAATGTATTCAAAGTTGTTAAAACAAATCCTTTTTAACCTTACAGTACAATCTCAATCTCAATATATTTTCTTTTTATTTATTATTTATTGCATTTGTACCCCACATTATCCCACCTTTTTGCAGGCTCAATGTGGCTTACAGAGTAGGGTTATGTTAAAGTCAGTACATGATTAAAATACAGTTGATCAAGGGCTGAGGTAAACAAGGAGTTAGCTAAAGTCAGTACATGATTAAGAGATAGTTGATCATGAGCTGAGGTAGATAAGGCATTAGATGGACAGATGCTGGGTGGCTTATGTGAAGTGTTTTAGGTGTGCTTGGGTGGTTGGGGATGATTAGTATCATTGAGGGTGACTTTTGTAAGCTTTGTTAAAGAGGTGTGTTTTCAGAGCTTTGCGGAAGCTGGTTAGATTGTTCATGGTTTTCAGGGCCTTGGGTAGCGCATTCCAAGACTGTGTGCTTTTGTATGCAAAGGTCGTTACAAATGTCATTAAGGGGTCCTTTTACTAAGCCATGGTAAAAAGTGGCCTGCGGTACTGTAGATGCATGTATTAGGCACACGTTGGGCCAGTTTTTACCACATCTACAAAAAGGGACGGGAAAAGGGCCTGCGGTAAAAATGAAACCAGCGTGCGCCCAAAACCAGCCTGAGCCCTTAATGCCATCCGTTCATCTAGCAATAAAGGATCACGCACTACATGTGTGGTGACCGGTTGGCGCGTGCCAAGTGTAGATTACCGCCGGAACAGCGCAAATAGGAAGAAATAAATAAATAATTCATCCAGGCACACCAAATCTGCAATTACTGCCAGGAGGGTGCACTGACCTGGCAGTAGTCTCATTTTGGTGCATGTTGCACGTGCGTAGAGCCTACCATGGCTTAGTAAAAAGGCCCCCTAAATAAAGTAGCTGAAGAACGAATAATATCCTTTGTGTCTTCAAGGAAGGCTGTCAAATTTTTGTCCAAGTATTCAAAGTTGTTAAACCACAAAGAGGATTATGAAAAATTGCAAGAGACCCTTACAAGACTGGGAGGCATCCATATGGCAGATGACGTTTAATGTGAGCAAGTGCAAAGTGATGCATGTGGGAAATAGGAACTCAAACTATAACTACGTGATGCAAGGTTCCACATTAGGAGTTACCACCAAGAGAAAATATCTAGGTGTCATCGTTGATGATACGTTGAAACCCTCTACTCAATGTGCAGTGGAATCTAAGAAAGAAAATAGAATATTAGGAATTATTAGGAAAGGAATGGAATGGGAAAACAAAAATGAGGATGTTGGCTCCATGGTACAACCGCACATCGAATACTGTGAGCAATTATGGTCACCACATCTCAAAAAAGATATAGCAGAATTAGAAAAAGTACAGAAAAGAGCAACAAAAATGATAAAAGGAATGGGATGACTTCCCTATGAGGAAAGGCTAAAGTAGCTAGGGCTTGAAGAAGAGACGGCTGAGGGGAGATATGCTAGATATCTATAAAATACTAAGACTAGGGGGGCCCTCAATTAAGCTACTAAGTAAGAAATTTAAAACAAACCATAGAAAGTATTTCTTCACTCAGTGTGCAATTAAACTCTATAATTCATTGCCAGAGAATATGGTAAAAGCAGTTATCTTAGCAGGGTTAAAAAATGCTTGGATAATTTCCTAAAATAAAACTCCATAGGCAATTATTAAGATGGACTTGGGAAAGCCACTGCTTATTTTTAGGATAGGCAGCATAAAATCTGTTTTACTGTTTTGGGTTTTTGTCAGGTACTGTGACCTGGACTTGCCACTATTGGAAACAGAATGTCTTCTGAAAGCAGCCCAACTTGAATCACACATGCAGTCTCACTCAAGACTCCGACATGGCAAGCATTTCGTGACTCCCTAGCTGCTGCGTCAAAGACAATTTATAGGTGCTGTTCAAAAACACCTTCGTTCACCATAAACTTCTCTGCCATCAATTACGCTGCATATGTTTCTCTGCCATCAATGAGGCTTTTCCTATCCCATGTAGAAACGTTGTTTATTAAAATAAAATTAGATTAACCCCCCTGTTTATAAAACTGCACTAGCAGCTGCCTCATGGCAATGCTGACACATCTCATTCAATGTGAATGGGCTATGTTGGCATTGGCGCAGCTTTGTAAAAAGGTCGTAAAAATATTAGCTGATTAAGAAAAATTGGTATATGTGACTTTTGAGAAGACAGCCTGAAGATTACAGTGCATTTTGTTTGGCAGTTTGTCTGATATTTATACCACTATTCTCTCTTATTTTTGAGCACATAATGTATAAAATAATAACATTTTATTTATTTATTGTTTTTATTTGTTGCATTTGTATCCCACATTTTCCCACCAATTTGCAGGCTCAATGTGGCTTGCATTATACCGTAATGGTGATCGCCATTTCCGGAAAGAAATTACAAGTAGTATCGCCTTAAAGGGAAGTCTCATACATAGTGATGTTACATTGAGGTTCCTGAATTGTATAGTGAGTAATAACAAAAGTTAATAAGCTATGGCACATAATCTTTAAAGTGACAAAGTGCTATTCTGTAACAGGATGTTACTAATGGCCCTGTTTACTAAGACGTAATAGCGTTTTTAGCGCGACTAAAAATTAACATGCGCTAATGCTAGAGACACCAATATATTTCCTATGAGTGTCTCTAGTATTAGCTCACGCTAATTTTTAGTGTGCGCTAAAAACAGCATGCCTACAGTGCGGCTTAATAAACAGGGCCCTAAGTTAAGAGTTAAAAGTTGAAAAAAAAACCTTTAAAACATTTTAAAATTAAAACTGGAAGGTTTTCTTGTGCCAATGTTTGATGCGAACAGGATCTGAAAAAATATATAGACCTGCATTTTCTGAGTCTTTTTCCTTCGCTATAATGAGATATTGTGAAATTAGTGCTGCCTTGAAAGGACACTGAACATGATTAGTGAAGTGTATATTTTGTGGTTTTACAGTATATGTAACCTACAAAGCATGGAAGTGCAAGGGAACATGCATATGGGCGGAGTATAGATGGATATGGGCAGAATACTGTATATGAACCCGCTGCTTTTGGGCACCCGTATTTATACCAAATCTCTTGTTGTTGTAACTGTGGCCATGTAAATGTTTGACACACCTATGCCAGGTTATGAGACCTGAGTGTCCAGGTGCCTTTACAGAATATATTCTCATTCTGTGGCATCAGGGCACCAAATTGGAGGCACCCAGTTGTATAATTGCCTCTATGTTGTTTATTGTAAAATATTTAATTACATGCCTTTTTCAACAGTATGAAGCATAGCAAAATAAATAAAGCGTCAAACAACACATGTATAAAACCAATTTCACATTGGTAATGCTAGTTGCTAGCTGTATATGTATCAGGATTTCTCAACAATTTTGAGGAATGGATGTACCTTTTTTGTTACCTTCAAATTTGCAACCGACTGATTTGTTACAGATCCTCACAATAAACTTATCTGTTGTGGTAGCGTGAAACTAAATGAGGTTTTCAATAAAAATGAAAGCAACAGAATTAAAGTTCAGGAGAGATTGTAACAATTGGCAAGTAGAAGCCACTCATCAGTCACTGAAATATGCATGAAGTGGGCCATTGAGAGATGAAGACCGCAGCCAACAAAGTCAACATGTAAGGCATGATTACTCAGTGGCATATGCTAATTGTACCCTTATAATAATAATTCAAATTTATTGCAGTGTTCAATTATGCCCTACACAATTTTCAAGTAAACAATAGTGGCAGGCATTTCTCTATAAATTTTATCTTGAAGACACAAACTTAAGCCTATCATCGTACTGATTGTTAATGAATTTGGCAAAGCAGTCTTGTGCTAATGGGCTAAAGCAATTGATTTTCTGTGTGTTATTAAATCTTTGTTTCACATAATATTTTGATAGCATTTTGATGTTTATTTTCCTACTGGGGTTTTCTTTCACTAAGAAGGCAATTTTTAGAACATATGGGGAGGTTGCAGACCTGTGGGTATATTTGACCAACATGCCTACAAGATGATTTTTAAAGGGAAACTCTCATCTATGTCTTGTCTGCCAGAGTTACAGGGATCTTTTAAACTGCATTCTTTGCAGATACAGGTTACATAGGTTAAAGCATGTTCTATGATTTCAGAATCTCAGCATATGTTTCAATTGACCCAATTAAGGATAGTTCATTTCTGAAGCACCCATTTGCCTATGGAGATTACATTACATGACATTTCTAATCCACATTAAATTCAATGTGTTTACAGATTAAATGGAAACAAATCAGATTACAAATACTCAGTGAAAAAAATCCCTATAACATAATATCAAGGTGACAGAAATTTAAAGATTAAGGTTTCTAGCATTTTGCGAAATATCATATTTTTCCTTGGATCTAATATCTAACATAACACAAATGAATTTACCACCATAACCATACCAAATTTTTCCCTTCCCGTCTCAAACACACTGAAAATCCTTGGAGTCACCATTGATCGAAATCTCACACTCGAAAACCACGTGAAGAATACAACTAAGAAGATGTTTCACTCCATGTGGAAACTCAAAAGAGTAGAACCTTTTTCCCAAGGAACATTTTTCGCAACCTGATACAGTCTACACGTCACCTGGACTATTGCAACACACTCTACTTGAGCTGTAAAGAACAAACTATCAAGAAACTTCAAACAGCCCAGAATACCGCAGCCAGACTCATATTTGGAAAAACAAAATATGAAAGTGAAAAACCCCTAAGAGAGAAACTACACTGGCTCTCATTTAAAGAGCGTATCATGTTCAAAATCTGCACGATTGTACATAATTCCTTACAGATAGATGAATCAATCCCTTCTTTAAAAGTTGCCCAAGCAGAGCTAAAGTTCAAAAGAGAAAACCAGAAGACATAATAACCTCTACAATTTTTCTATAACATACCATTTTGTTTTAAAATGCTGTATGTGTGGCAGGAGACAACAAACATGGGTAAAGCCAATACTTTTGAACCCCATCCGTACCATCATCATATGACTCTTACCATACTGCAATACCTTGTGCACACCAGAAGCTAATAAATTGGAAATAAACATGTATCTCAAAATGAGCGCAGTTTTCAAGCAAGAAGGAAGGTTACCTTAACTGGAGATTGCATTTGTTCAGCAGTCATTTACCTCCTAATTCCATACATTTTAATGCACAATTTTATGCTTAGCATGCAAAGTTATACATGCAAGTTATAGAATAATGTCAGTTATGCACATAACAAATAATTAGATGCTAATTGGTAATTACAACCAATTGTTAGCTAAGTTTTTGTTAATTGGCACTGTCACAAAATGCCTAGCCACCTGCGTGGGGCTACTCCACGGCCACTTGGATGGTCTATCCCAGCACAGCTCAGGTCTGCCTACACCTGCCGCTTGTGATCTACACTAGCACCCTCCTCCCACTGCCTCTGGTTGAGTCTCCCACTCTCAAATTATCCCCAGTGATTTCTAGGTTACTGGGGCCACACTCCAAGTGGTCCCACTTCTAGGCATTGGGATATCAGCTAAGCTATTTAAGGAGCTATTTTAAAAGCACCTAACATTTATGCTAATAAATTACATAAAGGAAAGAGGAAAAGAAGGCCACTGTGGTTCTTGAACGTAGTAGCAATAAAGGTAAGGGAAAGGAAGTTAGCCTTTATACGATATAAGATGACTCAGAAAGAGGAAGACAGGCAAGAATATCTGGATAAGCTAAGAGAAGCTGGAAAAGCTATCAAGAAAGCAAATAGGCAAATGGAAGAAAAGCTAGCTAATATGGTAAAACTGGGGGATGAGACATTTTTCAGATATGTAAGCAACAGGAGGAAATGCCAAAATAGCACTGTCAGGTTCAAAGCAGAAGGGGAGGAATAAGTGGAAGCTGATAAGATTAAAGCTTAACTGCTTAACAATTATTTCTGTTCTATGTTCACAGATGAAAGGGCAGGGGTAGGATCACAGAAAATAAATGCAAAAGGGGATGGATGTATGATAGACCAAGACCCGTTCTCGGAGGACAGTGTTCATGAGGAACTAGCTAAACTAAAAGTAGACAAAGTGATGGGGCTTGATTGGATACATCCGAGGGTACTCAAGGAACTCAGAAAAGTTCTGGCAGCTCCGCTGACTGACCTCTTCAATGCTTCCTTAGAGTCTGGTGATCCCGGAGGACTGGAGAAGCGTGGATGTGGTCCCTTTGCAGAAGAGCCGAAGTAAGGAGGAGGTTGGGAATTACAGACCTGTCAGTCTGACCTCGGTAGTGAGTAAACTAGTGGAAACGCTTCTAAAGCGGAGAATTGTGAGGTTTCTCATATTGAATGGAATGCAGTACACGAGGCAGCATGGCTTCACTAGAGGCAGGTCTTGTCAGACGAATCTGGTTGATTTTTTCAACTGGGTGACCAAACAATTGGACATGTGAGAGGCTCTGGATGTACTGTATTTCAGCAAGGCCTTTGACACAGTTCTGTACAGGTGACTCATAAATAAACTGAGTTCCCTCGGTATGGGACCTAGAGTAACTGACTAGGTTAAAAATTGGTTGATCGGAAGGAGACAGAGGATAGTAGTAAATGGAGCTTGCTCTGTAGATAAGGATATTATCAGTGGAGTACCTAGGGCCGGCTCTTTTTAAGATCTTTGTGAGTGATATTGCGGAAGGGCTGTCTGGTAAGGTTTGTCTCTTTGTGGAGAGACAAACCTTACCAGACAGCCCTTCTGCAATACCAAACTATGCAACAGGTTGACACCTTAGAGGGTGTGGATGACATCAGGAAGGACATAGCAAAGCTTAGGAATGGTCTGATATTTGGTAACTAAGATTTAATGCTAAAAAATGCAGGGTCATGCACTTGGGTCACAAGAATCCAAGGCAACAGTACAATAAAGGGGATGAAGTGCTTCTGTGTACAAAGGAAGAGCAGGACTTGAGGGTGATTGTGTCTGACCTTAAAGTGGCCAGACAGAAAAAGCAACAGTCAAAGCCAGAAGGATGCTTGGGTACATATGGAGAGGGATGACCAGCAGGAAGAAAGAGGTGGGTGCCCTTGTATAGGTTTCTGGTGAGACCCCATTTAGAATACTGTGTGCAATTCTGGATACCGCACCTACAGAAGGATATAAACAGGATGGAGTCAGTCCAGAGGGTTGCTGTAAAATTGGACATAAAACATATAAGAACAGGCTTATGAACCTCAATATGTATACACTGGAAGAGGGGAGAGAAAGAGGAGATATGATAGAAACATTTAAATAGTTCAGGGGCATTAATATACAGGAAGAGAGCCTTTTTCAAATGAAGTAAAACTCTGGATTCAGAAGGCACACAATGAAGTTAAGAGGAAATAGGCTTAGGAGGAATCTAAGAAAGTATTCATTTACGGAAAGGGTGGTGGAAGCGTGGAATGGCCTCCTTGTCGATGTTGCGAATACAAGGACTGTGCCAGAGTTTAAGAAATCATTGGACAAGCATGTGGGATCCCTTAGGAAAAGGAGGAATTAAGGGTTGCAGAGGATGAGCAGACTGGATGGGCCATTTGGCCTTTTTCTGCTGTCATATTTCTAAGTTTCTATTTTAAGCATATTCTATATACCACTCCTAAATTTAGGTGCTGCTTATAGAATACGCTTAGGTGGAAATTTATTCTGCATGGATTTTTCAAGTTCCATGTATAGAATCTAGCCCTGTGTGGGTTAGTCACTGAAAATAGACACTTATCTTGTGTACTAATCCTATCTCAATGGATGGTCGCTCAGTCTTAGCAGGAAGAAGTAAATAACAGTGTGGTCCCGACGGACCCATTTCACTTTCAGCTTCTTCTGGAGACTTCACTGTACCTCAAATCTGCAAGCCAAAATATCATAATCAAGCTGAGAACCCAAACAAAGGAAAATGAAAGAGAGTAATTCTAAAATTCTGACTCAAACATACTAGTGGGTTATTTCTCTTCTGTGAGACATCTAACTAACCAACAAAATGGTGCCTGCTTTCAAAAGGATGCCTTACACACAGCAACCAATCAGGGCAGGATTCGTCTTCCTGCTAAGACTGAAGACCATCCATTGAGATAGGATTACCACAAAGATAAGTGTCCATTTTTCAAGTTTGTATGACACAAGTGTGATGAAGATTTTGGGCAGAATATCTGGACACTTTTCATTTTTGATTGTCTTTAAGGAAAAGTGGAGGTTTTCAACCTATGATTACTGTGTGCTTCTGGGTTCACTGATTCAGTGATCCCTCCTTTTATGACGTTTGCCGCAGTCGTATGAGGTCTTTTTTCTCCCTTAATCTAAAACACTAAAAAAAATAAGGGAATAGTGTTGGCATTTCAATGCACCAAAAATATCAGTATTGAAAAAAAAAAACGGTATTCTATAAGCCACATTTAATGTTAGATTAGGTTTATAGAATAGCACTTATGCCCAAGAATCGTACCTAACTTTAGGTGAAGCCATTTGCACCAACTGAAATGTAGTGCATTTCCCCCCTCATTCTTTAACAACACATGGAAATGTTAGGAATGCTCCCATTCTGCCAATGGCCCTCGCATTTCTGCGCCTCCTTTTTGAACTCACATGTAAAATTTAGTAGTGGATCCTGAGCCTGAATTTAAATTCATAATGTCCAATTAAATCTAATTAGTGCCAATAATTTATTGTTAAAATGCCTATTATTGGCCCAAATTAGCTCATTATTTAATTAAATTGGGCACATGCACAAATTCTTGCACACAATATTTAGTGACTTTTGTAGAATTATAGGGATAATTGCCAATGAGTGGCACCAATCACACACATGAAAACTATTATTCTATAACTTACGTGCGTGATGCCTATCTTTAGATGACAATTTATAGAATTGCCCTTAAATCCTTTAAAAGGTTACCCCCTATGTCCTTATAATTACTCAACATCTGTAGTTACTGTTTCCACATTTCCTTATAACTGATCTCACATTTTATGACATAAATGTTTAGGAAATGTCAATTTTAAAACATTTACCAGTTATTTTGCTATAAAAAGAACAATTCCAGATATATCCACCACATTTATTTCATTTAGGACCTAGTCATCAGGGTCTCTTTTCACAGAAAGAGTTAAAAAAAACAAACAAATAAACAAAAAAAAACCCTCTTACCAAACCAAGCCTATAACAATGTAAAATGAATGAGATCAAAAATGCAGCTTCTGAGAATGTACACATAATTGAAAGGCACAACTTGTTCAACTGCGTGGAACAGACAGTGAAGTAGATTGACTAAAAATAATTTTGTGGTCTAGAGTTTGAATATGGGTAAGGATTTATATCTTAAGAAGGAGCATTGGAGATACTGTTCATGAACTCTCCTGTTTATGCTTTATTAGTTAAGACGTGCTAATTGCTCTCCATTAGTGCTCAGTTGCTCTTTACCTTGGTTTTAATAATGTAATCAAGGCAGAGCTATTCAGGGATGATATGCATATGAATAGAAAGGGTGTAAGCAATGCTAAAAGATCCATGATGTTATTCATCAAACTAGACTGGATGTATTAGAACCTGCTCAAGATGTCTAATTTCTCCTCTGCTATAGTGCACCAGGGTTAGTGCACCTTTTCTGTGCTTAAACCTTTACTCATGATTTAAAAATAGCCCACACTCCATTACATTGGGGAAGGGCACACTAAGCACATCCCTTCACAATAAGAAATGGTTGGACAAAAACCAGTTGGATTGTTGGGAGTGGGAGGAGTTGACTGTGGGGATGTTTTGAGCAAGATAGGAAATGTGAGATAACATTTTAGAACTGGGCAGCTAGCAGTGAGGATCAACAATGACAAGGAAGTTTTTATGCCCATCTACTTCCAAGTTTAGTTGAGTTGGGGTGTTGGTTAGGAAGTTAAGGGGTGTGGGGGCTTCTTAGGAGCAGGGGCATAGCCAGACTTCCGTGGGAGGGGGGTCCAAAGCCCGAGGGGAGGGGGCACATTTTAGCCCTCCCCTGGCACCGCCCCCACGTCTTTTCCGACCCCCCTCCCGCCGCGAACCCTCCCCTGCCACTGCCTACCTTCACTTTTGCTGTCGGGGGACCCCACTCCCCGCCAGCCAACGTCCTCTCCATCCTGCTCCTGCTGTTGCATGCATTGCTGATGTCCTGCACGTTGTACGTGCAGGACGTCAGACTCAGAGAACATTCTCTGAGTCTGACGTTGCACATACAACATGCAGGACGTCAGCAATGCATGCAAAGGTCACTGAGCTGAAGCCTTCATACCAGGGGCGTAGCCAGACAGCAGATTTTGGGTGGGCCTAGGCAAGAAGTGGGTGGGCACCAAGCGTTCTCCCCCTCTCACCAAACAAATATCTCAGCTGGTGGGAAAATGCTTCTCTCCACTTTGGCAGTCTGCAGCAGGCATGTGCTGAAAACTGAGCATGCGCAGGTGCCAGTATCATGGAGAGCAGCATTTTTTGTTACCATCGGAGGGAGGTTTTCAGCTGGCGGAGCTAGGGATCACCACTAGCTACTGCTAAACATGTGCTACTGTTGGATGGGCCTGAGCCCTAAGTGGGTGGGCCCCAGCCCACCTAGGCCCACCTGTAGCTACGCCACTGCTTCATACTCAAACTTCTCCTACCTTTCTAAACCACTTCTCCCATAATGTCTCATTCCTCAGCCCTAGCAATCTATCAGTATGGAGATGGGCTTAGCCAAGTTAATTGAACCCTTCTCTAACTGAATTAGCTATAGACTATGTTAAATCACTTTGAATATTTACCTTTTTATGGTTTTTTGTGTGATGCTGAATCTTTATGTCAACTCAAAGCTGGTGTAAAGATGCAGTGTGGGAGCAGAGGCTGATCAGAGGTGGTGTGGCATTTCACCTCAGATCATTGAAAAGTCTCAGACCCCCCGACTCCCTTCCCAAAGCCCACAAATAGTAGTGGCATCCCTGACTCTGCAAATGTGATGAGCTCCCCGAATCAACCCAAGTAACATATGGTCTGTAGTCCACCCCCACCCATATACCTGTAAGTTATTCAAAAAGTGCAATGTTCTCTCACTGGCTTCTCCTTTGACTGTAGCTCCCATCACTTTTCCTAAGAGTCTTCTTTCCCTCTCAAGTGAGCTTCGCAGAGAACAAGTAAAAACAGGTGCTGTTTTCCTGGCTTCAGAGACTACAGTGTTGCAGAAAACAAATAGATTTTCGTATCATGCTGATTCCATTAGTTTAGAGGTATATGAACTGGAAAAATGGCCTCATTCCTCCAGAAATGAATGCACATCCCTAATAAGCACAGAGAATAAAGAGGTTCTAGCAGCACAGGTTTTAAATGTTATAAATGATTCCGTAATGAGTGGTGGGCTGCCAGATGAAAAAGTGGGTATTATAGTATAATATATTGAACATGCTAATAGGAATGGCAGGCGATTCACTCATCAATCAGGCTTTGATAACAAAATTAGCAGTATAGTAATAATGGAAATAGAGGTAATCATGCAGCTATGTTTGACTGGTAGAATTAACTAGCAGCTGAGTCTTTTTGGTAAGCAATGAGAACAGTAATACCTCATATTGGAACCACAAACATTCACATAACCACGTCTGTATTGTGGGCGACGCAGGAGACATACATGGCTGGATGATTTGGCAACAGCCATACAAGTACTGAAAGAAAGATAGACACAGCTATGGTTATGGGACTTAACTATAAACTTGATGTATAGTATAGTATAATAATAGCTATGGGGCAATTCTAGAAAGTGCTGCCTAAATGTAGGTGTGAAAAGAAAGCACACTTACCACCTGATTCTATAAAGTTGCACGCCAACATTTCCAACTAGCAGGCAAGTTATAGAATAGTGCCAGTTGTGTGCCTAACTTAATTTTTAAATTAGATACCAAAAATAGCCCTGTGTAAACTGGTGCTAATTGGTATATAAATTCTAATGTGTGCAGTCAAAAAAGGGGCATGGTCATGGATGTGGAATAGGTGGGTTGTGGGCTTTTCAAAAAACTATGAACACTATTATGGAATACACTCAATCTGTGTCTAACTTAGGCACAGGTATTTAGGCCTGGTTTTAGGTGGCCTAAGTGGGTGTACCTACATTTTAGTCGTAAGAATGGCATGTGAGCATATTCTATACCTATGCCTAACTTTAGGCATAGTTTATAGAATCACACTAACTGTGTGGTTTTTCAATGCCAGTTTTTAAGACACCATTTATAGAATTTGGCCCTTACGGCTAGATTCTATATATGGCACCTGAAAAATCCATGTGGAAGACGTTTCCGTCTTAGCATATTCTGTAAGCAGCACCTAGATTTAGGTGCAGTATATAGAATATGCTTAGTTGATATCCCAGCGCCTAGAACTAAGTGCATCCATTTACACCAAGGGAAATGTGACATAAATACCGGCGCGTAGATTTAGGCATAGAAAGGCATATTCTATAACAGTGTGTGTACATTTTGGAATGCCACAAAATGCCCATTTTCCTGCCCATTACCATGCTCCTTTTTGGCTCCATGCATTAGAATTTAGGTGCTCTGCGTTAAAGAATATACTTTGCGAGTTATGCGTGTAAATTGTAATTATTGCCAATTAGTGCTCAAGATTGCTAAGTGCTGTTAAAAATGTTGATTTGCTTGTTACGCCAATTAAGTTATGTGCATTGTTATAGAATATGTTTGGATTTTGGTGCAGAACGCTAGGCATGATATATAGAATCCGGAGGTTAGAGCCTAAATGCTATGTGCAGCTACAAAGGGGGCAGGGTCATGGGCTGATCAGGGGCATGTTTTGCAGTTGTATGCACAAGAACACTATCACTTATGCATGCAAATGCCAACTTCAGGTGCAACCATTTAAACCAGCCTTTGGTATGGTTTAAATGCTCACACCTAAAGTTAGGTGTGCAAATGGCGACTTATGTTCTATTTTATAATAGAATTTTCATGCACAATTGCTGTTATAGAATTGGTGCTTAGCGCCCATATTTTTCTGCCTTGTTTTTGGCATACCTTCTTGATTCTACCCCTTAATATGTGAATTAGTTCACACTATCCCCCAAATTCTCAAAGAGCAGCAGTGGGATTTGAACCCTCGTTTCCCTGGTTCTCAGCTTGTTGTTCTAACCATTAGGTATAGCTAATGCAGATAATACATACTCTAAACATGTTTGGTAACTTAGCATTGAAACAAAAGTCAGCAGATTTCAAGCCTGATGGCCATTTGGCAACCTACCAAAAACCTGAGAAATCATTTTATGGTTGACAGTAACTACAGGATTCTTGTTACAATGCTGCTGAACACTATGTTAACATGGCCAACAGAAAAATGGACTGGGGAGCTAGGAATGACTGGGAGCCAAGTATTAAAGTACCATATATACACAAATACAAACAGATTTTTTGACCAAAAAAAGGCATCAAAAATTAAACTTCAGTGCCCTCCAGGGCCCTCCCTTTCCCGTGGCATCTGGCATTCCTGCCATTCCCCCCTTCCCAGGGAAGGAAGGAAAGCGAAAGGACTATTTACATATAAACCACTGGTTTATATTCGAGTTAACATTTTTCCCCCTTTTTTAGTGTTTACGTTTGCACTAGTCAGTGCTTTAAAAGAGATCGTTTACAGTACTACTACTACTACTACTTAACATTTCTATAGCGCTTCTAGGGTTACGCAGCTTGTGTGACTACATCTGCATGTGAATGACTAAGGTACATGTGAAATACACGAAAGTGGTCACATGGTTTATGACTTAAAGTATGCTCCCCTTTAGAAAATTAGCTTCCATTCTTCCAAGTTTCATTACAAGTGTCATTTGCGCCCTCACATTATAGAATACTAACATTTATGAGTTTGAATTTTACACATAAGTGCTAGTTGAATGCTAAGTGGTTTTCTATAATCTTAGCACATAACTTGCATAATGTACAAATGCAAGGGGCAATTAACGTGGGTGAGGCATGGGTGGGGCATGGGTGTCTCCCACAATTACATGCACATGTTTTAGGATAGCGTCATCATGCACTAAAGATCTGGATTTAGGTGTGCAAATATATGCCTACCATAAACATGGCATAGGTAGTTAATCTAAATTTTGGCTCCTAAAAGTCAAATTACACTAATGTTCGATAATAGAATCTAATCTATAATAGAATCTAAATGCCCAGATCCTGTTATAGAATTTGTGCATAGCACCTAACCTTTTGTACACTTTATAGAATTGTCCATGCTATCTTCCAGATTCCAAAATTGGGTGCGGATATTTGGGTGATGATCCAAGATGTGAGCTCAATTAAATTGGGTAAGAAGCCAATTAGTGTCAATAATTAGGTGCTAATTGGCACTAATGGGCACCAATTTGGAATTGGGCACACATTTTGCTATGTGCTATTCTATAACAATGCATGCCCAAATCCTATACAACCCAAAAGGGGATATGGCCATGGGAGGTGCATGGGCGTGTCAGGGGTGTTCCTAAAATTTATGTGCAGTGTTAAAGAGTACCAGGGATGTGTGCCCAAATTGGATGCCAGGAAACACACCTGGTTTCAGAAGGCATAGGTCCAGGCATCCAAAATTGGAACTCAATGCTAGTCTATTGTGTGCTGCTTTTGAATTCCATTTATTGAATCTAGCCCTATCCCCCAAATTCTATATATCATGCCTTAATTTCCATATGAAAATCAAAGAATATTCTATAACAGTGCATGTAACTTAATTGATTAACTAGCTAATCAGTGCTAATTGGATATAAAAAAGCAATTATCAGCACTAATTGGCATTAATTATGATTTTTGCACACAAATCACTAAGTGTATTCTATAACATGGTGTGTGTAAATTCCACATTGCGCAGTTGAAAAGGGAGTGGTTTAGAGACACGGAATGGGTGTTTCTAAAATCTCTGTGCATTATTATAGAATACACCCTCTCTGTGCCTAATATAGGCGTCAGGATTTATGCCAAGTAAAACATGGCCTAAATGGATGTGACCAAATTTAGTCATGTGGCAAGGCACTCGGCATATTCTATATACCGCACGGAAATGTAAGTCTATTTATAAAATTTAGGCATGCTTTAGAGAATACGTCTAGGCATGTTTTTTACCGCATGGATTTTTCAGTCACCATATACAGAATCTAGCTCTATATGTGTACCTTCCAATTTTGTTAAATAAAAAAAAACATATAATCAAGCATAATACTTGTACAGAAAAGTATAGTCTGACTCAACATTACAATGTTACTAAGAAAAAGAAACAAAAGAGAAAAGGAAAAAAATCATTTTTTTTGCCAGACAGTCCTCAAGTCCACTAATCTAGATCTAAGGTGTTAAACAATGGAAATATTTATAAAAAGAAAGCTATTTATTGGGACACCCCAATACTTTTTTAGTTGTTAAGAAAGCTGTAAGTTGAGGAGGATCGAAAAACATATACTTAATTGACTGGTATTTAATGATACATTTACAGAGATATCTTAAGAAGAAAGTAGCCCCCAATTGAAGGACACCAATTGTTGATGTATCTTCTGAGTTTCATTGGAGACGTCAGGAAAAATTTGGATTCTTAGACCCAAAAAAGTTTTGTCTCTATTTTTAAAGAATAACTTCATTAACTAGTTCTTGTCAAGAGTCAAATCAACTGTGGCAATCAAAGTCGATGCCACCACCAAATCATTATCTGAAGACTCCAATAGTGCTGAATCATCCATTTCCTGGTTGCCTTGATCTTGTTGACTCATTGATAATTTAGTAGGCAAATAGTATATTTGTGAAAATGGTGGAATACTTTCTTCAACCACTCCTAGAATTTTTTAATGTATTTTCTCAACATATCTCGTGGGGAGACTGTAAATTACTTAGGAAAATTAAGAAATCGAAGATTGTTACTCCTTGAAAAGTTCTCAAAGGATTCAGTTTTCCTCCTTAAACATGTTAGGTCCTTAATAATATTGTCTTGCCAAGAACGTATCTGTTGAATATCTTTTTCATATATTTTATTTTGTTGAGTTGAAGTCTCCACCTTCAAATCAATTTCTTTAGTTTTCTTTTCTAAAACAGATAATTCTTGTGACAGTTTTTGTATTTGAGGACAAAGTACTTTGCTTAGATCCACTATTAAAGTCCACAAACTATCCAAGGCTACTTCAGCGGGTTTAGCTATTGATATAGTGTATTTGGTCATTATTACCTCAGATTTGTCAGTGGAAATCTCTTGATCCATACCTGCAGTTTTAAAGAGAGAGCTAAAAGGTGCGTCAGACGTCAGCAGCGGCCATCTTGGATCGGGAACTTGTTTTCCATCTGTTTAATTTAATTTAATTTAAGCAATGGCCTATATATGAAATAATCTAGTTGGAATTTGTTTTAACCATTGTACATTAGAAATCAAAACGAGAACAACTTAGTAGTAATAGCAGTCCACAGTTATCCTCAGGAAATGTCATAAATTACTGCCTTGGCAAGTTGGTATGGCATGGTTGAAGTCAATGGTACTAGCTAAACCTGTCTGGAAAACCCCTAGGGAAATCATGCTTCTTCATGAATTGGTAACAGCTTTTAAATTGCAAGCACTAATAGATTAGTTACATTGGTCCATAGAGGATAATTAGATACATTGAAACTGGAAAAGTCATACAGTAGTTTGTCACCAGTGACATCAGAATCAGCAGGTGAGACGGCAGCCCCCCTGGAGATTCTGTCAATGACAGAGGATGTAAAAGCAGTGCAATCATTGAGGAGGACTCTATTGCATTCATTACATGATATTGGAGGGAAACCCCTCCCTCAACCACTTGAGGTGCTGTGTAGTCAATCAATGGTCCTGTGGATTATAGTACCAAACAGGATTCTGTTGTGTAGAATATACATTGAGCTGAGAATGCAAAATGTTAGCTCTTTTGATCTGTCGCAACTCTGAAGTGTCCTATATACTTACAAAGCATTGTTACTGAGGTGTGGTATCAAACCAGATGGAAAGATAAGTAAGGAAGTACTGGAAACAGGAATTTGGTCTGCAAATTGTGTAAGCAGTGCATACGTTACTAAAAGTATTGCCATGTATATATCCTATGAAGTTGTACAATGTTAGGAGAAAATGCACAACTGTGTTCATTTATCTTGCTAATTCTCTTTTACAAAAACATGTTTTCAACCAGAATATAACTAGACTGTGTAGTTTCCAAGGCAACAGACTGAAAAAGAGAGAGAGAGAGAGAAAAAAAAAACCCAAAGATTGGCAGTTGAACTCTGTGGTGGGAGGTGAATGGAAACAATGGAAGGAATAAAGTTATGTAGTCTATGGAGCTGGACATGTAAATAGAGACAGAGAGAAGAAAAGAAACCTCTAGATTTTAGGAAAAAAGTTAAGAACTTTGAGGTTTTGCTAAAACTAGACTGGGGAAAAGGGCAGTTAGCAAGAATCTATCTGATGTAAAAAAAAAAAGATCTCAGGAGTTAATGCATTCCCGCCCCCCCCCCCCCCCCAAAAAAAAAATAAAAAATATGGCACTAAGATTTCCATGCAGATTAGATTATGAGCCAAATAACTGCAATTAATTGATGTAAAATAATCAATTATTTGCGCACGAATCTCCTGGCACTGTATTCTATAACCATGGCACTCTATTCTATAAACCAAAATCCCCTAGGTGTGGCGTTCTTAAAAGTTGCATGCAGGGTTATAGAATAGACTCATTTCCACGCCAAAATGCCTGGAGTTGGTTGCCAGCATTTACACCAGGTTCCAGCTGGCATAAATACCGGCACCCAACTTTTGGTGCGGAAATGGGTTCTAATCTCTAGTCTATTGACGGCGCTCAACCTGGAGAACCATTTATTGAATAGCGCTCCATGTCAATTTGGGGGGGGGGGGGGCGATATCTCGCTGCCATTTATAGAATACCCTCCTTTGTTATCTTTAAGTATAGAACTCATTTCCAATAGTATTCACGGCTGTTTCTGGAAATGCAAGCAACCTGAAAGAAAATAGCAACCAATGAGATTCTGTGCTTTGCTGCACTGAGAAGAACTTCAGAAGTTTATTTGCTCTGTTATTGATTGTCCTTGTGTTTGTGGTCTTGTTTTGAAGAAGGAGTCTTTTGTGAAACACCTGTAAGGAAGCAGTAAAAAAAAACAATGGATTTGATGGCACAGAGAAATACAGAAAAGAAAAGCTGTATTACATGGAACATTAAACCTATAAGCAGTGGCATTTATGTAATGTATTCAGCTGATTTTGTTCCACTTACACGCATAGGTGCCAGATTTCACAAAATTGGAATTCCAAGTGAAACTATTTAGGGAGCCAAGTTTCAAAACTCTAATTTTTGGCTTCTTGGAGTTGTTTTAAACACCAGAGTGGTATGCATAATTACATTTTCAATCACGCATGTAAAGCATTAGTCCAAATAAGCAATTACCTGACACACATGAGTTGAAGCAGGTATACATGATGATGTTCATTTTTTTAAAAGTATGCATGTATTGCAATAGAAAAAAGGAAATGAATGCATACTTTGAAAGCCCACCCAGACCATGCTTAGAACACACCCCCTTCAAAATTGCCCATGCTTCTAAAATCACTACTTGTGTGTGTAGGCCAATTTTTATTTATTTATTATTAGGATTTATTTACCACCTTTTTGAAGCATTAGACAATTACAGCATTAAAAATATTCAAAAACAATACAAAGTATGGCATGGTATACTATACTACATACAATGTCAACACAATACACAATAGAACATTGTAATTGATAGTAAAGGGTAAAGCAAAGATGAAACCTATAGATAGGTAAGAAAGTAGGAAGAGTTAGAGCAAGGTAATTGATCTAAAGAAAGCTGCACATGAGGTCAGAGAAATGGTTAAATATTATCTCAGCTAGGGTAGGAGTAGATAAACATGTCCTGCTGAAATATATGCAGCCCGAGTCACTCCTTGCGTGTGTGAGTGAGACTAAAGAGTTAGTTAATTCTTCCATTAGAAGCCTGGTTGAGAAGCCAAGCTTTCACCTGCTTCCTGAAATAGAGATAGCCTTGTGTTCAGCGCAGCCTTTCAAGCAGTGCATTCCAGAGTGTGGGGGATACTCCAGAGAAGGCTCGCTTGCGGGTATCACATTGTGTAATGTCTTTTGGAGAGGGTGTGGCTAGTGAAAGTCCTTGGGAGGACCTTGGCGGTGTGTGGAGGATCAATTTATACATTTAAACCCACTATTTACATATGCCATTTAGACCTTCTAAAATGACCTCCTTAATCTGGAAGACTACAGGGGGCCATCCGCATTTGTGTTGTTTATGCTACTACTTCTAAATATGGCTGCCCCTCTGGAATGTTTACAGTGACACCAGCAAAGCAAATATTGGTGTGTGGTACTTCCCCTTTATTCTATCAGGTAAACCTAAACTTAAGTACCATTTGCATGCTTAAATATATAGGGGCCAATATTCAGACCATGGGAGGAACCAGGAAGTATAAAAGGAAGGGCCAGAGTGGGGTTAAGGAGGCCCAGGGAAGGAAAAGGTGAAGCCTCAGCATATGCCTTTACTGAATACTTCTAGCAGTTATGACCTGGTTGAAGACTTGTGAGCATTGTTCTGAGGTCTGGCTGGAGCCAGACCTGGAAATCCAAACAGAGAAGGAGAGAGACAACAAAACTGTGTTTGGGTGCGACAGTCACATGCCATAGACTGCGTTTTGGGCCCTGTTAGCCACAGGTCGATGCTAGGACTTTTCCACCTTAGTTCCTAGGCCTTTGAAGTAACAGGCCTCAGGTTTAAGTTAATAAAGCACTCATTTCATGTTTACCACCTTCTCTGACTGTGTTATTATGAAGGCCCACCCTCAAACTTTGCTTACAATATCACAGACATCAGTGGATGATCCCATCCCCAGCAGTTATTTTAATGGAATACACTCACTGGATTGCCTTCATTTTCTTTGCCCCATCACTTTGGAACATGAGGTGTGGATGTAGCCACTTAATTTTCAGAAAAGGATTAAATACATGGCTGTATACACAAGCTTTTTGGTCACAGCATTTTATTCCCATCACATGACTCTGGGCATCAGCACTGTTTTGTTTTCCTTTCAATTTTTAATCCTTCCTACTGTATATTTTAGTATTTTAATAATACCATACCCTCTGTCTTCGTCCTTATAATTTTTATATTGCCACATCTTATCGCTTTTTAAACTCTTTTTCATCTCTCAATTATCTTACTCTATGTTGATCTCTGCCTTCTGTTATTTTAGCTCTTACTTTTACATTGCAAATCACTTTGCTATCCCCAGAAAGGACAGCAAATCAAATTTTTAAATAAACTAAATTAAACATGTAAAAAGAAAAATCTGGCATACACAGATCCTGGTGCTTATTTTCTCTTGCTAGCAACCTGCTCCTGCCAAAATAAATGAGTTCCAATAAACCTAGTCCTTAAAGTCACTGGATATGTTATGAAAACCTCAAGGAATACATCCATCTAGAATTGGCAACCCCAGATATCAGTGAAGGTTTGAATCAGTCCCAGAGGGACCGCAGAATCACATTTAGAAAATAGAGGAAAATTGAGAGAATGGACAGCTGGTGTGTGTAGGATGTTTCATTTCATATCATCATTTTATATGTGCTGTAGGAGTGTAGCAAATGGCAAAAATGAATGCCTTTATCACAGTTGATAAGGTGTTGTCATGCCGACTGCTGTGATGAGCAGGCAATTAATTTCCTTCCTTTCAAATATCCTTGATTTTTAGGGACATTATCATTTTACAGGAAGAACTGTTTCTACCATCGTGGCATGTCATATCCTCCTTCTAAGTCTCCAAAACTAAAATGCCAACAACTAAAATGCATGGAATTTCTAAATACTTTGTTTGCTTTGTTCTGAAACCCTTAGTGGAGGGGTAATCTAATGGTGGCTACAGAAACCGGAAACCAGCAGAACCTTGTTCAATTCCCACTGCAGCTCCTTGTGAATCTGAGAAAGTCACTTAAGGCCAGATTCAGCAAATGTTGCCCAAAGTTAGGCGCCATTATGATCATGCTAAGATAACATTCTGTAAAGATGCTCCACACAGAATAGCAACTTGGCACACTTTCGGGACCTTTTACAAAGATGTGCTAGCGTTTACAGCACGTGCCAAGAATAAGCATGCTGTAAATGCTAGCGATGCCCATATATTCCTAGACTACTGAAATGCCTCATATGTAGGGTGCAAGGAAAACACACTAAAATCATTGCAAACTGTCCAGAACACGGCAGCAAGACTGATAGTAAAGAAGTCAAAATATAAAAGAGCAACTCCACTGCACTGGCTGCCAATCAAGGCAAGACTACTCTTCAAAGTGAGCACCCTCATTTTCAAAATATTATTTGGAATGGCACCTGAATATATGCTAGACATGATGAACTATCCCCGAGAAATGCAAGTCCAGAAACCAGAGGTTACCTAATTTTCCACCTACCCAACTGCAGAAACATAACCTATAAAACAATCTACACAGAAGGGTTTAGTTACCTGGGATCCAAATGGTGGAACTCAATACCAAAAGCCACAAGAAGCATAACTAACAATCTTCAATTCAGGAAAGAAATGCCTACCTCTTTAAAAAAGTCTATAGCTAGCTACATAAGCTATCAACATCCTACCTCTACAAATCTACCTTATCAAAACTATTCAGATAATCAGATAAACTACTGTCCTACCTCTATCAACGTCCAACCTTTACAAATCTACCTCATCAAAATTCTCCAGATAACTACATAAACTACCTCTTCAAAAATTCTATAGATAACTACATAAACTACCGATGTCCTATCCATGTCATAACGGTAAAATACAATTGTAATTCTCACCTAAAATGTAAATTGTAAGCCACTTTGAACTGAAACTTGTTTTTTGATAACAGTGGGATACAAAAATGCATAAATAAATAAAATAAAAGACCCCCTTTGGGCGTAAACACACTTACCAAAAGCTGGTGTAAATGCTCATGCCCAGTTAATGGAAGTTGCGGAAACAAATCCAAGTAGGCTGTAACATTGTGCCTAATTTCTGGGAATGCCCATGTCCCTCCCATGGCCATGCCCCTTTTTGAACTGCACGCTATAAAATTTAAGCGTGCATATTATAGAATAGGGAGTACTGCAAATGAACACAATTAGTTACAATTAAGTGTCAATTTACTCAAATAATTGTTAGTGCCCAAATGAGTAATTAGTTTATATGTGCATCTGCAATCTGTGCCTAAATTTGGACAATCTATACAGGATATAGGGGTTAACCCTCCATTGTCCCAGCTGCAAAATAAGTACCTGTATATAATATATAAACCGCTTTGATTGTAACCACAGAAAGGTAGTATATCAAATCCCATCTCCTTTCCTTTCCCTTACTGATCTGTGGTGGAACTGTTGCTTAGCTTGGTCCAGTTTACCAATATTTATTTTTGCAAGATCCTCAGGTTCAAGGGCTACTGACTGTCCTGCATGTGATCAAGCAAAGTAACCACAGCTGGCAGTAGCCCTCTTATGTTTTCCTAATAAAAATAAATAGAGCTTTATTGCTCCAAAGCTTTATGTTTTATTCAGTCAAATGCCATTAGTGATTGTTGGAAGTTCGGTTTGTAAATCAGAACTATGTGCATAAAGGATTGTATTTAATTCCTAGCTCGCATACAAAGCTTCTGATCCTGATCTTAGCCTCTCTGCCGTTTTTGAGCACTCAACTCAATGTGTTCACTTACGACAGAATTTTTCATCAACAATACATTTTCTGTTCTATTTACTTTGGTATTGTAGTTCCTTTCAAATTTCTTTCACATTTTGTTTTGTTGCAAATCGCTTTGCCATATATGCAAAAGGTGGTATATTAAACGAAATATGGCATAAACCATACATACTGGGAATAGTTAAGCTCTGGAACTTGCTGCTGGAGGATATGGTAACAGTGTTTAGAGTATCTGGGTTTAAAAAGGTTTGGAAAAGTCTATATTCTGCTATTGAGATGGACATAGGAAAGCCGCTGCTTGCCCAGAATTGGTAGCATAGAATGTTGGGTTGCTGCCAAGTACTTGTGACCTGGATTGGCCACTGTTGGAAATAGGATACTAGGCTAGATGGACCATTGATCTGTTCCAGTATGGCTAATCTTATGTTTTTATAAAAACTGGAGAAGTAAGGATTACACGTGGAGGGGTATTTTCGAACAGGGATGCCCATCTCTGAAGACGTCCCCGTAAAGGGGCGGGGCATCTTGTATTATCGAAACAAAATGGGCGTCCATCTTTCATTTTGATAATACGGTCGGGGTCGCACAAATCTCAACATTTAGGTCGACCTTAGAGATGGTCGACCTTAGAGATGGACGACCTCGGTTTTCGCCGAAAATGGAAACCGAGGATGCCCATCTCAAAAATGACCAAATGCAAGCCCTTTGGTCATGGGAGGAGCCAGCATTCGTAGTGAACTGGTCCCCATGACATGCCAGGACATCAACCGGGCACCCTAGGGGGCACTGCAGTGGATTTCACAAATTGCTCCCAGGTGCATAGCTCCCTTACCTTCGGTGTTGAGCCCCCCCAACGCCCCCCCCCCAAAACCCACTCCCCACAACTGTGCACCACTATCATAGCCCTAAGTGGTGAAGGGGGCACCTACATGTGGGTACAGTGGGTTTTGGGTGGGTTTTGGAGGGCTCACATTTACCACCACAAGTGTAACAGGTAAGGGGGAATGGGCCTGGGTCTGCCTGCCTGAAGTGCACTGCACCCACTAAAAACTGACATTTGAGGCTGGCATAGAGGCTGAAAAAAATGTGTTTTAAGTTTTTGTTTTTAGGGAGAGAGGGGGTTGGTGACCAATGGGGGAGTAAGGGGAGGTCATCCCCGATTTCCTCTGGTGGTCATCTGGTCAGTTTGGGCACCTTTTTGAGGATTGGTCATGAAAAAAATTGGACCAAGTAATGTCGGCCAAATGCTCGTCAGGGACACCCTTCTTTTTTCCATTATTGGCCAAGGACGCCCATCTCTTAACCACGCCCATCTCTTAACCACATCCCCGTCCCGCCTTCAGTACACTGCCGACACGCCCCCGTGAACTTTGGTCGTCCCTGAGACGGAAAGCAGTTGAGGATGCCCAAAATCGGCTTTCGATTATGCCGATTTGGGCGACCCTGAGAGAAGAATGCCCATCTCCCGATTTCTGTCGGAAGATGGGCATCCTTCTCTTTCGATAGTGGCCCTGTCATTTTTATGTTCTCACTTTTGGCTTATGTGACATTTACTTTCAATACAAAACAGTCCTTGCACATTGCCTAACTTTGCTCCATAGTATTTTTCCAGAGATTGCTTTCTTAGTATTTTAGCTTTTCATAACAAAGAGACACATTTGGAATGGATAATAACATAATTGCTAGGTTTATTACTATGAAATTTGCATTATTTTGTGTCTGCTTTGTATTGAAACTAATTAAATGAGAACCCTCCTTCCTAAAAATAAATAAATAAATAAATAAATAGATAAATAAATAAACGAACATGCTCTTTACATTTGACTTTAATCTTGAAGCACAGCAAGCATCTGAATCCGCTTGTGAAAAATACCCATGAATAAAACATGGAGAGAACTACTAGTAGTGTGCACATACATGTGCTTCAAGGAAAAAGTGCAAACCCTTTCTGACTCAGGGAAAAAAAAAGCAAATTTCTGGGGTTTTCCTGTTATCATTTCATGCCATGTTTATCCTGAAATATTTCCTGAATATTTTCAAATGAATGCATATTCTCATTCTAAACCCTGATAAAAGGGAAAAAATAAATCCATTAGAAAATAACAGACAAAAATGGATATATGATATTTATTTAACAGAAAATAACAACAATAAAGTCATTTTAGAAGCATCACATTGGTGATTCATATTACCAATAACATAGAACAGATGTAAATCAGATAATTTACTAGATTTTGCATTTTAGTGGTTAAGTACTGATAAAGAATTTCTGCAGATGGGGCTGCATGAGGGCCCGTGGAGGAGTCTGCCCAAAGTATGCCCCCGGGAACACCTACACACAAATCACAAAAACATATCTTTTTCAATAGCAGACTATGGACTTTTCCTCCAGGAACTTGTCCAAACCTTTTTTTAAAACCCAGATATGATTACTGCTGTTACTATATCCTCCAGCAGAGTTCCAGACCTTAACTGGCTTTCCAGGTCCTCTTGTCTGCTGGTCTGAACAACATCCCATTCTGTGCTAAAATTTGCAGTTATCATGGCTTAATACAGGATTCTACTGTGCAGTAGCTGCATATTTTAGGAAGTTCTTTTGTAGGGCACTGACACTAATTTTATTGAAGGTCGTGAGTTAATATTCACATTAGCATGTGGTACCTGCTGAGAGTTAATGTGGGCCATTTACCACCTTCTGTTTAGAAGGATGTAAGTGGTCCTGCATTAACTCTATTATCCATTTTGGACTAATTTCTATATATGGTTTCTGAAAATTCTGTGCGCAAAAAAAACACCTAGGCATATTCTGTAAGTAAATTTCCTTGCGGTATATAGAATAACACCAAGTGTCTCTCCATGCAACCAAATGCACTCACGGTCATTTACACAATGTTTTATTTGGCGTAAATCCCAATGCCTAAACTAGTTGCAGAGTGGGTGTACTCTATAACAATGCACAAACATTTTAGAAACATCCAAACTCTGCCCATGACCACACCCCCTTATGAACTATACGACTTAGAAGTTAGGTGCACCATGTTACAGAATACGCTTAGCGAGTTGTGTGCATAAATCTTAATTAATGCCAAACAGTGCTGATAATTACTTGTTGATGTCCAATTAACAGCACTGATTAGCTAGATAACCAATTAAGTTATACGCATTGTTATAGAATACGCTACGATTTCCACATGGAAATTAAGGTGCCATATACAGAATTCTGGAGTTAGCACATAGTAAATGTAACATGCTAGCTGGCTGCTTCCACATCCAATCTCCATTTATGCCACACCCCTGAGGGAAACATTTTTGAAAAAATGCAGTAATGCAATTTAACATGAAGAAACAGGCAAAATACTATAAAATCATTTAACACAGTAACACGGTAGCCTCTTTCTACACGTTATATGCCTGACAAGAGCTTAGGACAAAATTGAATATGTCAAGTCAAAAAATTGGCACAGAAAAATTATGCATGAAGCACTATTCTATAAAAGGACATCTGCACTTTATAGGATAGCACCTAAATGCCTAATCCTTGCCTAACTTAAGAGTAAATTCTGGTGCCTAAATTAGGCGTAGATCGGGTATATTCTATAAAAATGTATGTAACTGTTGGAATGCCCCCTAAACACGTCTCCTTGAAATTACAGACTATGGGCCCGATTCTATATATGACGCCTCAAATTAATGTGCGATAGGCAATCATGCCTAGGCGTATTATAAATACCACTAGTAAAAAAGGCCCGTTTCTGACACAAATGAAACGGGCACTAGCAAGGTTTTCCTCGGAGTGTGTATGTTTGAGAGAGTGTGTGTGTGAGTGACTGTGTGAGAGAGAGAGAGTGAATGTGCGAGTGTGTGTGTTTGACAGAGAGTGAGACTGGGTGTGAGTGTGTCTGTGAGAGAGAGTGTGTGTGTGAGATTGAGAGTGTGTGCAAGTGTGTATGTGAGACACAGTGTGAGAGAGAGAGTGTGTTTCACACAGATACAGTGTGTGCGAGAGAGAGAGTGTGTGTGAGACTGAGTGTATGAGACCAAGAGAGTATGTGAGTGACTGTGTGACACACGGAGAGTGAATGTGATAGTGTGTGTAAGAGACAGTGTGTGAGAGAAAGACATTTGTAAATTCCCTATGTGGTGAGTGTTTAGCGAGAAAAGTCTGAGTCCCCTTTAAGAGGAGCTTACCTGGACCTCGGGATGGTCCACGGGGGTTTTCGGGACTCCTGGGGTGCTCTGGGGTCTGGTGGGCACGTTAGGGGCTGTTTGAGTGTGCCCCTCGTTTTTCCGACCCTCCGGTTGGTCTGACGGTCTTCGGGGCCATTTTGAGTGTGCCCCATTCAGTTTTGTGACCCTCTGTTGGTCTGACGTCTTTGGGCCGGGTTTGGGCCCATTCAGAGGCTCCCTCGATGCTGGCCAGCGCTCTCCGGGTTTCCCTAGGCTTGCTCCAGCGTTCCTGGGTCCCGATTCAGGACCAAAGCAAGTCCTTGGGCAGGGGAGAGGAGGAGAAGCTGAAATCGTGGTAGGGGTGATTGGCGCGCCGCCGCGGAGCCAGAGGAGCTGGGTAGAGGGAAAAGCTGGCTGTCTCCGCTGTGCGCACATGCGTGATAGGGTCTGGAGAGCTCCGGTAGGCCCAGGGAAAGCCTGGTCCTCGATTTTTGGATTTTTCGGGCCCGCGACGAAGAGGAGCGTCGGAGGGTATTCAGGACCATTGGGAAGTTGGACAACCCCCAGGAAGCACGTGAGGGAGGCCAGGTAAGAGGTCCTATGGCCTTGGTTTAATTTAAATTAGTTTAATTTTTGAGTTTTTTTCCAATGTTCTT
The DNA here is from genome assembly GCF_901765095.1 of Microcaecilia unicolor. Classification (NCBI taxonomy): domain Eukaryota; kingdom Metazoa; phylum Chordata; class Amphibia; order Gymnophiona; family Siphonopidae; genus Microcaecilia; species Microcaecilia unicolor. The sequence continues at coordinate 454,754,209 of NC_044033.1, read as the reverse complement.
TGTCGGGCCTTCCCTGAATTTTTTAAAATTATTATTTTTATGGTCGGGGGGTCTTGGGGGATTGTTTAAATGGATTGAATACTTTAAAATTTTTAAAGTTAATTTTAAAGGGGTTTTTGGGGTTTATTTGGTGCGGAGAGTCGTGCGCTACTCCGGTTACGTTTTTTTTAGTTCCGTCAATGGCATTCGTGAGCGCACATGTTGCCGCACATACTTGGACGTTTTGGTGAACTTTTATTACATTTTTATGGGTTTTTTTGGTGGAAATAGTGAGAATTGGTGCCTGTTAATGGGTTTAAAAAAATAAAACATGGACTGGAGTCAGAAAAATATGAATTGGAAGGTGGAGTAATTTTTATTGAAGTGTAATATGATTTATTCTGTATTTTGTATAAAAATCCATTTTCTCCATATACTTTAATGGTAAAAATTGATTTTAAGATGGAGATTGACATAAAATTCCAAACTGTAAAAGCTGGCTAACATTCCAAAAGCTAGCGTTTGATTGGTGCTGGCAGGTCAGATGCCCAAGCCACAGTCCCGTTGCTAGGGAAACGGTGCTGGTGACAGGGGTAGAGGGACTGAAGGCTCAGGAGAGACAGGACCTGCATGAAAAGTGCTCTGCCTGTGTGTATAAGAGAGTAAGATTGAGGTTAAGGGAGAGAGCCTGAGTGAAGGAGAAGTTGATAAAAATAGGCAAGCTGATAATCACAGAACATCTGATTGGCATTTTGAGGGGTGTGCATGTGTTAATTTGCTGAGTGGTGGTACTGAGGCTTGCCTGAATTTGGGAATAAGCTGTAAACTGTATAATAGCTGCTGGTAGCCAGTGAATGTGACCAGTGGTAGTGGGTATTGTAGAAAAGAACCTGCTGGTCCTCAGCTCAGAGCCCTTTTCCTCGGTTGTCCCACTTCCTTAGGGATCTTTCCACTCAAAACCCGGCTCCCTGGGGAGACAGGCTGTTTCCAGCACCTTTCAATTTACAGCAAGGCTTTTAAACACAGTTCCACTTGCAGCAGGGCCTTTCCAAACAAAGCCCTAAATGTAGCCTGGCCTTCCAAACACAGTCTCAAAAAGTAGCAAGGCTTTTAAACACAGTTCCACTTGCAGCAGGGCTTTTCCAAACACAGCCCTAAAGGTAGCCAGGCTTTTCAAATACAGTATCACAAAGTAGCAAGGCTTTTAAACACAGTTCCACTTGCAGCAGGGCCTTTCCAAACACAGCCCTAAATGTAGCCTGGCTTTTCAAACACAGTCTCAAAAAGTAGCAAGGCCTTTAAACACAGTTCCACTTGCAGCAGGGCTTTTCCAAACCCAGCCCTAAATGTAGCCAGGCTTTTCAAACACAGTATCACAAAGTAGCAAGGTTTTTAAACACAGTTCCACTTGCAGCAGGGCCTTTCCAAAACACAGCCCTAAATGTAGCCTGGCTTTTCAAACACAGTCTCAAAAAGTAGCAAGGCCTTTAAACACAGTTCCACTTGCAGCAGGGCTTTTCCAAACACCGCCCTAAATGTAGCCAGGCTTTTCAAACACAGTATCACAAAGTAGCAAGGTTTTTAAACACAGTTCCACTTGCAGCAGGGCCTTTCCAAACACAGCCCTAAATGTAGCCTGGCTTTTCAAACACAGTCTCAAAAAGTAGCAAGGCCTGTAAACACAGTTCCACTTGCAGCAGGGCTTTTCCAAACACAGCCCTAAATGTAGCCTGGCTTTTCAAACACAGTATCACTAAGTAGCAAGGCTTTGCGCGGGCTCAAAGCCTCCGGGTCCCACCCTCTTGGTCAGCCTTTTCTCCTGACCTCCTCCCGCTTGACCCGGACAGCCCTCTATACCTCCTGCTCTGACTGAGTCAGAGCCAACAGCTCCATCGGTTCTTCAGGGACCTCCTCTGGCTCTCCTTGTTCCATTGCCTCTGGCTCCTCTCCTCCCCTCTCCTCTGGAGCCCAGTCCATTTTCTCCTCTTCCCTCCCCCTCTCCAGCTGATTCCCTTTTCCCTCATTAACCGGGTTCTGGGGTTGTTCTTTCTCCGCCCCTTTTTTCCACCACCACCTTTTCCACCAGGGTAGAGCTTCAGATTTCTCCCTTTTTGGTTGGCCCCCTTTTGGAGCCTCTGGGAGGTGCACCCTATTTCTCCCCCTTACCAGGTGCTCTCCTGGGGCTTTCTGGGACTTGTAGTGTTCTACTCTTATGTCCCTTTTTGGCAGGCTCGGAACCCCCACGGTGTCATCTTTCCCTTTTTGGTAGCTGGGGTTCCTCCCCACCCCCTTTCTTTCTCCAGACTCCTTACCATACTCCTTACAGTATGCAGCAAACTTGGTGGGTTCTCATTGACTTGCCATTGAGCGGGGTTGTGTGACCACCTTGCACCTATCCGCAGTGTGAATTAGCGCTGATTAAAAAATAAAGCAAGACTGTTGACTTTGAGGTGGAACCGTGTGCTTGTGAGAGCATTGGTCTGAGAAATGAATAGAGTGAATTTGACGACAGGCATTATATAACCTGTATTCCAGTTCTTGTTTGGGATGTGAAATGCAAGTGTGGTGATATGGTGTGACCAATTTAAATCCCAAAGTGTTCCTCATTAGGTAGGGGAAAAATAATTAGACAGGTCATTTTAGGGAGTTAACTATCTTTTGATTTTGAATGAGATGAGTGGGCCACAGTTTTAAAAACAATAGAATCCCTACAGAATTCCTAACAAATAGGGAGTTAGGGTTTTAAATCCTCTCAGTTAATTAAAGTACAGGTTCTGGGGCTGTTGAGCAACGCAGAAGGAGCAAAGCCAAAGCAGCACATGCACCAACATTTCAAGAAAGACCAAAGATTCTCCCTATACAAGAAAGGTCAACTAAAAGCACAGCTAAGTACAAGCATCATTGCCCTCAGCAGTTCAGAGACTCTACATTCATAGCCAAATACTTACCTTGAGGTGGAGGCGTGTGTTCATATTCAAGTGAGGGAGGTTTGACTCCTTAAAAAGAAAATTTCACACAAAGAATCAATTTCTTTAGTAATATTTCACAGTAAAAGTAAATTTTGAGCAATAGAGAAAATAAGCAATTGTAATACTTATCTGATTAGTTTGGTTGAGGATATTGGTTAGATGAAAATGTATTGATTGATTGTCAGCGTTCCTATTTTCTGAAGGTTAGAAAGGGAAATTGTTTCAGGTAAGGAATGCATGCATACAATTTCATTGTTGTGAAATGTGAGAAAAACATTTGCACTTTAAAATTAGCATTTTAACTCAATAGAATAACTACATCTTAATACAGCTGTTTTTAAAATCTATTTATTGCTGGTATTTATTGAATTAAAAAAACATCTTTTGCAATAAATCATTATAATCTAAACAGTAGTGTGCAATATCGTTATCACTTGGTAACACTGGAACCATCATCAGGGGAAATTCATTTAACACCTTAAATTGCACCCTATATAGCATATCCAGCATTGAATTTCCCCAATTTTCCTGTAAATTCCCTATGTGGTGAGTGTTTAGCGAGAAACCTTTCAGTATGATTGAATCCTTTTACCATCCGTTTTTAAAACCTCACCCATAGGGGATCTACACATTGACTGTGAGAGAGAGAGAGTGTGTGTGTGACGGAGATACCCCCCCCCCCCCTCTGGTGTCAGCCCCCCCCCTTCTCTCTGGTGTCTGAGCGTTACTGTGCAGGACGCTGAGCTCTGGCTGTGCTTCAAGGAACTGACCAATCCTATTTAATAGAATGCACCTCCAACATTCTGAAGCCGAGAAACCTTGTGTGGTTGGTCACTTCTGCTTGTGACAAACCCGGAAGTACGTGATGTCAATTCAGGAGATGGATACAGACAGCAGGAATGCCTCAGCCATGCAGTCAGCTTCAGAATGTTGGAGGTGCGTTTTATTATATAGGATGTGTAAATCTATGTGCAGTAAATAGAATATGCTCAGGTGTATTTCATGCAACTAAATCTATGCATGTCCGTTTATGCCAACGAAAAGCTGGTGTAAATCCCTGAGCTTAGATTTATATCCACTGTCCCATATTTTATAACAATGTGCATATATTTTGGAACACCTACGAAATGCCCCCTTTTGCCTGTGCTCAATTTAGGAGCAGTCCATTACAGAATACGCTTGCATAAATTCAAATTTTTTCAAATTAGTGCTCATTATTGCTTGTTAAGAGCTGTTAACAACACTTAACAGCTTGTTAAAACAATTAATCTACCTGCATAGTTATAGAATGCACCTAGATTTACACATGGAACCGTGCAGAACTCTATTCACATTTTTTAGGGGGTAGGAGGGAGTCAGTGACTGGGGGGGGGGGGGTATTTGGTGGTCACCGTTGATCCCGCTATATAGAATCTGGAGGTATAGAAGTTATGTGCACATCATTATAGAATATGATGTGTGCATAACTCCCAATTAAGGCCAATTGATTCCAATAATTGGTTCTTAACAGCCAATTACTGGCACTGATTGGCTCACTAATCAATTAAGTTGTGCACGCAAATTGGTTGTGCGCTGATTTGAGCAGGCAACTTCAGTGGCCACATATGGAATCCAGGGGTTAATATCCTTTAGTAAAAGGGCCCCTTAATTAGCTCCCTTTGTAGGCACTAAAGAAGACAACATACTATATATGTTTTTTAAACAAATACATAAGTGAAGGACAAAAAGAAAAATTTATATTTTATTCTGTCTCCTTTTTTTCTAACCACTTCATTAAGAACAAATTTAGCATAAACTAGCTAATTAAGTTTTTGTTTATAAACTATAAGGGCTCTAGTTTCAAAATTGAGCAAACCAAATGTTCAAGTAATTTAACGACTCTTGTTCTCATTTTATTAAGGGGCCCTTTTATTAAGCTAAGTTAGGTGCTAACACAGCTTAAAATGGTATTCCTTGCCAAACAGGACTATTACACCCAATTGACTAATTCTCTCGGCTCCAACCCTCGTCGTCTCTTCGCCACCCTTAACTCCCTCCTCAAAGTGCCCTCCGCTCCCACCCCCCTCCCCTCACTCTCTCCTCAATCACTGGCTGACTACTTCCACAACAAGGTGCAGAAGATCAACCTCGAATTCACTACCAAGCTACCTCTTCCTCTTCACCCTTTAACCCACTCCCTCAACCAACCAACCCAGGCCTCCTTCTCCTCTTTTCCTGATATCACCGAGGAGGAAACCGCCCACCTTCTTTCCTCCTCGAAATGCACCACTTGTTCCTCTGATTCCATCCCCACTAACTTACTAAACACCATCTCTCCTACTGTCACCCCCCCACCATCTGTCATATCCTCAACCTCTCTCTCTCCACTGCAACTGTCCCTGACTCCTTCAAGCATGCTGTAGTCACACCACTCCTCAAAAAACCATCACTAGACCCTACCTGTCCTTCCAACTACCGCCACATCTCCTACTACTACTACTACTATTTAGCATTTCTATAGCGCTACAAGGTGTAAGCAGCGCTGCACAAACATAGAAAAAAGACAGTCCCTGCTCAAAGAGCTTACATCTCCCTCCTACCCTTCTTCTCCAAGATACTTGAACGCGCTGTTCACAGCCGCTGTCTTGATTTTCTCTCCTCTCATGCCATCCTCGATCCGCTTCAACCCAGTTTTCGCCCTCTACACTCGACAGAAACGGCACTCACTAAAGTCTGTAATGACCTATTCCTTGCAAAATCCAAAGGTCACTACTCCATCCTCATCCTCCTCGACCTATCTGCCGCTTTTGACACTGTCAATCATAATTTACTTCTTGCTACACTATCCTCATTTGGGTTCCAGGGCTCTGTCTTCTCCTGGTTCTCCTCTTATCTCTCCCACCGTACCTTCAGAGTACATTCTCATGGTTCTTCCTCCACCCCCATCCCGCTCTCTGTTGGAGTTCCTCAGGGTTCTGTCCTTGGACCCCTTGTTTTTTCAATCTACACCTCTTCCCTGGGCTCACTGATCTCATCTCATGGTTTCCAATATCATCTTTATGCTGACGACACCCAGCTTTATCTCTCCACACCAGACATCACTGCGGAAACCCAGGCCAAAGTATCGGCCTGCTTATCCGACATTGCTGCCTGGATATCCAACCACCACCTGAAACTGAACATGGCTAAGACCGAGCTCATTGTCTTTCCACCCAAACCCAGTTCTCCTCTCCCTCCACTCTCTATTTCAGTTAATAACACCCTCATCCTCCCCGTCTCATCTCCCCCGCAACCTTGGAGTCATCTTCGACTCCTCCCTCTCCTTCTCTGCCCATATCCAGCAGACAGCCAAGACCTGTCACTTCTTCCTCTATAACATCAAAATTCGCCCTTTCTTCTCTGAGCACACCACCCGAACTCTCATCCACTCTCTCATTACCTCTCGTCTTGACTACTGCAACCTACTCTTCACTGGCCTCCCACTTAACCATCTATCCCTCCTTCAATCTGTTCAGAACTCTGCTGCGCATCTTATCTTCCACCTAGACCGATATGCTCATATCATCCCTCTCCTCAAGTCACTTCACTGGCTTCCGATCAGGTACCACATACAGTTCAAGTTTCTCCTACTAACCTACAAATGAACTCAATCTGCAGCCCCTCACTTCCTCTCTACCCTCATATCCCCTTACGCTCCTACCCGTAGACTCCACTCACAGGACAAATCCATCCTCTCAGTACCCTTCTCCACCACCGCCAACTCCATACTCCGCCCTTTATGCCTCACCTCACCCTATGGTTGGAATAAACTCCCTGAGCCCATACGCCAAGCCCCCTCCCTACCTATCTTCAAATCCTTGCTCAAAGCCCACCTCTTCAATGCCGCTTTCGGCACCTAACCATTGTATCTCTACCCAGGAAATCTAGACTGCCTCAATCTTGATTGACTGCACTTTTTGTCCTTTAGATTGTAAGCTCCTTTGAGCAGGGACTGCCCTTCTTTGTTAATTGTACAGCGTTGTGCAACCCTGTTAGCGCTTTAGAAATGTTAAATAGTAGTAGTAGTATACCATGGGATGAGCTCAGGATCCTGCAATAACTGCCAAATGTGCACGCACTAATCATGTCAGGGGGAAGAGAGTGGGCATTTCTACACTGCCTCCATTATATGCAAATCTCTTTCATGCATATTCATTGTGGATATCCTGAAAACCTGACTGGCAAGGGGTACTGCAGGGGAAACACTGCTATAAACCATGCCTAACTTTAGGCATAGCTCATAGAATAGCACTTAAGCTGTTTTTTTCAGTGCCAATTTTTTAGGCACGATTTATAGAATTCACCCCTAACTGCCTCCTCAGGACAAGGTGTTAAGTGGGTCTGTGTTAATAGCAATGAATTTCATGCACAGTAAAGAACTTTGCTATGCAGTAACTGCAATGGGATGTACACACAGTTAGGACATGGCCTTTGGACTTACTGCATAGCAATTTTTTGCAGTTAAATTACAGTACATATTGCCACACTGGGGACAGACCAAAGGTCAATCAAACCCAGCATCCTGTTTCCAACAGTGGCCAATCCAGGTCACAAATACCTGGCAAGATCCCGAAAAACTCGCTACCATGGTTCAATGACGAATTAAAAAACTTAAAACACAATCCATGAAACTTGAACGAGCATGGAAAAAAAACAAAGGATGAACATACACTCAATGCATGGAAACAAATACATAGAAAATACAAATATGCAACACCCACTGAAAACTGGATACCTGTCCTAGCCATCTACTTAAATCTGCCCCTGACCTCTTCATAGCAGATCTCACATCCCACCTAAACTTCATGCTACAACAAGGTCTCTTCCCTGAGGAACATGGTAACATCCTACTCACCCCAATACCAAAAGACTCCAAGAAAAACACAAACAACCTTGCCAACTACCGCCCAGTTGCATCTATCCCACTAGTAGTCAAAATGATGGAGAGCATGGTGACTAAACATCTTACTGACTACATGGACAAATTCTCAATACTACACGAATCACAATCAGGATTCCGCCCACGCCATAGTACTGAAACAGTCCTAGTCACTCTCCTGGCCAAATTCAAACAGGATATAGCTACAGGCAAAAGCATACTTCTTCTCCAATTCGACATGTCGAGTGCATTCGACATGGTAAACCACAACATACTACTAAGACTCCTTGACCACTTCGGGATTTGTGGAAATATAACTAATTGGATCAAGGGTTTTCTAACCACCAGAACATACCAAGTAAAATCAAAACCAAACATATCACCACCATGGAAATCAACTGCAGAGTACCTGAAGGATCACCACCATCACCAATACTCTTCAATATAATGATGATCCCACTGGCAAAGTCCTTATCCAACTAAGGCCTCAACCTGTTCATCTATGCAGACGATGTCACAATCTACATTCCCTTCAGACATGATCTGACAGAAATAACCAACAAAACCAAGAGAGGCCTGAACATCATGGACTCATGGGCAAACTCATTCCGACTGAAACTGAACACTGAAAAAACACACTGCCTCATCCTCTCATCTCAACACAATAAATACAAACCCACAACCATAAACACCCCTGAAAACACCCTCCCTATCTCAGACAGTCTAAAAATACTTGGGGTTACAATCGACCGCAACCTTACCATTGAGAGACAAGTAAACTCTGTAACAAAGAAAATGTTCTATTCAATGTGGGAACTTAAACGCATAAAACCGTTCTTCCCGAGGAAAATATATCAAAACCTAATACAATCAATGGTTCTAAGCCATGCAGATTACTGCAATGGAATCTATGGGGGATGTAAAGAACAACTCACAAAGAAACTCCAGACCGCCCAAAACAGCAGCTAGACTGATATTCGGTAAAACACGATTCGAAAGTGCCAAGCCCCTCAGAGAAAAGCTGCACTGGCTCCCAATCAAAGAACGGCTCTTCTTCAAAATCTGCACCCTGGTCCACAAAATCATCTACGGCGTTGTCCCAAGATGCATGATAGACCTTATGGATCTGCCTCCCAGAAACAGCACCGGATCATCATGAACATACCTAAACCTCCATTACCCAAATTGCAAAGGACTCAAATACAAAACAACCTATGCATCTAGCTTCTCCTATATAAGCGCACAATTATGGAACGCCCTCCCAAAAGCTGTGAAAACAATCCACCTACATTTCAGGAAATCACTAAAAACCAACCTGTTCAGGAAGGCTTGCCCTACCGATCCAAAGTAAACACCCATACCGGCAACACAGCATAACCAATGAGCGTACTGAACAATATACATCCTTTCCTATCCGCGACCTTCTTGGTGACTGAAACACACCGACCTTATTCGATCACAATACAACTTTGTACCTGTTCTCTACCGGACTTGGCGAATGCCTTTACAGTACTATGTAAGCCACATTGAACCTGCAAATAGGTGGGAAAATATGGGGTACAAATGCAACAAATAAATAAAAAAAAATGTTCAATACATTTTATGCTGCTTATCCCAGAAATAAGCAGTGGATTTTCCCCAAGTCAATTTAATAATGGTGTATGGACCTTTCCTTTAGGAAGCTGCCCAGACCTTTTTTAAACCCCGATAAGCTAACTGCCTTTACCACATTCTCTGGCAATGAATTCCAGAGGTTAATTACACATTGAATGAAGAAACATTTTCTCCGATTTGTATTAAATTTACTACTTTGTAGCTTCATAGCATGCCCCCTAGTCCGTGTATTTTTGGAAAGAGTAAACAAACAATTCACGTCTACTCATTCCACTCCACTCATTATTTTATAGACCTCTATCATATCTCCCCTCAGTAAGTGTATAACTTCAGTAATTCAGGCCAGAGATTGCTTTCATATGTGTCTTCTGGGATAACTATAATTGCCCTGATGGTATATTCACATTTTAAAGCAAATATACTGAACATTCATGTTATTTCACAACATAAAGTAGCAGGGAGTTAATAGAGATAATGTTGGAGTAATATGACTAAGATGCAAATTCAGTAATGAGCAGGTGACAATATTCGGAATTAACTGCAATCCCTGAAATTGTACTTTTTGGCAAGCCCCAGAGAATTAGAATAATCAAAGCTAAATGTTACTAAAGCATGTAATACTGTAGTCATATCATTTGTGATAAGTATAAAGTCATCACAACATAAGGAGGCAGTAAAAAGTGCACTGAACCACAAGTTAGGGTTTGGATGTTAATTTAGAAGCCTTGTGCAGTTTCTACAGTTGATATAATGGCATTTACGCATGAAACCTGGCTACACTGCTAAATGAGGATTTCAAAATGCCGCTATTTACACGTATAGAAGCCTGGAATGCACAGACTCAAAGGGGAAGTGTTGTAGGTGCAGTTCAAGCAAGAAAACTATTATACATATATTTCCTAAAATGGGAGTGCATGCATATTGTAACAGATTCGAGTGTCTGATGCACTTGAGATATAATCTGGCTCCACTATTCTGATTCTAGGCATTTCAATTCACAAGACCAATTAAATCCACAGTTCATACTCAGTTTCAATCCATGTGGCACAAACAGGGTTATTCTCTGTATATAACCTGGATAGTTCAATCCACTTCCAGGTAACATCCGGTCCATAGTTTATATCCACCACTTAGTAAAGCATGGCACTAGTACTCTGTAGGATTTAAAGGTCCTTTAAACAATTCCTCTCCTCCAGGTATCCTTCCAGCTCTCAACAGTCCTAGTTTAACCCAAAAGAATGAAAACCTCTCCATAATTCTTGCAAACCCACTTATAATCTTCTTAATGTGTCCTGTTGCATAGCTCCTGCGAGTGCTCTTCTGGGCTGCTCAAGCAGTTAGTTGTTTTTTTTTTTTTTTCAGCAAAAGCTCCCTCTCACTGCTGTCTTCCCATTGCAGCTTATGCCCTCACCTACACTCTTCCAAACAGCAGATTCTTAATTTAAAATATCCACACATCGAGGTCAGCTCCTTTCCTGTATATTCTCTGCTATCGGGTCCTGCTTTGGCTCTGGGGGACTTCCTCTCTTAGCTTCTCTCTCTTTGCCAGCTAGCTAGAGGCTTTTCTCTTTTCCTTCTGTGAGTCATCAATGAGTGTTGGTTGGGGTTGACCCAGAACAGTCCAAACTCCTCTTCCTTTCCCCCAATGCTTTTTTGCCTGCCTGGAATCATCATCACCAAAATATTTTAAGCCTAGCCTGTGTTTCCAACCCACGGATTCCTCCTGCTTCCATCCCAGCAATTGCCCTTTTCATCGGAAATTAAACCTAATACCCTTTCTCCCTTTCATGGTGCTTCTCTGCATCTCCAGGTTCCCCTTCAGCTTCCTGAGTATGGGTACTGTGGGACCAGGGAAAACCTGCTTGTCTATAACACATCCCCCAGGTTTCCATTGGAGCTGCCCTGTGTAGCTTCTGGCTATACCTTCCTATAGTTTATTTATTTATTTGCTGCATTTGTACCCCACATTTTCCCACCTATTTGCAGGCTCAATGTGGCTTACATTATATTGCAAAAGGTATAATCATAAATAGAGTAAGGGTTTGGTCTAATTTAACATATTACTGTGTAAGTTCTAGTCCAGCCCAGGTTTTCCTTCCTCCTTAGGGTTCCAGGCTTTCCTGAGAACCTGTTCTCTTCCTATCAGTACTAACTAGACCTGGATTTGGGGCCTAATCAAAAGTATCATCTACTTGATTATTACAATATTTAGTTTTTAAAAAGTTCCCATTAGATTTAATTGCACTTTCAAGGCAAGCATACCCACAATATGCAAAACCATTTAACCGACCAGGAACAGAACCTGGCCATTCAACTTAATCAGCTATCCGGCGATATTCAGTAGAGGATAACTGGTTATCACCCGCTGAATATTCTTGGTTAGCACCTAGGAGATAACCGGCTATATTATACAATAGAGCCTGTTATCCCCCAATATTCTGTCCATATCCAGCTACTGTAAGTGGCTACCCTGGGCCACTTAAAATAGCTGGTATATCTTTAGCCAGTTTAAAAGTAACTTGCTTTATTTGAATATCAACATAGCTGGTTAACTTTAAACCAGCTAAAAATAAACCTGATATTCAGTGCAGGTCACTGGAAATGGCCCAGCATTGAATATCCAGGCTGACCACCAACTGCAAGAGTTAGCCGGGCTCCCTCCCGTGGTCCAAATATCGGCCTTCATAAGTTTGATCGAAATGTTCATTTCAGCCAGGACTTGAAATGAGTGAATAAGAGGGTAACTGTGGTTAGTGCCTGAGGTTTATTTTTTCTCTCTTTCTCTTTAAATTAAAAAAAAAAATCAGTCCATCATATTCTCCATTTATATGTGGTTTAATGGGTACCTTGGTCGTGCCATCATGGTGAAGCTTTGTTGGGATCCTCCCTTAGCTGCTTGGGTAAACTGCTAAACTGCAGGCCTCAGCAAACACACACAAAAAGGAAAAAAAAATGCTATAATCCAAATCTCCCTCCAGTCCGGGATTTTTGTCTCTCAGAGGAATTCTCTTGATAGGAAAAATAAAGGAAAAGCCAAACTAAAGCTTTAAACATAGTTGTGGTAAATCCAGTTCCTTTTATCGGTCTGGAGTAGACAACCCTTCTCCTGCATGAACTCTTTAGGAGGAATAGTCTTTTTTTTTTATTTATGCAATTTTTAAATTTCACAAGAAAATATCTTGTTACATGCAACATTAGGTACATTTGTGAAACATGTAGTATAAATATACTTCTAAAGCAAAGTACAAGGAATTCAAAATAAATCACAATGTCACTACCTTAGACCTCAATGTAAATCTGGAGGAGGAGGAAATACAGATTCAGGGAATCTAAAAGTTGAATAATAATAAACATAGAAAGGCATTAGCCCTAACATCCACCTTCTTCCTTTAATTCTGGTATCAAGACTTGACAATCTTTTTCATACCTATGAATTCTCTTAATTGATTCGGTACAAAGAAAACATATTTAACGCCCAAGTATTTTACTATGCATTTACATGGGTATGCAAGCAAAAAGGTTGCACCCAGTGACCTTGTTTCTTCCCTCAATGCCAGGAATTGTTTCCTTCTTTCCTGTGTTGTTCTTGCAACATCTGGAAAGATCCACAATTTCTGACCACAGAACTTATGTTGAGTATTTTTAAAGTATAATTTCAATAGAGTTAAAGTCTTGCTCTAATACAAATGAGATTAATAGAGTACCTCTGTTAGTTACCTCAGTCAGTTAGTCCTCTAGAATAAGTGAAATGTCTTTCAGTTCCACGGAATTTTCTTGGTCTAAAAGTCCAGGAATCTCTTCTTGGGTTTTCTTAACTGGAAGAAAGAAAATCTTATTTATTGGAGGTATATTTTGATTAGAAAATTTTAAATTTTCAACAAGAAATTTTTTAAACATATCCAATGGCGAGACTCCTATTGGCTTTGGAAAATTCAGGATTCACATATTTAATCTTCTATTGTGATTTTCAATTTGTTCTATCTTCTGACGAATATTTGTATTATCTTTCATTATTACTGTAACATTTTCCTTAATCCTTTGAATCTCATCTTGAGACTTCTTCTCTTGGTCCTTAAAGTCCTGTTTCAGCTTATCAACTGATTTAGAAAGTTGGTCAACAATAGTTACAAGAATGCTATTCTCCACAATACCGGCACCTACGCATTCTCAGTTTTCAGCACATGCCTGCTGCAGAGTGCTAAGGTGGAAAGAAGCATTTTCCCACCAGCTGAGATATTTTTTTGGTGGTGGTGGTGGTGGTGAGGGGAGAACACTTGGTGCCCACCCACTTCTTGTCTAGGCCCACCCAAAATCTGTCATCTGGCTATGCCCCTGGGGTCCACTCCCCCTCCCAGCTCTGCAGCTGTCCATATTATATTGCTTAGTAAGCCAGGGAGCTTGTGCTAAGTCTGGATCCTGGTCTGCCTCTATGGACCTGCTCTGCAGTTGCCAAGGAGAGTCTAACAATCTGGATCATCGCCCTTTCTCTGACCAGACCAGGTTTTTAACCTCCCTTAGGATTCTCTTCTGGGGCAGTGGAGAGAAGGGCTTAGATCTCTCCCTGACCTGCTTGTCATTTCCTGGCTGAACCACTGAATCATTACAATGGGCACCCTCATTTTGGATAGGTTGAAGAAGTAGGATTTTGAGACATACAGATCAGTGTGCCTCACATTTCACCAGTATTTTAGAACACAATCTGCTGATGTAGAGAGAGCCTGTTCTAAAACAGAAGCACAAAGAGGCAGTGATCTGCACACAGTAGTCAGCACACAAATGGAGCAGACCAATAGGTACAGGAGTGCAAAGAGATGGAGAGGCTCAGAAGGATTTTTTTTTTTTTGGCTGGTGGGACAGCGGCATCCTCACCAGCAAAGGTATTATTTTTAACACACCTGTGTGTGTGGGGGGGGGGGGGGGGGGGGGGAGAGTAAGTTGCCCCTGTGATACTGTGTGCGAGCATTGAGGGTGAACCTTCAAAATAGTACAGCCGGTCAAGGTTGTAAAATAAGGCAATCACTTTATTCAGTTAATCTTGAAGCCCGTTACTTCACAGGATCAGGTAAAGTCTCTTTAATTCTATAAAAATGCCTCAAACTACAGTTTGTGGCATCTGACTGCCACGCCCCCAAATACAGTCTGTATGCTCTCGCTCTCTCTCTCTCTCTACGTTTCCAGGCCTAGCTCCAGTCAGATCTTAGAACAAGGCTTCCAAGTCTTCATATCAAAAGGTTGGCTTACCTCAGATGGATCACAATAACTAAATGTATGTTGTAAAGGCATATGCTGGCATTTTACTTCTTCTTTCCGTGCTCTGTCTTTTATACTTCTTGGTTCCTATCCTTTTGGCTCCACCCCTCCCGTCTCACTCCCTCCCTCGGTGGGACTAGTGGTTTTAAGGTCTCTCAGACTACCTGAGGGACTATTCTTAAGGTTGAGTGGCAGTGGTCTATAAACCTCCTCATACCCCCTTAGTCCACCTTTGCCCCCCCCCCCCCCCCCCCCCCCATCAGCATGCTGGCTATAGATCTGTGTAGGAGCAGAAAATGTATTAAGCAGAAAAACCTGATGTGGCTACGTTTTGCCTTCAAAAAGGCTGTGTCAGCATAGACATCCACTTTCGAAAAATAAATGTATATATATATAATATTGACTGGTTCTAAGCCAGCACATTACCAGTTATGTTGTTCAATGACAATATAATCAGGTATGTTCAAGCATATAGTGGTTATCTTTGCAACCTCAGAAATATAACCGATTATTATCCTGATGCAGTTTGGCATTTGGGGTGGGGGGGGGGGGAAACCATTGGGAGATTATAGGGACAACCCCCCCCCCCCCCTCCACCATCCCTCCAGTAGAGTGCTGTTCAATAGTAGCTATTTACCAAATCCTAAATGTGTTTGGTAGCAGGAACAACTCCTGACATTGATCTTTTGGGACATAGACATTTAGAGGGAAAGTTATCAAGGTGTGGTAAAAGAAGAGCTTTTACCATACCTTGATTTACTATGGGAGTGAGCAACCTGCAGTAACATAGTAGATGATGGCAGAGAAAGACCTGTATGGTCCATCCAGTCTGCCCAACAAGATAAACACATATGTGCTACTTCATGTGTATACCTAGCCTTGATTTGTATCTGCCATTTTCAGGGCACAGACCGTAGAAGCCTGCCCAGCACTAGCCCTGCCTCCCACCACCGGTGCTGCCACCCAATCTCCGCTAAGATTCTGAGGTTCCATTCCTTCTGAACAGAATTTTTGAATTCCGTTACCGTTTTCATCTCCACCACCTCCCGCGGGAGGGCATTCCAAGTATCCACCACTCTCTCCAGTATAATAGTCCTGCAGTTTGCTAACTACTGTGGTAAAGGAATAATGTTGCTTGTGAGCCACCTTGCAAGCAGTGATAGTCCAGTGGCCCAGGAATATCGGACCCCAAAGATAAGTCCTGATGTTCCTGGGCCAGAGCCTGCAGGACCTGTGCCATTCACCTCCAGTCATTTTCCCTACCTCCTGATCAAGCTCCAACTCTAGCCCCCCTCCAATCAAATCTTTACTTCTCAGTTAAGCCCCCACCCCCTAAAGGGCCTACAATTTGTTTCCCTGGTGGTCTAGTAGTCCTTATATAGAAACATGACCTCCTCATATTAGTAGTGGGAGACTAGGGAAGGGAAAGGGAATGGGATATACTGCATTTCTGTGGTTAGAATCGTAGCAGTTTACATATTGTGTTGAGGTACTTACTAAGTACCTGGTGAAAAGGAGAGTTATGGGGTCCTTTTACTAAGCCATGTTAGGGCCTATGTGTGCCAAACGCGCGCCAATTCCGTGTTACCGCCCGGCTACTGTATGTGCCAGGCGGTAATTTCATCTTTGGCTCATGTCCGCTACGCGCGACAGATAATAATTTTTATTTTCTGGTGTGCGGCACTACTAGGCAGTAAAAGGCATTTAAAGCGCGTTGACCCTTACCGCCCAGTTAACGCGTGAGACCTTACTGCTAAGTCAATGGCTGGCAGTAAGGTCTCAGACCCAAAATGGATGCGTGCCAATTTTCATTTTGCCGCTTGTCCATTTTTGATCAAAAAATGTTTTAAAGGTGTGTGTCCACAACACACGCCTAGACTACCGCAGCCCATTGTTCAGCGCACCTTAGTAAAAAGACCCCTTAGTGACTTGCCCAGAGTCACAAGGAGCTGCAATGGGAACTGAGTTCAGCTCTCCTGGTTCTCAATCCACTGCACTAACCCTTAGGCTGCTCCTCCACTCCACTCCAGCTAGGGGCACCATTTTGGCCAGGCCAGGAGTGACTAGAGATTGCTCCTGCCCAAAGACCACTAAGTCGGACCTTTCGGTTGGGGGGGGGGTGTAGGAGGGTCTTGATAGGGGGGAAGTAATTGGGAGGGGTTGAGAAAGTGATCTAGGGGTGGAGGCTTGATCAGGGGTGGACAAAGTGATTGAGGGGTGGGGGGGATAGCGCAGGCTCTTGGTATGGTAAAGTAACCCCAGTGATTTTATGCCCACGATGTGACTTTCAGTGTTCAAGTCATGATACGGTTTTTACATAGTTATGAGCTGTTTTGTATACATTTGCATGTTTTGCAACTCATTACTTTGTAACCTGTGGTGACTTAAATATCACTATGGTAGAGCAAGAAAAGCTGTGTTAGAACTCTTTAAGTTGTGTTAAGAGGCAAGTAATGTGACTTAAGGCCCTAACACAGCTTAATAAGTTCCGTCCTTTGTCCCATTCCAAAATGGGGAATAAGTGTCTATGAACGTTCTATGCCCTCATCCCGCCCAAACCACACCCAGACCATGTCCCTTTCCATTTGCATACACTTGGAATTATGGACATCCTAACCTTGCTGTTATAATTCATACCTCACTATTATATGCAAAATGTGTCTTTTTGGCTTTTAAAAATACTCATATCTAAAAGTCATAAAGGCTGGCTGATGGTGGATGATATACCTTTTATCATAGTACTGGAAGAAGGACATAGTAAGATTTCTACATTCAAAAATCACAGTCTTAATGGCATTTAGGTATAATCTATTAAGATTAAGACACAAGGGCACTGAATGGAAAGAAAATATTCACCAGTCTAGTAGATCCTGTCATAATTCAAAATAAATGTGAATATCACCTACAGATTAGACAATGGAAGTCAGCATTTTTAATCAAAGATCTTAATGGCTACACATATATATTGACCACATTATATACCACCTACAGCTATATATCTCCCACTGAATATTGGAGGTTAGCTGGTTAAACGCTATTTAAGTGGTCAGCGGCTGTTGCTGACCAGTTAAATAATGCTGAATATTAGGGTGGATTGTACCTAAATATATAAGACACCTGCAAGGCTGAAGGTTATTGGGGAAATCCTGAAAATCTGACTGGATTGCTGATCCCTGCATTACACTGACCCTTTGCTCTGCATGGACTTCTGTATGATGCTATGCAGATGTCCATGTCCCTTGTTTTACTCATTCAAAATTTGGACTTTCAGGGCCATTTTTACTAAGTCACGTAGGCGCCTACATGCACCCAAAGCTCGCCAAAATGAAGTTACTGCCCGACTACCGCATGGCTGTTGCGGTAATTTCATTTCTGGTGCACGTCCACTACACGCGTATGAAAAATAATTTTTACTTTGGACACACATAGCGGACGCGTGCCAAGTGGCATCTGATGCGTGCAGATCCTTACCGCCCAAATTCTTTACTGCTAGGTCTATGGCTGGTAGTAAGGTCAGAGACCCAAAATGGACACTCGGCAATTTTGATTTTGCCACACATCCATTTTGGGGGGGAAAAGAAGAAAGAGGCCTTTTTTACAGACACGCTGAAAATGATTCTGCATGCACCCAAAACCCATGCCTACACTACCACAAGCTACTTTTCAGCGCACCTTTGAAAAAGGACCCCTCAGTTTGTAAACTGCATATTTATGATGGACATTTCCAGCGCATGGATGTCCATCTAATATATTTTCAAACAGGCTGTATCCTGTTCGAAAATACATGTGAGATGGACATCTGTTTTGGATGTCCTGACTTGGACGCCCTCTCAAAAATGCCCTTCCATATTACTATGTATATTAAAAAAACCCATTTTGGCTAGCATTTATATTTTCCTGATTGTCATGTATTTCTTTTATGTCTTTTTGCACACTTGTTTTAAATGCATGTCTGCATGTGGGGGTAAGACTTTTTTGTGCACATAAACTTGCATTAATTTGTAGGTGCACAAGCGATTTGCACACACACAATTTTTACAGGCACCCAAATGAATAGAACACATACTGAAGAATGCACATCCCTAGCAGAGAGTATTTAAGCACTTACTATTCTCATCCTGTTCTCTCTCAACAAAGGCACATCCTAAAGCAAATGTTTTACATCATTTGGTTCTTAGGTGTCCATTCTACTTAGGCACAAATTCTCTCAAAAATATTCCTCCAGGTATTCTTTTACAGCCCTTAAATTCTGATTTATGAGCTCTTTCAACAGAATAATTCTAATCTATTTGCCTTCAGAGCATTTAGTAACGTCCTATTGCAGTTCAGCAACAAACAGTAAACTATCAATTTTATTATCCTGGCGCCTTTGCAGGGATCCAAATGCTTTAATTGGCACATTTTATCAGTGTCACCGTATGTGTATTTGTAGTTGCCCCACAGAAAACCTCACCCTGGCAAGAGTTAAAAGAAATCCCTTGTAGCAATCTGACAGGATACAAATTTAAACTGATTAAGTGAGAAGACTGATGGTGAGAATGAGATCTTGTTACCTTTGGTGGTAGCTTATTTTCTTTGATGTTTCTTTATAGCATCAACTTTGTTCTAAGGTTTTTGACAGTGCCTTAGCTGATTTGCTATGCAGCAGGCATAACTTGTATTAGAAGAGGGGTGAAAAGTCAAAAATTGTGGTGTATTTTTTTCTTACAGGATTTGCATTGGTGTGAGACTTGTAGTAAATTGTTCTACTCTAAAGGTTATCAAGGATCATTGCATTCATGGCTAGAACAATTTCATGTCTGACAACGCTTGGAAAAATAAGTACATAGCGTATTGTGATCTGTGCTATAAAGAAGAGGCATTTAAAAATGTTTTTTTACTATTTCCTTTCCAAAGTGAAGACTTAGATATGATGATACTTTATTGTTCCATATTTTAAAAATGCCAGCTGCAGCATTTACATAAACCACATGTTAGGGTTGGGCAGTCATTTGCAATACTACCAATAATGAAGGCACTCCAGAATACAAACCTCTCACTAAAATGAATTCTGGCAACCCTTCTATGTATACAATTCCAATACCAATACAATTATATATAAACGTTAGTGCTTCAATAATTTTTCTATTGAGATGGAAACGACCTCAGTGGCTCTCAGGGCTCCCAAATATGGAATACATGGAAGCAGTGTAGTAGCTATGTGGGGCCAAAGGGGCCTGGGCTCCCCAAACCTTTCTCTGGGCTCTTGGCTTTGCTGGCAGGGGTTCCCAACCCCCACCAGCTGATGCATTGTTTGGCGCCGGTCTCTGGCGCCACCGCATTGCCTGCCCTGCTCTGTCTTTTCTTCACGTCCGGCACACTCCTTTTACTGAAACTGAAATTTCACTAAAAGGAGTGTGCCAGACGTGAGGGGAAGAGACCGGCACTGGACAATGCTTCAGCTGGCAGGGGTTGGGGACCCCTGCCAGCAAAGCCAAGAGACAAAGTCAGCACGGATTTAGTGAAGGGAAGTCTTGCCTCACCAATCTAATGCATTTTTTTGAGGGGGTAAGCAAACATGTGGACAATGGGGAGCCGGTTGATATTGTATATCTGGATTTTCAGAAGGCGTTTGACAAAGTGCCGCACGAAAGACTCCTGAAGAAATTGCAGAGTCATGGAATCGGAGGTAGGGTATTATTATGGATTAAGAACTGGTTGAAAGATAGGAAGCAGAGAGTAGGATTGCGTGGCCAGTATTCTCAGTGGAGGAGGGTAGTTAGTGGGGTCCCGCAGGGGTCTGTGCTGGGTCCGTTGCTTTTTAATGTATTTATAAATGACCTAGAGATGGGAATAACTAGTGAGGTAATTAAATTCGCCGATGACACAAAATTATTCAGGGTCGTCAAGTCGCAGGAGGAATGTGAACGATTACAGGAGGACCTTGCGAGACTGGGAGATTGGGCGTGCAAGTGGCAGATGAAGTTCAATGTTGACAAGTGCAAAGTGATGCATGTGGGTAAGAGGAACCCGAATTATAGCTACGTCTTGCAAGGTTCCGCGTTAGGAGTTACGGATCAAGAAAGGGATCTGGGTGTCGTCGTCGATGATACGCTGAAACCTTCTGCTCAGTGTGCTGCTGCAGCTAGGAAAGCGAATAGAATGTTGGGTGTTATTAGGAAGGGTATGGAGTCCAGGTGTGCGGATGTTATAATGCCGTTGTATCGCTCCATGGTGCGACCGCACCTGGAGTATTGTGTTCAGTACTGGTCTCCGTATCTCAAAAAGATATAGTAGAATTGGAAAAGGTACAGCGAAGGGCGACGAAAATGATAGTGGGGATGGGACGACTTTCCTATGAAGAGAGGCTGAGAAGGCTAGGGCTTTTTAGCTTGGAGAAGAGACGGCTGAGGGGAGATATGATAGAAGTGTATAAAATAATGAGTGGAATGGATCAGGTGGATGTGAAGCGACTGTTCACGCTATCCAAAAATACTAGGACTAGAGGGCATGAGTTGAAGCTACAGTGTGGTAAATTTAAAACGAATCGGAGAAAATTTTTCTTCACCCAACGTGTAATTAGACTCTGGAATTCGTTGCCGGAGAACGTGGTACGGGCGGTTAGCT
This sequence comes from Microcaecilia unicolor, assembly GCF_901765095.1. NCBI lineage: Eukaryota > Metazoa > Chordata > Amphibia > Gymnophiona > Siphonopidae > Microcaecilia > Microcaecilia unicolor. The sequence continues at coordinate 454,732,894 of NC_044033.1, read as the reverse complement.
TGACGGAGTTTAAAAAGGGGTTAGATAGATTCCTAAAGGACAAGTCCATAGACCGCTATTAAATGGACTTGGAAAAATTCCGCATTTTTAGGTATAACTTGTCTGGAATGTTTTTACGTTTGGGGAGCGTGCCAGGTGCCCTTGACCTGGATTGGCCACTGTCGGTGACAGGATGCTGGGCTAGATGGACCTTTGGTCTTTCCCAGTATGGCACTACTTATGTACTTATGTACTTATGTACCCCTGCCAGCCAAGGTATTTGATGCAGCAGTGGGTGGGGAGCGGTAAGGCGGCAGACCAAAATGTGCCCCCCACCTCGGGCTCTGGCCCCCTCCCACCGCAAGGTCTGGCTATGCCCCTGTGTAGAAGAACCTCACATTAACACCTCATCATTGGTCTTAAAAACCCTCTTAATTTTTATAGGATTTCCTTATTCACTGGTGCATAACAATTCCACTTACCATTTTATAACTACTATGTTTAATCTGTTAAATTTCTATAACAGTCCACTTTCAAAAATTTGTCTTTACTGCATAATAGCTTAAAGTAGCATATGGCATAAAGCAACATCAATAACAATTCACATAAGGTGAAGGACTTTATCTTGATGAAGTTGATTGTTGCTCAGACTGATTCGGGTTCAACGGAGTAGTCCATTTAGTTGTCTTCGGCTTCATCAGGAGCCTATGCAAATTTTCAAAGCACTTAGCTTTCCAAAGTTCCATAGGTTTCTATGGAACTTTGGAAGGCTAAATGCTTTGAAAATATTATGTCTCGGAGTCTTGCTACCGAGACTGAAAAAGACTAATTCACAATGTAAGGTGGTATGCCCATTTAGTTGCCTAATTGCTTAAAAATTAAAATACATAGTTAAGATTTAATACATTTTAGGCGATTAGGCGACTAAGTTATTGAAGACGCACCTGTTCGAAGAGACTTACAATATGACTTGATTCCATTCTACATCTAAACCAACTAATACTGATCCCTTCTAATTTGATTATGTTAATCACGTTATCACTATTGGTCATTAACAAAGATTAACTAATATGAACATATACAACTCCTCCACATACTGTATATATTCAGAACTGTCTTAATATATCTGCTTGCTATATTACTATCACATTTTTATTATAATGCTACCCAAGATCCTTCTGTACCATTAGATGTATATTTTCTAATTATATTTCCACCTATCATGATGTATTGTAAGCCACATTGAGCCTGCAAAGAGGTGGGAAAATGTGGGATACAAATGCAATAAATAAATAAATTATATCTTACCTGTTTTATTTTGTGTTAAGTAAATAATTCTACTGACCTATCTACCTAATTTCTTACTCAGTAATATGTTAAATTAGACCATACCTCTTACTCTGTTTATGATTATACCTTTTGCAACAGTGTAAGCCGCATTGAGCCTGCAAATAGTTGGGAAAATGTGGGGTACAAATGCAGCAAATAAATAAAGAAATGGGCTTAACACATTGCGCATTATGTCAACAACATATCCAATGTCATTACATGTCACTAATAAACAAAAATAAGATATGAAAAACCACATTGTGGGCCTGATATTCAGACCACAGAAGTTAGCCCGGCTAACTGTCACGGTCGGTACTGAGCCCAGATATTCAATGCTGGGCCGTTTCCGGTGACCGGCACTGAATATCTAGGGTTTTTTTTGACTGATACAAACTTAACCGGCAAAGCCGATATTCAGCGCTGAAAGGTTAAGTGTGAACCAGCCAAAGATTGCCAAATATGGCCACCAAACTTGCGCTGAAAATCAAAGCCAGTGATATCAGGTGATATAACCGGCTCACCGCTAACTGCAAATTTTCAGTGGGTTATGGCCGGCCATGTCCCGCTGAAGATTCGCGGATAGCCAGTTATGGGGTATTTAACTGTCCAGGTGCCTCTCCTGGATGATTAAATGCTTTTGAATACCGGGGAGAGGGGGTTGTATTTTTTTCATTCACCCTACTGTCCAATTATTTGCAAAGAGTGTGCTCTCTTTTGAAAGGGTGCATGAGTGCACTATTGGGAAAAGAGTACAAATTCTTTACAATTAATGCACAGTATTTAGGAAGAGGGTGTAAATAATGAACAATTTTGATGACATCCCAGAAGGGGGAAAAAAACACCTTCCACCCACCCAAAAAAAAGAACAAAACAAACATTCCTACAATTGTCACAAGAAACAGCAGGACACATCCTAACTATATATGTTTGGCACTGCTAATAAGATGGCATGCAGTGCTGAATAGAAAGAGATGTGGAAGAAGCAGTGAAAGAAACAGTCAAAAGAAATACCACTTAGACTGGCAACTCCAGGAGGGCCAGCAGTAAAAAGACCAACAACAGGAGTATGACAGGATAAAAATTACTAGCAATCGACTCTGCAGCCATGTTTCAGCATCCATCTGCAGCAGGGTTAATAAAACTTATTGGACAAAAGCACTGTGCTCTGCTCTCTATATAGGACTTGCTGACTAAGAATCTTTTAATGTGAAGTAGTACTGCATGACTTCACAAAGTGTATGGATGAATCACTGTGTTTTTGTCTCCAGGAGCTTCTGCTCAGGAGGGAAGGGTTGAGACAGCTATTGTAGTTAGTGATTTGATTATTTAGCATGTAGATAGATGGGTGGCAGGTGGGTGTGAGGATCACCTGGTCACTTGCCTGCCTGATGTGAAGGTAGTAGACCTCAGGCATCACCTAGATAAGATTTTAGATAGTGCTGGGGAGGAACCTGCTGTCTTGGTACATGTGGGTACCAATGACACTGGAAAATGTAAAAGGGAGGTTCTAGAACCCAAATATAAGGTCTTAGGTAGAAAGCTAAAATCCAGTTCCTCCAGGGTAGCATTTTTGGAAATGCTGTCCATTCCACGTGCAGGACCCAAGAAGTAGGCAGAACTCCAAAGTCTCAATGCATGGTTGAGACGGAGCACGGATGAAGAATTTAGATTTGTTAGGAACTGGACAATATTCTAGGAAAGGGGGGAGTATATTCCAAAACGATGGACTCCACCTTAATCGGGATGGAACCTGAATTGGTCACTGTTTGAAGCAGGAAACTGGGCTAGATAGACCATTAGTCTGACTCAGTATGGCTATTCTTATGTTCTTACTGTGTGTTGGTGTTTTTATATTGGTGAAATGTGGCCAAGTCACGTCTTTTTCAATAAAGAATCTTCTGGACTCCTATTCTGCTTTGATGTTTGCATTTGCTCTTTTACATTGAACATAGAAATTGAAATTGAGATGTGTAGGTTGGAACATGTAGAGCCTTTCATAAAATCTATGCAGTAAGGCATGTCTATGCACCAATTAAATGCAGTAGGAGCAATCATTTTACAATTGTTAGCATCTAGAACATCAGTTGAAGAAACTAAGCAACATTTCCCAAATTGCATATATGATACTCAGAATTGCCTGCACAAATTTCGGCATGTGCCTAATTTATATATGCAATCTAATTGAATAATGAGCTAATTAGTACCAGTAATTAGGCCCTAATAATTATAGGTGCTGATTGGGATTAATTTACATTTACACGAGCATATTTACGTGCCAAGATCCATACATAAATTTTATGTATGGCTCCAATGGGAAGGTCATGGACATATCAGGGGCATTCCTGCAATATATGTGTGCTATTATATAATAATGGGGTCCACATCTAATTTACCCCCCCCCCCCCCCCCGTTTTACAAAGCCACACTAGTGGCTGGCGTTTGGTAATGCCGACGTAGCCCATTCACTATGAATGGGCTATGTTGGTATTACTGCACTGGCAGTTGCTAGTGCTAATTTGTAAAAGTATATGTGTGTGTGTGTGTGTGGGGGGGGGGGGGGGTAGGCATGAGGATTTACACCAAGGTTCAGTTGGTGTAAATCATCGTGGCTACAGCTAGTTGTGGATCTTGGCGCTAAGTGCTATTCTATACAGGGCCGGTCTTAGCAAGTGCGGGGCCCTATGCAGACCAATTTGATGGGGCCCCACCCTAGCCCTGCCCCACCTAACTCCGCCCCCACCCTAGCTCCAGGGCCGGCTACCCCTCCCTCTGAGTTCCCGGGCTGCTCCCTCTGAGCTCCAAGGTCCCCAGCTCCAGGGCTTCCCCCCCTAGGGCTCCCAGCTCCAAGGCCCCCCTCCCTCCCGGTCATTTTTTAACACCCCCTCCAAAATCCAGTACTAGGTATGCCGAGAATACAAAACACTCTAGGACCTATTGAGCAATTCTACCATACCATAAGCAGACATTTCTACGAATCACACAAAGAAAAGGAAAACATCTTAAAACACTACAGTGAGCACTAGAACATCAATTCACCTATTGTAAAATGAAACCTGACAGAATAGTACAGATCGTCGATCCTGCACAGTCAATGCCAACTGAAAGCCATGTCTTTTTCACAAACACAGATACACCCTAATCCACTATAGAATAAGTAGTAATATTTAAACTTTCTATTTAGACAAAAATTAAACTGAACCCCCAAGATGCCAGACTCTGCATACAATTCAACACCACAGAAACAGAAAATGACCCCTAGTACTGTGCAAAATATAAAGACAGCAGATGTAAATTTGAAAAAACTAACAAATACCAATCACCACTTTACAAATTAACAAATAGAAATAAAACAAATACAGAAAATAAAATAATCCCATTTTATTGGACTAATACATTTGGCTTCCAGAGGCCAAAATCTCCTTCCTCAGGTCAATACAGTATAGTACTGTTACAGTGTCCTATCCTGACCTGAGGAAGGGGGTTTTCTTCTCTGAAAGTTAAGTTGAAATGTATTAAAATTAGTCCAATAAAAAGATTACCTTATTTACATGTTCTATTTATAAACATTTATTAACACAGCTACAATACTATATCCTAAAGCAAAAAAATAAAAATATATATTTTATTTACAGTTTGTTGTCTCTGGTTTCTGCTTTCCTCATCTTCTTTTCACTGTCTTCCTTCCATCCAGCATCTGTCATCCAGTGTCTGCCCTCTCTGCTGTCCCCTCCATCCAATGTCTGCCCTCTCTCCCTGCTCCTTCCATCCACATCTGCCCTCTATCTCTGCCCCTTTCATGATCCATCCACCATCTGCCCCTGTCTTCCCTCTCTCTCTCCCCCATCCATTCACTGTCTGCCCTTTCTATCCCTGCCATCCACTGTCTGCCCTTTCTCTCTGCCCCTTCAATCCACAATTTGACCTCCCTCTCCCATCCATCCGGGGTTTGCCCTCCCTCTCGCTACCCATCCAGGATCTGCCCCTCTCTCCGCCCCTTCTTCAGTCCCCAGTTCCAGCCCCACTATCCCACCAGTCCCCCATTTCAGCCCCAGCCCTTTTCTCCCACCAGTCCCGAGCTTCGGCCCCCCAGCCACTTCTCCCTATCCCGTTTTCAGCCTCCAGTCCCAGTACTAGCCCCCTTATCCCACCTACCCTCCTTTTCAGCCCCCAGTTCCAGCCCCCTTCATCCACATGCCTTGTATTAGGGCCCCCTTTTCAGAACCATTCTCCCACCTGACCCACGCATGCCCCATTTTCCCACCAGCCCCAGGCATGGCCCCCATTTTCCCATATGGCCACTTCTCAGACCCCAGTGCCTGCCCCCTTCTTCCATCCGAGAAGCCCCTCCCCAGTCCCCTTCTCCCATCCAAGAACCCCAGTCCCCTCCCCACCCGTCCCCTTTAACCATCCAAGAACCCCCTCCCCACCCCCTTCTCCCATCCGTGAACCCCCTCCCCACCTCGGTCCCCTTCTCCCATCGAAGAACCCCAGTCCCCTCCCCACCCGTCCCCTTCTCACATCCGAGAACTCCCTCCTTAGTCCCCTTCTCCCATCCAAGAACCCCAGTCCCCTCCTCACCCGTCCCCTTTAACCATCCAAGAACCCCCTCCCCACCCCCTTCTCCCATCCATGAACCCCCTCCCCACCTTGGTCCCCTTCTCCCATCCAAGAACCCCAGTCCCCTCCCCACCCGTCCCCTTTAACCATCCAAGAACCCCCTCCCCACCCCCTTCTCCCATCCGTGAACCCCCTCCCCACCTCAGCTTTAGAAATGTTAAGTAGTAATCTCCTTCCCATTTGAGAACCCCCTCCCCACCCTTCCCCCCACCTGAGAACCCCCACCCCACACACCCTTCTCCCATCTGAGTCCCCCCCCCCAACCTACCTACTAGCTTTGTTCTCCGGTCCCCACCACCCTCACTGGCTTTAAAAAAAGAATTTGGAAGCACCAGAGGGACAGGCAGCACCTCGTGTCTGCCCTCCCTGCTACTAAAAATGTCTTTGACGTCGTCATTGGGCCTTCTCACATTGAGTCCCGCCCACCCTCGCGGTAATTGGAAGTTACCTCAGAGAAGGGCGGGACTCAATGTGAGAAGGCCCAATGACGACGTCGAAGACATTTTTAGTAGCAGGGAGGGCAGACACGAGGCACTGTCTGTCCCTCTGGCGCTTCCACAGTCTTTTTTTAAAGGTAGGACAGGGTGGGAGCAGCTGGTGCAGGGCACCCCCCACCAGCTGACAGCCGGGTCTGACAGCCCCCACCACTCCGCCGTCGCGCGCCATCCGAGGGAGGGAGGGAGGGAGGACTGGAACTCGGGCGGTCGGGGCGTGGGCGACCTTAGGCGCGCCGCGCGGGCCCCCCTGAGCTCGGGGCCCTATGCGGCCGCCTTGGTCGCCTCGCCTTAAGACCGGCCCTGATTCTATAAATGGCACCTAACCTTGAGTGCCATTTGTAGAATACCGCTTAGCACCATTTTTTCCATGCTGACTTTTCAGTGCCATTGATAGAATTTGGCCCATACGTCTATGTGTCGGCACCAGGACATGTAAGTTGGTATTTCAAAACTTAGACAGATAAGTCCTGACACATAGATGTTGTAATAACCAGAGGGGTGTCTTCCGGAGTAGGGAGTACACTACTTTTCCCCCAAACACAGGACAATATGCAAAAAAAATCAGAATACTTTCTTTGTCCTCAGGGTAAGACTTTGGGGCAGCAAGTTAGGACTCTAAGGAAGCATAGATGTCAGTCTTCTAGAAGGGAGTGGAGTTCAGATGAGTCTCATTTTCCTTGGGTTATCAAGCAAAATATACTACGACCAAATTGAGGCTGGGAAGGGGAGGGATGCCCATATGCACCTTGGGAAAAAACCTTCACCCAGGGAGAAGGAGGGCAGTCTGGAGCCATTTTTCCTGAACAGCCTGAAGAGAGTATGGAAATAGCAATGCCTGAGGAACCTAGGAATCAGCCATTGTCTGATTCTGAATACATGGACTGTACTGATGCAGGAGCTCTAGTGGAACCACAAAGGTATGGAAACCTGAAGGGAATATATTGAATCCCAGTTGCGGATAAGGACTTACTTGCTCTTTAATAGTGACAGCTGTGAGGGTGAGGGATAGTGCCTAGTTGGTGAAGAAAGCTATCCTAAGATGAGGTGCTGTCAGGGGTCTCAGAACAACGCAAGTGGATAAGACCCCAATCCAAGGTAAGAATTGAGTAGAGTATACTCCACTAGAGTAAAACACAGCAAGAGCTTTCTTTATGTTTAAATGAGAATGGCAAAGCTCTGGGAAGCCCTGGACTGAGCTGAGAACCAGTGGCTTTGATTGCATTTTTCTACTGCCTCATTTGCATATACTTTGTATGTTACTCAAACCCTTAGATTATAAGTATTTCTGAGAGTACTCCAGACCTGAGTGGACATTATAGACTAATAAAAATTTGCTCCATGAGTCCATAATGTGTCTGGTGCTCTAATTGATATGCCTGTTTGTTCACCTTGAGTGTGAAGGATACCAAGAAAAAGAACCTTGCACAGAAGGGAGAGGATTTTCATCATTGGCCCAACAGGTCCTGTGGTTGAGGACCTGAGAAGGAGAACTCCACTTATTCAAGAGTGCTAAAGCAGCCCAGGGGACCATCACAGGGACTCCTCCTGTTACTTAATGACTTACAAACTGCTACAATCGTATATGTCTTCCTATTTTGGATACCTGCACTCCTATATACTCTCAAATTAAGCACAATACCCAAAAGTATTCAGCATAATAGATTTCTTTTTTGGGGGTGGGAAATATTGGAGATTAAAGGGGTGACCTCCCTTAGGGGCCCTTTTACTAAGCCGTGTAAGGTTCTACGTGTGCCCAACACGCGCCAAAATTGAGTTACCGCCTGGCTACCACTTGGCTTTTGCGGTAATTTTTGGCATGTTATTTTCGGATGTCCGTATTGAACGCGCTCCAAGTGGCATTTTGCGCGCATAGGTCATTACCGCCTGGTTACCGTGTCAGACTTTTCCACTAGGTCAATGGCTGGCGGTAAGGTCGCAGACCCAAAATGGACTTGTGGCAATTTTGATTTTTGCCGCACGTTCATTTTTGTTAAAAATTTAAAAAAGGGCTTTTTTACAGGCACACTGAAAAATTGATCAAAACCCGTGTCTACACTACCGCAAGACATTTTTCAGCGCACCTTAGTAAAAGGACCCCTTAATCTTGTCAGTAGAGTGCTGCCACCCAAAATCAGCAGGTTTTTAAAAACATTTTGGACCTTTTTGGAAATAACCAGCCATAATCATGTTCAAAATTAACGTGATGATGGCTGCCTGCTTCTAAAAGCTGAATGATGGTTTTTGAGATCACTTGAAGTTGAGAGATGTGGTACAATTTTATAAATTTCATAAATTGATTTTTAAAGATATATTGTTCCTTAAGTAAACCCAGAAGAGTAAATGATTGAGGAAAGTGAAACCTAAGGTTTGAGCTTGTAATGGCATGTCCTATCAGAGGCCTAATAACCTGTTACAGGTGCAGAGTGATTTTCTAATACTCTTCTTGTGGTTTGTAAGGTTGGTTGTAGGAGAATGTACATGTCTACTGCTCAATTTTGGATTTTATTCTGAGGGCGGTACTGGGTTTGCTCTATGTTTTGGGTTATAGACTAGGGGCGTAGGTCAGATATGTGTGTAATTACTAATGACTTGCAATTAGCACTTGTTAAGGTTAATTATTGGTAACTCTAATTCGGACAAATAGCTTATGCATTTATCTGATAACCATGCACAAACTTGAGTACCTAACTTTGGGCAATCCTTACAGAATGCTGGTTTAAATTTATAACCAAAGTATCATAGGTATGATAAGGAATAGAGTTCATGTCTCAAAGAGTTCATAGTCCCAGACAAAGGGGAGACATACAAGGTGGAATGGGAAGGCCTTGAAAGGAAAGGGAGAATCATGAGCATACACTGAGGATGAAAGAGAACAGAGGAAGAAATCATGTGCAAATTTGCATAGGAGAAACAGGATTCATGCTGATGCCTTCTGAATAAATTATAAAGGAGCACAGTGGGGGATGGGGAAACTACAAAGAAAGTCATGCACTATTTGAGAATGGAGAAGGATAAATGAAGCAGTGATGGGATAACATCTCTCCATTCACTAGAAGGGGGCAAGAAAGATAAAGAGCTTAGGAACCTTTTATTTAAAAATGTTAAGAAATGGGCGTAGCTCGTTTTTAAGTGGGACTTTCCCGCACATTAGGCCTATTTGTAACCCAGCCCAAAAAAAGAGCTTTTTTTTTTTTTAATTGTGCAGGTCCTGTGTTAATTTTCCAATTAGCATGTGAGACCTGCAAAAATATTAACATGGGAGCACTGCCTCCTAATTAGGAGGTGCTATGTGCCCCCATGTTAAATCTGTGTTATCCAGTTAGCATGTGCTAATGCAAAAAAATCTAGCTTGATAATACTTCCATGTGCATTCCTACCTTTGACATGCCCCATCTCAAAAAATAAATAAAAATAAATGGTACACAATTAGTCATGCTGACAGGCACATTACCACAAAATGCTTTTTTCCTGCATATTTGTTAATCTAAGGTTGAGATGCCATGTAAGTGGCCATATATTGCAGTTCAAAATAGAATATATTATGATTTATGCTTAATATTACAGCTCTATAATATGAGGTCGTCAATTTCCAGAGCTTAAATTCATGTTTGGAAAGTTACTCATGTCTCTTTTTATATGGAATTCATGTATAGTATCATCCCTATTAATTCAATTTCAATCATATTGTGGTGTCCAAGAATCTACAGCACCATGTAGGTGTTTAGTCATATTTATTAGGTTTGTTTTCACTCTATACATGATACAGAAGAGATCCAAGGGCTGTACAAATCATAGAAGTGTAAAATAAAATGTCATGTAAGTACTGAAATACCTCTTGTGTGAAAGAGCACCAACACATTTACTGAAATCCAACAATGTCATACTTCCAGCATGTCCCTGATCTAATTCTTTGGCAAATCTATCAAATAAATTGATTAAATATATTCCATATGATCTCTCTCTAGTAGAAACCATACTGTCTTATATCCTGCCTGCTATTAAATTCATGGGGGTTCCAATATTGATTAATTTAGTTGTGATATTAATTTGCCCAACACTCAAGCTAGACTTCTTTCTCTATAGTTAACAGACTATTCTCCATTCTCTGACGCTATCGTTTTGCCAGTTACTGCTTGAATGTTGCAGTTTGAAGCTAGCTCAGCGACCCGTTCAAAATTTCTCCGGAAGCAGGTTCTGTTCAACGGAAATGCCATGCTCTCCTTCTAGTGGGCGTTGGAAGCTTCATCTTTTCCTCAGCGCTGCTTTACTGTGTTGTCAGTTAAGTACTGGAGTTGATGCTTTGGGGGGGGGGGGGTTTGAGTTTGAGTTTTAGTGGTCCTTTTACTAAGGTGCACTGAAAAATGGCCTGCAGTAGTGTAGGTGTGTGTTTTGGGCAAGTACAGAATCATTTTTCAGCACACCTGCAAAAAATGACTTTTTAAATTTTTGCTGAAAATGGATGTGCGGCAAAATGGAAATTGCCGCACATCCATTTTGGGTCTGAGACCTTACCGCCAGCCATTGACCTAGTGGTAAAGTCTCAAGCGGTAACTGGGCAGTAAAGACCTACGTGTGTCAAATGCCACTTGGCGTGCGTCTGATACGCACATCCAAAAATAAAGGGGCCCTTTTACTAAGCTGCGTAAGCATCTACGCACACCCAACGCACACCAAAATGGAGTTACTGCCCAGCTACCGCATGGCTCTTGCGGTAATTTCATTTTTGGCCAGCGTCAGATACGTGCGGCTGAAAAATAATATTTTTTTTGGACGCATGTATCAGATGCACTCCAAGTGGCATTATGCGTATAGGTCATTACCACGTGAGACTTTACCGCTAGGTCAATGGCTGGCAGTAAGGTCACGGACCCAAAATGGACGTGCAACAATTTTGATTTTGCCTCACATCCATTTTTGGCAAAAATAAAAAAAGGCCTTTTTTACAGATGCACTGTAAAATGGATCAGTGCATGCCCAAAACCCTTACCTACATTACCACAAGCCAATTTTCAGCGCAACTTAGTAAAAGGACCCCCCAAATTATTTTTTTAGACACGCGTATCCGACACGCACCAAAAATGAAATTACAAGAGCCACACGGTAGCCAAGCAGTTACTCCAATTTGGGGCACGTTGGGCACACGTAGACGCTTACGCGGCTTAGTAAAAGGGCCCCTCAGATAATAAAAAATTACATAAAATTACAATCAAAAGGTTTTATCCAGTATAGGAGGCAAGTGATTAATATGTATGAAGTGCTGCAGATCTGAAATAGGTTTGTGCTATAGGAGATCACATAGCTGATCTGATTTGCTCTATGATGCCTCCTATCTGTTTTTTCCTTTATTAAAGTTTGATGGGCTTTTCTGTGTATATAGCCTTATGTTTCTCACCACTTCTGCTCAGTTTTGCTACTCCTTTTGTTTTTTTTTTCAATTTCTTATTGAGGAGTGACAGCTTTTCCCTATTAGTTTTGTAGAATCCCAAATAGTAGCAAGATTCATGCTACTGGTACCAGGGACAAGCAGTGCCTTTCCCCATGTCTTCCTCAATAACAGACTATGGACTTCTTCTCCAGGAACTTGTCCAAACTATTGATACCTCATACTCTGGCAATAAATAGCAGACTATGGACTTCTTTTCCATGAACTTGTCCAAACTAACCACTGATACCTTATCTTCTCGCAATGAATTACAGAGCTTAATTATTTGTAATATTTCCTCCTGTTCATTTTAAAAGTAGTACCATGTAACTTCCTACAGTGTTCCCTAGTGATTGTACTTTTTGAAAGAGTAAAAATTGATTCACTTCTACACCACTAAATATTTTGTAGACGTCTATCATATCCACCCTCAGCCATCTCTTTTCCAAGATGAAGAGTCCTAACCTCAAGCCATTCCCTAATTACCTGTCCCAATGCAACTGAAGCTTTTACCTCCTCAGTGCATGTAAATGGTTTCCTTCCCTGTGTGGATTCTATGATGGTATGTGAGGCTTTCTTTCCAACCAAAGCTTTTACCACACTCAGAACATGGTTTCACTCTATTGTGGATTTTCTTGTGTATTGTGAGGTCTGCCTTCTGCTTAAAGTCTTTACCATACTCAGGGCATGTATATTGTTTTACTGCAACACGGTTTCTCTGGTGGACTGTGAGGCTGTCCTCAATGACGCTTTTACCACACTTTCTATATGCAACTGTTTTAACTTCTGAATAGATTCTATGGTTCATGTCTAGACCAGTCCACCAGAGAATCCATGTTGCCTCAATTTCCTATAGGAAGTCTTGGTCAAAACACAAAACTAATTGTGCACCATCAGGCTCTTCCCTCAAATTCCTTACTCAAGCTAACCAGTAATAGGACATTCAACATCAACTGAAAAGGCAGATTCCCATATTGTCTAGAAACCTACAAACCTTAAGATTTGAAATCATTAAGGGGGGTAGTTATCAATCTGTGTTTGAGAACTAAACTGTGTTAAATGGCTCTAACCCTGGTTTCAGTGTCTTAACACAGAGTTATTTAGGTTATGCCATGGCTCATAGTAATGTGATTCAAAACATGCAAATGCATGTAAAGCAGTTCATTTCTATGTAAATACTATAATGTGGCTTGAGATAAGCACCAGGTGTACATCACAAACTGTATTATAGCTAAAAAATAAGCCCAGCAAAAAGCTGATGTTATTTTACCACCCGGAAGCACTGGGTCATCAAGCCACAGCCTGATGATTCCAGGCCACATCTTTAAAGTAGCCAGCAACATTTTTATAAAGCTGGTCCCAAAGCTCTCCCCCCAAGTGTTGAACCCCATCACCTCGAAGATACCCCCCATGCCATCAACCTGTGGTTCTGAGATACAACAAGTTGATGAATCCAGGGGTAAATCAAGGTGCAGTAAAGGCCTGACTTTTACTGCATCATGATAACTTCCCCCATAAGTTGTGATTTGTGATCAAGCAACCATCGTGAAATGCATTGCAAAGAACTGTGTACTCTGTCAAACTGTCCTCCATCACTATACTCACCAAACTCCTCATATAGATATTAAACAATGCAGGGGAAAGTATGGAGCCTGCAAAACCCCTTCCATCCATTATTGGGTACTAGAGAAGCAGTCATCCAACAAGAAAGAAGAAAACCAGTGCAGCACTATTCCTGATATCCCCAAACTTCCAAGTGTTGTAACAGCAGCTGATGGCTCACCATATGCAAGAACACTGAAAGATCAACCAAAGCCACTATTATGTCTCTCCCTTTAGCCACCCAATGTCACAAAACATCAAGGACTGCCACAAGAGTATTCTCTATACCAGGTCTCATCTGTTGATTTCTAGTCCTGCCCTGCTCCATCCCCAGATTGGTCCCTTTGCACCATGAGTATAATAAATGCCTATGCTGTGAAACAGTGTGTGTACTTTTATTAACAGGGGAAGGACAATTTTCTGGTGATGATTTAATGTGAGTAAATGTTTAGTTATCCTATTAAAATCATTTGAAAATGGTATGCAAATTTCATAAATCATCTTTTCATGAGCAGAGAGTGATTACATTTTAATATAAGTGATAGTTATTCTGTATCTTCTTCAGTATTGCTTGTCTTGAACACAATAAAATGTTCTTGTTTCAAATTTTAAAAAATCTTAACTGTGATGCTTAACCTATAAAACTGTAGGAATATATATATATATATATATATATATATATATATATATATATATATATATATATATATATATATTTACAGAGGGAACATACTGTTTTATATGTTTCTCTAATCTGTAGGGCTATTATCAGTCATGTCACTATAAATAATGTCAGTATTGCACCCAGCTTCCATAATTAATTTGCTTATAAATTGCCAGGGTGCAAATGTAAGTGCTGAGATAACAGTAAAATACTATTCTGTGCTGTGCCAGTTATGATGTAATTGGTTTGCTATGTGCTATAGACCTGAGCAATTCTAATTGGTCCTACTTGGGTTCAATTCTCTCCATACACCAGTGAAAAAAAAGTAAGTTAATAGGCCAGAAAGAATCCCGCTGATTCTCATCTCTCGTTCTTAGAATGTGCACCTTATCAGTCTAAAACTGGGTTAATAGAACCAGCAGAATGAAAAATTCTGAGAACTCCACTTTCTTTTCATTAAACAGTCAATAAGAAATTTGTTTTAATGTTTGTTAGAGGCATACTGGCAGGCATTTCATTTTCCACCCATATTTATAGGGCTACCAACCTGTTGACTTTGCCTTTGATAAATCGTTTAACAACCGCAGGGACAAATTCCCTAATGGTAATTGCAAAAATGCCACTATTAGCACCAGCTAGGCAATTAATCAATCCCACCCATGTCTCTTTCAGTCTGTAATGGCTGGCTGCTGACAGGTATTAAGTGTCTTATTTTTAGATGCAGACATTCATAACACATTGGTTTCCTATTTTATTGGTCTCCGGATTAAACGTTGGGGACTTTTTTTTTTTAAATTTATTAAGCACATGGGAATTACCATGTGCTAACAGTTCAGGCCTGGCAGTAACATTTAGTGCAAAAACACAAAGAAGAAAAAAGTCAGCACAAACAAACAGGATTCTCTACACATAGAGGATTTAATAAAGAGGATCCACAATATGATAGAAACAGAGAAAATGGTGACAGATATAGATCACCTGGCCTATCCAGTCTGCCCATCCATACTAATATATTAATTTCTACTCTCTTTCCTTTCCCTCAGACATCCTCTGTGTATTTCCCATGCTTTCTTGAATTCAGACACAGTCCTTGTCTCTACCTCCCAGTGGTTTGACCAGTGCCATCACCTCTTCTGAGATGCCGTTCTACAAATCCTTCACCCTTGATTTGTTGAAAAAACTGATCTTGGAAACAAAAATAATTTTCTTCCAGGGCAATTGTTAGAAGTTCCACCAAAAATTCTGCAGGTACTCATGTTAAGCACCTAATATGAACATGGTACAGACTGAACATTGAATGGGCAGGGACTGCATTTTTCAGTTAACATGGAAGTCATCACCACATGATAATTGAGGACAGTTAATGCTAATATTATATATCTGCCACGTAATAACACACATTTACCTCTGTTACTGCAAAATGCAGAAAAAAGTACAGCAGTTAATTTGAATGTTTTGCAGTTATCACATGTGTAACCCTGGTCTCATCAGCCCAGGCACCATCTAGCTTGTCACAGGTCAGCACCCGAGACCAGGGCCACACAAAATAAAACCAAGATGTGAATCACTCCTGACTCACTGAGCTGGGCACAGGCCTGGACCAGATAAAAATCTGGAAGGTCACAGGGTTTTGAGCTGTGACTTTATTTCTCTTAATTCTGTTCTATTTCCTTTACCAGTATGGGAGTAAATAAGTTTCACTCTCACTCAAAGAAAGAAAAGACTTCAGTTCAGGGAGTTTTGCAAAATAACCAAACTTTACTAAATATTCTGCAACAGGCATTTCAAATCCTCTTTGAAACAGTCAATTTATAATACTTGATAGCAGATGCAAAGCTGAATTCAGAATTATCACCTGGGGCACACAGTAGCTGGGTGGTAACGCTGATTTGGCGTGCGCTAGAGACACGTAGGACCTTACGTGCCTTTGTAAAAGGGCCCATCAGAGATAAGTGCAGTTTATAATCCTAAAGTATGTACATATTTACAGCTCCTACTGTCCATACCCGTCCCTTCTGGGTGAAAAAAGCTGTGCCTGCAGCACTTGTGCAACAAGCAGATCTTCCTTTGGATCAGACCTCCCTGTTTGTCCATACTCTTCTCGTTCAAAGGAGTACCTCTCTGGGTTGCCACCTCTTGGCTTTGAATATCTCTTCACTGTTCCTGTTCCCAGGCTGGGATCCCCTACTTCCCACCTGGAGCACTCATCACTTCACGGTTAATGCTTTACTGGCAAAAACCTTCCTTTTTGGTCAGCCTTCGTTTCTTGATCCTATCCAGGACACCCCCCTCTCCTCACGGGTCCCAGTGAGAGTAGAGGCAACCAAAGACCTTGTGCAAACCCCAACAACATTTTTTAATAACTCCTAACTCCTCTCCTGCTGTCATTCAACAACCAGAAATCTTTCCTTTCCCACCTACAACCTCAGGACCCTCCCTCAGAAACTCAGGAGAGTTCTCTCACAATCTTTAGTAATCCCCACTATAATAAGGGACTACACGTTTCCAAGGTCTTCATGGAGGAGCTCTGGATTCCAAATTTTATGAGATGCAATTTAACAACCCCCTACAAAATCTTTGGCAGATCTATGTTCAACAGTGGTTATAAGGAGTCTAGTTTTCACAGTGGCTCCAATTATGACTTTGATTGTGAATAAGTCTTTATTTGTGGGGAAGATTTCCGATAAGTGTAAGATTCTTTGGATGTTTTGGAGTTAAGCAATTACAGGTCAATTTCTGTGGTTCCTGTAGTTTTGAAGGTGATTAAAAAAGTTGTTCTATACAAATTGACTGAATTTGTGAATACAGTGGTCTAGACATCCATCAATTTGGGTTTAGAGCTGGACATGCTGTGAAGACACTATTATTGTCCTCTCTGGATGTGATGAGGAAAGATATTGATAAGGGTCAGACGTTTTGTTTTGTGTCATTGGATGTGTCATCTGCACTCAACACAATTGATGTTGATTTATTGTTATCTAAGCTCAACAGACTAGGGGTTGGTGGAGTGATTTGGAATTGGATTTCCTTTTTTTTTAAAGGGAACATTATATGCAGGTTTCTAGTAGGGGTCGGGTATCCCAGGTGTTGCCAGTATCTATCAAAGATATTTAACAACTATATGGCCTCTTTAGGTGATGTGTTTAGGGAACTGAAGGTTGAATACAGGATTTATGCTGATGATGTGCATTTTTTCCAGTGCAAGGGATTTGGTTGGTTTGTCTAAAAAATTGAATCATTGCAAGACAGTTGTTGGGAAATGGATGTGTCTGAATAGATTAGCCTTGAATTTTAGTAAATCCAACCTGATGTTTTATGGGAGAGATGAGGATTTGCTTCAGTGCCATTCAGTAAGATTGGGCAAGTTTAAGTTGCCAGTGAAGGACAGAGTGCGTGTGTTTTTATGTAATTCTGGATCCTTTATTGTCTACGTAGGACCAAGTATTGAGTATGTTTCGATCTGCGTTTTTCCAGCTTCATCTGTTGGTTAGGCTAAAATCAATGTTATAGAAATTGATTTTTGGTCAGTGGTACAGAGTTTGGTGATCTCTTATATTGATTACTGCAATGCGCTGTAGCTAGGTTTGGCCAAATCTAGGATGCAGCTTTGCAGATTATACAAAATGCTTCTGTCCAATTGATAGTGGGCACATCTCTGTTTGAACATGTCTCTCCAATTCTTTGTGCACTTCATTGGTTGCCTGTTCACTTCCAAGTGTAATACAAGGTGGTATGTTTGATCCACAAAGTTTTGTATTCAGAATGTGTCCCTTGGTATCTTTAAGAGATGTTTCATGTGTACCGTCCTTTAAGGTCTTTGTGATCTGAAAATTTGATGTTATTGACAAATGCTAAATTGCATACTGTAAGATATGTTGGTATTCAGAATACAGCTTTTTCGATTGCAGGCCCACACATTTGGAACAATTTGCCGGGTTATTTAAGATTGTGTAGCAGCAGGGATTAATTCTGTAAACAACTGAAGACACATATGTTTGTAATGGCATGCAGTTGATCTTTGTGTTAGATTTATTTATTTATTTATTTATTTATTTATTTCATTTCATTTATATCACAGATTATCCCACTAGATCAGGTTTAATGTAGCTAACAACTTATTGTGATTAACAGTACAAAGAGTGATGTGGAATTGTATACATTAAATAGTAATAACAAAATAAATGAAGATTGAGTAATTACAATATGTAATACGGAAACGAATGTTAGATTCAAAAAGATAACAATTTATAGTCATCCATGTATAATAACAATTAGAATGGAACTGAGAAATTGAATAATTGTACAATTAGGGGTTTAAATTAATTATGATCATCCGTAAGAAATTGCTTAAACAGAGAGGCTTTAAGGTATTTCCAGAATATCAAATAATTAGGTTCCCATCTGATGAATTTCGGTAGGGAATTCCACCATTTGGTACGGAGGTAAGAGACTCCTGACATGTAGATTGACTTGTAGATCATGTTTTTGCAACTGGGATAGTGGAGGGTTAGAAAATTTCTTGAACCAGGGAGAGCATTGTGAAAGGAAAGATCAATGAAAGGTTTCATATAATCAGGGATTAAGCCATATAGAGCTTTGAAAATAAATGTACATAGTTTGAATATTATTCTGGCTTTGATTGGGAGAAAGTGTAACTTTATAAGTAAAGTGGCTGCACTTTCAAATCTCATAGCCTTATTATAGACTAATCTGGCTGCTATATTTTGAGCTGTCTGCAGTTTTTTCAAGGAAGATTCCTTACATCCAGCGTAAATGGCATTACAATAATCAAAGTGTGATAAAACTAATGTTTATACTAAAGTTGTAAACATATTAGGGAAGAGATGCCTGATTCTTTTTTAGTTTCCATATTGTTTTAAAGGTTTTTGTGATGACTGCTTAGACTTGGATGTCGAATAACATGTAGGAATCAGTTATTATACCAACAGGCTGATTTTCAAAAGAGAAAAACGTCCAAAAAGTGACATAAATCGGCATTTGGACGTTTATCTCACAAAAACGTCCAAATCAGTATTTTTGAAACCTCTTTCTCTGAAGTCCATCAGAAGGATGTCTAAATCTCAAGGGGGTGTGTTCAAGGTGGGACTTGGGCGTTCCTAAGACTTAGACATCTTTCAGCCATAATGGAACAAAAC
Organism: Microcaecilia unicolor; assembly: GCF_901765095.1. Taxonomy (NCBI): domain Eukaryota; kingdom Metazoa; phylum Chordata; class Amphibia; order Gymnophiona; family Siphonopidae; genus Microcaecilia; species Microcaecilia unicolor. Next base: position 454,713,628 of record NC_044033.1, on the reverse strand, counting down.
AAAAATGTCCAAGACTAAAACTTAGATGTTTTGAGCTAGGCCTGTTTTTATAAAATATAGCTGCAGTGGGAACTGAACCCACTTCCCCAGCATCAAGGTCTGCTACACTGACCATTAGGCTACTCCTCTTCTCCACACAAGCAGTGCCCCAAATGATTCAGATGACCACTGGAGGGAATTGGAAATCACCTCCCCTTACTCCCCCAGTGGTCACTCTCCCTCTCCCAACCTATAAAAATGTGATTAAAGATATTACTTGCCAACCTCAGATGTTATACTCAGGTCCATTAGAATAGCATGCAGGTCCCTGGAGTAGTCTAGTAGTGGTGTAGTGCACTGCAGATAGGTGGACCCAGGCTTCTACCTCCCCCTACTTGTTACACTTGTGGAGGAATCTGTGAGCCCTCCAAAACCCACCAGAAACACACTGTACCCACATATTGGTGCTCCCTTCACCTGTAAGGGCTATGGTAGTGGTGTACAGTTGCGGGTAGTGGGTTCTGGGTGGGTTTTGGGGGCTCAGCAGACAGGGTAATGGAGCAATGGTGAGATGTGTACCTGGGAGCATTTTATAAAGTCCACTGCAGTGCCCCCAAGGATGCCCAATTGCTTTCCTGGGATGTCACTTTTCCACTATTCTACCTGATGCCAAGCTTTCTATTTTTTTTTAATAACATCTGAGCCTTGTGTCTATTGTTTATCATTAGATTTGGGCTTTGAATTCAGATCTATAGATGAAGTCTCATTACATATATCTAAATAGCAGAGTGCTATTTTTCCATACTTCATAGCAAGAGTGTACATTCCCTAATTACCTGTCTCAATGCAACTGAAGCTTTTACTTCCTCAGTGCATGTAAATGGTTTCATCCCGTGTGGATTCTCTAATGCCATGTGAGGCTTTCTTTCTAACCAAAGCTTTTACCACACTCAGGACATGTAAATGGTTTTACTCCTGTGTGTATTCTCTGGTACATTGTGAGGTTTACCTTCTGACCAAAGCTTTTACCAGACTCTATACATGCAAATGGTTTCTGTCCCATGTGGACTTTCTGATGTACTTTGAGATTTATATTACAACCAAAACTTTTACCACATTTAGAACATGTGAATGGTTTCACTTCATTGTAGATTTTTCTTGTGCACTTTGTAAGTTTTGCATTTTGATGTATTTGTTTGAAAATGGACCAAAAAAAATAAAATATCCAAATCACAAAACATTTTTCCAAACATTTCCTGTTCTGATTTTGGACATTTTACCCAAAAAAACGTCCAAATTCAGACTTAGATGTCATATCCAAAAATGCCCCTTGTGCATTTGACTAGCTCAAAGTCACAAGGCGCAGCAGTGGGAATTGAACCCATGTTGTTAGGATCAAAGCCCACTGCACTAACCATTAAGCCACTCCTCCTCTGTTTTGGACATTTTGTATTTGGATGTTTTTTGTTCGAAAATGGACCAAAAAAAAAGGACGTCCAAATCACAAGACATCCATAGCATTTTTGAACACAAAAGATAGACATCTATCTTTTTCAAAAATGACCTTCTTTCCTGTTCAGAGTTTGGACATTTTTGTAAAACGTCCAAATTCTGATTTAGACATTCTATCGAAAATGCCCCTCCAAGTATTTTTAGTTGGGACTCCAATGGATAAGTTATATTATCAAATGTGAAGTTGTGACAGTTTATGACACAGTGAGGGTTAGATAATAACAGAAATTTTGTTTTCTTTCAATTTATTTTAAAGGTGGAGGCCCAATTCACCAACAGGTCTAGACCAGATTTGATGATAGATAGCACTTCTTTAATGAAATCTATGAAAAGGATGTAGATGATTACATCATCTGCATAAATAAAATTATTATAACTATGGGCATTGAGCACCTTTCCTACGGGGGACACCATAATATTGAATAAGATAGTTGAACGAGGGATCCCTACGTGACTCCACAGTCTGAAGCCCATTAGAGAGAGATGGAATTAGGAGATTTAACTTGATAGGATCTAGATTTTAAAAATCCTCAGAACCACTTTAGGACAGACCTTCCTATACCTAAGTTGTTCATTACTGCAAGTAGCAAATTATGATCTACCACATCAAATGCACTTGACATATCAAATTGCATAAGGGTGATCTTCCTGCTTAAGCTAATTTCTTTCCTGCTGTTAGCAATTAATGTGGTTAGGACTGTTTCCATGCTTAAATTGGGTCTGAAGACAGATTGTGTATGTGAAGAAGGGAAAAGGAGGACAGATAATCCATAAATTGGTGAGCGACAATGCCATCAATCTTTACTAGTAAAGGGATAGATGCCACTTACCTGTAATTTGTTACATCATTTATTTTTTGCTGGGGATTTTTAAGGATGAGGGTTAACATTATGGACTCTTTTTCTGCAGGGAAATGACCTAAGAATAGCAAAAGTGAGAGATGTGATCTTAGGGATTCTATGAACAGGTCAGGGGCAGCTTTTAATAGAAAACTAGGGCAGAAATCCAGTAAACAATTAGAAGATGAATATTTCAATAGAAAGATTTCATCAGCCTTGGCTGACCTCTAGAATCCGCTACCTACGTTCCTGTGTCCGCACTGCCGAATGCCTTTGGCTGAAATCCTGTGCCCATGCTGACTTCAAACAGTTCAAATTCTTGCTGACCTCCTTCCAGTCTGCTCTTTTACTTGCCAAACAGGACTATTACATCCAGTTAACAAATTCTCGACTCAAACCCTTGACATCTCTTTTCCACACTGAACTCTCTCCTCAAAGTGCCTTCACCTTCAACTCCCCCTTCACTTTCTCCCCAGACTCTGGCTGAGTTCTTTCATGATAAGGTTGACAAGATTAAACTTGAATTCTCAACCAGGTCACCTCCACCTCTCCATCCCTTAGTTCATTCTCTTAACCCTTCAACCCCTGCCTTCTTTTCTTCCTTTTCTGAAATCACTGAACAGGAAACTACATATCTTCTTTCCTCGTCGAAACTAACTACCTGTTCCTCTGATCCTATTCTCACCCATCTACTTAACACTATCTCTCCTACTGTCATCCCTTTTATCTGTCATATCCTCAATCTTTCACTTTCCACTGCGACTGTTCCTGATCCCTTCAAACATGTCATAGTCACACCACTCCTTAAAAAACCTTCATTGGACCCTACCTGTCCCTCCAACTATTGCCCCATCTCCCTCCTCCCTTTCCTATCCAAGATACTTGAACGTGTTGTTCACCGCCATTGCCTTGACTTTCTTTCATTTCAAGCTATTCCTGATCCACTTCAATCTGGCTTTCATCCCCTTCATTCAACTGAAACAGCGCTTGCTAAAGTCTCCAATGATCTGTTTCTGGCCAGATCCAAAGGTCTCTTTTCTATCCTCATCCTTCTCGATCTATCTGCTGCTTTTGACACTGTTGATCACAGCCTACTCCTTGATACGCTGTCCTCACTTGGACTTCAGGGCTCTATTCATTCCTGGTTTTCTATTCCACTGTCAGGTGGTGTACCTCAGGGATCTGTCCTGGGACCTCTTCTTTTCTCCTTCTATACTTCTTCCATTGGTATTCTGATCTCATCCCATGGTTTTCAGTATCATCTTTACGCTGATGACTCCCAGATCTACCTCTCCACACCAGAAATCTCAGCCGAAATCCAGGCCAAAGTATCAGCCTGCCTGTCTGACATTGCTGCCTGGATGTCTCAGCGCCATCTGAAACTAAACATGACCAAGACTGAGCTTCTTATCTTTCCCCCTAAACCAACCTCTCCTCTTCCCCCATTCACTATTTCTATGGATAACACTCTCATCCTTCCTGTCTCATCAGCTCGTATCTTGGTATCAGTTTTGAACATGGTATCAGATTTGATACCAGTAAGGTTGTGTGTCAGTTCAACCATGAATATCATAGGTTCTCCTTTAAACATTATAACATTATCTCTAATTTTTATGATTTTCTGTTCTAAATATGTAGCTAATTAGGTAGCAGATGGAACAGATTCGTTAGAGGTAGTAATAGCCTGGGTATCTAAAAGGATGTTGACTATATTGAAAATAAGTTTAGTATTGAAAGGATCAGTTGATATTAGAATCCCATAGTAGTTTGTTTTAGTCTTTTTTATTGTATATTTATAGAGTCTTAGAGCTGACTTCCAGTGTAATTTATTTTCTTCAGTTTGGGATTTTTGCCATTTTCTTTCAAGCTGCCTACATTTTTGTTTGATGCATAGGATGTCTTTATTGAATCAGATGGATTGGCTCTTTTTTATTTAGATTTAATTTTCACTGGTGCCACGGAGTCTAGTATTGATTTACTTAGTACATCCCAATCTTTTATAAGTGTTAATGAATTAGACATGGACATGAGTTCAGTATCTTGTATGTTTGACCAGAAATCATCAATTTCAATCCTTCCTCTAGAATTAAAAGACTTGGGGGGTGAGTGTCTTTCAATGATTCTAGCCAATTTAAGGTGAATATTAATTTGTAATGATGTGACTATATGGTTGGTTCCCATAAAGTATCAGATATGGATAAGGCTAATGCAGGGCTGGATTAACACTATATTAGGCCCCCACCATCATTTCACCTCTCCAGAAGAAGCAGGGGAAAGTGCAGCGCCTAACAGTGGGTATGATAGCAGTAGTGTGCGAATGAATATAGGGACTATGCAAGCGCATGCTTTGAATGGAGAGGTGTAATGGTTAGAGATGGAGAGCTGCCAAGGTACCCAGTTCCAGGATGGAAATTCTGAGCCAATCTTGGATTTCTTCAACCCTATCCTGGTACATTATTTGAGACTACAAAAAGAACACTGACTTGGTTCAAAAACAAGACTGGCTAAAAAGTCTCCCTCCTGGACTGGAGCTGGGTAACTTGGCAGCTCTGCAGCGGTGGACTGAGAACCAAGGCATATTCACTTTCTATTGCCTCTGATACAAACCAGAGATTCCAAAGGATGGACTGCCTGAAAGAGTGAAATTTAAGGGCAATGGGTCCAAGGTATAAATTTGCAAAGCTTTATATGTGAAAAAAAAGGCTCACAAATGGAAAAAAAGCAAAATAAAATATTCACTTTTTTTATGCTTCTGAAATACAGGCAGAGTGGAGGCAGTATTAGAACAGTGTTCAAGGAATTTACCCAATTTAATAGTTAACAGGGTAAATCCCCTGTGTTGAAAACTTCCCTTCACTTAGTATGTGGACAGATACATTTGTACCAGTGAACTTTCCCATTCAAGCTCAGATTTTCAAAGGGAAGCTTCATTTCTATCCTCACCAGATACACAGAAACATTCATAAGTACATGACAAGCACATTCTAGTTCCTGTCCTGCTGCTCATGTGCTCATTCAGGCAGTGCTCCCACCTCCCACCAGGTCTGCCCACCATCATGTAAAATTCTGGCATTTGCTGCCTGTTCTTTTCCACAGCAGACCCTTCACAATTTCCCTTCCATTACAACAATATCCTCCCACCCCCTCCCCAAGAACACTTACTGATTCTCTCCAAAACTCAGAGCTCAGCTTCCACCATAGTCCCTGTAGATGAGCCCCTACCTTCCTGTGACTACTAGAGCCTTCCCATTGGCTGGATTCTACCACAGCCTCTTCACTGGAAAGGGGGAGCATTGGAGAGCTGTTATGGGCTAAACTCTGAAAAATATCTACACATTAAGCCATCCTTCTGGCTTAGAGACAGGTAATGTACACATTTTTAGAATCCTGAAAAATCCAGACAGTTGGAAATCCTAACCTCCTGAATCCTGAGCACATTGACAGGGCCGCCCAAAACACTTTTATGCCTGAGGCACATGCCTAGTTTGCCTATGCCTTAATCCACCTCTGGGCTAATGAGTTGGTTAATCTATTAGCAAAAGGAAAGGTGACTTTTTGAATGTGAGACAGGGATGTGTGGGTGTAAGAAATTCCAGGTGGATAAGAAATTCAAAAAGTTCTTTGTGTTGGGTTTTGCTAGGTTATCTAAGTGCAGGTTAATATCTCCTAATAGAAGGATATTAGGATGGTTGACACAGATATTTGAAATAAAATCAAAGAGGTCATCCTCTGCCAGATGCCAATTTCCAGGAGAACAATAAAATAGGCAAATGCAAAGTTGTTCTGATAAAGTAGTGTCAGTAACATTGGAAGCAAGTATTTCAAGGTTTGAGGAGGTATTTCTAGACAGTATCTCTATATTGAAGAAGGATTTGTATATTATAAATAAGCCATCACCTCTTTTATTGGGTCTACAGAGATTGAGGATCTTATAACCTGATGGACATCTTTAATGGTAGGATCATTATTTGAACGTAACCAAGTTTCGGTAATCATGACTAGACCAAATGGTTTATCCTTGATCCATTTCCTTATGAGCTCAGATTTGTTCACAATTGATCTAGAATTTACATAACCTATAGGTATTGGAATGAATGAGTGCGGTTGTTGAGTGTTTATGAAAGTAGTCATTGCTATTAGACTGATGATTTACATTTCTTGTCTTTAAAGCATTAACTTTTAACCGTTGCTTGTAAGGTATGATTAACAGTATGTTGTAATTGTCTTCTAAAGAGACAGTTTGATAGCCAAAGATCCAAGGAATTAGAAGCAGTATAGACAGTTAACCAGATTAGACATTAGAAACATTATGTAAGATTAACAATACTTGAGGCTTAAGATAAGGTTGAAATTAAGTATAAAGTCCTTGCCCAAGACCACGCCCGACATACACAAAGAGATGCACAAAGAGGTGTGATCTTTTGGCATGCCCCTGCAGCATGATGCCTGAGGCACGACGCCCCAGCAGTGCTCTCGATATTGAAGTGGTTGCCAGTGATGTTATCCAATCACCAGCTCAGTTCAAATTTAAACAGTAGTCAGCAGTAATGGCAGCAGGATCATTGGAGCTCAGGAAGGATTTACCGCGGGAATGGGCAAGCAGAGGTAGAGCAAGTCCTTGGATGGCAAGTATTAGTGTGATCCCAGTGGCAGTCTCGCTATTGAAGCAGCTGCCAGTGATGTTATCCAATCACCACTGGTTCAGTTCAAATTTAAACAGATGTCAGCAGTAATGCCAGCAGGATCGCTGGAGCTCAGGGAGGGCTTACCGCGAGAATAAAGTCTGAGTGAGTGACAATGCTCCAGGGTTCTCCGCACAAATCAGTGTCTGGTTTGAAAGGCCACTTTCCCTGTCTTCTGCCTACATAATAGAAACTTTTCTCCTGATGTACAAAGCAGCTGGCAGACAGAGAAGTTGGGACCAGGTGGAGAACTCAGGAGGTGGCACACATTTAAATAATACAGTTAGTGATGTCACCCACCAGTGTCTGGTTTGAAAGGCCTCTTTCTCCCTCTTCTGCTTGCATACTGGAAACTGCTTTCCCGATGTACAAAGGAGCTGGCAGACTGAGAAGTTGGGGCCAGGTGGAGAACTCAGGAGTTAGTGATGTCACCCACCAGTGTCTGGTTTGAAAGGCCTCTTTGTCCCTCTTCTGACTGTATGCTAGAAACTGCTCTCTTGATGTACAAAGGAGCTGGCAGAGGAGTTGCAGCAGGCAGAGAACTCAGGAGGTGGCACACTTTAATTAATTTATGATTTATTATTGAAGAGTCATGATCTGTTTGTGTTCTATCTTAGATTGTATTTCTTAGGCTTTTATTATGTATGTAGCTTTGTAATCTGCAAAGTAGTAGGTGGAATAGAAATTTTTAAATAAATAAAGAAATAATAGATACAGTAGAACAGTTTAAAATGGGGCTCTCGGAGACAGGAGAATATATTAAATGTGGCAGTCAAAAGTGAACTTTTATCTACTGTTTTATAAAATGTCAAATGCTGGTGGGCTTTTGGGGAGATGGAAGAGCAATTATTAAGATCCGCACAGAAATGCAGGTGCCTGGGAAGAAAGATTTGGAGGATTTGAGTGAACTCACAGAAGAAAATGAAGGCCTGCAAAGATCTGTAAGTCTTGATTTGATAATAAGCAAGAAAAAAAAAAGAGAAAAAAAAGGAATTGAGCCTCAACTCTAAAGCTGGGTGATGGAGAGAAAAAAATGGAGGGGCTCATATAGTGGAAAGATTAGATAGAGGCCTCAATATGAAAGAAAGAAAAAGATGCAGAGCATTTGAAGAAACCAGTCTTTATTACCACTTCTGGGTCACAGGTTTAAATGGGGTCTCCCAAAATGGCCATGTTTTACCAAAATGGCTACCTCAGGGGCAGATGAATACCAGCTAGTGTAAACTTTGAAGCCAGTAAAAATTGTCAATCTAACCCAGTTATTGCAAGCCTCGCAAACTTCTAAGGAGGTAATTTCTTAAGTTGCTGCCGAGATTTAAGCAGCATGTACACACATAAATGCAGGTGTTCTAGCGCCCATATGTGAACAAATGGCAGATGACATTTAATGTGAGCAAGTGCAAAGTGATGCATGTGGGAAAGAGGTACCCAAATTATAGCTACATCATGCAAGGTTCCATGTTAGGAGTCACTGACCAAGAAAGGGATCTAGGTGTCGTCGTTGATGATACGTTGAAACCTTCTGCTCAGTGTGCTGCTGTGGCTAAGAAAGCAAATAGAATGTTAGGTATTATTAGGAAAGGAATGGAAAACAAAATGAGGATGCTATAATGCCTTTGTATCGCTCCATGTTGCGACCGCACCTTGAATATTGTCTGGTCGCCGCATCTCAAAAAAGATATAGTGGAATTAGAAAAGGTGCAGAGAAGGGCGACAAAAATGATAAAGGGGATGGGACGACTTCCCTATGAGGAAAGGCTAAAGTGACTAGGGCTCTTCAGCTTAGAGAAAAGGCAGCTGAGGGGAGCTATGATAGAGGTCTATAAAATAATGAGTGGAGTTGAATGGGTAGATGTGAAGTGTCTGTTTACGCTTTCCAAAAATACTAGGACTAGGGGACATGCAATGAAGCTACATTGTAGTAAATTTAAAATGAATCGGAGAAAATCTTTCTTCACTCAACGTGTAATTAAACTCTGGAATTCATTGCCAGAGAATGTGGTCAAGGTGGTTAGCTTAGCGGAGTTTAAAAAAGGTTTGGACGTCTTCCTAAAGGAAACGTCCATAGACCATTATTGAATGGACTTGGGGAAAATCCACTATTTCTGGGATAAGCAGTATAAAATGTTTTGTACTTTTTTGGGATCTTGCCAGGTATATTGTGACCTGGATTGGCCACTATTGGAAACAGGATGCTGGGCTTGATGGACCTTTGCTCTTTCCCAGTATGGCAATACTTATGTACTTATGTATATACCACTGGTCCCTCTAATATGAGCAGGAGTCATTCAACTGCATTGCTGCAAATGGGTGGTGGACCAAGTGAGGCTCTGGCCTAGGGTGCTCACAAATAAGGACTCCAAAATACCATTTTCTAGTTTATAGGTTAAAACCTGCCCCCCCCCCCCTTCCAGGTCTAGTCTCTCCCCTTCTCTCTTTCCCCTTCCTGTGGTCTGGCACTGTTCCCTCACTTCTCTCACTCCCCCTTCATCTTGTAAAGTTCATATTGGCTGCCAGCAGGAGCAGCAGCAGCAGCAGCATGACAGGCTGTCTTCGGCTAGCGCAGTAGAGGGAGAAATGCTGCACCCCATGGGGGGAGAAGAGGGGGGGGGGTGCTGTAAGCAATGTTGGGAGTGTGAGTGCCTCCAAAGCAAGTTGGCTTAGGGTACCACTATCCCTTGAGCTGGCCCTTGGAGGTTGTGTTCTATATTGCGTTTTCAATTGTTAGAGATTGACAGGTTACCTGAAGTGCTGCAGAGCTTACCTGTCCCTTACTATTGAAAATGTGATACAGCACCCCCACTGGCAGAACTGGAGGACTCCAGCTCAGCTTAGAGGGAACAGTGATACACATAGAATAGCACTATTCCAGCTATGCGCTATTCTGTAAGCACAGAATATATATATACTAGAATTCTATAAAGGAATGTAATCACCTACTTTCCTTTATAGAATAGGCTTCCAATAGGCCTCAATTTATAGAACTGCCCTTCACATGCCTGAAAACAATATTGGGAACTGGGATTATTTTGTATAACTTGCTGAGTGAAAGACTATCAGGCTCATTTTCGAAAGAGAGGGACACCCATCTTTCGAAATAAATCGGAAGATGGGCGTCCTTCTCACAGGGTCGCCCAAATCGATATAATTGAAAGCCGATTTTGGGCGTCCCCAACTGCTTTCTGTTGCAGGTATGACCAAAGTTCACGGGGGCATGTCGGAGGCGTAGCGAAGGCGGGACTTAGGCATGTCTAACAGATGGACGTCCTCGACCCGTAATGGAAAAAAAAAGGGTGTCCCTGATGAGCACTTGAACGACTTTACCTGGTCCTGTTTTGAGCACTTGAATGACTTTACCTGGTACTGTTTTCTTTTTACGACCAAGGCTCAAAAAGGTGCCCGAACTGACCAGATGACCACCACAGAGAATCGGGATGACCTCCCCTTACTCCCCCAGTGGTCACTAACCCCCTCCACCCTCAAAAAACATCTTTAAAAATATTTTGTGCCAGCCTCTATGCCAGCCTCAAATATCATACTCAGGTTCATGACAGCATTATGCAGGTCCCTGGAGCAGTTTTAGTGGATGCAGTGCACTTCAGGCAGGCGGACCCAGGCCCATCCCCCACCCCCTACCTGTTACACTTGTGGTGGTAAATGTGAGCCCTCCAAAACCCATCAGAAACCCACTGTACCCACACCTACGTGCCCCCTTCACCTGTAAGGGCTATGGTAGTTGTGTACAGTTATGGGTAGTGGGTTTGGGAGGAGATTCGGGGGGCTCAGCACACAAGGTAAAGGAGCTATGTACCTTGGAGCAATTTCTGAAGTCCAATGCAGTGCCCCCTAAGGTGCTTGATTGGTGTCCTGGCATGTCAGGGGGACCAGTGCACTATGAAATGCTGGCTCCTCCCACAACCAAAGGGCTTGCATTTGGTTGTTTCTGAGATGGGCGTCCTTGGTTTCCATTATCACCGAAAATCAGAAATTACCAAGTCTTGGGAGGACTATCTCTAAGGACGACCTAAATTTCAGGATTTGGGCATCCCCAACTGTAATATCGAAACGAAAGATGGACGTCCGTCTTGTTTCAATAATACGGGTTTCCCCGCCCCTCCATAGGGATGTTTTGCGAGGACAGCAATTTTCATTTTGCCGCATGTCCATTTTCGTAAAAAAATTTAAAAAGGCATTTTTTTATAGGTGCGCTGAAAAATGATTCAGCCTTTGAAAAGCAGCTGGCTAATATTCAGCTGGCAGTGGTTAGCATTTTTTTTGGCTGCCTCTGGATTTTGTTCCTGGATATTCTATGTCGGGCCGTGTCTGGGCACAGACATCGAATATGCAGGCATGCGTGGCCGGATAACAGTTATCTGGTTAAGTGCAAAAATCAGCACTTAATCATATACGTTGGACCGCATAAAGATGACACAGCTTTTTATACAGCTCAGTTTATGCGGTTAAGTGCTGAATAAGACCGCCCACAGATTAGTTGGTTTGGGTGTAGGCACTAACTGTGGATATTCAGAGGTACAATCTGGTCCAGTTCTGCTGAATATTTGAAACTAGCACCGAACTATTCTATAATGGTATCTGTGTGCACAGATTTTGTTATAAAATACTAGCAGAAGTCAGCAGAAATATATGTACATTTTGGTTCATCCACTTACACCAGGTCTATGGCAGGCATAAATGGGTTCACCCTAGTGTGGCACACATGTAACTTACACTATTCTTTAAGTTGTGAGTGTAACCCTGGTTCCACTCAAACAGTTCTGGATGCCAGCTCAGCTCTTTGGGTTATGCACCCGGACTAGGGCGTACATAAAAATAATGTCTCTGAATGAGCTGGGTGCAGGCTGGGATAATTCCTGATAGGCCGAGAGATTGTTGCCACCACCTTTGTAGCTTTAACACAGTTCCAGAAAGAATCCACTCTCACTCCAAAAGTTGCTTTTAATAAATGGTGAAGTTTAGAAACAGTAAACCCCCGGAGGATTACACTCTCCCCCATTTAACAAAAAAAATTATATATTTCCCTTCAAATAAATAATTTTTCCCTCTGTCCTCAGAGGGTCCTAACATTCTTAAGGTTACCATATGGCTCCAGAAAAAGGAGGACACATTGATCCAGTCCAGGTTTTGCTTCCATTGAACGCAATGGAAGTAAAACCCAGACTGGCTCAATCTGGCCTCCTTTTTCTGGAGCTATATGGTAACCCTAAACATTCTCATAACACCCTTTATCACATAACATGTTCACCCAAAACAAAACATTTTGCACTATCAATACTCCCCTAATTATCCAACAGCTATGGCCATCAATACTATCCCCTCCCCTAGGCAGAAGGTTCCTTCCCCCTCTGTGACACATCAGTGTGTTTGAAGCCTGTGATAATTGTTTTGATATTTTCCTGCAATGTATTTCTCTAGTTTGACCAGCAGGTTGTGTATGTTTATGATTAAAGCTATTACAGAGAACTGACCTTTCCTTTTTTAGTTAACAGAGAGAAAGGGGAAGTGCTTGCAGCAGTGGCATAGCCAAGGGTGGGCCTGGGTGGGCCCAGGCCCACTCACTTTGGGCTCAGGCCCACCCAGTAATAGCACACCTATGATGTGGCTGGCAGGGATGCCCAAGCCCCACCAGCTGAAAACTCCCAACAACTGTTCCTCCTGCATACTTTGTAAATAGCAGATTTTCGCCTGCAGCGAGCAGCAACTGATACATACTGTTTGCACTGGCCCCACAGCCTTCCATCTGATGTAAAAAAGAAGTTGCATCAGAGGAAAGGCTGTGGGGTCAACATGAGCAGTGTGTATTAGTTGCTGCTCGCTGCCGATGAAAATCTGCTATTTAAAAGGTATGCGGGGGAGGAGGATGTTTGAGAAACCATATGGCATGCATGCGAGAGAGGGAGAGACCAAATGACTTGTGGGACAGGGTGGAGTTTTTCTGCCTACCCATTTTGGGCCCAGGCCCACCCAAAATTGGGTGTCTGGCTATGCCCCTGGCTTGCAGTGATGTAGCCAGCTATTTTTAAATGTTGTTGTCCTGAGCTCTGATTGGCCTGGAGTTTGAAGTTACCCAGGAGCTACTGAATTTTGCTCCAGTCTTAGCCAGGAAGAAAAGAGAGTTGAATCTCTTTGCTAAGGCTCTGTGAACAGTTATATGTTCTGATCATCCTAGGTACAACTTAGATATATAGAAATGTTTAGTTAGTGTTGTAATTGATCCATATTTCAGTTACCTGTTATTGTTCTGCTGATTGCACCATTTTCTGTTCATTGTTCTAATTTTCCAGACAATAAACATTCATTTTAGTTTATTGCTTCTGCTTGTCTGGACTGATAAAGAATCCTGGTGGTTTGTGTGTTGGGTCTGTGAATGCTTTCTAGGAACTGTGGGACCACTGGGAGTGTGGCCGCTAGTAATCTAGAAATCACTGGGGATAATTTGAGAGCAGAAGACTTGCCCAGAGGCTTTTGTGACCAAGTCGGTGGGAGGAGGGTGCTACTGTAGATTTATTTTAAAGTGCAAGGTAGTATGCTTTAAAGCTGCAAGAAAAGAAGTTGAGCTCCAATGATCAAGCAAGATGAAGAAAAGAAGCCTCAAGAAATACCAAAGTAAATATAAGTCTGCTCTACTACATATAGAAACACAGGACAGTGGCGTACCAAGGGGGGAGGGCGGGGGGGCGGTCTGCCCTGGGTGCACGCCGCTGGGGGGGGGGGCGCGCCTGTCGGCTCTTCGTTTTCATGCTCCCTCTGCCCCGGAACAGGTTACTTCTGTCTGGTTACTTGGTCACAAAATCCATTTAGATATAATTCCTTCTCCATTGTTTAGAACTTTGGATATGAGGTTAGGTAAATTGTCTTTGAGCTTGGAGCTGAGCTGTGAGCTTGAGGTATTTGGGCGCAGATAATAGTAAAGTTCACAGGGCCTTCTAAGACTCAGATGCTACACTAAGATCATCAAATATGATCAATCCCCTCTTCTTTTGTGCACAGAAATACTTCATCACTAATACTATACTGCTTCCTCAAGCTTTTGTAGTCCAAATGCATGACAGTACATTTTTAGCATTAAATATTAGCTGCCAAACTGTGGACCATTCTTCAAGCTTCACTAGCTCCCTTCTCATATTTCCACACCTGCAGGGGTGTCTACACTTTCTCAGATTTTGGTATCATCCCCCAACAAACCTTACCAATCACTTTAAAAATGTGAAAAAGAAATGGATCAATAACCAATCCTTCAGGCACATTACTGCTAACATCCCTTTCATCAGAGTAGACTCCATTTACGATCTTTTGTTGTCTTTGACTCAACCAGTTTTTTAAACCAGTCAGTCACAATGAGGTCTATAGCAAGTGCATTCAGTTTATTTATAAGAGCCAAAAGGTTTCAAAATGTCAGGTTTCCCGGCTAACCTCTGGATAGTGAGCCCTTGGACCACTGCCGAGAGGTGGCAGCGGCAGGTGAATCACCCAAACATAAGACAAGGCAAATGGAACTGGAACACAGTGGACTGGAGCAAGACTTCACCTGCACTTAGCCGCCCTTCACCAGGAGTTGAGCTCCTGGCTGCAAGCGGCTGGCAAGACTTACCGGACAGGACAGGAAGGCAGAACTGCAGGACACAGCAGCCGGCTGACAAACAGCAGGTCACACTAGAAACACACTGAGGTCCCAAGTAGGCAGCAGGCAGACGAATAATCCAACAACAAGCTGGGTCTGGGCAGGCAGCAGGCAGGAGAATAATCCAGGAGACAAGCAGGGTCAAAGACACAAAAGGGAAAAAAATAGCACAGACGCACTGCAACAACTCTCACCAAAGGAAACACCTCTGAGGACCTCTATTGCAAGGCAAACTAGAGACCTACCCAGGTGGTTAATAAAGGCAACCTACAAGGGAGTTCACTAAGTACGGGCACTGCTTGGTTCCAAAAAACTCCCAAAACACTCTGGAAGGCTGGAAGATCCGGACCGGACCAGCATATCTTCTGGAACATGGGAAACGGTAAGCCATCAGTTCCCAGCACCTGCCAGGTTTAACCACCAGGGGCCGAGGTGTCTGTAAGCAAGGAACCTGGGCACAACTGTGACACAAAAGATCTGCAGGATCATATGTATGTAATGGAGCTATAGAATAGATAATTTGTGTGGGAAGCTTTTCATGATGTATAAAATTGAGGTAGGATGTGTGTGATTGTGACTAAAATAAAAGAGGTCAATATTTAGTATGTTTTAATAGAAGCATAGATGATTATATTCCAGCTAAACCTCAAAAGCTCCAGGCATATTACTAAACATAAAGCTAGACATTTCATGAGGAAAAAAAATACAGTCAACAATAAAAAATATCTATCTATCTATATCTGCTTAACATCAATGCAGCTGCACAAATTACGTGGAGGGGCATAATTGAACGGGGGCGCCCATCTCCGGGGATGGCCCCGGGAAGTGGCGGAGCCAACAGTATTATTGAACAAGAAGGGCGTCCATCTTTCGTTTCAATAATACGATCAGGGCCAGCCAAATCTCAACATTTAGGTCAACCTTAGAGATGATCGACCTAAATGTTGAGATGGCCGGACTTAGAGATGGCCGGCCTCGATTTTTGTCGATAATGGAAACCGAGGCCGGCCATCTCAAAAACGACCAAATCAAAGCCATTTGGTCATGGGAGGAGCCAGCATTCCTAGTGCACTGATCCCTCCTCACATGCCAGGACACCAACCGGGCACCCTAGGAGGCACTGCAGTGGACTTCAGAAATTGCTCCCAGGTGCATATCTCCCTTACCTTATTTATTTATTTATTTATTATTACATTTATATCCCTCCTTTTCCCACTGATCGCAGGCTCAAAGTGGCTTACATAAGTCTGCAGTGCAAGCTACATTACAAGAAGAACAATTATACACATTAAGGATAAAGATATAAAATAACAATTAAACAGCAAAAAAGGCAAGAGATAATATCAGGTAATTATTGTCCTTGGATCTGAATTTATAGTAATATTTAATTCTAGTTAAGTTAGACCTGGGGAATAAGCCTTCTTAAACAATACTGATTTCAATAATTTTTGGAAGTTTAGGTAGTTCTGAGTAGATTTTATTTATTTGGGTAGAGCATTCCATAATTGAGTGCCTATGTATGTAAAGTTGGTGGCGTAAATTGATTTGTATTTAAGGCCACTACAGTCTGGGTAGTGGCTCAGCACCTTAGGTGCTGAGCCCCCCAACCCCCCCAAAAAACCCACTACCCACAACTGTACAACAGTACCATAGCCCTTAAAGGGTAAAGGGGGGGCACCTACATGTGGGTACAGTGGGTTTGTGGTGGGTTTTGGAGGGCTCCCATTTACCACCACGAGTGTAACAGGTAGGGGGAGGTGGGTCTGGCTCTGCCTGCCTGAAGTGCACTGCAGTACCCACTAAAAACTGCTCCAGGGACCTGCATACTGCTATGATGGAGCTGGGTATGACATTTGAGGCTGGCATACAGGCTGGCAAAAAATGTTTGTTAAAATTTTTTTTGGGGTGGGAGGGGGTTGGTGACCACTGGGGGGGAGTAAAGGGAGGTGATCCCTGATTCCCTCCGGTGGTCATCTGGTCAGTTTGGGCACCTTTTCAAGGCTTGGTTGTGAACAAAAAGGGACCAAGTAAAGTCAGCCAAATGCTCGTCAGGGCCGCCCTTCTTTTTTCCATTATCGTCCGAAGACGTCCATCTCTTTACCACGCCCCTGTCCCGCCTTCGGTACACTGCTGACATGCCCCCTTGAACTTTGGCTGTCCCTGCGACGGAAAGCATTTGAGGCTGGCCAAAATCGGCTTTCGATTATACCAATTTGGCCGCCCTTAGTAGAAAGGTGCCCATCTCCCAATTTGTGTCGGAAGATGGGTGCCCTTCTCCTTCAAAAATAAGCTGGATAGTTACAAAGGTAAAAACTTTTGAAATAAAAATGTTTCCAATTGTTGCCTAAAATGCATACAGTTGGTTTGGTTTCCCAATTCTACTGGTAATTCATTCCACACAGATTGATATGGAAAAGAAAATCAGGAATAGATTTATATTGAAAGCTTTTGAAACTAGAAACATATAGTGGTTGATTCAGACAGTGGTGGTGAGTATATTTTTAGCTGCTGGTGGCATTATTCCTAGACATTCAATATCTGGTTTATGCAGCAAGCTATTTCTTGTGCTGTTAAATGTGATATTCAGCACTTAACTATATAAGCTACACCCTATATAGTTTTATGTGGTCCGATTTGACTGCTAAACTTAGGTGGTTAATTGTGTAATATTGTGATCACAATTAACTTTTCATATCTGGACTACAGATTTCATTATTAGCTTGTACAAATCCAATCAGGTATTCAAGTTATTTCCCTGATCAAACAAATGTACAATCTAAGCTGAATGTGAGAAAGTGGACATTAAAGTGACTTGTTCAAAATCATATCTGTGAGAGAAGCAGGATTTGAACCTAGATTTCCTGTTTCTTAACCTGCTGCTAGGCTATTCTTTTATTAATTTAGCATATGTGGCTAATGAATTACTGTTGGCTACCTAGATACTTTATTTATTTATTTATTTATTTATTTATTTATTTATTTATTTATTGCATTTGTATCCCACATTTTCCCACCTCTTTGCAGGCTCGATGTGGCTTACAATACATCATGAATAATGGAAATGTGTTAGAAAATATACATTTAGTATTACAGTAGGATCTTGGGCAACATGATAATGAAGAAACATTATAGTAGTATAACAAGCAGATTTTGTAATATAGTTCTGAATATATGTGTAGGAATTATATATGTTCACATTTGTTAATTTTTGTGGTATGCCTTGTTGAAGAGATACACAAAAGAAATTTGACGTTCATGACATAGGAGTAATATACACCCCCCACCCAAAAAAACATATACCCCACCATTAGATGCAGCCCTGCTTATACACAACTTTAGTCTACAAACATAAACTGGTGTCTACCGATGTTAGCTAGCAGTGGAAAGGTCCTGAATGCCCTTGTAGGGGTATTGCTCAGGCAACTAGTGGAAAAATATGCTTGAGTTCAAGCAGCATTGGATTTGGTACTGACAAATGGAGTTAGTGTTATTGGCCTCATGGTAAGAGAAAATGTAGAGCCTAGTGATCACTCTAATATGCTGATCAATAAGAAGCATACCTGAATTGAATCCTACTAATACTAGTGTATTGGATGTCAGGAGGTCTGACTTTAAGATGAAGACTGATAGTGTTGTAGAAGCCCTACTGGGAATCAGAGTGGAAATGTACGAAGGAACATTGGTCAACAATAGATGAGAAAATTGAAAAGGCAACAGACCTCTGTGTAAGAAAGGTTAACAAACATCAGATGAGAAAAAACAATGATACAGTTCTCTAAGGGAGTAGAAGAAATAGTAAGGGCAAAGTGATTGGCATAAAAAAAAACAGGCAGGGGAAGAATGGCTGAATTAACAAGAAAAGCAAAGGAAGGCAGAGGGGTGTTAGAAGAAATGGTCCAAGTGGAGGAGCAAATCACTAAGGGGCCCTTTTACTAAGGCGTGTAGGCACCCATGCGCGTCCAATGTGTGCCAAATTGGAACTACCACCCGGCTACCGCGTGCCCCAGGCAGTAATTCCATTTTTGACACCTGCCCAAAACACATAGTAGAAAATATTTCCTATTTTCTACCACATGGAGCTTACTCGGCAGTAATCGGCAATTTACACGCATTGGCTGCTTAATGTCTGGTTAGCTTGCAAGACCCTATGGCTAAGTCAATGGCTGGCAGTAAAGTCTCAGGTCAAAAATGGACATGCACTGGTTTTAATTTTGCTGCACGTCCATTTTTGACCACAAAAAAATGCCTTTTTCCCAAGCGCGCTGAAAAATTGACCTATGCATGTACAAAACATGCACTTACACCAGCGCAGGCCACTTTTCGGCACGCCTTAGTAAAAGAACCCCTAAATCAGTTACAGAAGATATCTTTCGATATGTATTAGAAAGATAAGTAAAGCAAATGTGAATAGATATGATAGATAAATAAATAAGAGAGGGCCCAATATTCAGTCGGTGGTAATCAGTATTTTGCTGACTGCCACCAGAGTTATACCTGGAAATTCAATGCTGGGTCATGTCAGGGCATTGTCATTGCATTTCCAGGTATGGAGCTGCACAAATATAGGACTGATTTTTATGTGATCCTAGTTATTCAGTTATCATAGCTGGTTAAGGCACTTAACTGGCTAAATGCCAACATCACCCTTGGAATTCCCCCTGGCTTAGGCGCTAAGCAGACATTTTCAGCAGCACTATCATTCTTCCACAACATCACTTTGTATCTGTTCATACCGGAATTGGCGATCGCCTTTACAGTACTATGTAAGCCATATTGAGCCTGCAAATAGGTGGGAAAATGTGGGATACAAATGTAACAAATAAATAAATAAGTGCTGCTAAAAATGCCCGTTAGACCCAGAAAGGCAATTTAAATGGCCAGGAGCATTTTATGGCCAGGAGCTGTTTAAGATTTGAACATTGGACCCAGAATGAGTGTGAAATTTTGAATAGGTCTAACAAAAAGGCAGCTGTCTTAAAATTGTTATTTTACATAGTTTTTACAGAAAGGGAAGATACACAATAGAAAGAGGTGAAATCATTATATTCCAAATAATGGAAGATGGAAGTACTTAAAGTATGTACACAAAGTGTGGAAAAGGCCTTGGGACCTAATAGGAAGGCTTAACCAACCTTGATGGCTACCTATTCCAGACGTTTTTTTTATGGGGGGGGGGGGGGGAGGACAGCCAAGAGCAACAAGAATGATAGATTCTGACAACCACTCAAACTGAAATTACCATCAGTGAATATGTTTCCACTCTAAAAAGGTGGGCAATTGTCAAATAATCTGTGCCCCCAGGTATGTATGTTTTAGAAATAGCTGTTATGGGGGAGGGTAAACGTATAGTGTTTTTTTAAAACTCAACTTTATTAAGTTATACAACTGCTAACAACAATATACAATCACCATGGATACACAGTTGTTTTTTCAACATATCCATATCCTTAACATGCAACTACTGTGAGGAACTCCCACCCCTACTCCTCAATGCACCAGACCCCACCAAGGTGGAGACAAACAAAGCAGATCAATCAGTGATATGGTTCAAAACTTTATTTTCAGAGATTCACGAATCTCTGAAAATAAAGTTTTGAACCATATCACTGATTGATCTGCTTTGTTTGTCTCCACGTTGGATTTTGCGGATCGCTTGCCATCTTGTTTCTTAGGACCAGACCCCACCAAGTCACAAACTCAGTCCATTAACCAAAATGATATGCTAAACCCTCAAAGTCCTAGTCCTGGAGTGTCAATGAGACTCACACCATCGGTGAAAGGCATCCCATTGCTTCTCAAACAAGGGCACTGACACCTTATAGCTGTCCACTCTGCTCTCCCCATGCCTTCAACCTGACTATGTTTCTGTTTGAATCCCAGTATTGTAATAAAAGTGTTAAATTTTTTTTAATACTTGATTCTAGACCAGGTGTTCTCAACCCAGTCAGGTTTTTAGGATACCCTCAATGATTATGAATGAGATAAATTTGCATACAATGAAGGTATGCAAATACATTTAAATTGGTCTCATGCAAATTCATTGTGGATATCATGAATACGACTGGATAGGTATGTCCCAAGGACTAGGTTGAGAACCCCTGGTCTAGATTGACCATGAATGTCATATTTACATTTATTATGTAGATTAAAAGGCTTTCTGCTGATGGATGATTTTAGGCAGTGTTACAATCTATGATACTTACCATCATTGATTTTTGTGATTCATCCCTTAGAGTTTTACAGCTAGCTCAGAATGCCACTGTTTGATTGCTTATTGGTTGTATTTTTGGGAACATATTATTCCAAATGATGTGCTTTGGATAGGCTCCCAATTACTTGGAGTCTCAAATTTAAGCATATTGTAATTTAGAAAGTTCCAAAGGATGTTTCTCTGTGTTATTTTAAACACCTTTTTTAATATGAACACTTCAACTTGCTCTCTTCAATCCAGTCAGAAAGATATTTTGCACTCTTAATCTCACTTTTTAGGAACACCTATACCAGGGGCATAGCCAGCCCTCCAATTTTGGGGGTGCCCAGGGGTGTACTGGGGGCAATGCATTCCTATCTCCCCCTCTCCCCCCCCCCCCCCATGAATGCTAACCATGCGTTTGCTGGTGGGATGCCAAATAAATACAGTGCCTCCACTCCTCCTTCTTGGCTGCTTCTTTCCTGCAAACATCGCTGGGATGCCTTCAGCCCTCAATGTCGGGACTTCTCACACATGCTCATTATTTATAAATATGCCATACCATTCCTTCTTTTAACTGAAACTGCATTTAATAGAGCACACTTGTGCCTAATTATTTTCAAGAAAATCCAGCCACATGGCTGAGCACCATCTGTTCATACTGTTTAAAAAAAGCATGCTGATCACAATGTCATCCGCATGGTGACATCATCATAAAATAACTTTATACAGCACTGTACAAGTCCTGTGGACACACAAAAAAAACACTGCTTCTCAAGACGTCACAAATAGATAAAACTGTGCCCTTTTGGTTTTCTGGCACATCTTTCCTCCCTCCATCCTGCATTTCTCTGATTGACACACACCAATATCTACTTATTTAGGTGTAATCTTTGATTCCTATCTCTCCTTTCTGCCACAAATCTCACACTTGACTAAAGTCAGTTTTCTAGTCTTCTGCCATAATTCGATATTCCACAGATTTATGCATTAATCCTTTCTTTTTTTTTACTACCCGTCTTGATTATTGTAATGTTGTTTATGTTGGTTTGCCCAATCACACAGAGAAACATCAATAACTCCAGAACACCACCATCAGGTTACTCTGTCATGCCCATCGCAGTGATCATATTTCACCCCCGTTGAAACAATATCATTGGCTCACCATCAGACAAAGGCTTTCAGGCTTGGTATCCCCAACTATCTTTCCTGTCTCACTATTCCTTATTGCCCCTCCAGAATCCTCCGTACTTTAAATGATCACCATTTAGTTCTTACTTGTCCAAAATATGCTAACTTGGAATCAATGCGTCACAGCACTTTCTTTTTTTCTTGCTCCTCATACCTAGAATAATCTCCCCTTTTCCCTCCATAGCAATTCCTCTTTCAAGAACTTTAAAACTCAGTTGAAAACCTTGCTCTTCCAATTAGCTTTTGGGGAAACAGTCTGATAGAAACTACCAGTGGTATCCATTCAACCCTGCTTTTTTTCTCTTTAGCTATGCTTGTCTTTTAGATTTAACTATCCTGCTTTTCTGTACATTAATGGAGTTCCTTTTCAACCTTAGCCTGTACACCGCTCTGTTCTGCCCATCAGCTAGAGCGGTATAGAAAGTTTTGCAAATAAATACACTTCCGATTGTAGCAGATCAGAATTTCCAACTCAGGTTTCTGATCCTATGGACAGCACCTTTGGGAAAAATCCTCAGGTAGCATCCTTTCATCTGTCTTAAACTTGTAAAACAGAGTCCAAAGAGAGAACTTCTATATGTATGACTTAGGAAAGAGTGCAAGCACTTTTAAACCGCAATTAGAGTTAGATCCCTCAGAGAATTAGGATCAAGCGTAAGTCTCCTACTTAAATTCTGATTTATACGGTTAGTATATATGCTTGGCTTCTGAAATATATGTGCTTACTCTTCAATTAGCTAAGTATACATTAAAAAAACACTATATGACTCCCTTGCTCTTCTCCCTAGCTACTTTGAAAACAGAAATGCTGTAGCTGCTTGCCTAATTACAATGTGCATCATCATAAACAACCTTTTTATAGCTTGCATTTTTTCTGATATAATTAGAACTTTTTGTTGCAACAAAGACACTGTTCTTTCAAGGAAAAGCCTTAGAGAGAGATTGAGGCTCGTCTGGTTACTCTCTTCTACCATTATTAAAGGGACAATGTGCTCCCTGTGGCATGAACTACAACAGTATTTTCAAATTTTATGGCTTGAAAAAATGTATATTGTAAGCATATTTTTAATTGTTTGAAGTTGGCTTGTAATTTAAGCATGATGTTTCTGTCACTTCATAAAGTCAACATTTTGGTATCTTTTAGTCATGGAAAACTAAAGTCCGTTAAAACGAGATGCTAGTAAGGAAAAGCAGAGTGAATTGAGTCCTTGATTCTATAAAATTGATGATCTATGCAAATGGCCAAATATCTGGAGACATTCATTCTATTATATTACTGTCATGTTGTGAAAAATAAAATATAAATACTGGGACAGCTTGGTAAACATCTGGCTATTTTATACAGGCAATTAGTGCCAGATTCAAATACAAGTGGAAAAAGGGTGTAAACCATCCCTTTAGATCAGTTTTCTTGCACATATTTAAACTAGTATAGGTTTTGCCCAACGGTTTGATTTCCTTCGACAAGTATAATCCGGGTCTAACATACCAGCTCAGTTCTCTCTGACCGACCCAGGCCACAAAAAGACAAAGACTTTAAATTTTTTTCACTCACTCTCCCCACACAATTCAGTCTCTCTCACTCAAGCTTGGGTGCAGGCTAGGGCTGGATAAAAATCCAGAAGGCCATAGGATGTTAAGCTGGGCTTTATCCTGAGTATCCCTAACAGTCCAAGTGCAGGCTCTTCATGTTCTCACCAGTGGCATAGCTATATGAGGCCACAGGGGCCTGGGCCCCCCCACATTTCCTGTGAGCCACCGGTTTTACTGGTGGGGGTCCCCAACCTCTGCCAGCTAAAATGTTGTCCAGCGTCAGTCTCTGCGGCGGCGCGTTGCCTGTCTAGCTCTGTCTTCCCCTCACGTCTGGCACGCTCCTTTTAGTGAAACTGAGCATGCAGACTAAAAGTGCCCCCCCACCTTGGGCTCTGGCCCCCTCCCACTGTTAGATCTGGCTACACCCCTGGTTCTCACACTCAAGAATACTTACCACACTAAGTCTATTTGATCAAATCATATCCACTAAATTAACAGTTTCTTATAGCAATCCCAAAATACAGTGGGGGAAATAAGTATTTGATCCCTTGCTGATTTTGTAAGTTTGCCCACTGACAAAGACATGAGCAGCCCATAATTGAAGGGTAGGTTATTGGTAACAGTGAGAGATAGCACATCACAAATTAAATCCGGAAAAATCACATTGTGGAAAGTATATGAATTTATTTGCATTCTGCAGAGGGAAATAAGTATTTGATCCCCCACCAACCAGTAAGAGATCTGGCCCCTACAGACCAGGTAGATGCTCCAAATCAACTCGTTACCTGCATGACAGACAGCTGTCGGCAATGGTCACCTGTATGAAAGACACCTGTCCACAGACTCAGTGAATCAGTCAGACTCTAACCTCTACAAAATGGCCAAGAGCAAGGAGCTGTCTAAGGATGTCAGGGACAAGATCATACACCTGCACAAGGCTGGAATGGGCTACAAAACCATCAGTAAGACGCTGGGCGAGAAGGAGACAACTGTTGGTGCCATAGTAAGAAAATGGAAGAAGTACAAAATGACTGTCAATCGACAAAGATCTGGGGCTCCACGCAAAATCTCACCTCGTGGGGTATCCTTGATCATGAGGAAGGTTAGAAATCAGCCTACAACTACAAGGGGGGAACTTGTCAATGATCTCAAGGCAGCTGGGACCACTGTCACCACGAAAACCATTGGTAACACATTACGACATAACGGATTGCAATCCTGCAGTGCCCGCAAGGTCCCCCTGCTCCGGAAGGCACATGTGACGGCCCGTCTGAAGTTTGCCAGTGAACACCTGGATGATGCCGAGAGTGATTGGGAGAAGGTGCTGTGGTCAGATGAGACAAAAATTGAGCTCTTTGGCATGAACTCAACTCGCCGTGTTTGGAGGAAGAGAAATGCTGCCTATGACCCAAATAACACCGTCCCCACTGTCAAGCATGGAGGTGGAAATGTTATGTTTTGGGGGTGTTTCTCTGCTAAGGGCACAGGACTACTTCACCGCATCAATGGGAGAATGGATGGGGCCATGTACCGTACAATTCTGAGTGACAACCTCCTTCCCTCCGCCAGGGCCTTAAAAATGGGTCGTGGCTGGGTCTTCCAGCACGACAATGACCCAAAACATACAGCCAAGGCAACAAAGGAGTGGGTCAGGAAGAAGCACATTAGGGTCATGGAGTGGCCTAGCCAGTCACCAGACCTTAATCCCATTGAAAACTTATGGAGGGAGCTGAAGCTGCGAGTTGCCAAGCGACAGCCCAGAACGCTTAATGATTTAGAGATGATCTGCAAAGAGGAGTGGACCAAAATTCCTCCTGACATGTGTGCAAACCTCATCATCAACTACAGAAGACGTCTGACCGCTGTGCTTGCCAACAAGGGTTTTGCCACCAAGTATTAGGTCTTGTTTGCCAGAGGGATCAAATACTTATTTCCCTCTGCAGAATGCAAATAAATTCATATACTTTCCACAATGTGATTTTCCGGATTTAATTTGTGATGTGCTATCTCTCACTGTTACCAATAACCTACCCTTCAATTATGGGCTGCTCATGTCTTTGTCAGTGGGCAAACTTACAAAATCAGCAAGGGATCAAATACTTATTTCCCCCACTGTATATACAACTCCTCCAGTCCATCATCTATCCCTTTGAGCTGTATAATCCAAGGCTGTGCTGGTAGTGTTTGTTGTCACCAGCAAACTCCTCCAGGATCAGACTTCCTTGCCTGTTCTCTCCTCCAGAGATGCACCATCTGACCTTGAACAGGCTCTTCCTTGTTCCTGCTAATGAGCTGGGCCACCCAGAGCACTCCTGTCCAACAGTTACTGCCTTTGATTGACAATAACTCCCTCTTAATTCAGCCTATGGTTATCTGACCTTTCCAGGATACCCCCCTCTCCTCCTAGGGTCCAGGAGGGGTGAAGGCAACCAAAGACCATGTGCTCAAACAAACAAGAACTTTTATTACCTTCAAACTCCACCTCTACTGTCAATCATTTACTAGAAATAAATATACAAGTAAATTCTGTCTTCAAACACTAGCATAGCCTCGGAAGTAACTCGTTTCACATAAAGTACACAGCCCTTTGATTTACCTAGATCATCATCGCAACATATTAGGGAGATGTTTTTTTTTTTTTTTTTTACAGGGGAAAGGATGTCTGTTTTATGTGTGTAATTTAATATCTATGTTTCATTGTAAGCCATTTTGAATGTTAGGATATGATGGTTCTAAATGTAAAATAAATGGAATTAAATGAAAAGTCAATAGGAACATTTTGTTTTAAATATATCCTGTAAAACTGGAAAATACATGTATAAGTTTTGGACTGCCCAGTTTATGCTCGGAACAACTCCCTTTGAATCTGTGTGTCTTGCGGCATGTATATATGCAAATACTGGCATTGTAAAATTGGCATGTACACATGTATCTGCAGCAAGTTATCCATGTACAAGTTGGCACAAGTTCTAATATAACATGGTTTGCTTGCATTCTTTTCTTTGTGAAGTTCTATCTCTTCAAGACGATGTCTGGCATTAGAGTCTTGAGTGGAAGATGCACAATTCTAAAACTGTGCAAAATACTTATTTACAGGGGTGTTTCACATATGTTTTTATTGTTTGAGAATTAAATTGACCTTTTGCTGTTGTACATAATTTCTTGAGCATGTCATTTTCACAGAATAGAAGCTTTGGCTCTTGCTATAATATAATCATTTGTCCTTTCTTTCATATTCTTTTCAAGTGTTCGAAACACCAAGAAAGCTCATTTGCAAGTACTTATTTCCAACACAAAATTAGGTCTTCATTTTACAACCGGGCACTAATACGTTTAGCACTGCGGATTGAAGTCTAATTGCAAAAGGTCACAATTTGCAACCTAATAGACCTCTTACTGGGGCACTTTGATTAAAAAAAATTTTGTCTTTGCTTACCACATTTACTGCTACTGAAAGATGGGCAAATTTAGTCATAAGGATTTTAAAAATATCCTCTACAGTGATTTTTTTTTTAAGTTAGAAGTTTCTCAATTCAGAACTGTCCACATGTGTGCTCTCTCTATTTAGATACTGAAAAAGAAAACAATTTTTTTCTATTGAACCAACTGATTCTGCTTAGTGCTCCAAGAGTGTTGCAAATGATTAATGGACATTGAAGCTCCGAACTAGGAACTCACAGTACTGAAGTAGAAGTACCTGGAAAACTGACAACTCTGTTTCAATGGAAAAGGTACCCAAGAAGCCCTGGCCATTTTGATGTGAAAATCTATAGTCTTGCTTTATTGGGGCAGCCCAATCAATTATATGTTAGTTTATATCTATTGTTCCTGAACAAGGCTTGGATACACAGGTTAGATTCTCTTGTCAGGGTATTCAACGACTTGTACCCTTATTCATTCCACTTGAAGTCAATTGTCTTGCATGTTTATTTGTCCATAGAGGCCAACCAAAACAAAATCTGTGGCCAAAATTCACTTTTCAGTTTCTATAGAGCCTGAATGCAAAACCAAAACTGACTCAGCCTCCAAGCAGGAACAACCCCCTCTCCTTCTATCCCTCTCTCTCTCTCTCTCTCTGCTAATCCCCCCCCCCCCCCGCCCCAAAAACCAAACAAACCTGAAGGATCTCAATTTTGTCCCTCCCTGCCATCACCTAACCTCCTCCCTCTATCCCTCCACCTCTCCCCCAAACAGAAGAAGCCCCTTTCTTGGACCCACCTATGGGTTCCCATTCCCCTAGGCCTCTGGTGTTCTAGTGGATTGTAGGGGCAGGAGTGATTTCCCATCACTCCTGACCATGCTGTCTCCACTCTCAAAATGGCTACCATAACTTCCAGTGGCAGTCTTGCAAAATTGCCACTGGAGGTCAACACAACCATATTGGGATTGGAGCTAGCATAGGTAACATTGGAAAGGTCAAGAAGAGGTAGGGCAGCAGTGATAGAGAAAGGGGGGGGGGGGGATACTGTAACTGGGGGAGATGCAGGGGTTGGAAGGGAAGGGAAATGTGACTTGATATACCACCTTTCTGAGGTTTTTGCAACTACATTCAAAGCAGTTTACATATATTCAGGTACTTATTTTGTACCAGCGGCAATGGAGGGTTAAGTGGAAAGAGTATACAAGCAATTCAAATCTATCCATTCCACTCCACTCAGTATTATATAGACCTCTGTTATATTTCACCTCGCCATTACCTCCCCAACACCATTACCTCCTGCACCTACAAGTGTTTCTGTGCATTGTCTTTTCCTGCTTTTGTTCTTTGGTGACTTTGATTAATCTTTATTAAAATTGTTGGTACATGTATGTGTCAAGTGGAATGAGATTATGTTTAAACCCGACAAGGTTACAGACTTTTTAGCATGATCACCCAGTGATTTCCACATGTTCAAAAATATTTGCACTGCAAAACTGTCATTTCAAAAAACAAAACAGGGTACCAGCTTACTGTTAATGATGTCACAGTATACAAAGGACCAGTGGTCTCCAAATTTGCCATAGTACCATGTTTGGGGAGCAATCTTGGAGGCCTATCACAAGCTCCACCCAAAGCCAAAAAAATCACTGAACTCAAGGAAGCGCTGCCAATGATCTGGGACATCCTGTCACAGGTACTGATCAACAAGACTGTTAAGAACTTCCCAATGTAACTGAAGGCCTATGTTAAAGCTGGGCGTGGACACTTTGAGCATTCACAGTGACTGTGAAATTCTGACACGTTATTAATTGCATCATTTGAATAACATTATTGTAATGTGTTTTAGCTCGAACATTAACGTGCAAAAATTGCTAGGTAATAATTGTAAGTATATAAGTACATAAGGCCACACTGGGACAGACCAAAGGTCCATCAAGCCCAGTGTCCTGCTTCCAATAGTGGCCAATCCATGTCACAAATACCTGGCAAAATCCCAAAAAAGGTAAAAAAAATATTATGCTGCTTATCCCAGAAATAAGCAGTGGATTTTCCCCAAGTCCATTTTTTTAGGAATCCGGCCAAACCTTTTTAAACCCCGCTAAGCTAACTGCCTTTACCACATTCTCTGGCAACGAATTCCAGAGAATTCCAGAAACATTTTCTCTGATTCGAATTAAATTTACTACTTTGTAGCTTCTTGGCATGCCCCTAGTATTTTTGGAAAGAGTAAACAAACGCTTCACGTCTACCCATTCCACTCCACTCATTATTTTATAGACCTCTATCATGTCTCCCCTCAGCCGTCTCTTCTCCAAGTTGAAGAAACCTAGATGCTTCAGCCTTTCCTCATAGGGAAGCCTTCCCATTCCCTTTATCATTTTTGTCGCCCTTCTCTGTACCTTTTCTGATACCACTATCAGGCTTATTTTCGAAAGAGGACGCCCATCTTTTGACACAAATCGTAAGATGGGCGCCTTTCTCCCAGGGTCACCCAAATCATCATAATCGAAAGCTGATTTTGGGCATCCCCAACTGCTTTCCATTGCAGGGATGACCAAAGTTCCCGGGGGCGTGTCGAAGGCGTAGCGAAGGCGTGACTTAGGCGTGCCTAACACCTGGGCATCCTCGACCCATAATCGAAAAAAGAAGGGAGTCCCTGATGAGCACTTGCATGACCTTACTTGGTCCTTTTTTTCTTACGAGCAAACCACAAAAGGTGCCCAAACTGACCAGTTGACCACCGGAGGAAATCGGGGATGATCTCCCCTTACTCCCCCAGTGGTCACTAACCTCCTTCAACCCTCAAAAGAATTCTTTAAAAATATTTTTTGCCAGCCTCTATGCCAGCCTCCAATGTCATACTCAGGTCCATCGCAGCAGTATGGAGGTCCCTGCAGCAGTTTTAGTGGGTGCAGTGCACTTCAGACCTGCGGACCCAGGCCCATCCCCCCTACCTAACTGTTACACTTGTTGTGGTAAATGTGAGCCCTCCAAAACTCACCATAAACCCACTGGACCCCCACCCATAAGGCCCACTGCCCCCTTCACCCATAAGGCCTATGGTAGTGGTGTACAGTTGTGGTTAGTGAATGCTGGCTCCTCCCATGACCAAAGGACTTGGATTTGGTCCTTCCTGAGTTGGGCGTCCTCATTTTCCATTATCACTGAAAATCAGAAACAACCAAGTCTAAGGACGACCATCTCCAAGGTCGACCTAAATGTCCAGATTTGGGCGTCCCCGACCATATTATCGAAACAAAAGATGGACGTCCATCTTGCTTCGATAATACGGGTTTCTCCGCCCCTCCACGGAGACGTCCTGCGAGGACATCCTCAGAAAAGCTTGGGCGTCTCTTTCAATTATGCCCCTCCACATCTTTTTTGAGATGCGGTGACCAGAATTGAACACAATATTAGAGGTGCAGTCGCCCCATGGACCGATACAAGGCATTATAACATCCTCACTTTTGTTTTTCATTCCTTTCCTAATAATACCTAACATTCTATTTGCTTTCTTAGCCGCCGCAGAACACTGAGCAGAGTATTTCAACATATCATCAACAGCGACTCCCAAATCCCTTTCTTGGTCGGTGACTCCTAACGTGGAACCTTGCATTACGTAGTTATAGTTTGGGTTACTCTTTCCCACATGCATCACTTTGCACTTGCTCACATTAAACGTCATCTGCCATTTAGACACCGAGTCTCGTAAGGTCCTCTTGTAATGTTTCACAATCCTCCCACGATTTAACGACTGAATAAGTTTCTGTCGTCAGCAAATTTAATTACCTCACTAGTTACTCTCACCTCTAAATCATTTATAAATATGTTAAAAAGTAGTGGTCCCAGCACAGACCCCTGAGGAACCCCACTATCTACCGTTCTCCATTGATAATACTGACCATTTAACCCTACTCTCTGTTTTCTATCCTTTAACCAGTTTTTAATCCACAATAGGACACTGCCTCCTATCCCATGACTGGCCAATTTTCATGAGGTACTTTGTCAAATGCCTTTTGAAAATCCAGATACACTATCCTGCTTATAATCGAACGAGAAAAATGCCCAAGTTCTGACCTAAATCGGGAGATGGACGTTTATCTCGCAAAAACGAATAACACGGTATAATCGAAAGCCGAACTTGGACGTTTTCAACTGCACTTCATCGCGGAAGCGTACAAAGTTGATGGGGGTGTGTTGGAGGCATGGTGAAGGCGGGACTGGGGCATGGTTATCACCTGAACAGAGATGGGCGCCTTTCGCCGATAATGGAAAAAAAAGTATGCGTTTGTAGCTAGAATTTAGGGCACTTTTCCTGGACCCTGTTTTTTCACGAATAAGGCCCCAAAAAGTGCCCTAAATGACCAGATTACCACCAGAGGGAATCGGGGATGACCTCCCCTGACTCCCCCAGTGGTCATTAACCCCCTCCCACCACAAAAAATGATGTTTCACAACTTTTTATCTTCACCCTCAAATGTCATACCCACCTCCCTGGCAGCAGTATGCAGGTTCCTGGAGCAGTTGTTAGGGGGTGCGGTGGACTTCAGGCAGGTGGACCCAGGCCCATCCCCCCCTACCTGTTACAATTGTGCTGCTTAATGCTTAGTCGTCCAACCCCCCCAAACCCACTGTACCCACATGTAGGTGCCCCCCTTCACCCCTTAGGGCTATAGTAATGGTGTAGACTTGTGGGCAGTGGGTTTTGAGGGGGATTTGGGGGGCTCAACACACAAGGGAAGGGTGCTATGCACCTGGGAGCTCTTTTACCTTTTTTTTTGTTTTTGTAAAAGTGCCCCCTAGGGTTCCCGGTTGGTGTCCTGGCATGTGAGGGGGACCAGTACACTACAAATCCTGGCCCCTCCCACGAACAAATGCCTTGGATTTATTCATTTTTGAGCTGGGCGCTTTCATTTTCCATTATCACTGAAAAGCAAAAACACCCAGCTCACAAATTGTCGAATAAAACATGGACGTCTATTTTTTTCGAAAATACGGTTCGGTCCGCCCCTTCACGGACCCGTTCTCAGAGATAAACGCCCATGGAGATAGACGTTTTCGTTCGATTATGCCCCTCAATATCAACCGGCTCACCTTGATCCACATGTTTGTTCACCCCTTCAAAGAAATGTAATAGATTGGTGATGAAAGATTTCCATTCACTAAATCCATGTTGACTTTGGTCTCTTTAATCCATGCTTTTGAATATGCTCTGTAATTTTGTTCTTTATAATAATCTCTGCCATTTTGCTCGGCACCGACGTCACACTCACCGGTCTTTAATTTCCCAGATCCCCTCTGGAACCTTTTTAAAATATCAGTGTTACATGGGCTACTCTCCAATCTTCCAGTACCATGCTTAATTTAAAAGATAATTTGCATATCACTAACAATAGTTCCGCCAGTTGTTTAACAGTAATACGTAAGTATGATAACTAAATACATTATGTAAGATTTGTCCTTGAAATTAAAAGTGGTTGCTGAGAAAACTGTAAAAAAACTGTTAGGGGGTTACTTTTTTAATGCCTCATTCTGTATTAGAACAGGAACTTGCCTGAATAAGATGGTCCCCAAAAGGAAGTGGGAACCATGGTGCAAGAAGAAGTGATCACACTGGCCGGAAGTGCCGTAATACCTGCTTTTGGAAGGGCAAAAGTTTACTGCATTATGATGGCCGATATTCAGACCGTGGGAGTTAGACCGGCTAACTTCCATGATCCGTGCTAAGCCCGGGCATTCAAGGCCATTTCCAGTGACCGGCATTCAATATCCGGTTTATTTTTGGTCGGCTTGAAGATAATCGGCAAAATCAATATTCAGACTTAGCCAGTTATCTTCAAATTGGCCAAAGATATTCCACTATTTGACACAGCCAAATATGGCCAGTAAACCCAGTCCAAAAACTGGCAAATAGCCAGTTATTTTGTGTGAAATAACCGGCTATCTACTAGCCGCTAACCAGGGATATTCAGTGGGGGATAACCAGTTATCCTAGTTGAATATTGGCGGATAGCTGGTTAAGCGCTATTTAACTGGTCGGTAGCCGTTCTGACTGGTTAAATAGCACTGAATATCAATGGTGCAGTCACATGAAGGCTGGTGACAGAATCACACAAAGAAAAGCGAGGTTTAAAAAAATGTTTTCACCAATTATACTACACAAACACATGGTCTAGTGTAACTATGCTTAGAGCCCCATTTCTTTGTGCCATTTGATAACACAATCTGTTGTGTTATCAAATAATATAGAGTTAAATGTACAGTACTAAAGTGCAAGGTGACTTTGCAAAAGTGTACTTCATGTGAAACATAGTTCAAAATGGCTGTACACCAACAATAATACCAAACCAGGTTTTTTGTTTGCTATTTTTTACATGAAATGCACAATGGAGAAGTCGCTTCACAATAGAACATTTTCATGGGAAGTCCACTTTGAATGAAACTTTTCTTTAAATTTTGCCTCACTCAGCTGCTATAATACAAAATTATGCAAATCATCAAATTAAAGTGAAAAAGATTATGTGAAAAAAGCTTTGCTGGCTTATTTTTCACAGAAAAAATAACCACAAAGGGAGTATCATAAAATTAAAGGCCCATCAACCTGATTTGGAGGTTCCCCCAGACTTCCTCCTCTAGGGGGCTCAG
This sequence comes from Microcaecilia unicolor, assembly GCF_901765095.1. Classification (NCBI taxonomy): domain Eukaryota; kingdom Metazoa; phylum Chordata; class Amphibia; order Gymnophiona; family Siphonopidae; genus Microcaecilia; species Microcaecilia unicolor. Next base: position 454,679,997 of record NC_044033.1, on the reverse strand, counting down.
GGGCCTGTCATCTCCTAGCCTCCTAGCTTGTTGCATATCCCATTCCTCATATCTTATTCAACTGAACGTACAATTTGCCTTCAGTTTAGCCACCCATCTGTTTATCCCAGATGATTTTGTACTACCCATCTTGTCCCATCTATATATCTCAATTGTACTTGTCCCCTCAGCTAACTATTAAGGTGTTTTATTGTATTGTACAAACAGTGTTAGCATCATGTTATTTGAATGTTCTAATTTGTGCATATCAGGAGTTTCATTGGTATTGTGCTGACATTGTATCATATCTCTATTTGAAAGTTCCTCCATGCTCAGTGCTTTTAAACATGTATATTTCAGATATATCATGTTAGTCCTATTACTAGGTTTTAATTTGCCATCTCTTAAGTTTACCTCATTAACCCCTTAATTCTATAAAAGCTGCCAAAAATTGTGCACACAAATAAGTACATAAGTATTGCCATACTGGGACAGACCAAAGATTGATCAAGCCCAGCATCCTGTTTCCAACAGTGGCCAATCCAGGTCCAAATACCTGGCAAGATCCCAAAAAAGTACAAAACATTTTATACTGCTTATCCCAGAAATAGTGGATTTTCCCCAAGTCCATTTAATAATGGTCTATGGACTTTTCCTTTGGGAAGCCGTCTAAACCTTTTTAAAACTCTGCTAAGCTAACCGCCTTTACCACATTCTCTGGCAATGAATTCCAGAGTTTAATTCCACGTTCAGTGAAAAACATTTTTCTCCGATTCATTTTAAATTTACTACTTTGTAGCTTCATCGCATGCCCCCTAGTCCCAATATTTTTGGAAAGCTTAAACAGACGCATCATGTCTACCCGTTCAACTCCACTTATTATTTTATAGACCTCTATCATATCTCCCCTCAGCCGTCTTTTCTCCAAGCTGAAGAGCCCTAGCCACTTTAGCCTTTCCTCATAGGGAAGTTGTCCCATCCCCTTTATCTTTTTTGTCGCCCTTCTCTGCACCTTTTCTAATTCCACCATATATTTTTTTGAGATGCGGCGACCAGAATTGAACACAATATTTGAGGTTTGGTTGCACCATGGAGCGATGCAAATGCATTATAACATCCTCATTTTGGTTTTCCATTCCTTTCCTAATAATACCTAACATTCTATTTGCTTTCTTAGCCGCAGCAGCACACTGAGCAGAAGGTTTCAACGTATCATCAACGGCAACACCTAGATCCCTTTTTTTGGTCAGTGACTCCTAACATGGGTGTGTGTCTAATTTGTGTACACAATTTAATAATGAGCTAATTAGTGCCAATAATTGGCTTTTTAATAAAGTTATTAGCACCAATTAGATTTAATTAGAACATATTTGTGCAAATTTAGACACAGGATTCCTGCCTAAACTTTACGCTTGAGTAAAAAAAAAGGGGGCACGGAAATGGGAGGGTTAGGGGCAGAACAGGGGTGAACATAGAATTTGCACACTTTGTTATAGAATATAGGGGATACACGCTCAGTTTAGGCATGTACGTTTGCACCACATTTCAGTTAGTGCAAATGGCAGCACCTAAAGTTAAGTGTGAGTCCCGGGCACAAGGCCTATTCTTTAAACTTTACCTAACTTTAAGCACAGCTTATAGAACAGCGCTTTTTCAGTGTCATATATAGAATTCACCTCTTATTGTATTCATGCTTATATTTGATCATTTAACTATTGTTATGCTATTAACAAATGCATAAGTTTTATGCTAAACTATACACTGCCTTGGGTGAATCTCTTCATAAATGATTAATACATCCCTGTGGTAACGTAAGGGAAAGCCTAAAGGTAGGACAAAATGGAGCCACACAATGGGTGTAGGTAAAGGAAATGCTTTTTATTATGTGTATTGGGTAGGGGTGCTGTTCCATTCACAGGAGGGAGAGATAAACGCAAAAATGTTCCTTTGATGTAACAAGATTCTCCAGTGGCCTGTTCCTACAGGGCCACAGCGTATATTACGGTCTCTCAGCATGGCAGTATATGTTACTTGTGTCTGTCTTGGTTCCCCAGAGTTACCAATGTAGTCTCTAGCAGTTACATGGGTCAAGTTATCCAGCATTTTCAAGGTTCCAAGTTGAACTTGGCCTACATAACTGTAGCAATTGCAGTTTACACATAGGTGGTGGAGGTAAATTCAGTTGGGTATTGATGCTTCTCTCTGGGCCTCCTTAACCTAGCTGTGCTCCAGGCTTTTATATTCCTAGATCATGCTCTTCTGGCTTCACCCCTCCTGTCACTTCTCTCTTGGGTGGACTATGGATTTTAAGGTGGCCACTGCCACTTCCTTAAGAGGAAATTGCAGTAGCCTATATACTCCCTCACAATCCCAATAAATAAATAAATACATTTGTGTACACATATGCATATATGTGCTAGTATTTTGAACGTTTATGCACATAACTGGTATATAAATGCTAGCGCCTACTTTTTAAAATTACCCCTGTAGTGCATTTTCATGATAAACATCACTAGTTACATGTGTAGCACTTCTGCAAGCTTTCTAAAATGACCTCCTTTATGATGTACACCTGTTTGAAAGTTTAGTAGAAGAGTACCATACTCCTATCCTTGCAAATTACAATAAAATTCAGTGCTATTTGGTACCAATAAAGGAATTAACAGCAATGTTAGTAATACATTTTATAACAATCTGTAAATGACACTTAAAAGGTTTATAATGCAATATTTTGGCTACATTATTGAATCAACCTGGTTAATAATGCATTTCTTCAGGTTATAAGTACTGTAACTCACAGTAAATGGAACTCTATAAATCCAGATTATACCTAGTTACATTAAATTTTCATAAACTATTTGCTCACACTGATTTTTCTCTACCTCCTTTAGTTGCTAGTAATAGTGGAATGCATAACACCTAAAAATATTGAAGAGATGTTTTGGTATTTAGGTCCATCTTTTGCTATTCTTATAGATTGCCCCCTTAAGTGGACTAACACGGCTACCACACTCCTCTACTTAAGATGGGGGAGTGGAGAAATTTATAAAAATATTTACCCCTCCCCCCTGCGTTTACTAAGCTGCGTGCTAGCATGGAAGCCACCAGCGCAGCACTTGATTGTATGCAAATCTATCTCATTCATATTCATTATGGGTATCCTGAAAATCTGACTAGCTGGGTGTGTCCCAAGGACTTGGTTGAGAACACCTGACCAAGATGCTTTGGCACAACGTTTATAGGTGAGGATTCAAATGGGTGTAGTTTGGTCAGGGCATTAGTGGGACACATAATTAAATGTGTATAAAATCTTATAATCTAAGTGTAATTTTTTGCAATCTAGGCATGAGCATTTACACCAGCTCTATAGCTGGTATAAGTATTCATGTCGTAAACATAGGCACATTTTCTGCCACTTACGCTAGTATTCTTTTCTGTATAGAACAGGCTTCAAATAGATATATTTCCTATAGTCTAAACTAGTGCCCCCTTATAAAATTTCCATCAGTATGCTAGACAGCATCCTATTGTTTTGCAGAATAATTAATGGTTGGTAAATTTGTGTATCTTTTATTGGTGTGTAGAGGTCTCATATTCTGCTTGATAAAACAGCACAGCAGAGACCACTAGCAACTCTTCCAGATTTAGCTTCAGAAGTTGGAGAACAAGGCCAGTGCTGCTGAGCAGACTTCTATGGTCTATGACCTGAAAATAGTAGGGACAAATCAAGATTGGGTGTGCATATGGAATATCGCATCATATTTTATGTTATGGGTTTGTCGTCTAGGGCAAACAGGTCTTTTTCTGCCGTTGTCTAACTGTGTTACTGTGTCACTACATGTTACCAGTATAAGGTATGTGACCTTTTGAACGAATAAAACTTCTTGAACATGGAGTGGTCGTCCCACATGTGACTCATGGGTACAAAGAAGCACTTTTTTGGAGGGAAACTGTGTTGGTATAAATACCAAGACCTGTGGGAGTATTCTTGTCTTTGTCTCCTGCTCCTCATCCACTATACTACTACTGCAAGGGTGAAGTTTGGCTTTGTCTTCCAAACTAAAATAATATACTTAAAGGGAATAGCATCTCTGGTTATCATAGCCACTGTACCTGAACAGACAATAGAGTGGGGTACACTTAACAGAGCCAATAATGCTGTTGAATTCAGATGTCCAGGTTAGATTATGCTCAATTCCAGTGGTATTTTAGAAAACAATTCTAAAATATCTGCAGGAGTTCAGATATATTTGTTGGCACATGTAATGGGAGCAGCCATTTTACAAATATGCAGGTTGAAAATATGACAGATTCAAACCTAGCAGCTTCCACTCATAAATGACAACATTTCTATGTCTAGCTGCTCCATTTTACAAACTTACATTTCATCAATTAAGCAGCAAGTATACAACATTAACTTGGTTTCATTTGGAGAGAGAGATGAACTTCATTGGATTAAGGAGAATGACTCCATTAATCCCTTATGTAAAGCCCTGGCCGAAAAAAGTACTTTTAAAACATATGAATGCCTTTGTGTTGGTATCAAACCCAATATATATTTTATTTTTTGTTACATGTGTACCCCACGCTTTCCCACTCATGGCAGGCTCAATGTGGCTTATATATTGTATACAGGTACTTATTTGTACCTGGGGCAATGGAAGGTTAAGTGACTTGCCCAGAGCCATAAGGAGCTGCCTGTGCCTGAAGTGGGAATCAAACTCAGTTCCTCAGGACCAAAGTCCACCACCCTAACCACTAGGCCACTCCTTTGTAAAATGAGGTATGCTCATGTAGGTTTTAGTCTTGCCCAAGACATAAACAAGCCATGTCCAAATCACAACCCTTTGAAACATCTGTGTAGTGTAGTTATCCACATGCAAATACCGGCTTTCTGAAAACAGTATTTACAAGTACATCATGTACATCTGTAAAGCTACTATTTTACACATAGATATGTTTCAAATATAATGGCCTAACTATCTCTGTATAAAAAGTATGTGAATCCTTCATTCAGTAATCAATGAATTGTTCTTATTCAGGATCTGGGACTGTCCCAGTAGGATCTGAATTTTAGTTTTAATTATTTGTCTTTTTCAAATTTGGCCAAAGTGATATCTATTTTTTCCTAGGAGACAGGGATGATTAACTTTGTGAAAGTCTATATTCAGCTAGCACAGGCATCATTTTTTTTTGAATATTGTTTATTTGCACAACTTCATACAATGCAAGATATTGTAACCACAACATTTAGAAAACAAAAACCCTTTCCCAGAGAGATTGTCATCCAACAAAGAATAAAGTATCAAATCTGCTCAAACATATGCTGAACCTATGATTTTCATTTTTTCTCCCCCCCCCTCCCCTCCCTCTTTCTTTGCTTCCAAACAAACTCTTCAGCTGATACCCCTCCCCCCACCCTCCCCTAACAATTCAAAATCCTGCTTTTTGCTGTGGAAGTAAGTGAATCCCAGAACGGTGACCAAACCTTACAAAAATGGTCTCCCCTTGCAGAGGCTAGGTCCCGGATCCTCTGTTTCTCCACTGAACAGCACTGCATCATGGCGCTACGCCAGTGTGATGTGCAGGGGGCCTCTCGTGTGATCCATTGCTGCAAAATTGTTCTTTTCCCCATCAACACAGCTCTCCTTAAAAAAGCCCTCAGGCCCTCTGGTAGCGGCCCTTGCACCAGAAAGGCATCGAATAGTTGGCCTGGAGTAGGCCTCCACCGTACCTTCCACATGCCCGACACCTGCCCGCTCATTGCCAGCCAAAATGAACGCACCAATGGACATGTCCAAAACATGTGTCCCAGGGATGCTCCCGGGCCCCCACATTTAGGGCAATCATCTGACTCTCGCAAAGTTGCTCTGAAAGCTCTGTGGGGCGAAATATGGAGGCGCAGCAAGAATTTGTAGTTCATCTCTGACCATGCTGCATTCTCAGTCACTCCCTGAGACGATTTCAAACAAGTCTCCAGCTGTTGTGATGTCAAACACCAACGAAGCTCTTTGGACCATCTATCGCATATGAGAGTAGTGTCCAATGGTGTTAGAGAGTCTCGCAAGCAGCTATGGTAGTATTTCAATGGGGTTCTCTGCTGCGCCTCCAACCCCAACAAATCGTCCTGCAATTCCCACACACCCCTGGCCAGGGAACCGGCCGGCAACGAACGGACATAATGACTTAGCTGTAGATATGCAAATGTATCGCCCCCTTCCAGACCAAATTCCTCACATAAGGTCTGAAACGGTTTCATTAACCCCTGCTCTGTTACTACCTGAAATAGAAACCGGATCCCTCTCGCTGCCCATTTTTTAAATAGGGTCAAAGACCCTCCCTCTGGGAATGCCAGGTTACCCCGGATTGGCAACAGGGGCGACACAGATCTATCCCATTTATAGGTTTTGCTTATCCAGTGCCATGTTTTCCTTAAAGGATTCAAAATGTATTTGTAAGGACCCAGAGGGGGTAACTGGTTTGTTGGCGCCTGTAACCAATATGCAAAATGTAGTGGTTCTGTCAGAGCAGTCTCAATCCCAGTACATGAAAAGTGTTCAGTGGATCGGAACCAGTCCGACAGATGGCGCAAACAACTGGCTATCGAGAATAATTTCAGGTCCAAGAGTCCTAGTCCCCCTTTCCCTTTCGGCCGCATCAATGTCTTGATCCCAATACGTGCTCTCTTTCCTTGCCATAAGAACCCATTAAGCTGTCCCTGAAGCCATGTGTTATCTTTACAACTCAGAATGAACGGGAGCATTTGTAAAATATATGTCCACTTGGGGAACAGGATCATGTTATATAAAGCTATTCGTCCTTGTAGTGATAGGGGTAACCCCCTCCACCCCCGCAGTGTTGTTGCTAGCTTATCTTTCAGTGGACCGAGGTTTATCTCAGCTAACCGGGAAAGATCAGATGGGATTAGCACACCTAAGTATCTGACCACCCCCTCTGCCCATTGGAACGGGAAGTCTCCCACCCACTCCTCCCTCACCACAGATTGAACTGGAAGAGCTACTGACTTATGTAAATTTAGAGAAAGACCAGAAAAAAAACCAAACTCCTCTATAACCTCTATTAGGTGGGGGACCGAGATGGTAGGATGAGTAAGGGTCAAAAAAAGATCATCCGCGAATGCAAGTACCCTTGTTTCTTTCCCGCGACATGTTACTCCTTTTATATTAGGATCTTTTAGTATGGTGCGCAAGAGGGGTTCTAAGTACAATAAGAACAATAATGGGGACAGGGGACACCCCTGTCTGGTACCCCTTGCCACCTTAAAAGTGTCCGAACGAAGTCCATTAACCAGAACCCGTGCCGTGGTGTCCCGATAAAGCGTATTTATTGCAGCCAAAAGCCTCCCTCCCACCCCAATATATTCGAGGGTTTGGAACAAATAGTCCCAGTTGACTTTATCGAAGGCCTTGGCTGCATCAAGGCTCACTAGTAGTAGTGGGTCACCTGTAGCCTGCCCATAGGCCGTTGCCAACAATACTTTCCGCACATGGGTAACTGCGTGACGGCCTCGTACAAAGCCCACTTGATGTTCCCCTACCAGAGATGGAATATGGGCTGCCAACCTGTCTGCTAGTATCCTAGCCAAAATTTTTATATCCACATTGAGGAGGGATATAGGTCTATAGGACTCCATCTGGTCCAGTGGTTTGCCAGGTTTAGGAATCAGGGTAATAAGTGCTTCATTTGCTCCCTTAGAAAATGAGCCCCGGTCTATCACTTCATCATAGTAATCTATTAAGGGACCATATATTTGGGGTGCCATGATTTTATAGTATTCATTTGAGAAACCATCTACCCCTGGGGCAGACCCCAGCTTTAGTTTCTTGATGACTTTTTGCACTTCTACCCCCTGAAGTGGTTTAGACAGAGCCTGTTGGGCCTCTACCCTCAACTTGGGCATCCCTGCATCGTCTAAATAATCCCTCAACAAAGGCCCACGTTCACAATTCCCTGTGGCATACATATCCTCAAAAAAATCTCTGAACCCATCCAAAATAGCTTGTGGCGTAGAAACTTGTGACCCCCGCTGGTTGATAATCTTGGGGATAAACTGGCGTGGAATGTACGACCGTGCCACCCTCGCCAAGAGTCTACCCGGTTTGTTTCCAAAGCATTGGAACCTAAGGCGACCCGCCGATAGATATCTCTGCGCTTGTTCATGAAGAAGGGAGTTAAGCGCCACCAGGGAGGCATCCATCTTGTCTTTATGAATCCTAGAAGGGTCAGCAATAAATTTTTTTTTTGCTAATTTGTACTCCCCTTCCAGGCGCAACACCCCTGCCGCCATTCTCTTGGCCCTAGCACTTTGAAAAGCAATCACCTCTCCTCTTATTACAGCTTTAGAGGCCTCCCAAAAAGTAATTGAAGAATCACATGAGTCAGCATTAGTGTCAACATAAAATTGCCATTTTGTCTGTAAGTGTTCAATGAACTGTTTGTCTTGGTGTAAAAAGGACGGAAATCTCCATGGTCGTGCCCCTGTTACACCCACAGCCAGATCCAAAACCAGCCAGATCATTGCATGGTCAGAGACAGCTAATGGGCCTATCTCAGCCCTCCGAACCCTAAAGAACCAAGACTGGGAGATCAGTATGTAATCAATTCTCGACCAGGTTTGGTGGACTTTAGATTGGTGTATATAATCTCTAGTGGTGGGGTTATGCACCCGCCAAGGGTCCACCAGATGAAGTTGATGGCAAAGCGTTCCCATGTCCTTCCCTCCCCCCGGTCCCCGGAAAGCCCTAGGGGAAGATCTATCCAGGGCAGGGTTCAGTACTTGGTTGAAATCCCCCGCCCAGATCCATGGAGCGCCCGCATATTGAAGGCCCAGGGCAGTAAGTGTTTGAAAGAAACTTGGACTATATTCATTGGGGCCATAAATCGTGCACAGATAATACTGTTGGCCCTGGTAGTTCATCTGCACTAACACTATACGACCCTCAGCGTCCTTGTGAATTAATTTAAACTGGCATGGGAGACCCTTTTTAATTAAAATGGCCACCCCACTTTTCTTACCCCCTGAAGAGGAATAAAAACACTCCCCTACCCACTGCTGCTTTAGTTTTTTGTGTTCCATGTCCGTAAGCTTAGTCTCTTGGAGACAAGCAATGGTGGCACCCCTGCGCCTCAACTGTGTCAATATTTTGTACCGTTTCACCGGGGATGTAATTCCAGAGACATTCCAGGAGATTATTTTTACCTGAGAACAATCAGCCAGTCGCCAAAATTTCAATAGTTAGGATGACAGATTTACTATTCTCAACATCCCCGGGGGCCAGCCCCTCCCCCCAAGGGATCCAACTTCCATACAGAGCAGGGGTTTTCAGTACAACCATATGATTCACTACTAATATCCCCCTTCTCCTACCTTTACTCACTCCCACAGCACTGATGCACATCCATGTAACCCTCTCCCCCTCCCTCCCCTCCCTCCCCACTAACCTAGTCCCCTTCCCTCTCTCCCCTCCCTCCTCCCCCCCACCCTTGTCCCTTCCATCCCTCTCCCACCCCCTCCCCTCCACCCCTTCCTCCCTTCCCTTTAAACCCACACATGTATTGCCCATTGGAATGGGTCCCAGGGGTTTTCCTTGTCTCCCTGCACCCGACTCCTAATGCAGTTTAAACAATATACCAACCCTGCAACTTAGTGTTGTAGTCCTTATCAGAGTGGCCCAGTGCATTGGACTATATGCAGTTCAGCCACTGCCTGCAGCATCCCGGTCCTTCAGCTCCAGTTGTTGCACATACTTCTGTGCCTCCTCAGGAGTTCCAAGGGTTCTCCACTGACCATTGTCCTTGACTTTTAGCACTGCGGGGTAAGCCAGCATAAACTGGGTGCTCATTTCATGCAGCTTTTTGCAGTATGGTGTAAACAGCTTCCTCTTCTCCTACAAAGCTGCAGAGTAGTCTTGGAAAATGAGTATTTGGTTGCCATCAAATTTGGTTTCATTCCGTTTCATCCGAAATCCCCTTAGAATTTCCTCTTTATGTACATAATTATGTACTTTCAGGATTACTGTCCTTGGGTTGCGTCGGCCATCTTGCTGTCTGCCCACGCGGTGAGCCCTCTCCAAGCATAAGGGCCCCGCGTGGTCAGATAAAGCAAATTCTTTAGCCAGCCATTTTTCCAGCACTGAAGATAGCACCGACGCACCCACCGATTCCGGTAGGCCCACAATTCTTAAATTGGCTCGACGAGACCTGTTCTCTAATTCATCCAATTTTTCAGTTACAGACTCCATTTTTTTTCCGATCTCTTTAAGCTGTTGCACATTGGGGATTAGAGACTCCTCCACTGCTGATACCCGCTGCTCGAGCTCGCCCGTCCTCCTTGTTGTATCCGTAATTAGCGCCTCCATCGTCGCGAGGCGTTCTAATACTTTGTCCCATTTAGGATTGACCACCGCTCCAACTACCTCCGCCAGTTGCCGCAGCTGTACCGCCGAAAAAGCCGTAGAGTCTTTTGGCGGCGTACTCGGACTCGCCTCCGCGCCGCCCGCCGGTTTCGGCTTCTCTCTTTCTTTCTTAGAGCTTTTGGGCGCCATTGGTTGGTTCGGGGAGTTCAAAAATTTTTCCATATAATCTCCCCTCGCAATTCCACAGTTGTGGCAGTGTTTGCCTGTAGTTTGCCGGGTTTATTTCTGAAAGATCAAGTCGGGGCCTGGGAGATCGCGGAAACCACGTCTGCCTTGCCTTAAAGCATCACGTGACCCCCCGCACAGGCATCATTTTAAGAAAACAGCATTACAGCCTATATTGTAAATAATTTTATAAAGGACTTCATATATGAACATAAGAATAGCCATACTGGGTCAGACCAATGGTCCATCTAGCCCAGTATCCTGCTTCCAGCAGTGGCCAATCCAGGTCACAAGTACCTGACAGAAGACCATATAGTAGCAACATTCCATGCTACCAACCTCAGGGCAAGCAGTGGCTTCTCCCAGGTCCATCTCAATAACAGACTATGGACTTTTCCTCCAGGAACTTGTCCAAACCTTTATTTAAACCCAGATATAGTAACCGCTGCAACAACTTCCACAGCGTAACTATTCTTTGAGTGAAAAAATATTTCCTTCTATTTGTTTTAAAAGTATTTCCATGTAATTTCATTGAGTGTTCCCTGGTCTTTTACTGTCACTCATTGAGGTGGCGATAAGGGCTTCAGCGCTAACCCGGCAGTAACCAGGCAGTGCATGGTGATGCCTGGTTACCACCAGGTTACCACTGCACTAGCCATTTCCAGGGGTTTTCTTTTTGTCTTGGAAATGGTGTAGCTCAGGGCAGGACTACCGCCGGTGGCTACATTGGGCCGTGGTAGTCCCGAAAGAGTGAGCGGTAAGCCCACGTTGGGCTTACTGTCACTCTGTAAAAGGGCCCCATAAACACTGAAAAATAACACATTTGCATAAAAAAAGTTACCCAGTCAAATTAAAGTGTCCTTTTATTAAAGGGTAGTAGGGCTATCGTGTGAGTAGCAGATGGCAAAAGAGCACCACCGTGGAGCATGCTGAGGCATTTTACGGTATTGCTATGAGCACCGTGCGCCGATCCCTGTGCTAGAAAATATAAATTATTTTCTAGTGTGGGAGGCAGAGAGTAGGCATGCCCTGCAGATTTTGGACAGTGCATACCATCCTCATATGCTCTCTGATCATCGCAGGATTAGCATGTAAGAATTTACCACCAACTAAATAGATGGCAGTAAGGGCTCAGGCAGGAATGGCCATGTGCCAATTGTGAAATTAGTGCACGGCTATTACTGATACAAATTACAATTTTGGTATTTTTCCTCCACACTAGAAAGTGGCCAGAGCACTCAGCAAACCCATGTGCTGATTGCAGTGCCGGCCACTTTTTAGTGCCGCTTGGTAAAAGTACCCCTAAATGCCTCCCTAAATAAAAATGTTTTCAATTATTTTCTACCTGCTTTCACATTAGTTTATACTACTAAAAATCTGGCAAAGAGTTCCACAATACCAGTGCCATGATTGTTTAAGGCAGGAGATCGCACAAAATGTTAACTCTCCAATTTTAGAGATGGAACTATTAACAGCACCTGCTGAGACAAACACAATGACTGCTGTCTGGTAGATATAAAAGACTTAAACAAGGTTCAGAAAAGGCCACCCCATGCAGCGCCTTCACCAATAATAAGATTGATTTAAATTAGGATGCTGGCAAGCAAGAAGCCAGTGAAGAGCACTGAGGTAGGAGTCATATGGTCAAACTCACTAGCAATCTCCGATAGTTATGCAACAGCATTTTGAAGTGGTTCCCAATGAACTAAAATCCCAAGATTGCAGGATAAGACTGTGAAACTTATCTCTCTAGACTGTATGTTTGGTGATCACTTTCAGAACTCAAATTTCACTAGCTTTTAGATTTTCTCAGATTGTTGCTGAACCCATTCCAAAATCCACTGACCCATTTTCAGGGATAGCTCTTACGAAAAATAACCACTTATGTCTTTCTGTTCCACAGATAGCAATAATAATATTTTATGCATATGCAGTTACTAGAAATGACTGTAACTAAAATAAATCAGCCATAACAAGGGGTCCTTTTGCTAAGGTGCGCTGAAAAATGGTCTGCGGTAGTGTAGGCGTGAGTTTTGGTCGCATGCAAGATCATTTTTCAGCGCACCTGTAAAAAATGCCTTTTTGGGGGGCCAAAAATGACTTAGCAGTAAGGTCTCACGCATTAACCGGATGGTAATGGTCAATGCATGTCCAAATGCTGATTACTACCCACGCACCAGAAAATTAAAAACAAATCTGACGCGCGTATTGGACTCACGTCAAAAATGAAATTACCACCCAGGCCGCGTGGTAGTCGGGTGGTAACTTGGAATTGATGCACGTTGGGGACATGTAAGCGCTTATGCGGCTTAGTAAAAGGACCCCCAAGACTACTGTTACATCTGCCTAGGTTACCTTAACCTGTTTTTGCTCAGCGTTCCCAAACTGTTTTAGAAATCCAGGGTGAAAATAAAACTGAGCAAAACCCGGCTTTAATTAAATGCAATAGCTATTTTCTCTTGTTTCTTTGATAGGTTTAAACTGTACATTCCTCCTAAATTCATAGATTGCTCATAGCTAACAGAGAGAGATATATACACTATAACAACTTATAGTGTATATCTTTTTTTTTATTATAGAAGTAATTTATTTGGAAATTCATTTTGATCAAGTCTGTGGCATACAACATGATGAGAAATATTTATGAATCTTTCTGACACATTTTCTTGACCTCAGACTGCATTTCTTGGTACTTGAGGATCTTCTCTTTCTCCACACAATTCAGAGAGTAATTGCTTGGGACTGACACCTCTATGATTAATTCTGTTCTGGTGTTTTTCTCTTTTACTGCTATATCTGGTTATCCTTCTTCCAGCTTTTTATTGGATGGGATGGGGATTTCCCCAAGTTATCATAATATCTTTGTTTTCCACAATTCTCTTAGGGTCATGATCCCAATGCTTTTCTGGTACACTGATGTTGTAATGCTTACAGAGCTTCCAATGAATGAGACATGCCACCTTGTTGTGCCTTCCTGTAAAAAAAAATATTCTCTCATCAGCACTTCATGGCCAACTATGAAATGAGTAATTGTTTTTAGCTCTTTCTTACATAATCTACAAATGTTGATTGTACCAGTTATTTCTATGCTTGCTATGAACCACCTCATCCATAATCTACTGTCTAGGACCACAGCTATCAATCTCTCATCCTTAGGTTTCAGTTATCCTCTCCTTAACCATTCATGTATGTGGGCTTGATCCATGTATGGTTCCTGGAGTAACACTTTATTTTCCCACTGTATTTCAGAATTTTCCATTTTTTTCCTTGTTTGCTGATCTAATTCTTTATTTGCTTTGTGTTATCCTATGTGTTATCTATGTGAAATGGTTCTTGTCTAACATCTGGCTGGTCTCCTCAGCTTAGCATCATTTTTCACATTTTCTGCATTGGATAATACATACCATGTTGGAGAAGAATCATGAGTAGGATCCTCGTATGTTGAATGTCTCTTCCACAGTTTCCACATTGATATGTTACAGGGATTTACACCATTCTCTCATTTTTGATCTTTTATTAGAATCATGATTTGCAATCATTTTTACTTCAAATTGTGTGGTTGTTGGAAGGCCAGCACTGGAAGAGAAGAGAATAACCTTTCAGTAATTTTTCTACCTGGAGTAGTGACTGGATGTGCATAACTAATCTTCTATAAGTTATGCGCTTAAGTTAGAGACATGCTCATGCCTCTCCCATACTCCGCACATGTGTACATCCTCTTGCAGTTACGTGTTTAAAGCTCATATGTAGTTCACTTATGTTCGTAAGTGCCAGTTTTCTCTGCACGTATCTACACAAGGTGGGTCTAACTTCAGGCACAAATTGCCCTTTAAAACTTTTAAAGTATGCTAGTGAACTGAATGCATGCTAACAAATGCTCATCTCTAGTAGAGTCATATGACACCTGAATCTTTGCTTGATTGGAGTGGGATATTGGTATGTTAGTAACCTAGTAAACCCACAGGTAATGGAGATGGTAACAGCATTCTTATTATGACCAGATAACTAGCAACCTCCCTCATAGTCACAGGTTTATTTTTAAGACACATGAGAAGCCCAGCTACTATTTGTTTTATTTCTAAGGCTGATGATATTTGCTACTTTCTGAAAACCAGGAAAGAAATTAATGGCAAATCTAGTTGCTTTTTGCTTTAAGTTTCCTGTGGACCAGGGGCGTAGCCAGACACCTAATTTTGGGTGGGCCTGGGCCCAAGATGGGTGGGCAGAAGAACTCCGCCTTGTCCCACAAGTGATTTGGTCTCTCCCTCTCTTGCCTGCATGCCATATGGTCTCTTAAACATCCCCCGCCCCCGCATACCTTTTAAATAGCAGATTTTCACCAGCAGTGAGCAGCAACTAATACACACTGCTCATGTTGGACCCACAGCCTTCCCTCTGATGCAACTTCCTGTTTCCGCATAGGTGGTAATACATCAGAGGCAAGGCTGTGGGGCCAGTGCGAACAGTATGCATCAGTCGCTGATTGCTGCGGGCAAAGATCTGCTATTTTCAAGGTATGCAGGAGGGACAGTTGTTGGGAGTTTTTGGCTGGTGGGACTTGGGGATCCCTGCCAGCCACATCATAGGTATGCTGCTACTGGGTGGGCCTGAGCCCAGAGTGGATGGGCCTGGGCCCGGGCCCACCTGGGCCCACCCTTGACTATGCCACTGCTGTGGACATCATCCACCATAGGATTTGGCAAAAATAAGACTAGGGTAATTCAGCCCCATTGTTTTTTCTCCCATGGACACAGGAGCAGCCCCTAGTATTGTCAATCTTTATGTGGCCTGGTTAAAGGAAATGTTTCTATATCAAACTCATATTGGGATTTCTACTACTACTACTACTATTTAGCATTTCTATAGCGCTACAAGGCGTACGCAGCGCTGCACAAACATAGAAGAAAGACAGTCCCTGCTCAAAGAGCTTACAATCTAATAGACAAAAAATAAATAAAGTAAGCAAATCAAATCAACTAATGTGAACGAGAAGGAAGAGAGGAGGGTAGGTGGAGGCGAGTGGTTACAAGTGGTTATGAGTCAAAAGCAATGTTAAAGAGGTGGGCTTTCAGTCTAGATTTAAAGGTGGCCAAGGATTGGGCAAGACGTAGGGGCTCAGGAAGTTTATTCCAGGCATAGGGTGCATCGAGACAGAAGGCGCGAAGTCTGGAGTTGGCAGTAGTGGAGAAGGGAACAGATAAGGATTTATCCATGGAGCGGAGTGCACGGGAAGGGGTGTAGGGAAGGACGAGTGTGGAGAGATACTGGGGAGCAGCAGAGTGAGTACATTTATAGGTTAGTAGAAGAAGTTTGAACAGGATACGAAAACGGATAGGGAGCCAGTGAAGGGTCTTGAGGAGAGGGGTAGTATGAGTAAAGCGACCCGGGCGGATTTGACTACAGTTTATAGATGATGCCTTTATGATCTGGACGTCTACTAGGGAGTCTTTTACACAATTTGTACATTGGCTTAAGACATTGGATCCTCATTTGAATTTCACCATGACTTGTGATGTTTCTACTATTTCATTTCTGGATGTGCTCTTGCAAAAAAAGAGGGGAGGTAAATTATCAGTCTGCAGGAATTCAACAGATCAGATATGATATTTTTCATCCTCAATGATTACAAACAGTTCCCAATCAATTTTTGAGTATCTATAAATTGTGTTCTTCCACACATTAATTAAATCAACAGGTGGACATTTTATGGAAGTGATTCTCTAAAAGGGAATACTTCAGGAAAATCATTAAAATAGCTTATTAGCGGGGCTTTATGCTGATTTCTCTCTTCTCTTGTTAGATAGACCACATGAATCTATAGTGGTTAGCACATAGTATTCAAACTCAATGGCACGTATTAAAACTTCATTATATATTTTAAAGAAAATTCATGTATCATTTTGTCAAGAGGTCACAATATAGCTGATCATGTTGTTCAATCTTATTTTTTCTGTACTGAAACAGGGGATTCTAAAATTGATTTTCATGTTCCATGTGCATCGTTTGCAGTTCTATTTCTATATCTTGTGATTCATGACTAACCCTATTATACAGAAAAACTATCAGCTACATGGCATCACCTCTTGTCCATATGTTAAGCTATATGGTAATTTCACTATCAGAGCCATTAGAATTAGACTTGTGAACCATTGGAGCAGACTATCTACAAGGAATATGACAGCTCCCATTGTAGCTCATTGTTTACAACTTCAACTCACATTTGAAAAGCTGCAGTGTTGCATAATTGAACACATATTATCACATTACAGGGGGGATACAATATTTAAACATACTTTGAGAGAACAATTTTGGATATATGAACTTTGTGCAGAAAAGCCAATGGGGCTGAATGACATCATTGAGTCATCTGACATCACCTTGCAATATATTTTGTTTATAAAGTTGTTGAGGCTTTTGGACTTTTTTGTTATGTACAGGATGTTTTACTTGCAGAATAGAGTAGTGTTCCAAGAAGCCACCATAGGTTTTGTGCAGTTCTGAAGAAGGCTGTTGAAACTCGGTGCCTTGCTGAGCCTGAGAAGGAGCATTTGTATACTTTTATAAGATAAGTGGTGCAACTATTTATTTATTTGTTGCATTTGTACCCCACATTTCCCACCTATTTGCAGGCTCAATGTGGCTTACATAGTACCGTGAGGTGTTAGCCACCTCCGGTGATGAAACAAATACAAAGTGATGTTATAGAGAATGAGATATATGTGTTACAAGAGAAGAAGAGTTATATAACGTTCATTGCAAGTTTTAGTTTTGTTGTGTTGCTGAGTTCAGGCACTTAAGTTGGATCAGTAGGGTATGCCTTCTCGAACAGATTGGTCTTTAGTGATTTCCGGAAGTTGAGGTGGTCCTGCGTTGTCTTTATGGCTTTCGGAAATGCGTTCCATAGTTGCGTGCTTATATATGAGAAGCTGGATCTGTAAATTGATTTGTACTTGAGTCCCTTGCAGCTAGGGTGGTGAAGATTTAGGAATGTTCGTGATGTTCTGATTGTGTTTCTGGTTGGTAGGTCTATGAGGTCAATCATATAACCCAGGGCTTCGCCATAGATAATCTTGTGGACCAAGGTGCAGATTTTGAAAGTAATACGTTCTTTGATTGGGAGCCAGTGCAGTTTTTCTCGTAGGGGTTTGGCGCTGTTGAATCGCGATTTTCCAAATATAAGCCTGGCTGCTGTGTTTTGAGCAGTCTGTAGTCTCTTTATGAGTTGTTCTTTGCATCCCACATAAAGTCCATTGCAATAGTCAGCATGGCTTAGTACCATTGATTGTATCAGGTTGTGGAAAGTTGCCCTCGGGAAGAATGGTTTCACACCAGTGGCATAGCCAAGGGTGGGCCCGGGTGGGCCCAGGCCCACCCACTTTGGGATCAGGCCCACCCTGATTTTCGAAAAAGATGGCCGGCCATCTTTTTTTTTTAATAATACGGTTTAGCCCGGCCAAATGCCAGAGTTCACCGGGTTTGAGATGGCCGGTTTTGTTTTTCAGCGATAATAGAAAAAAATGCCGGCCATATCAAACCTGGCGAAATCCAAGGCATTTGGTCATGGGAGGAGCCAGCATTTGTAGTGCACTGGTCCCCCTGACATGCCAGGACAGCAACCGGGCACCCTAGGGGGCACTTCTAAAAATGTTTAAAATACACAAATAGCTCCCAGGTGCATCGCTCCCTTACCTTGGGTGCTGAGCCCCTCAAATCCCCCCCAAACCCACTCCCCACAACTCTACACCATTACCATAGCCCTTATAGGTGAAGGGGGCACCTACATGTGGGTACAGTGGGTTTGGGGGGGTGGAGGGCTCAACACTTAGCACCACAAGTGTAACAGGTAGGGGGGGGGGTGGACCTGGGTCCGCCTGCCTGAAGTGCACTGCACCCATTAAAAACTTCTCCAGGGACTTGCATACTGCTGTCAGGGAGCTGGGTATGACATTTGAGGCTGGCATACAGGCTGGTAAAAAAGGTTTTTATTTTTATTTTTTTAGTGTGGAGGGGTTGGTGACCACTGGGGGACTACGGGGAGGTCATCCCCCATTCCCTCCGGTGGTCATCTGGTCAGTTGGGGCACCTTTTTGAGGCTTGGTCTTGGAAATAAAAGGACCAAGTAAACCCGGCGAAATACTGCTTAACGCCGCTTTTTTTTCCATTATCCACGAAAGCCGGCCATCTGGTAGCCACGCCCATGCCCACCCATGTCCTGCCTTTGCTACGCCACCGACATGCCCCCTTGAACTTTCTCCGGCGCGGTGACAGGAAAGCGGCGATGGTGTCAAAAAAGTCGCTTTCGATTATATGGATTTCCCCGCTTTTGAGAGATCGCCGGCCATCTCCTGATTTATGTCGGAAGATCGCCGGCGATCACTTTTGAAAATAAGCCTGATAGTTGAAAAGGGGCATAGCCATAGGTGTGGAATAGGTGAGTCATGGGTGTTTCTAAATTATACGCGTGGTTATAGAATACACTTGGTGTAAATGCCTACAACTAAATTTTGTCAAATGGATGGGTACTCAGCATACTCTATAAACCACATGGAAATGTAGTCTTATACTATAAAGTATGCCTAAATTAAGGCATACTTTGTAGAATACGCTTAGGCGTATTTCATTTTGGTGCCCATGTTTTAGGCATGATATATAGAATCTAGTCCTATATACACGCTTATTTATAGAATATGGCATTTGATAGATGACATTCTACATATGTTGTAAAACATTTGCATGTCCTCTTGGTAAATGCCATTTGTTAATGCTGATGGTCTCCCTCTAATTTTACACATCTCTTTATTGAATGATTTTTGTACAAAATGAGTTTTAAAACTGTAACTTGAGAGTTACTCCTCTTTTGGTGAGTTTTCTCAGTTGGAAGATATGTTAAATAGGAAAATAATATAAAGAATTGGAAGAATTTTAAATTGGTCTCTTTTTGTTTTTGGTGGGCTAGTGTATGTATGATTCTTAAATATGAAAAAATATTAGCTGAACGTAATAATTCCATGCATTTGTTTCTCAAACCATAGGACCAAATAGTCAAATTCTACTACTACTTAACATTTCTAGAGCGCTACTAGGGTTACGCAGCGCTGTACAATTTAACAAAGAGAGACAGTCCCTGCTCAAAGAGCTTACAATCTAATAGACAAGTGAACAGTCGGTCCGATAGGGGCAGTCAAATTGGGGCAGTCTGGATTCACTGAACGGTAAGGGTTAGGTGCTGAACGCAGCATTGAAGAGGTGGGCTTTAAGCAAAGACTTGAAGACGGGCAGGGAGGGGGCTTGGCGTAAGGGTTCAGGAAGGTTGTTCCAAGCATAGGGTGAGGCGAGGCAGAATGAGCGGAGCCTGGAGTTGGCGGTGGTGGTGAAGGGTACTGAGAGGAGGGATTTATCCTGTGAACGGAGGTTACGGGCGGGAACGTAAGGGGAGATGAGGGTAGAAAGATAGTGAGGGGCAGCAGACTGAGTGCATTTGTAGGTAAGAAGGAGAAGCTTGAATTGAATGCGGTATCTGATCGGAAGCCAGTGAAGTGACCTGCCAAAATTAAGTTGAAGAAATTGTTTATGATATTTTGGATATTACTGTTTCCTTTGTATGATGTCACAATAAAGTAAACCTGAATAACTTATAATTTCTAATCATTTGTAATGGCACTGCATATATAATGATGTTGCAATGTTTGAAACTTTCTACATATCTTGTATATGATTGTTTATTTTTGATTTTTGTTTTTGTACTTTATATACTTGATTATATTTTTTGAAAAGTTAATAAATACACTTGAACTAGAAATAGGAAAATAATCTCCCCAACAGTTGCCAAAGACATCTCATGGTGCAAGAAACCTAGCGCTGGTTCCAAATCAGCTAGAATTATTAAAATGCAGGAGGCAATTGCGAGTTCCAACAAGTTAACAAATATCTTTCTGTCAGAATTATTTCTAAATCCTGAAACTGGTTCAATTGAGCTGTAAGTGATTATGGGTGATCAATATATTTTGCCAGTTATGCCTTGGTAATTCTTCTTTTATAGTTTGCAATGTATATGCACTTTGTGTGTATGATTTATATCAAACATTCAAATTAAAAAAATCTAGACATTCTGTTACACTCCAGAATTATAGCAACTCAGTCATTTTTTATTTTGAATGCTTACGCCTACCACAAGTTCTCATTTGCATAATGGTGCCTGTCACTCTGACTCATACAACACCTTAATGCAGTGCTGTCCTCTGAGAAGCAGTATTAAAGATTATGCTGCATTTCAAACCACCTTTCTTGCAAACACAGGTTCTGTGTCAAAGATATCAACATATCTTCTTTGTTGAAAAGATCTTAAAATAATGTAAATAATCTTCTTCCCTTAAATTAAGGAATATGTCCACTAAAGTTTGCTAATAAATGGGCTTAGCACATGCTAATGTGAGACTTTCCAGTACACTAAGCCCATTTCCTCTGGTGTCCTTTTACCAAGCTACAGGATAAAGGGCCTTGCACTAGCGGCGGTGGCCATTTTCCAAAAGCACCAGGGCCTTTTTTACTACAGTGGGTACAAAGCCCCCAGACACACATGGCCATGCGGTACGAGAACTCTTACCATGTGGTGGGGAACCCTTACCTCCACCCACTGAGGTGTCGATAAGGATTCCCATGGTAACCCGGTGGTAATCAGGCAGTATGCAACAATGCCTGATTACCGCCTGGTTGCCACTGAGAAAGCCATTTCCAGGGGTTTTCTTTTTTCTCCTGAAATGGCACCCACTTGGAGAAGAACTACCACCAGCAGCTGCATTGGGTTGGGGGTACTCCCGATTTAGGGAAAGGGGAAGGGAAATACCGCCTTTCTGAGGTTTTTGCAACTACATTCAAAGCGGTTTACACATTTTGTACCAGGGGCAATGGAGGGTTAAGTGACTTGCCCAGAGTCACAAGGAGGTGCAGTGGGAATCGAACTCAGCTCCCCAGGTTCAAAGTCCACTGCACTAACCACTAGGCTACTCCTCCACCCCATTTTGGGCTTACCGACACTTTGTAAAAAAACCTCCACTGTGTCCGGGAAATAGGCTAACTTCCAGTATTTCTATTTCAGGTCATGCGCTAATATTTGCATTAGTAGGCATAACTTGAAACAAATTATCGGGGGGCACTTTCCACCTCCTATTTAGAAGGTATTAAGAGCTTCTGTATTATGGACATGATAACCAGTTAATGCACAGTAATCAAAATGCACTGTCTGGATAGCATGTCTGTGCCCACTCTCTATACTTGACATGTCCTCTCCAGAAAATAAATACAAAAAAATAAATATGACAAGCTCAGCATCTGCAAAAAAAGTTACTTACCGTAAAACTCTTTAACATGCTTTGCGGTAAGCATTTTTTATATGTGCTAAGTGTGTCTTAGGGCTTAACACCTTTTTTTAGACATACCACTAAATTTTATCTGAGTTTGAATCATTTATTTGTCTGTTTAAGGGGCTCTTTTACTAAAGCATGGTAAGATTTTGCACTTACCATTTATTATTGCAAAAACTAGCAGACAGTAATTTCAAAGCCTGTGTGATAAAAGTGTGCCCAGCATCTTCCCTGTATTTACCACACAGGGTCGACACTTATCACACATGGCACCATGTTACCTGCAATGGCAAATATTTCAAGAGTGCCTTTGCTATCTGCCACTGCAGGTAATGTGGCATGGGTCCTTTCAAAATAAATAATTACTACACAGTATTGCAGAGATGGTTCACCCACCCCCATCTTCCCTGACATCTGTCACCTCCCTCTCTTAACATAAAACCCATAAATAATTGTGGCAGTTCCTAAATCTAACATGCCTTCCCTCATCTTCCCAATCTCAGCCCCTACTCGCTGAAACATCCCCACAGCATCCAATCACCCCATATATGCAAACCTCCTTGAAGGCCCCCCCCCCCCACATATATGATCTGACCCCAAAGGCTTTCCACTGGTCCCATTCCAGCCCAATGCATAAACCCCACCCCAGTCCTAAAATCCCACTCCTGTAGAAAACTTCTTTCCCCCACCAATCCCACCCCCCTGGGACCTACCGTTGTTGTTTTTTGGATAGCTCAGTGATCCCAGTGCTTCAAATATATTTCTAATATTTGACATTGGTTGCCACATTCTGTAGACCTAAGTAGTTAAATCAAATTTCACAGCTTACCCAGTAATACCTCTGTACACCGTTTTAAAGTCAATAATAGCCATGAATAATTCTATTTGCCTTTTCGGTTCTGGAGGAGACTGAGTACTTAAAGGTGATAATATTTGTTTATAACTGACATAACAATTTTCCCAGAGGTGCTGGCATTCTGTGAAAGGGATTCATTTGATCTTGAAAGCTGTGAAAACATATTGGGATAGTTAATATATTAATGCAATAAATGGCAGCACACCTTGCAGAAAAGAACCATCAAAGAAAATAAATATTTTCTACTGAAACTTGACTGTGAGAGACATATTAGAGTGCATAACCTTTTCTAAAACAGATACCATACTAAGAACTCCTTTTGCAAAACTGCACTAATGATTCTGGCATGGCAAAGGTGACTAAGTCCTTTCAATTCACATGGGCTTGGTTGCATTTGCCGCACCAGAATCACAAGCGTGGCTTTGGAAAAGGAGCCCTTAGAATGGTATATCTATGATTATTTTCCAGCTACATGCTGTTCTGTACATATACATCAATATTCAGTAGTACTCAGTGTGTTTTTTTCTAGCGAAAAAGGTGCCGGTACTCAAATGCTAGGCCACCCTTCAGGGGTGGGGTGATCACTGAGGGACCCACCCTACAATAGCTATGACAAGGCAGAATTTGTATGTAGAGCCTGAGATCTTAGGAACCATGGGTCAAGTTTAGCAGACAATGAAAAAGGTGCTGGTACTCAGTACCCCCAAATACCCCCTCAAGAAAAGCCCTGATAGTGCTTACTTCTTGGATGGGTGTACACATGGACTGAATATGGGAGGAGCATGGGTGGGGTGCATAGTTATTTATTTATTTATGACATTTATCCCACATTAGCCCGAGTGAAACTCAGGTTCAATGTGGCTTACATAACAATTAGAAAAGCATGAACATGTTCAAAATATATTAACAGAAAGTAAAATACATCATATAATGTTAGACCAGGAAAACTTGAGTTAGGAACTGGTATAGTTAAATACTTATTTAAGCTAGATAATTGAAGTGTGAGGGAAAACGGTAAAGGACTAGGGTTTTCATTAACAAGTTCCATATTTATTTAAATTACACTTTCAACAAACGATCCTGTTATGTCAGGAAATTCCATTTAGCCCTAGGAATTTTTGTATGAATGTTAAAAGGTGGAGAAATCATTTTGTGTCTTCTGAGCCATTCAGGTCCAGTAAGCTAGCAAAAGTGAAATTTCAGCACCTGTCTGGCCAATCCAACACACATGTTGAGAAAAAAGATTGAAAAGATTTTTGGCAAATGTGAAATACTGCAATTTTCTGTACATTTCTCTTTTTTTGCTTGGAGTATAGACTTGCAAGCTCATAAAGGTATACAAATAGGGGCCCTTTTATGAAGGTGCACGAATGGATTTAGAGCTAGATTCTATTTATGGCACCTGAAATATCTGTGCAGAAAAAAATTACACTAAGGCGTATTCTCTAAAGCACACCTATATTTTATAGAACAGGTTTAAATTTCTGTGCGATATATAGAATACACCGAGCATTTCTCTATGTGACCAAATTTAGTTGCGGCTATTTACACCATGTTTTACTTGGTGTAAATCCTGATGTCTAAATTAGGCGCAGATCAGGTGTATTCTATAATAATGTGCATAGAATTTAGAACGCCCACGCCCCGCTCATGGCCATGTCCCCTTGGAATTTAGGTGCAGCACGTTATAGAATACACTTAGCGAGTTGTGCTTGTAAATGTCAATTAATGCTGATTAGTGCTCATAATTTCTGTTAATATCCAATTAACAGAACTGATTAGCTAGTTAACCAATTAAGCTATGCATACTGTCATAGAATACGCTTCGATTTTCGCAAGAATTTTCAGGCACGATATATAGAATCCGGGGGTTAGCATGCAGTAAGTGCCATGCAGCCTATAGTATTTCAAACTACATATATTTTTTACAAAATCCACTTACCTTGAGCAAAGCATTTGTCAGATGGGTGACGTATCATCCAACAGGATCATGTTTCACCCTTCAGGGCTGTTTCAAGGACCATCTCTATTAGTTAAATAAAGAAATAATCCATGTTGTGACCCATGAAAAGTTTTTGTCTATGATTTATTTGTTACATTTGTACCCCACACTTTCCCACTTATAGCAGGTTCAATGCGGCTTACATAGTGGTAATAAAATTACAAAGTATAGTGCACAGAAAACAGGCTAGGCTAGTAGAGTAGTGGAGATGTGTAAAGGAAAGTTTCAAAATATGATCTTTATCTTGCGGAAATAGGAAAGTTGCCAAAAGAGTTTCACGAGTCGTAGTTTCTATATCTGATTTTTCAAGAAATGCAGTCAAATTTACACTATCTTGAGATATATCCTCTAGGTCCAGAATTTGAGCTGCTCCAAGAGGTTTTTCCTAGGTAGACGAAGGTTGAGATCTATATAGAAATATAAT
Source organism: Microcaecilia unicolor (assembly GCF_901765095.1). NCBI lineage: Eukaryota > Metazoa > Chordata > Amphibia > Gymnophiona > Siphonopidae > Microcaecilia > Microcaecilia unicolor. The sequence continues at coordinate 454,654,775 of NC_044033.1, read as the reverse complement.
ATGTCTTAGTGGATAAGCTTCTTTCAGCAATAGAAAAATTTCATCAAAGTAGCTCTTCAAGAGCTTACTAGAGGAAAAAATTGGATGTTTAGGAAAATTCAAAAACTGAAGGTTTAAAATCCTCATGACATTCTCCAGATTCTCAATATGTCTGTTGGTAACCATCTTATCCCTTACCAAGGCAGTTTGCACTTTCTGTTATTCAGAAAATTCAGTCACCTTTTAGATGCTGATTTTGCAAAGTCATTAAAGTATTATCAGTTTTCCACCACCTTAGTTAATGAGGAAACTGCAGCATGCAGAGAGGACAAACCTTCCCATAACAAATCCAATGCAATATTATCCGTTCTTACCAAAGGCAACAGAGTCTTCAGAAATTCATGCAGTGATTCATAGAGCAAATTTTGAGGCAAACCACCAGAGCAAGGCAAAGTATCTGCAGAGACCTGTGGCTGTTGATTCTGAGCTATTTCCCCCTATGAAGTTGTCCTGGGTGCTCATGATAGTTGAGGACTTCAGAGATGGAAACCTGCCAGTAAGGAGTATCTAGCTTCCCCTTATGCTTCTTCCCCATTCATCAAAATGGGAGAGTGCAGTCCATGACCTTCCCATTGCTTCTCTCAAGCGGCCATCATGGATCCTCAAAGTCTAGGTTTTTTGATCACCATAGGTTCCTCTTATAAGATGGGGAATCTGTGCCAATATGCTAGATTGGCCCAAACATTCCCCACCCCACCCCCCCCCCCCAGAGAAAATAAATGTGATGAACATCTCTAGGTGTAAATAATAAATATCCCCCTTTCTAAAAAGGCATTTATGTGTGTATGCCAATTTACACGTAAGTGTTGCTGTTCACTTGTGGGCATGTTTCTAAAATAATGGGTCTAAAATAATATAGACCATGACTGATTGTTTTGTTACTAAGATGTTTTGTGCTTTATTTCCTAAGTAATTGTATGCATTCTTAGTTATTATTCAAAGTACTAAACCAAGTATCACAGCAGAAAGGGCTGGGTTCTGTATATGGCACCAAAGGTTACCCATCACATAGATCTCCACGAAGCCCACATTCTATAAAAGGCCTGGTTCTATAAAGCATAAGTCCAGTGAAAAAAACTTAGCTATAGATAGGAATTATTGTATTACATGGTTCCTAACTTTTGGGAATGCCCATGACCCGTTCATACCCTTCCCATGACCATGCCCCCTTTTGAGTTAGGAACCATGTTATAGAATGGTGTGCAGAGGAGAACTGCATGCAGCTCCAATTACATGCCTAATTGGACCTTGTTATTGCCCATTAACCAATTGAGTTGTGTGCAGATTTTGGATCTGTGTGCAAATTCTGGCAACCAACTTTTGGTAACCTATATAGAATCCAGAGAAAAATGTGCAGTTTTGCCCTGGTCCTTATTACATTTTATCCTATGTACATCCTTACTACACACATACACATGCACATTATGCTTATATACATACTCACCTTCTTGTCAACACACCCACTTTAAAAAGGTGTATGCTGCCAGTCGATTTTATACAAAGAGCCCTGTTTACTAAGGTGCGCTAGAGGCGCGTTAGTATTTTTAATGCGTGCTAAACATTAACACACACAACCTGTGTAGGCTACCACAGTATTCCTATGGCCACTTACACATTTAGTGTGCACTAATTTTGTGCACACGCTAAAAACACTAGCACACCTTAGTAAACAGGGCTCAAAGCCTTTTCCTTGTGTTAAAGAGACTTTACAAGCAAAAAAAAAAACCAAAGCAAAATAAAACCTTTATAAATTACCCCCTCTACTTACTATGCTTTATGATTCCAATAAATAGTGCTGAACAGTGGCATAAACACAAAGAAAGTATTGGACATAAAGCCACTAATGAATATACTAATTGGTAACCCAGGTGTGAAAGAAAGAAGCCAATATATCATCATATCAAGCTGATAAAGTTCACAAATCTACCCCATACGAGCATTGCCTGGAAACAGATTGCTGAAAATGCCCTTTTCCTTAGCAGTGCTGTTGGAAACCAGATGAGTCGTAATTAAATGTGGGTCACCAAGGAGAGAACAGTGTTTGTAATCATCATGCTATTTGTATGCTTGAAAATAAGAACATCAAGTATACTGTTAGAAAGGCAGAAGCTGTATCCCCTTTCAAATATATTCAATGTAAAATGACATCTCAGGCTCACTTGATGGTTTATGTGACATGTGCTGTGCAGTCAAACAACACAAAGAGGGGTCCTCACAAGTCTACTACTACTTATAGTAACATAGTAAATGATGGCAGATAAAGACCTGTACAGTCCATCCAGTGTGCCCAACAAGATAAACTCATTATACATGGTATGCAATACTGTATATGTATACCTGAGTTTGATTTGGCTTGCCATTTTAAGGGCATAGACAGTAGAAGTCTGCCAGGCACTGTTCTTGTACTAAAAGTTTTGAAGTTAATGTTGAAGACCCTTAAAGTCTACACTCCAGCTCATCTATATCTATTCAGTCATGATCAGGACACAGATCATAGAAGTCTGCCCAGCACTGATTTTGCTTTCCAGTTAATGGTGTTGCCACCCGATCTCCGCTAAGGTTCTGTGGATCCATTCCTTCTAAATAGGATTCATTTGTATTTATTCCACACATGTGTGTTTGTGGACTAATACCTTTCAAATATTTGAACGTCTGTATCATGTCACCCCTGTTTCTCCTTTCCTCCAAGGTATACGTGAAGGGGCATTTTCGAAAGGGACGTCCAAGTTTCGATTTGGATGTTGTTGCAAAACATCCCAATCCAGGGGCGGGGAAACCCGTATTTTCGAAACAAGATGGAGGTCCATCTTTCATTTCAAAAATACCATCAGGGACGTCCAAATCTTTAAATTTCATCATTCCTAGATTTGGACGCCCTTAGACATGTACGTTTCTGATTTTCGGCGATTTTCAAAACCAAAGACGTCCATCTCAGAAACGACCAAATGCAAGCCCTTTGGTCATGGGAGGAGCCAGCATTTGTAGTGCACTTGTCTCCCTGACATGCCAGGACACCAACCGGGCACCCTAGGGGGCACTGCAGTGGATTTCATAAAATGCTCCCAGGAACATAGCTCCCTTACCTTGTGTGCTGAGCCCCCCCAAAACCACTACCATAGCCCTTACGGGTGAAGAGGGGCATCTAGATGTGGGTACAGTGGGTTTTGGAGGGCTCGGTGTTTCCTCCACAAACATAACAGTAAGGGGGGTGGTGCTGGGTCTGCCTGTCTGAAGTGCACTCACCCACTAAAACTGCTCCAGGGACCTGCATACTGCTGTCAAGGACCTGAGTATGACATCTGAGGCTGGCATAGAGGCTAGAACAACATATTTTTAAAGATGTTTTTTGAAGGTGGGAGGGGGTTAGTGACCACTGGGGGAGTAATGGGAGGTCATCCCCGTTTCTCTCCGGTGGTCATGTGGTGATTTCGGGCACCTTTTTTGTGCCTTAGTCGTAAGAAAAAAAGGTCCTGGTGAAAACGTCCAAGTGCTCGTCAGGGACGTCCTTCTTTTTTTAAATTATGGGTCAAGGACGTCCAAGTGTTAGGCACGCCCAAATTCTGCCTTTGCTATGCCTCCGACACGCCCCCTTGAACTTTGGCCTTCCCTGCGACAGAGTGCAGTTGGGGACGTCCAAAATCGGCTTTCGATTATACCGATTTGGATGTTTCTGTGAGAAGGATGTCCATCTTCCAATTTATGTCGAAAGATGGGCATCCTTCTCTTTCAAAAATTAGCCCAATAGTTATCATACTTATCTTTTCTATAGAGCTACTAGATGTACGCTATGCTGTACGCTTGAACATGAAGAGACAGTCACTGCTTGACAGAGCTTACAATCTAATTAGGACAGACAAACAGAACAAATAAGAGGGTCAGACAACAACACCAGGGGTGAGAGTGAGGCTAGTTCCAAATGATCAAGGCAAACAAACAGTAAAAACATAAAAAAGTTTATTTGCCAAAATGCTGATTCCAAGACCTTGTGGTCTCAGAGTCAGTGTGGGCTGTGGATGCTGTGAAACTTTCCTTAGACCCAAGGGAAGAGGTGTTATGATCATTGCTTAAGGGGTGACACCTAGGGTAATTCTCTATTGATTGCCTAACGTTAGGTGCCAAGATGATGTGCACTAAGCGTGAATTCTATAATTTATTTATTTATTGCATTTGTATCCCACATTTACCCACCTATTTGCGGGCTCAGTGTGGCTTACAATACATTGTGAATGATGGAAATACAATTTGTTAAAGTACGATTATGAGTTACATTGTGAAGAGTTACGGGAAGACAAAGTGAAAGTCAAAACATCATTTGGGGAATAGAACAATGGAATGTAACAATGGGGAAATGATAGGGCGATAAACAATAGCAAGAGAACATTAGGGTATACAATTTTATCTGTGGGTAGAGTTTTAAGTGTGGTGAAAATACAGGGGGGAGAGAATTCAGAAGAGAGTGTATTGATGCATTTCTATTAGTGTGTATGGACTTCATGTGTTTTAATCCTTGCAATAAATTTTCTCAAAGAGATGAGTTTTCAATAGTTTGCGGAAGTCGGTTAGTTCGTAGATTGTTCTCAGGTTGTGTGGTAATGAATTCCAGAATTGCGTGCTCATATAAGAGAAGGTTGAAGCATGCAGTACTTTGTATTTTATGCATTTGCACTTAGGGAAGTGGAGATTGAGGAAAGTTCGGGATGATCTTTTAGCGTTTCTGGGTGGCAGGTCTATTAAATCAGACATGTACAGTGGGGGAAATAAGTATTTGATCCCTTGCTGATTTTGTAAGTTTGCCCACTGACAAAGACATGAGCAGCCCATAATTGAAGGGTAGGTTATTGGTAACAGTGAGAGATAGCACATCACAAATTAAATCCGGAAAATCACATTGTGGAAAGTATATGAATTTATTTGCATTCTGCAGAGGGAAATAAGTATTTGATCCCCCACCAACCAGTAAGAGATCTGGCCCCTACAGACCAGGTAGATGCTCCAAATCAACTCGTTACCTGCATGACAGACAGCTGTCGGCAATGGTCACCTGTATGAAAGACACCTGTCCACAGACTCAGTGAATCAGTCAGACTCTAACCTCTACAAAATGGCCAAGAGCAAGGAGCTGTCTAAGGATGTCAGGGACAAGATCATACACCTGCACAAGGCTGGAATGGGCTACAAAACCATCAGTAAGACGCTGGGCGAGAAGGAGACAACTGTTGGTGCCATAGTAAGAAAATGGAAGAAGTACAAAATGACTGTCAATCGACAAAGATCTGGGGCTCCACGCAAAATCTCACCTCGTGGGGTATCCTTGATCATGAGGAAGGTTAGAAATCAGCCTACAACTACAAGGGGGGAACTTGTCAATGATCTCAAGGCAGCTGGGACCACTGTCACCACGAAAACCATTGGTAACACATTACGACATAACGGATTGCAATCCTGCAGTGCCCGCAAGGTCCCCCTGCTCCGGAAGGCACATGTGACGGCCCGTCTGAAGTTTGCCAGTGAACACCTGGATGATGCCGAGAGTGATTGGGAGAAGGTGCTGTGGTCAGATGAGACAAAAATTGAGCTCTTTGGCATGAACTCAACTCGCCGTGTTTGGAGGAAGAGAAATGCTGCCTATGACCCAAAGAACACCGTCCCCACTGTCAAGCATGGAGGTGGAAATGTTATGTTTTGGGGGTGTTTCTCTGCTAAGGGCACAGGACTACTTCACCGCATCAATGGGAGAATGGATGGGGCCATGTACCGTACAATTCTGAGTGACAACCTCCTTCCCTCCGCCAGGGCCTTAAAAATGGGTCGTGGCTGGGTCTTCCAGCACGACAATGACCCAAAACATACAGCCAAGGCAACAAAGGAGTGGCTCAGGAAGAAGCACATTAGGGTCATGGAGTGGCCTAGCCAGTCACCAGACCTTAATCCCATTGAAAACTTATGGAGGGAGCTGAAGCTGCGAGTTGCCAAGCGACAGCCCAGAACTCTTAATGATTTAGAGATGATCTGCAAAGAGGAGTGGACCAAAATTCCTCCTGACATGTGTGCAAACCTCATCATCAACTACAGAAGACGTCTGACCGCTGTGCTTGCCAACAAGGGTTTTGCCACCAAGTATTAGGTCTTGTTTGCCAGAGGGATCAAATACTTATTTCTCTCTGCAGAATGCAAATAAATTCATATACTTTCCACAATGTGATTTTCCGGATTTAATTTGTGATGTGCTATCTCTCACTGTTACCAATAACCTACCCTTCAATTATGGGCTGCTCATGTCTTTGTCAGTGGGCAAACTTACAAAATCAGCAAGGGATCAAATACTTATTTCCCCCACTGTATGCAGGGGCTTCACCGTGAATGATTTTGTGAACTAAGGTGCATACTTTAAGGTGATACATTCCTTGAGTGGGAGCCAGTGTAGTTTCTCACGTAAGGGTTTAGCACTTTCGTATTTTGGTTTTTCGAAGATGAGTCTGGCTGCTGTATTCTGGGCTGTTTGAAGTTTCCTCAGTATTTGCTCTTTGCAGCCTGCGTATAGTGAGTTGCAGTAGTCCAGATGACTGAGTACGAGTGATTGCACTAGGCTGCGGAAGACAGATCTTGGAAAGAATGGTCTTATTCTTTTCAATTTCCACATGGAGTAGAACATCTTTTTGGTTGTGTTGTTCGCGTGAGTCTCAAGTGTTAGGTGGCGGTCAATAGTGACTCCGAGGATTTTTAAAGTTTCTGAGATTGGCAGATTTAGTTTAGGTGTGTTAATAGCGGTAAATTTATTTGTGTTGTATTGGGAGGTAAGTATGAGGCATTGAGTTTTTTCTGCATTCAGTTTCAATCGGAATGCATCTGCCCAGGTGTTCATGATGTGTAGACTTTGGTTGATTTCATTGGAGATTTCATTAATGTCTTGTTTGAAAGGAATATATATCGTTACATCATCGGCATATATGTAAGGGTTAAGGTTAAGGTTTGATAGAAGTTTTGCCAAGGGGATCATCATTAGGTTGAAAATAGTTGGCGAGAGGGAGGATCCCTGCGGTACTCCACACTCAGGTGTCCATGCAGCAGATGTAGTTGAATTTGATGTGACCTGATATGAGCATACGGTTAAGAACCCCTTGAACCAGTTTAGGACATTGCCTCCGATGCCAAAATATTCAAGTATGTGTGGTGACTGTGAAGTACTATGAGGCTCGTTGTGTGTGTTCAGAGATAAGTACTGTTTTCAATTCAATAACACAGGATCTGTGTGCTTTGTGCAATGTTCGCCTTGAAGATGAATGCAGAAATAATGTGAACATTAAGAAGAGTATAGTGCACTAATTTTGGATGTTGTTATTCACTAGTGTTGAAGATAGAAGAAAATTAAAAAGTTTAAAAAAGTCTAAAAATTTTGGATTAGACTGGGAAGGTTTTTGAGCCAGTGATGAAGAATAGATCCTTGTGATCATTCCAAGCTCTATAAATCTATTGATTTGGAGCTCTTTGGGTTTTCCTTCCCTTAATTCTTATGATCATTTACTACAATTATATCTCTAATTTTAAGTGGGTCATAATATAGTTTTGGTTATTATTTTTTTGTGATTTGTATGATTCCACACCCATTTGATTGTTTTAATTTTACATGCAACTGCCATTATATAATTCTAGCCCAAGACTGCATTTATGGATCTAAGTTTAGGTGCAAGCACTTACGCTAGCTCAATGGCTGGCCTTAGTGTTTCTTCTTTTCCTGCATGAGTATGCATAATGATATGTTATGATGTTCACAGAGGAATCTTTTTTTAAGCCAATGGTAGAAAAAAGTTGGATTTGGTCTGAGATATGAAATGAACTCTCTGATCTAATAAGAAAATCCAGCGGGAACTGAGACTTTTTTCCTCCAAATAATATAACTTTTTGGTTGTGAATGGAAATATATTGATTCCTCAATGAAAATTATCAATCATTCCACTATTTTGGATATTGAGTGAAACGTATACTATAGTTTAGAGGAATATAGCCTCCATTTGTGGAGTATATTTGGCTCAACTGTAGGCAATTAGGCCCGTAAATGATAGTATTCTATAACCCATGTGTGTAACTGCTTCACATGCCCCCTACCTGCCCATACCCCTCCCAGGTCTATGTCCCCTTGGAGCTGGGTGCTTTTGAATTTGTGCATGCAACTTATAGAATAACGACTAAGGACAGTTATACATGTAACCGACCATTAGTGCTATTAACACCAATTATAGCCAATAACTGGCTGTTAAGACCAATTAACATCTAATTAATCAAGTTAAGTACACAATAGGCCTTATTCTTTAAGCTGCACATGCAAATTCTTGTACAAGTAGGAAATTTGGGTACACAGCTTTCTAGCATTAGGGACCTAGTGACCAGATTCAGGGTACATGATTGCAATGTTCTGGAAAGAAATTGAAGCATGGAACTCAGCCAAAGACTGAGACTAGTTTAAAGGGATAGAGTCAGCATGGGTTCAGCCAAGAGAAGTCTTGCCTCACCAATTTGCTTCATTTCTTTGAAGGCATTAATCAACATGTGGATAAAGGTGAGCTGGTTGATGTAGTGTTATCTACATTTTCAGAAAGTTTTCAACAAAGTTCCTCATGAGAGACTCTTGAGAAAATGAAAAAAATCATTGGATAGGAGGCAATGCCCTTCTGTGGATTAGGAATTGGTTACTGGACAGAAAACAGAGGATAAGGTTAACAGGTCATTTTTCTCAATGGAAGAGGGTGAATTGTGGAGTGCCACAGGGATCTGTACTGAGACTGATGCTATTTAACATATTTATAAATGATATGGAAATCAGAATAATGAGTGAGGTCATTAAATTTTCAGATGACACAAACTATTCAAAATTGTCAAAACACATGTGGATTGTGAAAAATTGCAGAAAGACCTTAGGATAGTGGTTCCCAAACCTGATCTTGGAGGCACCCCACCCAGTCAAGCTTTCAAGATATCCACAATGAATAGTCATGAGAGAGATTTTCATACAGTGGAGGAAGTGCATGCAAATATATTTCATGAATATTCATTGTGGATTCCCAAAAATCTGAGTGGCTGTGGTGCCTCTTGGACCAGGTTTTGGAAACACTGCCTTAGGAAACTAGAAGACTAGGCATCCAATGGCAGATGAAATTGAATATGGACAAATGCAAAGTGATACACATTGGGAAGAATAATTTAAATCATAGTTACCTGATGCTCAGGTCCACTTTAGGAGTCAGCACTCAAAAAAAGATCTAGGTGTCATTGTACGCAATACGCTGAAATCTTCTGTCCAGTGTGTAGCAGCAGCCAAAAAAGCAAATAGGATGTTAGGAAATATTAGGAAAGGGAATTGATGTTCACATTGTTGTTGATGGGATTCTAGGGGAAGCCAGGTGCCGGTAACTGGCAGCTGCTCGTTTGCTGTCTTTCTCGATTCAGATGGTGGCACTGTACAGGCTCTTGTACCATCACTTCCTTCCCCCCTCTGGCATTCTAGGCATGCACTCAAGAGTTGTGCTTAATGCACAACTCTTCAGTGCATGTGCCAGACATCATCCTCCTGCTGAACTCTGTAATACTCAATGCAATGAGTGCGCCTATATTTGCATCTCGTTAACATTGAGCATTAGGGAGTTGTTCTGTGCTGATCTGGTGGTATTTCTCCAGTGCTGTTCAGGAGTTTTGAGCATCTGCCTATGAGTGGTGTAGAACAGGTAAACATTAATTGATTGTTTATTCTTTCAAAAAGTACTAATACCAGGGGACACTCAATGAAGTTACATGATAATAGTTTTAAAATGAATAGGAGGAAATATTTTTTTCAGTCAATGAATAGTTAAGCTTTGGAACTCATTACTAGTTAGCGTATCTGGGTTTAAAAAAGGTTTTGACAATTTCCTGGAGGAAAATTCCATTATCTGATGTTGAGATAGAAATGGGAAAAGCCACTCCTGTCCCTGGGATTGGTAGCATTGAATTTTGCTACTGTTTGGGATTCTTCCAGGCTCTTGTGACTTGGATTGGCCGCTCCTAGAAGCAGGATACTGGGCTAGATACTACTACTACTACTACTATATTTGACATTTATAGAGCGCTACTAGGGTTATGCAGCGCTGTACAATAAACAAAGAATGACGGTCCCTGCTCAAAGGAGCTTACAATCTAGAGGACAAGACGGACAAGGAGAGCAGACAAGCAATAATTGGAGTAGATGGACCATCAACTATTCTTACATTCTTATAGGACGCATATCCTGTTGCCTCCTTCATGTTCCTTGTTTCTTTTTTTTTTTTTCCATGTCTGCCTCTTCTTATTATGTTTTCCAGTATTTCCTCTTCTGATGTCTAATGGACATAATGTGGTAATTCTATAAAGTAAATGCTAACATTTACATGCAGGGGTGGCCAAAGGCAAGAATCACCTGAGGCAGGGCTGAGATGCTGCGGCCCCTGCCCCCCTAGGCCAAGTTTACCTTCTTTCTTCATGTTCCAAATGCCAGCAGCGTCAGCAATTCCAATACGCTGCCCTGCCTCTGGCACCAACCCCTTCTCTACTGCGGTCACCTCGGACAAAACAGGAAGTGTGAGAGTGGTAGGAACTATGACAGGAGCTCAATGTTAATGTGGGAGTGTAGTCACAGTAGGGAAAAATATTATCTTTTCAGAATGGTTTTTTGGAGGTGTGCCTACATGGTCTGTGTTTTGGCCTACAAGGCCTAAATGCTGGCTTACTATCCTGGTAGTATAGCAATGATTGGGATGCTTAACATTGGCATTCGCACTTCAGTCAGTCTATCACCACACACCTCTTTAGAGATTTAAATAACACCACAACACCTTGTTTGGAATAAAATTTGGCGGCAGCTTTATTCAACAAATAACAATATATAACTCAGCTTCGCAACTTCACTTTTCTTTAGCAACAATCAAAGTTTTATCACCCTGTTAACTTCCCAGAGCGGTTTAATAGTGCTAAGCCATTCGGTAACGAAACTGGCTCTGACTTTCCCCACATTACAACTTCCCACAGCGGTTCAAAATTGATAAGCCATTCGGTAACGAAACTGGCTCTGACTTTCCCCACATTACAACTTCCCACAGCGGTTCAAGATTGATAAGCCATTCGGTAACGAAACTGGCTCTGACGTTCCCCACCTTACCCCCTTCTACCCATGTGACTTACGGTTCTGTCAAGCCACATCTTACTCGTGGCGGTTCCGCCCCCGAGTTCTTTCCATTCCATATCGTTAACAACTGTTCACTTAACCGCCTCTGGTGCCTCTTTATTCCCCTCAAACAGGCCCCTTGCCCTGCAAAGCTGCTACCGATCTCCCAAACTCTACCTATACCCCTTCCCACCCCTCCCCCTCTAACTACCCCTATCCTCTTCCCAATACCTCACTCACTGTCCCAAAAACGGGCGGGTTGGGCAGGGTCAGCCAAACTTCCTCCTATCCAACCTCACCCTCACCTACCCACCCACCTAATACTTTTTCCTCTCTTTTTTAACCGCCCAAACCCTTTATCCAATCTTATCCCTTCTCTATTTCCACCAATCCCATTGCCTTTTACCAACCAATCCCCTTTCTTCCCCTTGTTGCTATCCTGCCTAACTTTTCCCTGCACTTCTCACAACCCTTCCCCCTCCCCTTTCTTTTCCATCCCTTACTTCCTTCGGCATCAGCCAATGTTATTACCCCCACTGTCAAAACAGTGAGGGTCTCCTAACATTGGCATTCGCACTTCAGTCAGTCTATCACCACACACCTCTTTAGAGATTTAAATAACACCACAACACCTTGTTTGGAATAAAATTTGGCGGCAGCTTTATTCAACAAATAACAATATATAACTCAGCTTCGCAACTTCACTTTTCTTTAGCAACAATCAAAGTTTTATCACCCTGTTAACTTCCCAGAGCGGTTTAATAGTGCTAAGCCATTCGGTAACGAAACTGGCTCTGACTTTCCCCACATTACAACTTCCCACAGCGGTTCAAAATTGATAAGCCATTCGGTAACGAAACTGGCTCTGACTTTCCCCACATTACAACTTCCCACAGCGGTTCAAGATTGATAAGCCATTCGGTAACGAAACTGGCTCTGACGTTCCCCACCTTACCCCCTTCTACCCATGTGACTTACGGTTCTGTCAAGCCACATCTTACTCGTGGCGGTTCCGCCCCCGAGTTCTTTCCATTCCATATCGTTAACAACTGTTCACTTAACCGCCTCTGGTGCCTCTTTATTCCCCTCAAACAGGCCACAAGCGGTGACAGATTATATCTTGTCACCGCTCCCCATAAGCGAAGCTGCCGCCAGATCCTGTTTTTAAACAATCCTCCAACAGATCTTGGATTGTACTCAATATTATATCAAGCCCAATCTCCAAAAGATGCACTCCATCCTTTCTATATAACCCGCTCATGCACTAACACCAAACCCCCATTCTTCCCATGAATTTTAACACTTCCCCATTCACCCAACGCCGCAAACGTTCAATGCCCTTTGTATTATTTGCCCCCCTCCAAACTCTTCTTGAAATTACCTGTGACCATACCATGAGTGCCTCAGTAAATGACACATCACAGCTAACAATTCTGTTTTCATTAAACGAGTTACCTCAACACCCTTTACATTACATAAATCATTACACCCAAATGAATACAAATCAAAACTGGTGATGAAAAATCTACAAGCTTGCAGTAATGCTGGTAACATCAGCTTCCAAGTCAATGGCTCGTATGCTCAACCAGCGGATTCAAATACCATATTCCACCAATCCCAATTTGGATCCCACTTTGATTCCTGAGCATGCTTATGTGCCAAACACATATGAATGTCCACCACTCCACACACATATGTCCGGTGGCAATGCATCTGCAAAAGAAACTATAACAATTAACATGCAGTATTCAAGTTCCCCTCACAAATATACCCTTTATATCTATTAGCACGCCATCTCCCCAAACGTTGAATTACAGCCACCGAACCATCCTCCTGCACTGCATTTGAAACTGCTCCAATTCTAAACGAATATGTTCCATATTCTTTAGGCTCCAACCCATATACCCCAAACCTTTCTGTAACACTGCTACAAACTGATAATGAGTCAATGGCATCCCGTTTCTGTGACCAACCAAACCTCCCTACCCACTGGCCTTACCACATTATAATCAATCAATTGCACATTGAACCGGACAGAATTCCAAACACTCAGATACCCTTAAAATAATCCACGTGCCCTTCCCTCCTTGATCCATTCTCGACTTGCGTAAATATAAATACAACACTCTCTTTCCCAAAATGACATCCCTTCACTGCAAACCTTCCTCATCTCCTGTCTGGTTAGATGAAACAACCGATTCCCCCCACTCTGCAAGCTGCAAAGAAAGCCACCACAAATGCCACTTGAGCAATACCATCTTTCGCAAAACAAATCCTCGGTCACACCTTACACAACTGCACCACCTGTACATAGAACAGAGGCCGCCTCACCCTCTTAATCCGTGGTTTCACCGCTGCTCTTGAATACCCACAAAATAACTTGCTTATCAAGCATGTCACAGCTGGATCTGTCCAACCCACCAATTTAAAACAACTGCTATCGCGGCCATTGTCTGGGAAACCATCCCAAACGACCATTTTTTATGAACCACAAAAGCAATATATCGGATCACTCTCTCCTCCACAATCGGAAAAACCAATTCCCTATTCTTTTCTTTCAAGAAGGTTAAACAGCGACTCCAGCCCACTCCTAAGCCTTCCAAGTATTTATTTATTTATTGCATTTGTATCCCACATTTTCCCACCTGATTGCAGGCTCAATGTGGCCTACAAAACCTAATATGTCATCGCCAGTCCCAGAGAAAGATATATAGTTGGTGTAACAACCAGATCATGGATGAAGAAAACGAAAAGATCTGAACAAAGTTAAAGAGAGATAATTATCAGAATAGAGTGGAGTGGTGAAGTATTGTCATTAAGTATCCGTAGCTAACGCCCTCATCAACAACGTTTCACAAGTGCTAAACTTGTACCACAAATCTTCCGACATCCTCGTAGATTCCCAATCGGCTAATGGAGCCCAGCCTCTAAAACGATATAACTGTATACAAGAGAAGCATCCACAATGTCATTCCACACCCCAGGCACATGTCTAGCCAATAACATACAGTTGTACAGTTGAACACTATTAACCTCACAGCTCAACTAACAAAGGACAATGCACATATTTCTTATTGATCGCCCATTCCACTAACATATTATCCGAATAAAAAGCAATCCACCTATTATACCATCTATTCCCCCATAAACACAAGACAATCCTTATCGGAAATAATTCCAACAGAGCCATATTCGCACACCAACCACTCTCCTTACACCCTTGCGGCCAAACCTCCGCACACCCTTCACCTCCCAAATAGATCCCCAATCCAATCTCCCCTGAGGCGTCAGCAAACAATTCCCGATTCACATTGGAACCACTACCTGCTGCCATATACACATTCCATTAAACACTGCCAAAATTGCCTCCAGATCTGCAAATGCGCCTGCACTGCCTGCGTTAAACACAGTCTAAAATACGCCCTCCTCAAACCGACTAACAACAATGCTAACCTTCTTGAAAATACCCCTCCCAATGGAATCACCCTCATTGTAAAATTGAATTGACCCAGCAAAGATTGAATCTCCCTCAAGGTCACTTTCCGCTTACTGCAAATCCTATCAATCTCTTCTCATAAAGCAATAATCTATTGCCTGGCCAGATGCCACTCCATTCACAAAGTCTCACTCCATTCCCCCGAACACTAAAGTAGTAACTGTTCCCTCACTTTTATCCCCTCCTTAGCCACTATACTAAATGCTGACAACAAATCAGCATACTGATCCAAATTCTACAAACCCCCAAATACCAAATCATTCAAGTAATAACAATAGTATCCAAACCACACACTTGTTCCACTACCCAATGTAAAATATGTAGCCAATGCTTCAAGTAATTACAGGAAATCGAGCAAACATAGGCAAACATGTGTCAAAATAAAATTGCCTTCAAATTCCTCCTGCTGGGCCAAAATTACCCACTCGCAACCCCCCAACTCCCCCGATGCTTGCCCTTGTACCACTACCATATCCCGGACATCCAGCATAGTCTCCCGACGAAAGGGGATAATTGTCTGATTTGTCACTTGCCACACAAACCCCCATACATTTTGTATGCTCTTAGATTAAATCCCAATAGCTGAACAATCTCGGAAAAGACCTGGTTTCCTTGCCCTAAAACACTGGCAAATACATGAAAACTCAGCAACCAATTCAAAATCGTCTGAGGAACTCTCCCTTTCCTCCTTCTTCCCCCCATCCTTCCCTGCCTTACCAAATTAATCCTGCACCAGCAGGACAAATAAATCTATATATGCACCCCGTAAAATTCTCTGTCGCCACTTTACCACAATCCAAAGGTGCAATAGTGAATAATGTATGACCCATTCTTGAACCCGCATTCACTCCCCATCTGAGTATTCCACACACCCATTACCCCAGTCCCCATAACTCTTTGACCCAGATGACTATCATGAGTCCGATGACTCCCAAACCTACATCGGGTCGCCTGTCGCTTCCTCCTCTGCTTCTTTTCACTATCTATGCTGTGCCAGAGCCGGTGGTGGGAAGCGGGACTGGTGGTTGGGAGGCGGGGATAGTGCTGGACAGACTTGTACGGTCTGTGCCAGAGCCGGTGGTTGGGAGGCAGGGCTGGTGGTGGGGAGGAGAGGATAGTGCTGGGCAGACTTATACGGTCTGTGCCTGTGCCGGTGGTTGGGAGGTGGGGCTGGTGGTTGGGAGGCGGGGATAGTGCGGGGCAGACTTATACGGTCTGTGCCCTGAAGAGCACAGGTACAAATCACAAAAAAGCAGCAAATATGAGTTATCTTGTTGGGCAGACTGGATGGACCGTGCAGGTCTTTTCCTGCCGTCATCTACTATGTTACTATCCAATCTCTTTACCACATAACACACATTACACAACAATTTCTTATTCCTCAATCTCTTCCTTAAACCTCCACCACTCACCCCATTAGCACGACTCCTCCTCTCCCTTGCACCCTCCCAAACCTCCCTTCTTTAGCTCCGCCCTTTCTGCTGTACCTCTCCCTAAGCTTGAAACAAACTTCCTGAGCCAACACGCCAAGCCCCCTCCCTGCCCATCTTCAAATCCTTGCTCAAAGCTCACCTCTTCAATGTCACCTTTGGCACCTAACAATTTCACCTCTATCCAAGAAATCTGAACTGCCCCAATTTGACTGTCTGCACATGTTGTCCCTTAGATTGTAAGCTGACTGCACATGTTGTCTATTAAATTGTAAGCTCCTTTGAGCAGGGACAGTCCATTTTTTGTTGCACTGTACCACACTGCGTAACCCTAGTAGCCTTTAGAAATGTTAAGTAGTAGCAGTAGTAGTAGTAGTAATGGATCCTTGCCAGCATCTTCAATAACTGTAATATCACCTCTCTCATCTGCAAACCACCTGGCCTCTCCTGCACTGCCGAAATGCCACCTTCCACCATTTCACCTCTCAGGCCCCATGACAATATTCATTAACGTCTCCCCACTACCCTTCAGCCCTGCACACTAACGAACCTACAAAACACCCTCACTGCCCCTCCAGCCCGTCCCCATCCGCTTCACGCTACTGAGAACCCCACCCTCACGATCATCGCTCCACTTCGTCAGCTATCACGCCACCTGACCGTCACCCCTCACCCCTTCCCAGACCCACACAAATGTACCTCAGGCTTCCACAATTTCTTCCTCCCGATTCCATTCGCTTTCACTCCGTCTCAAAAACGCGAAACCGGAAGTGCACTCGCCAGCCGTTCCGCATCAGAAAACTGCAAGGACACCAACGCGCCCCCGACTAGCAGGTACCAATTCTTTCTCCCCCAAACCAATTTCAGCCAAACTTCCTCCTATCCAACCTCACCCTCACCTACCCACCCACCTAATACTTTTTCCTCTCTTTTTTAACCGCCCAAACCCTTTATCCAATCTTATCCCTTCTCTATTTCCACCAATCCCATTGCCTTTTACCAACCAATCCCCTTTCTTCCCCTTGTTGCTATCCTGCCTAACTTTTCCCTGCACTTCTCACAACCCTTCCCCCTCCCCTTTCTTTTCCATCCCTTACTTCCTTCGGCATCAGCCAATGTTATTACCCCCACTGTCAAAACAGTGAGGGTCTCCATATACTATTTAAATGTGAATAGGAGAGGCAACTGGAGCTTTAATTAAAAGACGGAGGGATTCATTTAAAAAGGTATTTTCTTTAGTATAGCTGTCTGAAATCGGGTCTGTAAGGCCTGAGTGTAGGGGCTTAAGACTTATAAGCATAGATGTTGGCCTAATGGGAAAGCACAAATGTGTATGGAAAATTGGATAAGTGAATGTAAAAGTATTCTGGAAGATTTCCTGTGCCCTTCTTAGCATGGGGATGAAAGTGATAAGAGAAGTGCCTAAGAACCTCAATTATTTTTAATTATTTTTTTAATACAGGTCCAAGTGAACCCTTTTCCTGTTAGAAAGAGTAACCTGAAACAAGCCAGGAAGACACTCTCTTTTTGGGTTGGTTTTACTACTACTACTACTATTTAGCATTTCTATAGCACTACAAGGCATACGCAGCGCTGCTCAAACATAGACGAAAGACAGTCCCTGCTCAAAGAGCTTACAATCTAATAGACAAAAAATAAATAAAGTAAGCAAATCAAATCAATTAATGTGAACGGGAGGGAAGAGAGGAGGGTAGGTGGAGGCGAGTGGTTACAAGTGGTTACGAGTCAAAAGCAATGTTAAAGAGGTGGGCTTTCAGTCTAGATTTAAAGGTGGCCAAGGATGGGGCAAGACGTAGGGGCTCAGGAAGTTTATTCCAGGCGTAGGGTGCAGCGAGACAGAAGGCGCGAAGTCTGGAGTTGGCAGTAGTGGAGAAGGGAACAGATAAGAAGGATTTATCCATGGAGCGGAGTGCACGGGAAGGGGTGTAGGGAAGGACGAGTGTGGAGAGATACTGGGGAGCAGCAGAGTGAATACATTTATAGGTCAGTAGAAGAAGTTTGAACAAGATGCGAAAACGGATAGGGAGCCAGTGAAGGGTCTTGAGGAGAGGGGTAGTATGAGTAAAGCGACCCTGGCGGAAGATGAGACGGGCAGCAGAGTTTTGAACTGACTGGAGAGGGGAGAGGTGACTAAGTGGGAGGCCAGCAAGAAGCAGATTGCAGTAGTCTAAACGAGAGGTGACAAGGGTGTGGATGAGGGTTTTGGCAGAGTGCTCGGAAAGAAAGGGGCAGATTTTACGGATGTTGTAAAGAAAGAAATGACAGGTCTTGGCAATCTGCTGGATATGAGCAGAGAAGGAGAGAGAAGAGTCAAAGATGACCCCAAGGTTTCGAGCTGAGGAGACAGGGAGAATGAGAGAGCCATCAACAGAAATAGAAAACGGGGGGAGCGGGGAGGTGGGTTTGGGGGGGGGGGGGAAATGAGAAGCTCGGTTTTGGTCATATTTAATTTCAGGTGGCGTTGAGACATCCAGACAGCAATGTCGGACAAGCACGCTGAAACTTTGGTTTGGATGCAAGGTGAGATATCAGGGGTAGAAAGGTAGATTTGGGAGTCATCAGCATAGAGATGGTAGGAAAAGCCATGGGATGAGATTAATGAGCCAAGGGAAGAAGTGTAGATAGAAAAGAGGAGGGGACCAAGAACAGAACCCTGAGGTACACCGACAGGCAGAGGGATAGAAGTAGAAGAGGATCCACCAGAGTGAACACTAAAGGTGCAGAGGGAGAGGTAGGAAGAGAACCAGGAAAGGACAGAGCCCTGGAATCCAAGTGAGGACAGGGTATCGAGAAGTATGCTGTGATCGACAGTGCCAAAAGCAACGGAAAGATCAAGAAGAATGAGGATGGAATATTGACCTCTGGATTTAGCCAGTAATAGGTCATTGGAGACTTTAGTAAGCGCAGTTTCGGTTGAGTGGAGAGGGCGAAAACCAGATTGTAGTGGGTCAAGTATAGCATGTGAGGAGAGAAAATCAAATTTAGAGTAGTAGGACAAGGTTCCAGAGTCCGTATTGGAGTAAGTGTGAACTAAAGGGCCCACTGTTCAAGCAAGGTGACGAGAGAAGACTCAAGAAAGACCACAGTTTCTACACATAAGTGTACTAAAATACCTGGGAAAGAACGAAAGTGCCTCAATAGTGACTTACCTGATAGGGAAGACCCAGATCTGTGGAGGTCTGAAAGATAAAAAAAAAATTGTACATAAAGAGTCATTTCTTAGAAAGATACATTTTCTTTGACCTGAGGTTAATAGACAAACTGAAATTAATTGAATAATAATAATTCTCTCATATTCTGGTTCTTTATCCTGTTGTTGTTGGGAATATCTAGTTGTTCCTGTAAAAGGAGAAGTGTTATAAAGTGTTAGCTGTTGAAAGTGAGACTGTTCAAAGCAATTAATAATTTGCTTAATTTATGTAAAAAAAGAAAAATTCCCAGACTACTTAATAATAAACTCCAATTAATGCTGTAACATCTGATTGGTTATTGACTCATAACACTTTTACAGGCTCATTTTCGAAAGACAAGGGCGCCCATCTTTCAACGCAAATCGGAAGATGGGCGTCCTTCTCCCAGGGTTGTCCAAATCGGTATAATCTAAATCTGATTTTAGACGTACCCAACTGCTTTCCATCGCAGGGACGGCCAAAGTTCAAGAGGGTGTATCGAAGACTTGGGCACGCCTAACACATGGACGTCCTCGACCCATAATGGAAAAAGAAAAGGTGTCCCTGATGAGCACTTAGATGACTACCTGGTCCTGTTTTTCTTACGACCAAGGCACAAAAAGGTGGCCGAAATGACCAGATGACCACTGAAGAGAATCGAGGATGACCTCCCCTTACTCCCCCAGTGGTCACTAACCCCCTCCCACCCTCAAAAAACATCTTTAAAAATATTTTTTGCCAGCCTCTATGCCAGCCTCAGATGTCATACTCAGGTCCATCACAGCAGTTTTAGTGGGTGCAGTGCACTTCAGGCAGGCGGACCCAGGCCCATCCCCCTCCCTACCTGTTACGTTTGAGGAGGAAACAATGAGCTCTCCAAAACCCACCACAAACCTACTGTATCCACATCTAGGTACCCCCTTCACTTATAAGGGCTATGGTAGTGGTGTACAGTTGTGGGTAGTGGGTTTTAGGGGGGGTGGGGGGCTCAGCACACAAGGTAAGGGAGCTATGTTCCTGGGAGCATTTTATGAAGTCCACTGCAGTGCCCCCTAGGGTGCCCGGTTGGTGTCCTGGAATGTCAGGGGGACCAGTGCACTAGAAATGCTGGCTCCTCCCACGACCAAAGGGCTTGCATTTGGTCGTTTCCGATATAGGCGTCCTTGGTTTTCATTATTCCCGAAAATCAGAAACGACCAAGTCTAGGGACGACCATCTCTAAGGACAACATAAATTTCGAGATTTGTGCGTCCCCGACCGTATTATCGAAATGAAAGATGGACGTCCATCTTGTTTCGATAATACTGGTTTCCCCACCCCTCCATTGGGACGTTTTGCGAGGACGTCCTCAACAAAACTTGGGCATCCGTTTTGATTATGCCCCTCTTCGTTTCCTTCCTTCTTTTGGTTTACAACTAAAAGAACATGGTTAGTCTAATGTACCCTGCTGTTCAGTT
This sequence comes from Microcaecilia unicolor, assembly GCF_901765095.1. Lineage (NCBI taxonomy): Eukaryota > Metazoa > Chordata > Amphibia > Gymnophiona > Siphonopidae > Microcaecilia > Microcaecilia unicolor. Next base: position 454,633,995 of record NC_044033.1, on the reverse strand, counting down.
TTGTCTGGTGATTTGAGGTAAGTGGCCAGTTAGACTACAACAAATAGTAATTGGTAAAGTCATCAGCACAGGGCTGAATCATCAGGAAGCTACATTAAAAATTGTTGACTGCGACAGCTGAATATTGACTAGACTATTTGTGTACGCTATATATTTTTTCAATGTTATAAAGGCAACATAGACATCTATATGCTTTATAAAATAGGCTTTCAGAATTAGCCCTAACAGCCCACAAATTTTCTCACAGAAATGTACACCTGCTCCAAAGACAGTATAAATCTGTGTATACAGTCTATCCAATATATATACATTTTCTAGAACATATGCATACATCAGAAATACCCCCCACTCCACCAAAACTATGGCACACGTAAAAGTACATGCCATCTATATGCACATATTTGATTGTACAATGTTATGAGTGCCTTTTCTTGTGTAAAAAATGCTGTACACATTGAAAATACTTCAAAAAAATGACTCCTTTAATGCCTGTTTAAATGCTTGATAAAGGGGCCCTCTAACTTATCTTTCCCTTTGTTCTTTCTATTTTTTCTGCCTTGCTTGTTCATGGTTGATGGTTCCCCTTTGTCTGTGGAGATACACAGGGTAAGACAAGTTGGAGCCCAGTCAAAGTACTTACAAAACAAAGAAGACTGCTGTAAGAAAAGCAAATAGGAAAACAAGCTCTCAAAAATCCTGAAAACTGCAGATATTGTAGATCAGAGAAAACTTATAATGGCAGAAAATATGCTGATTGTATAACAGTATGGATCAGTGCTTTTTATTTCCTTATTTAACTATGAGATTTTCTATTATAAATACTTGATCATACACTATTCTAACCAGAGATGGTGTTATTTAGTTAAAGCCTTCTAAAAAGCTGAGCGCCATTAAGAGGTAATGCTGCATGGGTTACAATGCCTACTGCATTCATTTCAATCAATGAAAAGATAACTTAACAGGGGAGCTTTCAAAGTTTCCATGCCTGAACAATGTTCTCTGAACAATCTTCTGCACAGCAGGGTTATAAATACTCAATGACACCAAAGTTAGCATGGTTCTTTCAATCCATAGATCTTATCAAAAACAAGAACAATGGGAGTTGCTGAACACATACACCCACTGTGGAGACAAGATGAAGCCCATGATTCTCCCCCTCCCTAATTAGGAAGTCTATAATTAAATTATGGAGACTACAAGGTTCCTCCTGCTGAATAAGAAGGGTTGTACAGAAAACAGTGAGGGGAAAAGTGTGATAGGAAAGTGAGATTTATTGTACCATTTCACAGCTTCAAGAGAAGCTGTATAGTACTTAGGAACATGCATTACTGTAGTGCAGCCTGATAGACAACATTATCATGAGTGAAAACATTCTCCAGGCTATCACAGTACCTGCTTGAAAAATTGTTATATATTTTTTTAAAGTGGAAAGCTTATTCCTAACTTTTTTTTAAGCCTGAGGTTAATACACTTTTTTTCAAAGCTTTCTTTCTCCTAATAAGTTTTAAATATGTTCTTCTTTGTATATATTTCCTAAGCCTATCAATATCTAAATCCTTTGATCTCTATTTGGCGCATTGCTGCTAGATGTTTTCTAAAAAATGGAGGAAAAGCTTCAAATATACATAAGTAACTCCATTAATAACAGCACAGCGGCTTTCACCTTCATGGAGTACTCCCTCTCATCATTGGCATAAAAACCTCCATGTATTCTTTAATCTTGAGAAGAAAGTCTTGTTAATTTATAATTTTTAGTAATTTTTAAAGAAGAACTTATCTTTTGTCTCCCCACGGTCGGGGAGGGTACTTTCCAAAAGCTATTTACAAGGGCAAATGGGACATTTGAAAATTGTCCAAAAGCCCAAAAAAAGGCTTGTGAGTTTCACCTCATGCTAAAATGCCAATTTTCTTCTGTGAAATCCTAATTCAAATACACTCTTACCCACTCACATTCTCACATTGACTCTCCACATGAGAGGAAGAAAATACTTCAGTGCCAAATAGCTTCACAACTGACACATCCTTAGTCTAAAAAAAACTCTCTATATTTAGTTTAAAAGTGAGACCCCGTCTTTTTTTTTTTTTATTATTCTTTACATTCTCCAATGTATAGAGTTCAGTGACTCAGTTCAAATACAATGTCTACAAAAATGCATATTATTTAGTTCAAGAGGTTTTCAATGTGGTATTCAACTACACTGGCTCCCTGTCAAAGACCGTATTACATTTAAAATCTGTTCACTTACACACAAGATAATTTATGGTGAAGCCCCTGAATACATGCTTACTCTAATCGATCTGCAAGGACCTACCTCAGTCTTCATTACCCCACCTGCAGGCATGTAAAATACAAGACTCTTTATGCTTCGTCCTTCCCCTACATCAGTCCACAATCCTGGAATGTACTGCCACAACAACTTAAGGAGCTCGTCGACCATCATCAGTTCAAGAAGACCTTAAAAACCTTCTTATTTGCCAAGGCTTATCCCCCTGGCTACTCCTCTGTTTAACCTCTATCTCTTGTTGGCTCTTCACCCCTGTCATTTACCCGTGTCCTCCCATGCACCTTCCCCTCCTGACACATTCTGTTTCTGTGCCATCTCTGTACTGAATTGTATCCTCTTCACTTAATGTAAGCCACATTGTGCCTGCTTATGTGGGAAAATGTGGGGTAAAAATGCACCAAATAAATAAATAAAATAGACAGGCAGCACACTCCTCACTCAGATCCAAGCATTGCAGGAGAAACATTATAACATTATTAAATAAATACTAGCAGAGTCAGAATGTTTTGGTAAAATTATGGGATATTAGGTCACAGCTTTATTCAACAACTTAACAACTGATGTTAAGGACGTATCCAAGCCTGTGAAGCCAAAAGTCCATTATTGAGCCCCTCCCCACGTTGCAACAGCTAGGTTGGTAAGCTGTAGGTGTTCTGCATCTTGGCCCACCTTATGTTCTCTTCTCCAGCTAGGCCACATACTGATTCGGTTAATTTTGGCCATATTTCTTCGCCGTCCCATGCCCACCGTACTCCAGTGAGACAAATGCCACAGGGTCACTGCCCATTGTAGATCTCAGTCTCAAATTCTGGTGGCCCACAAACTGTCATCTGCCAGCTGTTCTCATATGCATGATTATCTGGGCTCAGGTCCCTCTGCAGCTGTAACAGTGCATAAGCATCAATGAACAAATGACTTAGGTGAGCAAGGCTAACCACTAACGGAGACCCACTGACTACTAGCAGAGTTCCCTATGCATTTGTAGGTTAAGTTCATAGACAGAGAGAGTGGGATGGCAGGAAGCTCCACTGGGTCTTATCAAATATAAGTGCAAAAGGTTCTCAACACTTATCTTTGAAGCTAATTTCATCTGCTCAACGGAGCTACCCATTTCATTGGATGCTTCATCAGGAGCTGCTTCAAAAGAGTTTGCACCTGCACTAGCCTCTCTGATGGCATTGATTTTCTGCTTGACTGAGTATTTTCCTCCTCTCATGTTGTGAGTCAATGTGAGTGAATAAGGGTGTATTTGAATTAGAATTTCACATAAGAAGATGGGCTATTTGAAAATGTCACATTCTTCCTGCAGGTAAAAGTATGGCTAATGATTCTTTGTGACTTATAGGATATATTGATTTGCTTTGACAGCATCTGTTCATTGCTGCCCCCCCCCCCCCCCAGAAGCTGCTGTGCTAGATGACACCTACTTTGACTAATGTTTATTCTGACCCCCATACACTTGATATGCAAATACTTCTATATGCCTCTACTCTCCATACCCCCACAAACACAAAACCTATACACTTACACCCATATACCAACCACCCATATAATCACATAAAACACACCCATTTCCCCTAACACAATTCCACCCACTCCTCACACATTCCACCTATACCTGAATGCACTTAACTGAAGGTCTACCACTAAATACACCCACATCATTATATAGCAGATTTACCCTTATTGGTACCATGAAACTAGCACCAGGAGTCAGAGCCACTATTAACACTTGGAGTATTCTTATGAAAGTACCCAGACAGTATTTCAACCCCCTAGATAGTATCACCTCCAACAGTATTCTTATGAAAGTACCCAGACAGTATTTCCTCTGAAAGTACCTCACTCAAAAGATGCCCTTCAAGAAACCTCCACAACCAAAAGTATCTAACAAGTAGAAGATCACCTTCACCAATCCCTGACCCTCTCCACTCTCCCCAACCCATTGACATCCACTCATGCATGAGAGTGGAGAGGGTCAGGGATTGGTGAAGGTGATTTTCTACTTGTTAGATACTTTTGGTTGTGGAGGTTTCTTGAAGGGCATCTTTTGAGTGAGGTACTTTCAGAGGAAATACTGTCTGGGTACTTTCATAAGAATACTGTTGGAGGTGATACTATCTGGGGGGTTGAGTTGTACCACTGCACAAGGGGCATTTTTGGATATGACATCTAAGTATACTTAAGTATACTGGGAAAGAACAAAGACCAAAGGTCCATCAAGCCCAGCATCCTGTTTCCAAAAATGGCCAATCCAGGTCACAAATACCTGGCAAGATCCCAAAACAGTGCAAAACATTTTATACTGCTTATCCCAGAAATAGTGGATTTTCCCCAAGTCCATTTAATAACGGTCTATGGACTTTTCGTTTAGGAAGCCATCCAAACCTTTTTTTAAACTCCGCTAAGCTAACCACCTTTACCACATTCTCTGGCAACGTCCAAAATCAGAACAGGAAAGGTCATTTTCTACAAAAAAAAGTATATCTTTTCCTTTTGAAAATGCTGTTTGGAAAAACATTTTCTGATTTGGACATTTTATTGTTTGGTCCATTTTCAAACAAAAAAATGTCCAAATGCAAAACGTACAAAATACACAAGAAAATCTACAATAGAGTGAAACCATTCACATGCTCCAAGTGTGGTAAAAGCTTTGGTTTTAATGTAAATCTCAAAGCACATCAGAAAGTCCACATGGGAGAGAAACCATTTGCATGTATAGAGTCTGGTAAAAGCTTTGGTCAGAAGGAAAACCTCACAGTGCACCAGAGAATACACACAGGAGTGAAACCATCTACATGTCCTGAATGTGGTAAAAGCTTTTGTTAGAAAGAAAGCCTCACACGGCATCAGAGAATCCACACAGGGATGAAACCATTTACATGCACTGAGGAGGTAAAAAGCTTCAGTTGTATTGGGACAGGTAATTATGGAAAATACACTCTTGCTATGAGACCTCCTTTTTATCTATAGATCTGAATTCAAAGCTCAAATCTACTGCTAAACAATAGACACAAGGCTCAGATGTTATAAAAAAAAAAAATGGAAAGCTTGGCATCAGGTAGAATAGTGGAAAAATGACATCCCAGGAAAGCAATAGGGTATTCTTGTGGGCATTGCAATGGACTTTATAAAATGCCCCCAGGTACACATCCCACCATTACTCCTTTACCTTGTCTGCTGAGCCCCCAAAACCCACTATCCCCAACTGTACACCTCTACCATAGCCCTTACAGGTGAAGGGAGCACCAATATGTGAGTGTACTGGATTTCTGGTAGGTTTTGGAGAACTCACAGTTTCCTCCACAAGTGTAACAAGTAGGGGGAGGTAGAAGCCTGGGTCCACCTGTCTGCAGTGCACTGCACCACTACTAGACTACTCCAGGGACCTTCATGCTATTCTAATGGAGCTGAGTATAACATCAGAGTCTGGCAAGTAATATTTTTAATCAAATTTTTTTGGGGTGATAGAGAGTTAGTGACCACTGGGGGAGTAAGGGCATCTTTTTGTGTGGAGTAGAGGAGTAGCATAGTGGTTAGTGCAGTGGACTTTGATCCTTGGGTAGTGGGCTCAATTCCCACTACAGCTATTCATTATAAAAAAACAGGTGTAGCTCAAAACGTCCAAGTTTTAGTCCTGGACATTTTTGTTTTGTTCCATTATGGCTGAAAGAGTCTAAGTCTTAGGAACGTCCAAGTCCCACCTTGAACATGCCCCTGGCGCACCCCCTTGCGATTTAGATATCCTTCTGATGGACTTCAGAGAAAAACATCTAAAAAGAGGATTTGACAATACAGATTTGGACGCTTTTGTGAGATAAATGTCCAAATGCAGACATGTCGCTTTTTGGATGTTTTTCTCTTTTGAAAATGAGCCCCTTAGTAACCTATGGAACTTTGTAAGTCTAAGTGCTTTAAAAATTAGCAATAAGTCTAACACAGGATGCCTGGACAAGAATTTTAGGGGGTCTTTTTCAAAGGCTCGCTAGTGTTTTTAGTGCATGCTAATGATTAATGTGCGCTAAATGCTAGAGATGCCCATAGGAATATATAGGCGTCTCTAGTGTTTAGCTCATGCATATTTTTAGCTTGCGCTAAAAACGCTAGTGTACTTTTGTAAAAAGACTCCTTAGTAGTTGTTTCGGCCTCCTTTCAGTGGGCTTGGAATAGTAGCAGGAAGTGGTCTGTTGCTGTACTATTTTGCCTTCCTGGATCTTTCACAATTGTCACGTTTCACTATGGTTCTTTTTCTTTCTTCTGGTCTCCATTTCATGTTTGTTTAACTCTGATTCTTTGTGTCTACTCTGCTGATATAAACTCCACTGGTATACTGATCAAAAAGTGTTCTAGTAAGACTATTAAATAACATAGACTAAACTAAATACTTTCTAACGCCTATGTTTACTAAGCTGCCCTATGGGCCCATAAAAATGTATAGGCGTGTTAAATTTAAGGATGCGCTAGAAACATTAAGAGAGGCATAATCGAAAGGGGCCGCCCATCTCTAAGGACACCCATCTCCGGGAATGGCTATGAGAAGGGGCGGTCCCATCCGTATTATCGAAAAAGATGGGCGGCCATCTTTTCTTTCGATAATACGGTTGGGCCTGGCCAAATGTCAAAGATGGGCGGGTTTGAGATGGTCGGCATCGGTTTTCAGCAATAATGGAAACCTAAGGCAGCCATCTCAAAAACAAACAACTCCAAGGCATTTGGTCGTGGGAGGGGCCAGGATTCGTAGTGCACTGGTCCCCCTGACATGCCAGGACACAAACCGGGCATCCTAGGGGGCACTTCTAAAAATTAAAAAAAAAAAAAAAATTAACATACATCCCCGGTGAATAGCTCCCTTACCTTGGGTGCTGAGCCCCCCCCCCCCCCCAAACCCACTACCCAACACTCTACACAATTACCATAGCCCTTATGGGTGAAGGGGGCACCTACATATGGGTACAGTGGGTTTTGGGGGGGTTTTGAGGGCTCCCATTTATCACCACAAGTGCAACAGGTGGGGGGGATGAGCCTGGGTCCACCTGCCTGAAGTGCACTGCACCCACTAAAAACTGCTCCAGGGACCTGAATACTGCTGTATGAAGCTGGGTATGACATTTGAGGCTGGCTTAAAGGCTGGAAAAAAAGTTTTTAAAGTCCTTTTTTTTGGTGGGAGGGGGTTAGTGACCACTGGGGGAGTCAGGGGAGGTCATCCCTGATTCACTCCAGTGGTCATGTGGGCAGTTCAGGCACCTTTTGGGGACTTGGACCTAAAAAAAAGGGTCCAAAAAAGCGACCTAAATTCTCGCTACGGGCACCCTTCTTTTTTCCATTATGGCCTGAAGCCGCCCATCTGTTAACCACTCCCATGCCCGCCCCTGTCCCGCCCCCGTGAACTTTGTTCATCTCCATGACGGAGTGCAGTTGAAAAAGCCCCAAATCGGCTTTCAATTATACCAATTTGGGTGCCCTCGGGAGATGGGCGCCCATCTCCCGAAGATGGGTGCCCTTCTCCTTTTGAAAATAAGCCTGTAATGCACCTTAGTAAACATTTGTATCTGATCTAATATTTCTTCTTCATGTTTGGGTTCTGATGCCAGATGACCTTTAAAGGAAATTTAGGATCTGTATAAAGCTGTCTACCAAGTTACGTGTGTTTGGAAAGTCCGTAGATCCCACTGGAGTAAATGAAAATTCAAAGTTACCTTTTTTTAAAACTAATCCACAGTGATTTATTTCTTTGTCAATATCCTCCATTTCATCTGCATAATAAAATAGGAACACAGATAAGGACAAATTTCAATTAGAATGTTTTATTCAGTATTTTAGAGTAATTTATTTCAGTTTTTGTTTAATTATTATTATGATGAGTGTTGAAATAGTATGTATTACTGTGAAACCAGTAATTGCTGCACAAATAAACTGTATCAAGGTTAATGTGATGAGATGAGCACACAGCAGGAAACAATCTAGGGAAGGGGAGAATTTAGGGAGCAGAGAAAAAAAGGCACCACAAATAAAGAAAAACAGATAAAAGGAATAAGACCAGCTTGAGAGGGGGAAAGAGAAAAGAAAGCACTGGAAATTGTGATCTCAGAGAGACAGCTCAAAGCTAGTAGGGAGTAAGAAAATAAAGACAGTGAAATGTGACATTAAAATAGGGGGATGCAGGTTTATAACAGGGGCGTAGCTACGGGTGGGCCTGAGTGGGCCCAGGCCCACCCAGTTTTGTTTCAGGCCCACCCAGAAGCATACATCCTTCCAGCCAAAACGTCCCATCTCTTCCTTCCTTCCAACCTCCTGCTTGTCCAGCGCAGCACCTCTTCCCTTCCCTCCCCTTGTTTATAGCGCCAGCGTCGGGCCAAGGGGCAGGACGGTCTCTCTCTCTCTAGCTCTCGGGCAGCCGGTTCTCAGGGTTGGGGGAGGGGGGAGAAGAAAGCTTTATTTTTGAGGCAGCCTGGTTCCTGCAACAATTCTGTTTTTTGTTTATTTTATTATAGCATTTAAATCCTTGTTTTATTTTTTTTTTAATTTGTTTCGACGAGGTTTACGTCTCCCTTCCGTTGGCGAGTGTGCATGTGTGACTGAGCGAGCGTTTGGAGGGAATCGGGGTAAACCAGAGGGGATGATGGATATCGAGATCCCGGATTTCGCACGGGTTGACGGACTTGTTGCAGGGCTACACGGTGGAGGTGCGGCGTCAGCGACCCGCAGAACTGGTGGACTTTGCTATTTAGTATTTCATGCGTCTAAAGGAGAACCGGGAGCACAATGGCACAGGGAGAGGCCTCAAAACTCTTACGGAGGGGGTGAACTTCGATACCGAGCCCATGCAGACAGAATCCAACGGCGATGGAGAAGAAAGGGACGAGGACGACGATGATTCCGACTTTGAACCACCAGTTATCAACAGATTCAGCAGAAGAGTTTCAGTTTGTGCTGAAGCCTTTAACTCAGATGAAGAGGAGGGAGAGACAGAACCAGGGTGGTTCATCCAAAAACAGATGAGCAACGATGCAGACTTCAGGATACCTATCATGCCTGTAAAGATATTCTTCTCTTCAAAAACCTTGATCAGGAGCAGCTCTCTCAGGTTCTGGATGCCATGTTTGAGCACAGAGTAACACCTTAGGAACACGTCATTGATGAGGGAGATGATGAAATTGAAAGAGGATTGTATGATATTTATGTAACTAGAGATAATCAGGCCCACTGTGTTGGCTGTTATGATAATCGTGGAAGTTTTGGAGAGCTGGCATTGGTGTACAACATTCCAAGAGCCTCTGCTACTATTATTGCCACAACAGAAGGGGCCCTTTGGGGACTGGATCGAGTGACATTCAGGGAAGAGAGGAGGAGAGGAGCTGGTTGGGGTGGGGTCAGAGAGGAGAGGGACACACTGATGTGAGGGAAGGAGAAATGGGTCCTAGAGAGGTATAGAGAAACAGAAGGGAGATGGGCATTGGGTGGGAGCATGGGGACAGGGACACAGGTGAGATGCTGTATTGGGATGGCATATGGGCACAGAGGGGCAATGCCCAACACGGGGTGGGGAGGGAGATATGGGAATAGAGATACAATGGTTAGGGGGGGGGGGAGATACAGGAATAGAGATACAATGGACACAAAGGGGAGATACCAGACAAGGGGGAGAAGAGGAACACAGAAGGGAGATGCTGGGCATGGGGTACATGGGTGCAGAAAGGAATGATGATGGATGTGGGGATATGAACACAGGGGAGATGCTGGACAAGGAAATGTGTGGACATAGAGATGGAAGATAGATGGTGACATGGAGACGGAAGAAATGTCAAATGGACAGGAAAGACAGAGGGCAGCAGAAACCAGAGACTGGGACCAATATGATTTGAAAAATAAAATGACCAGACAACAAAAGGTACAAAAAATTATTTTCTATTTTGTGATTAGAATATGCCAGATTTGGTATATGTCAGATATGGCTGGGGCCCAGGGAAGGTAATCTGGGAGAGGACCCCAAAGCCCATTACCAGGCTGCACCTTCTTCAGCTTCTGGCAGGCTTGGGGCTCTCTGGCTAGAAAGCCAAGCACAATTGCCTTAGTTGCACCTCCCTACGCCCCCCAAACACCATCTCTGGCATGTGCTGTCTTTATAATTTGCACAGGAGGAAATGCCTTTCTTGTTTCTCTAATGTTGTACTACATGCAGGGTCTGGCTTCTTGGGGTTTCAGTTTAATTTATTTTTATAGAGTTTGTGTATTTGGCATTTGTTTTGTGTGTGTGTGACCCTGACGTATTCTGTCACCATGAAGATTCTATGTAGCATTCTGTAGTCATTTGGCTTGTTCAGTTTTCTCGATAGATGTATCGCTATTTTAGGGTTCCACTGTGATATTTAGGGCACTACCTTTTCATAGGTAGGATCCTTGTTTTGGAAGTTAGTGCTGGCATGGTAGATTTGCTCTAGATTCTTTTTGTTTATAGATTTTTTAAATTACTTTGCAATATGTCTATTATTGAGATTACCAAAATGTCTTTGTATGGTGAGCTTTATAGGGAAATGTTCTTGCTCTGCTCTGCATCCATTGTTGGTGGAGGGCCAGGAGGTTCTCTGGATGCGGAATGTATTTGGCTTCAATACCATATGTGTGTTGGAGGACTGTGTCTCAATGATGGATGAAGAATAGTGTAGTCTCTTGTACTTCCCTTAGCTCTCAACTGGCCACTGAAACCTCCACTGATACCCTCATTGAAGCAATTGGAAGTGAGGTAGAGGTAGAGCATGGGGTGGGGTACGGACAAAACATGGGTTCATTAGGTGACTGTTTTTTTTTCTCTTTCAAAAAGTTGGCAACTCTAGTGCCCACCCATCCAACCTGTTGGCCCACCCAAAAATTGCCTTCTGGCTACGCCACTGGTTTATAGTTTATTTACATTTGCTATATTGTCTTTACTGACTGGCAGGACAAGGCGGTGTACAGACTAAAACAAAAGTAACAAAAGGAAATACAAATGAGGATTCTGTAGAGTCTCGATTATCTGATGTCAACATTGTCGGATAACTGAAAAATTGGATAATCTGACTGGCCGATATTTAAAACCATTTAACTGGCCAGGAATGTCACCTGGATGGTTTAATGGTACTTAGCCAGATATCTGCTGACACTAAGCACAGCCTCCTATAATTCACCTTCCCCAAACAGAAGCAGCGTCCCCACTCCCAGACCCCTCCAAGTGCCTCTCCACTCACTTGCTCAACCGTAGCCCCCCCCCCTCCGGGACTAGTTTAGAAGTCCTGGTGGTCCAGTGATGAATTTGGACCAGGAGCAATCCCAAGTTACTCCTGCCCATCCTGGCTTGTTTTTCAAATGGCTGCTGCGGGATGGGCAATTGTGACTGGGGATTGCTTCTGCTCTGACTTCACTGCTGGGCCATCAGGGCTTCTAAACTAGACTGGGGGGGGGGGGGGGCTACAGTTCTGCAGGTGAGTGGGGAGGCACTTGAGGGGGGTCCAGGAGCAGGGAAGCTGTTTCTGTTTTGGAAGGTGGGCAGAGTAGGAAGCATTTTGGAGTAGGGGGGTTAGGGAAGTGTGACGGGAGGAAAAGATTGAGCAGAGCCCACTGAACCAATTGTCAGTTAATCTGGAATGTTGGATAACCAACGGTTGGTTAACTGGGACATATCTTGATAAAGAGTTAAGACAGTGCACAATAGCATTGTCTGAGTTGTGAGATTCATCAAGAATTTATTTAGGGGACAATTATATAAAGTGCAAAAAGTTAAGTATCAAAATGCTAGGCGTTAAATGTGATTTCTGTAACAGGATCTGGGTGCCCAGATTTCTAGAATGCCAGTGAAAGCCAGCATTTACAGTGGGGGAAATAAGTATTTGATCCCTTGCTGATTTTGTAAGTTTGCCCACTGACAAAGACATGAGCAGCCCATAATTGAAGGGTAGGTTATTGGTAACAGTGAGAGATAGCACATCACAAATTAAATCCGGAAAATCACATTGTGGAAAGTATATGAATTTATTTGCATTCTGCAGAGGGAAATAAGTATTTGATCCCTCTGGCAAACAAGACCTAATACTTGGTGGCAAAACCCTTGTTGGCAAGCACAGCGGTCAGACGTCTTCTGTAGTTGATGATGAGGTTTGCACACATATCAGGAGGAATTTTGGTCCACTCCTCTTTGCAGATCATCTCTAAATCATTAAGAGTTCTGGGCTGTCGCTTGGCAACTCGCAGCTTCAGCTCCCTCCATAAGTTTTCAATGGGATTAAGGTCTGGTGACTGGCTAGGCCACTCCATGACCCTAATGTGCTTCTTCCTGAGCCACTCCTTTGTTGCCTTGGCTGTATGTTTTGGGTCATTGTCGTGCTGGAAGACCCAGCCACGACCCATTTTTAAGGCCCTGGCGGAGGGAAGGAGGTTGTCACTCAGAATTGTACGGTACATGGCCCCATCCATTCTCCCATTGATGCGGTGAAGTAGTCCTGTGCCCTTAGCAGAGAAACACCCCCAAAACATAACATTTCCACCTCCATGCTTGACAGTGGGGACGGTGTTCTTTGGGTCATAGGCAGCATTTCTCTTCCTCCAAACACGGCGAGTTGAGTTCATGCCAAAGAGCTCCATTTTTGTCTCATCTGACCACAGCACCTTCTCCCAATCACTCTCGGCATCATCCAGGTGTTCACTGGCAAACTTCAGACGGGCCGTCACATGTGCCTTCCGGAGCAGGGGGACCTTGCGGGCACTGCAGGATTGCAATCCGTTATGTCGTAATGTGTTACCAATGGTTTTCGTGGTGACAGTGGTCCCAGCTGCCTTGAGATCATTGACAAGTTCCCCCCTTGTAGTTGTAGGCTGATTTCTAACCTTCCTCATGATCAAGGATACCCCACGAGGTGAGATTTTGCGTGGAGCCCCAGATCTTTGTCGATTGACAGTCATTTTGTACTTCTTCCATTTTCTTACTATGGCACCAACAGTTGTCTCCTTCTCGCCCAGCGTCTTACTGATGGTTTTGTAGCCCATTCCAGCCTTGTGCAGGTGTATGATCTTGTCCCTGACATCCTTAGACAGCTCCTTGCTCTTGGCCATTTTGTAGAGGTTAGAGTCTGACTGATTCACTGAGTCTGTGGACAGGTGTCTTTCATACAGGTGACCATTGCCGACAGCTGTCTGTCATGCAGGTAACGAGTTGATTTGGAGCATCTACCTGGTCTGTAGGGGCCAGATCTCTTACTGGTTGGTGGGGGATCAAATACTTATTTCCCTCTGCAGAATGCAAATAAATTCATATACTTTCCACAATGTGATTTTCCGGATTTAATTTGTGATGTACTATCTCTCACTGTTACCAATAACCTACCCTTCAATTATGGGCTGCTCATGTCTTTGTCAGTGGGCAAACTTACAAAATCAGCAAGGGATCAAATACTTATTTCCCCCACTGTATGTGTCAACAATCAGGCATGCCCACTGGTAGGCATAAATCTGTACACTTTGGTAGGTAAATGACACTATTCTATAATAGTTGACCGAGGTGCCCCTGCCCACCTCTTGCAGTTACACGCTATGCAAATTGTTCACTAAAATTACAGAATACCGCTTAGAACCCAACTAGCACTTCCACATGCATACATTTAGGGGTATGTTTACTAAGGCGCATTAGCGTTTTTAATAGGCCTATACAGTTAAGGCACGTTAATCACTAACGCGCCAATACATTCTTATAGGCACCTTAGCATTTAACACGTGTTAGCATTTAACGTGTGTTAAAAATGCAAACGTGCCTATAGAGCCCCTTTGTAAACACAGGCGTTAGACTTTCAAATTATAGAATAAGGAGATTAGATACAATTGATTGTGTCTTACGAAGACAGGGGCCGATATTCAGACTGCGTGAGGGAGCCTGGATAACTCCACGGTCGGTGGGCAACCCGGAAATTCAATGCTGGGGTCGTATCTGGCAACTGGCATTGAATTTCTGGGGGGGGGGGGGGGGGGTTGGCCTCTTAAAACCTAGCTGGTTAAGCCTGCTATTTATGCAGATCTATCTGGCTGCTATTCCTGGCTGGTTCAATAGTTTTAAATATCAGCCAGTGTTCAGGGAGGCAGAGAGAAGCCAAAAAAAAAAAAAAAGGAACCTTTGAAGCAGGACAATGGAAGACTAAGAGGTACCAGTGCAGGGGACTGGAAAGCCTGATGCTTGGATCTAGCCATGAAAGAGAAGACAGCAGAAAATATTATTTTTAGCTTGCTGCATAGAATTTATGCCATCCTATGTTTAAATGCTTTCTGTACATGTCTGGAATAACCCTTGTGCCCCTGGAGCATAACATTGTGCTATTATCTATAAAAGAATAGAGACTAAAGGATAATAAAAATGCTGTTTGCTGTAGACCTTTTTTTGGATTATCCAGCAAGAGGTCACAAAGAGTGACAAGTCACAACCACATTTTCAAAGCTGTTTTGTTGGTATAAGACTAGATTTTTATGTTTTCTGCAAAGAGAACGGGAAAAGTGAAAAAAAAAAAAGCTTAAATAAACAGGTTCTTGCACAATTTTTAAATGTGTACATTTATTTTTTCTAAGATATAGGAGCCATTTGAGTAAACTGCCCTGAAAAAAAGTGGGCTTACCATGTTTTAACACAGTGCATTTCGGTAAGCAAAGCTCATATTGTTTTCATTTTTTAACATTTTCAGGCCATGCAACAACTACAAATTACTAATGCAGGAGCACATACCACTAGAAATAGCCTAATGGGGTCTGGGGTCAGTGGGTTGCACCTGTGGTGGTGGGACACCTGCACACCAATCATGGATGCCCTGAATATTTTGGTGGTTCATGCCTTGCTGGAGATGGATGAGAGTTTGGAGGGGAGGTCCCTGAGGAGATCTCCTTATCAGAGAGTCTCAGGCTCCATATATGTTTCCTGGACCTCACTGACCAGGAATGCCTGACTAGATTCTGCTTTGACATGGCTGCCATACAGCACCTCTTTGATCAGCTACAACCTCTCCTACAGTACAAGACATGCAAGAATAATCTTGTGTCAGTCCACCTTCCAGTCAGTGCTAGCAGTCAATGCAGGCCTCATCCAGCATGCCATCTCCAACTGCCTTGCCAAGTTCCTCAATGCCTTCCATACCCACACTTCTGACTGTATTATCTTCCACACTACTACCCAGGCACTCCAGATCAACATAGATCAGTTCTATTCCATAGATAAAATATTATTTGGTTTGTCTCCAGAATACATGACTGACTTGGTAGAACTATCCCCAAGAAATGCAAGCCCACAAACCAGAAGCTACCTACTTCTTCACTTACCCACCTGTAGAAACATAACATACAAATCTATCTATATGGCCGGATTTAACTACCTAGCTTCTAAATGGTGGAACTCAATACCAAAGATCACAAGAAGCATCACAAACTATATTTTATTCAGAAAAGAACTGAAAACACACCTCTTTTAAAAAATTACACGATAAATAAACTAGCTGTTGATTTCCATTCCGATTACTAATCACAAATTATCCTTATAAGCCCCAACCAAAAGGTAAGTTGTAGCAGTAAGCATCACCAAAAGTCTCAACCGAACTATTAAATGTAAACCACTTTGAAGTGAAACTTTTTAGGGGGATAACAGTGGGATACGAGAATAAATAAATAAACAAACAAACCATTACCCCACCTCCAGAAGGTCACCATGCCGAACAATATACACCCATGTCTGTGATTCTGCCCCCCCCCCCCCAGGTGACAGAGGCTGTGCATGGATGAGACTTGCTAAAGGAGCTAGAGTTGGGAGTCTGGTTAGTGTGACCCACCAGCAGGTGTGTTGGCCATTTGAGGGCATCCCTCAGCAGCTGTGCCCTCCAGCATAGGTGTAGAGGGAAATATCCTGTGTCCCTTGATCCCCCTCTAGTGGGGGCATGTCCCTCCAGGGGTCCTCCACCTCATTGGTCTCAATAGATTGTGAAGGAGTGGCATCTCCCAGTGCCTAGGGTCCATTTTGACCTTCTCATATGCTCTTTCAGGGGTGAGCTGGTTCTGGGCAGGCTCTTCAGCAGCTGAAGAGTGTGCTATATATGTAAAAGGTTTGCATTTGAGATCAACACATTGTACATTGCTTGCATAGTGGTGCATCTGGCCCTTAAGAGGCAGGGACAGTAGTTGTTACCTAGGGGACATATCTGAGGTGTAGAACCAATGAAATGACCCACATAGGCAATGATATTAGAGGTGTTTGTTCCCTGAGAGGGTGGTCTGCCTATGGGCATATAGGGTTCTGGGCCTGCTAAGGGGCCCTTGGTGAGTAGGTACTAGCTGGGAGGTAGTATGGCACTGTGCTGTTGCATGTATGGGGCCATTATTACCATTTTTGTCAGGAATGTGGGTGTGTATGCATCCCCATGGCTATGTGTCCTACAGCTGGGTGGGAGATGTCAGGGGACCCTGTCATAGCTGCTGATCCTTCTGGCCATCTCTGCTGAGATCTCCAGGAGAAAGGCAGATTCCAGATGGCAATGTGAGAAACCTAGGTTTGGGGGCATCTATCTATTTTAAGGCCCTCAATGATTATGGTGGCTGCATATCACCCCATGACTCATGCTCATACTTTGGGGGTGCCTAGGGAAAGAGAAGTGTACAAATAAGTGGGAGGTTCCATAGTGGAGTTGGGGCCCACTATAATGGGGCGATTTCAGAGGCCCCCAGATTGAACCTTAAGAGATGTCTTACAGAGCAGCATACCGACCTTTGGAGCATACAATGGTATATCCAATGAGTGTGGGTTTGGGGGCATGAGAGACCATCTATTTGGGGGACAACTGATGTGACGGCCCTCTGTGGTCAGTATGTTGAAATCCTTGAACACTCTAATCAGATGTGTGTTGGGTGTAGGGTTAGGACTATGTTACTTGAATGCAGGGGACATGGATATAATTCTGACAATCCAGCTTATAATCGAACGAGAAAAACGCCCAAGTTCCGACCTAAATCGGGAGATGGGCGTTTATCTCACAAAAACGAATAACGCGGTATAATCAAAAGCCGAATTTGGGACGCTTTCAACTGCACTCCGTCGCGGATGCGGACAAAGTGGACGGGGGCGTGTCGAAGGCGTGTCGAAGGCGGAACTGGGGCGTGGTTATCACCCGAACAGAGATGGGCGCCCTTCGCCGATAATGGATGCGTTTGTAGCTAGAATTTAGGGCACTTTTCCTGGACCCTGTTTTTTCACGAATAAGACCCCAAAAAGTGCCCTAAATGACCAGATTACCCCCAGAGGGAATCGGGGATGACCTCCCCTGACTCCCCCAGTGGTCACTAACCCCCTCCCACCACAAAAAAATGATGTTTCACAACTTTTTATTTTCACCCTCAAATGTCATACCCTCCTCCCAGGCAGCAGTATGCAGGTCCCTGGAGCAGTTGTTAGGGGGTGCAGTGGACGTCAGGCAGGTGGACCCAGACCCATCCCCCCTACCTGTTACAATTGTGCTGCTTAATGCTTATTAGTCGTCCAACCCCCCCAAACCCACTGTACCCACATGTAGGTGCCCCTCTTCACCCCTTAGGGCTATAGTAATGGTGTAGACTTGTGGGCAGTGGGTTTTGAGGGGGATTTGGGGGGCTCAACACACAATGGAAGGGTGCTATGCACCTGGGAGCTCTTTTACCAGTTTTTTTGTTTTTGTAAAAGTGCCCCCTAGGGTGCCCGGTTGGTGTCCTGGCATGTGAGGGGGACCAGTGCACTACGAATCCTGGCCCCTCCCACTTACAAATGCCTTGGATTTATTCGTTTTTGAGCTGGGCACTTTCCTTTTCCATTATCGCTGAAAAGCAAAAACGCCCAGCTCACACATTGGCGAATAAAACATGGGCGTCTATTTTTTATCGATAATACGGTTCGGTCCGCCCCTTCACGGACCCGTTCTCGGAGATTAACGCCCATGGAGATAGGCGTTTCTGTTCCATTATGCCCCTCCATGGGTATTTGGGGTTACTCTTTTCTTTCCTTTGCCATAGTGGGTGCAATGTACTAGGTAGGTGTGTGTAGCATGCTGAGCACTTTTGTATTGGTTGTTGAATGATGCTGGCCAAAGGGCTTCCCCCTTCCTTCTTCCTTCCATGTCATCTCCTAGGCTGGGGGTTGGCTTTAACACATTCTAGTAGATAGGGAAGTTGTGGGCACACTGTAACTACAGTAGTTACATACTCAGGACTTGATCGGAGAGAGAGATAGGGGTGCTATGTCTGTGGTACTTACTTTGGGACCCGAGGCGCTCCCACATGTGCCACATTAGGTTGGGATCTTCATGCCGGACACACTTGTACCAGCATCGGAGTGACTCAAGGTCCCAGTGTATTCCAAAGACACGGCCTGGAGAGACCCAGGGGAGGATGGTGGGACTTCACCCTGACCCTCGCTGATGCCTGTCGGTGAGTCAGAGCTTGAGGAAAAGTATGAAGAAAGCAGCCAGTCTTTGAAAGAAGACCCCTGATGCAGTAGCCACTGCTAAATGAAGGCTTCGTTCAGGTGTACTAAGTGATTTTGATGCTGCTTGATAATTTTTAAGTAGTACAAAAATATATGGAAGACATATTTATAAGATGGTGTTTTATATAATAGAAGATTTTTTACAGTCTGATGAAACGGAACAGTTTGAGCCTGTAAATGTTTTAACTGAAGGTTTGATATGTGAGGTCCTTTTCTTTTCTTTGTTTCTACTTTTTTTTTTTTTTTAGTATTTCATGGAGTGGAGTGATTCACAAAGTAGGCAGAGTTCTTATATACTGATTTATGTGCAACAATTAAGCCATTTAGATACATTGTCCCATGAGAAAACTATAAATTCTGCTGTTTTCTTATGCCTCAAGAGCTTAGTCCTTGAAACTTAGTCATAAATGTATTCTTAGTTTGATAAAAATGATTCACATACAACCTTATTGACCTTTATTTATATAAAAGTTGTAAGAAATTATAGGACCCTTTTATTAAATGGCATTAAATAAGCCATGTGGAGGGGCATAATCAAACGGGGCGCCCAAGGTTTCCTGAGGGCATCCTCACCGGGCATCCCTGCGAAGGGGCGGGGAACCCCGTATTATTGAAACAAGATGGGCGGCCATCTTTCATGTCGATAATACGGTTGGGGACGCCCAAATCTCAACATTTAGGTCGACATTAGAGATGGTCGTCCCCGATTTTCGGCGATAATAGAAACCGAGGACGCCCATCTCAAAAACGACCAAATACAAGTCATTTGGTTGTGGGAGGAGCCAGCATTCGTAGTGCACTGGTCCCCCTGACATGCCAGTACACCAACTGGGCACCCTAGGGGGCACTGCAGTAACTGACGCACTAACTGAATAGAAAAAGCCCTTCCATTACCGATCCCTTAGCGATTTGGAAAGGAATGACATGCATGAAGGAAATCGCATGCAAATGAGCTGCTCACTGATAGCTCATTTGCACACGGTTTCCTTCCTAAGGAGGGGAAGCCAGTGCTGAGCAGCCAAGCGTTATGCATGGCTGCTCTGCGTGTGCCAAAGACGGCTTCATACACGCAGACAAGCTGCGTGTATAAAATCTATCTACAACCTTAAATAAATTGATGTCTACAACTTTAAAAAAACACAAGTCCAGGGTCTCGTCAGGGACGTCTTTTTTTTGAGTATGGGTGAAGGACGTCCAAGTGTTAGGTGCCTTCGCTATGCCTCCATCGGTTGAGGATGTTCAAAATGTGGATGTTTCTGTGAGAAGGACATCTATGCCTTTGCTATGCCTCTGACACCCTCTTTATTTATTTATTTGGATTTTGGATCACAAGTAGCAGCAGTGGGATTTGAACCAGCCACTTCTGGATTGCAAGACTAGTGCTCTAATCACTAGGCCACTCTTGCACTCCACTCCCTTGAAATTTGGCCGTACCTGTGGGGAGGGGGGCAGTTCAGGACATCCAAAATGTTTGAAAGAAGGATGTCCACGCCTTCGCAATGCCTCCGCTGACACACACACACCTACCCCCCCCCCCCCAGGGACCTGCGTACTGCTGCGATGGACCTGAGTATGATATTTGAGGCTGGCAAAAAAACTTTTTAAAGTTGTTTTTTTTCAGGGTGGGAGGGGGTTAGTCACCACTGGGGAGTCAGGGGAGGTCATCCCCAATTCCCTCCTGTGGTCATCTGGTCAGTTTGGGCAACTTTTTGAGGCTTGGTCGTAAGAAAAAATGGACCAAGTAAAGTCGGCCAAGTGTTTGTCAGGGACACCCTTCTTTTTCCATTATCGGTTGAGCACGCCCATGTGTTAGGCACGCCCCAGTCCCGCCTTTCCTGCGCCTCTGACACCCCCCCCCCCCCCCAGGAACTTTGGTCGTCCCCGCAATGGGAAGCAGTTGGGACTCTCAAAATTGGCTTTCGATTATGCCAATTTGGGCGAACCTGAGAGAAGGACGCCCATTTCCCGATTTGTGTCGAAAGATGGGCACCCTTCTCTTTCGAACATAAGCCTGATTGTGTGCTTACCTTCCCCCCCCCCCCCCCCCCCATCCCACACCCCTGTACAAACCTGTGCTAGACTGGCTACTCTCTTCGTACTTTTCTATGGTCTTTTTAAAACTCACAGTGGTAATCTTCAGGTGTCCAAATTGGGCAAAAATACTTTCCACCCTTATATAAAAACGTCCAGTCATGCTCCACCAATCAGAGTGCTGAAATTCAGAAAGAGCTAATCAGAATACTAAAAAAAGACCAAAGGTCCATCAAGACCAGCATCCTATCTCCAACAGTGGCCAATCCAGGTCACAAATACCTGGCAAGATCCCAAAAAAGTACAAAACATTTTATACTGCTTATCCCAGAAATAGTGGATTTCACCAAGTCCATTTAATAATGGTCTATGGACTTTTCCTTTAGGAACCCGTCCAAACCTTTTTTAAACTCCACTAAGCTAACCATATTTACCACATTCTCTGGCAACGAATTCCAGAGTTTAATTACATGTTGAGTGAAGAAACATTTTCTCCAATTCATTTTAAGTTTACTACATTGTAGCTTCATCGCATGCCCCCTAGTCCTAGTATTTTTGGAAAGAGTAAACAGGTGCTTCACATCTACCCGTTCAACTCCACTCATTATTTTATAGACCACTATCATGTCTCCCCTCAGCCACCTTTTCTCTAAGCTGAAGAGTCCTAGCCACTTTAGCCTTTCCTCATAGGGAATTCGTCCCATCCTCTTTATCATTTTCATCACCCTTCTCTGCAACTTTTCTAATTCCACTATATCTTTTTTGAGATGCGGTGGGCAACCAGAATTGAACATAATATTCGAGGTGTGGTTGCACCATGGAGCGATACAAAGGCACTATAACATCCTCATTTTTGTTTTCCATTCCTTTCCTAATAATACCTAACATTCTATTTGCTTTCTTAGTCATAGCAGCACACTGAGCAGACGATGACACCTAGATCCCTTTCTTGGTCTTTGACTCCTAACGTGGAGCCTTGCATGATGTAGCTGTAATTCGGGTTCCTCTTTCCCACATGCATCACTTTGCACTTGCTCACATTAAACATAATCTGCTATTTAGTCGCCCAGTCTCCCAGTCTCGTAAGGTCCTCTTGTAATTTTTCACAATCCTCCCGCGATTTAACAACTTTGAATAACTTTGTGTCGTCAGCAAATTTATTTACCTCACTAGTTACTCCCATCTCTAGGTCATTTATAAATATGTTAAAAAGCAGTGGTCCCAGCACAGACCCCTGGAGAACCCCACTAACTACCCTTCTCCATCGAGAATACTGACCATTTAACCCTACTCTCTGTTTTCTATCTTTTTGTAGATGGGGTAATAAAAAAAAATAAAAATGATTAGTGCCCCTTTATAGGGGTTTACCTGCTCCGGGGTCCGGTGGATTTTTGGGGCTCAAGGGACACTCAGGTACTAATATTACCATTAATTAAAAAAAAGCTGGTTATGTGTTTATGTTTGGAATTGGTGTTAATTAATTTTTAAATGCTAGGTTTGTGTGCTGGGGGAATTTGGAGTGTTGGGCTCGTGCTGAGGGCTAGAGCTGGGGAGAGGGTTCTAAAGTAACATCACTCTGGGAGAACAGCTGAGCAAGCTGAGACCTGATTGCCTTGGCAACGGCTTGCTGGTCAGTTGGGAGGTGAGTGAGACACTGGGCAGACCTGTGTAAATGCTCTGGGCTCAGCTGTCACACAAAATCTGTTTTAGAACAGTTCTGGGAGTATTTTAAATGTCATGAAGGAGTGTAGAGTGAATGAATAAGATTTAGTACCTTAAACTAAAAAGCCTGACGCGGTTTAGAGGCTTTAGAAAGGCCTGAGTTGACTGAGACGTGGTGTGGAAAGGCTCTAATCATAAACCCTACCAGACTGTTAATGTGTAAATGAGCTGGTGAATCGGGTGGATTTAATAAAGTGTTATATGTGAGTCCTCAGCATAATTGCTGACTATAGTGTATTCAAATATTCTTTCAAATCTAAATGGTTTGGGAAGGAGATTTAAAAGTATAAAAATTCTCAGTGACCATGAATGAGTAGTCACCTATGAGAGAACATTGACTGCACCGTATTTAGGCGGCAGTGTATATGTCATATTGCTGGGAGTTATTTATTTTAATCCCAGGTAATTTTTATGTTCTCAGCCAGTTTAAAGAAAATTACTCTCAACACTCCTTGTATTTGTCAACCGTAGGAGGGAAAGACTAGGGATTCCTAATTATATGGGTTTTTTTTTTCTGGAAGGTAGATAGGGAGTGTTATCACAGACCTAATTGAATCAGACTGTTAGCTAGAGTTTAGGGTTTATTGATTTGTTAAAGTGTAGTGTAGTATGTATCCCTGTTCCTGGTTCCTGCTCCCTGGCCAGGGGTCATCGCGCCATCACATCTCCTCATGGTACCCACCGTTTGAAGAGGAAAGAAGGAAAAGGGAAAAGAAGACTATCATAGCAAAGTCTACAAAAATATCCTTTTATACTTTTCTATAGCTAAAGGAAAAGGGTCATAGAGACTATTACAGAGATATAAATTGCATATCCAAAAATCAATTTTGATACAGTTGTTCCTTAATATATTTATAACCAATATTTATTGCATTTTAAAAGGAAGCATCTTGTGCAATAAATCATTTGAATCATTTTAATCTAAAGTACAGTGTGCAGTATTGTCATTCTTTAAAAAAATCTGAAACATCAAAAGAAATTCATCTCATATCTTGAATTGCACGCTATGAAGAGAGGCTGAGAAGGCTAGGGCTTTTCAGCTTGGAGAAGAGACGGCTGAGGGGAGATATGATAGAAGTGTATAAAATAATGAGTGGAATGGATCGGGTGGATGTGAAGCGACTGTTCACGCTATCCAAAAATACTAGGACTAGAGGGCATGAGTTGAAGCTACAGTGTGGTAAATTTAAAACGAATCGGAGAAAATTTTTCTTCACCCAACGTGTAATTAGACTCTGGAATTCATTGCCGGAGAACGTGGTACGGGCGGTTAGCTTGACGGAGTTTAAAAAGGGGTTAGATAGATTCCTAAAGGACAAGTCCATAGACCGCTATTAAATGGACTGGAAAAATTCCTCATTTTTAGGTATAACTTGTCTGGAATGTTTTTACGTTTGGGGAGCGTGCCAGGTGCCCTTGACCTGGATTGGCCACTGTCGGTGACAGGATGCTGGGCTGGATGGACCTTTGGTCTTTCCCAGTATGGCACTACTTATGTACTTATGTACTTATGTACTTACCATATATAATATAGAATTTCTTATATTTTTCCTGTATTTCCCCTAATTGGTGAGTGTTTAGTGTGGGAACCTTACACCGTGATTGAATCCTTTTTACCATCCGCTTTTAAACCTCACCCATAGGGGATTTACATTTTAACCAGTTTTTAATCCACAATAGAACACTACCTCCTATCCCATGACTCTCCAATTTCCTCTAGAGTCTTTCATGAGGTACTTTGGCAAATGCCTTCTGGAAATCCAGATACACAATATAAACTGGCTCACCTTTACCCACATGTTTGCTCCCCCCTTCAAAGAAATGTAGTAGATTGGTGAGGCAAGATTTCCCTTCACTAAATCCATGTTGACTTTGAGGCATATTTTCAAAGCACTTTGGGAGGCTAAGTTCCATAGGTTTCTATGGAACTTTGGGAGGCTAAGTGCTTTGAAAATGAGCTTGTTTGTCTCATTAATCCATGCTTTTGAATATGCTCTGTAATTTTGTTCTTAATAATAGTCTCTACCATTTTGCCCGGCACCGACGTCAGACTCACTGGTCTATAATTTCCCGGATCTCCTCTGGAACCTTTTTTAAAAATTGGCGTTACATTGGCCACCCTCCAGTCTTTCGGTACCATGCTCGATTTTAAGGATAAATTGCATATTACCATAGCACTTATGTCTGAAGGGGGGCACCTAGATGTGGGTACAGTGGGTTTTGGGGGCGGTTTGGAGGGCTCCCATTTACCACCACAAGGGTAAGAGGTAGGGGGGGATGGGCCTGGGTCCACCTGGGTGAAGTCCATTGCACCCACTAACAACTGCTCCAGGGACCTGCATACTGCTGTGATGGAGCTGGGTATGACATTTGAGGCTGGCATACAGGCTGGAAAAAAAAAAGTTTGTAAAGTTATTTTTTTGGGGTGGGAGGGGGTTAGTGACCACTGGGGGAGTCAGGGGTGGTCATCCCTGATTCCCTCCGGTGGTCATCTGGTCATTTAGGGCACTTTTTTGGGACTTGTTCGTGAAAAAAAAGGGTCCAAAAAAAGTGACCCAACATCACGCTAAAAACGCCTTTCTTTTTTTGATTATTGGCCGAGGACGCCCATCTCTCCTTGGCCGATAAACACGCCCCAGTCCCGCCTTCACCACACCTCCGACACGCCCCCATCAACTTTGGCCGTTTCCGTGACAGATTGCAGTTGAAGACACCCAAAATCAGCTTGCGATTATACCGATTTGGGCGCCCACGGGAGAAAGACGCCCATCTCCCAATTTGGGTTGAAATATGGGCATCTTTCTCTTTAAAAAATAAGCTGGATAGTATATTGTATGATTTATTTAGTGTTTCCTTCTTAGATGGTAATGAAATGTATTTAAAACTCTGTAAGAGCACTCCTTGCTTGTTACCCTAATTACAATAACTATAAATAAAGAGTTGTCCTAGGGTTGGCGGGTGTTGTGTAATAATAAGGCTTTGCACTCTAAAAAAACAATGCTGTCTCATTTTAAAACACAACAGTTCGTCCAATCACAATACATTCAGCTGCTTTACCAATATCTACCTTTTTATTTACACTTTCAAAAAATCAATTTAATGGGTAAGGTATGACCTGATGCTCTCAGGTTGCATCTGGAAGGAACTGGCTGCAGTTAATATAAGCTGTCCCTTGAACATCCCCAATCACAAATCCCTTCCCAAAGCATACCCTTTGATATGAGGTACCCCAAGTCAAGAACCACTCAGTGCAACAAACTCCTAAAGCTGAAGGAACCCCACTAGACAGTTCCTCCAACTGGAAGTACCCCCACCAAAAGGTTTCTCTTGAAGTTATGCCCCTGCCTGGAAATTCTCCCCTAATTAGATGTAGGCCCCTGAAGGGCCACTACCTATTTGTACCCCCTCCCCCCAAGCCTACCTTCAAAAATCCCTGATGTCTAGTGGGGTCAGGTAGGAGTAATCTCTAATCACTTCTGCCTTTGCCAATGCCAGGTTCAAAATGGTACTGGCAACCACTAGCAGTAGACTTTTGCTAGGGATCAGGTTTTTGTAACAACACTCACAACTTTTTGGAACACGCTTGACATGCCCATGCCCCTCCCATGGCCATACTCTCTCTTATGAAGTGCACATGATAGGATTTGGGTGGAATGCGTTATAGAACAACACACAGCCAAATGTGTTTGCAAATCTAAATTGGTGCTAATTAACACCAATAATCAATAGTGAGCAGCCAAATGTTGCTCGCTAGCCAATTAAGTTGCAGGCGCATCTCAGGATCGTGCCTAAATTTAGTGCGCCCAACTCTGGGTGACATATATAAAAACTAGGGGATAGTGTGGTGCAGCTGAGTTCAATGTGTAATAAAACTATTGTGTTCTGTTTACAAGCCTAAAGTGTTTTGTAAGCCATGGTCACTGGAATCTCATTCTGTTATTTACATTGTCAGCTCTTTTTGTTCTTGTCCACAAACTAACATCTTAATGCATTTTGACATGACCATCTGGTGTAAAAATGTCACAGGGAGAAAGATTTATGACTTAATTACTTTAAAAATCAAGTAGATGAACTGATGAACAGTTGCTATTTTTTGTTGAAATAATGTGAGTTTCCTAGTGAGAATGCTAGATAAAATAGATACAATGCACAGTTTCCAAGGTTGATTGTAAAATAGAAGAATACTGGAATGCAGCCTTTGCACTGTCTAATTATTTGATGCAGTTTTTGGGTTTAAATTAAAATCTAGCTTTTAAATTTGTTAGTAATGGATATTATAATAGTCTTGAGGACCATCTGTTAGACAGATTGTTAAACTCATAAAATAGAGATATTTCACAGTTTTACAGAAGTTTAATATAGTAAAAAAAGCTAAAGAAATGTGATGCTTTCTGCTGGTGGATATGCATCTATGTTCAGTGAAAGCTTTGTGATAATGAGTTATTAAATTTAAAATATTTGATACCACATGTACAGTGCTTTATTTTTAAACAAAAAAATTATATACCAATTTCCTGGAAAAAATATTCAAAGTTATTTATGAAAACATAAATGTAGAATGCTTCTGTTAATTGTGCTACATAACATTGACATTCGCACACAGCCAGACATCACATCATACATACCACCTTAACTTCAAATAAACAACACCATTACTCACTTATTGTCATGGAATTTGGCTGCAGCTTTATTAACATATAACTCATTTATATTACTTTAACCCTTCAACCAATAGAATTTATTCTTCTAATACAATGCTGACATCCCCAAAGTGGTTTTAAAACAATTCAGAGCCATTCCGTAGCAAAACTAGTTCCTTTCATTTTACCAAAATTGCCCCATTTAGTCCATGTGACTCACAAGCCACACTTCACTCATGATGGTTCTGCCTACGAGTTACTCTTATCCAACAAATGTCTTTTAAAAAACATTAAATTAATTACATCTGGTTCTTCTTTATGCTCACCTATCAGGCCACAAGAGGTGATAGATTATATCTTATCACCGCTCCCCCTCTGGAACTGCTACAGCCAAATATGCTTTATGGTACTTAAAAAGAAATTAAGGCCAATATCCGAAAGGTGAACACCATCAGAACGATATAATCCCACACAATCAACAGTAATAAGATCATGTATTAAAACTAGAACCCCCAATCTATTGATAAATTTAGGAACGTCAGCATTCACTCAACACCGCGAGCATTCACCTTTCCATACTCTCCAGGGAAGGATATGAAACCAGACAATACAGGCATTAGGGAAAGAACACATAACAGATAACAAATCCTGCTTCATTCCATGAATCAAATCAACCCCTTTTATATGACATGTCATTACCGCCCCCCGCCCCCCCCCCCCCCAAATGTATACAAATTAAAACAGGTGAAGAAAATCTGCTGGCTTGAAGCAAAGTTGACAACAGCTGGTGCCAAGACATTCCCCGTATGGCAAGTCAACAGATATGAATAACATGCTCAACAAATCCTAAATTGTGTCCCTACCGAGATGCTCAAGCATATTTGTAGGCCCAAGAAACATGCAAAAGTACACACAGTCACACACAGATGTCAGGCGATAATGAATCTGAAAAAGAAACTGTTAAAACAAACAAACTAACTATTAAGCAATCAAAGTAGTTTCCTGACGTACCCCTTTTACCTATGAGAGCGCCATCTCCCTTAAGTGCTGAATAATTGAAGGGGAAGCACCCTCTCTGGCTGCAGGCAAAGCAGAGTAGAAGAAGTGCAGTGGACTTTGATCCTGGGGAACTGGGTTCATTTCCCATTACAGCTCCTTGTGACTTTGGGCAAGTCACTTAACCCTCCATTGCCCCAGGTACAAATAAGTACCTGTATATTGTGATAATGATGAGGCTAATGTGCAGATGGTGAAGCTCCCACCTCAGGATCCCAGGTCCCTCTTTCACTCAGGGTGAGCTGGTTCTCAGTATGCAGATTTATGCAAATTAATCTACCACCCTTTTCTGCTCAGGGTGACCTGCTTCTCAAAAAGCAAACACAGTCAGGTTTCACCAATCAGGCTATTTTCATACACAACTTTATTCCAGCCTCTGGGGCACACTTCTTTTAGCTTAAAACACTTTCACAAGCTTTAACAGCAGTGTTGCCAGGTGGGCGGTTTTACCGCCCAATTGGGCGGTTTTCCGCGACCCGCCGCGGGAAATTTTTGCCCGCGGCGGGTTGCGGTTTTTTGGGCGGTTTTTTGGCCGGCTTTTCGGCCGCGGTGGGCGGGGTTAGTGACGTGGGAGGCGGGGTTAGTGACGTTGGGAGGCGGGGTTAGTGACGTTGGGAGGCGGGGTTAGTGACGTGGGAGGCGGGGTTAGTGACGGGGGAGGCGGGGCCGATGACGGGGAGGCGGGGCCGATGACGGCGGGGGCGGGGTTGATGACGGCGGGGGTGATGACGCGGGGGCGGGGGTGTCAGGGGCGGGGTTTGAGTTTGGGCGGGTTTTGGGCTGGATTTTGGGCTCCTTTAGGCTGGAAAAAATTTTTCCACCTGGCAACCCTGTTTAACAGTTCTTCCAGCTTAACCATTTCATTTCTTCTTACACGGTTCAATATTCATAGATTTCTTCCCCCTGAGCCCTCTCACACAGGCATTTGGGCTCAGTCATACACAGTCCCTCTTCACTGTTCTAGACAACAGGCTTTCCCTCTGGGACACCCAGTTCCTCTTCACCAGTCCCCGGACACACAGCCCCCGGACCTACAGTCCCTCTTTGTAGCACACAGCTCTAGACACAGTCCTTTTACTCAGTTCCTGGACACACAGTTCCTCTTCACTGTTCTAGACAGACAGCCTTTTACTCAGTTCCTGGACACACAGTACCTCCTGGAACACATAGTTCTTATTCCTGGCACTCTAGGGCCTTCTTACCCCAGCCAGCTTCCTTCTTGGGAACACACTCACAGTTCTACCACCAGGCCAAAGGGCACAGCCAGTACTTCTCATGGGGATTCCCTGGCTTCAGCTACCAGCCCCTTATTCAGCTGCCAGCTCTCCTTTCCCCCTTCTCCCTCAGGCGGGGTACTCAGTGGTTAAACCCTCAACAGGACTCAGCCCTCCTCCTTTCCCCCTCTCCCTCAGGCGGGGTACTAAGTGGTTAATGGCCAAACAGGACCCAGCCCATAACCTGCTGCACCTGTTTCCATCTCCATGACTCTCCCCGGTCCTAGCGACCTCCAGCTATACCTCCCCTTTCTGGCTCCCTTCAGCAACTCACCCAGCCCTTCTCCCTGGACAATTTTAGGGGAACTACGCCCTCTAGGGGCCTAACCAGGGTAGGACAGCCTCTTCCTTCTTACAATATACTATATAAACCGCTTTGAATGTAGTTGCGAAAAACACAGAAAGGTGGTATATCAAGTCCCATTTCCCTTCCCTTTCCCTAAAAGAATGTGTCCAGTATTGATTAGGATCACAACCTAGACAAGCTAAAGCTTGTTTCATTAGGGCTGCAAACCGATATCTGGTTAATGGACTCCCATTCATGTGAATTAGCCAAAATTCACTCTGCGCTGGCCGCAAGGAATTATACCAAGTAGCACATTTTACCAGGCAAACTTCCAAGGACTTACAACTTCTCAAAATAATCCATTTACCCCCTTCCTTTATGATCAGTTTTTGACTTTCAAAGGTATAATTGCAAGGAATGTTTCTCCAAGACATCATCACTACCACTTAAACCCACTGATCCCACCATACACCTAGAAGATGCCACTAGCTCACCCACTCTACAAGCTGCAAAGAATGCCATTACAAATGTCACTTGAAATAAAGCAACTTCATACTCGGAGAAGAATAAAGGAAGGTGTACCAACTTAGGATAAGAAAAGAAGCAGGATTGCAAGTAGCCACACAAATCTTACGTACAAAATATGTACCCGTAGGATCAGAAAAACCCAACATCTTAGAATCAAATGCTAGAGATGCCAAGACCTGGGAGATCATACCATAAGACCATTGGCGAGCTGCTGCAAAAGCAAAATTGAACTACTCACTCCTCAAAATGTGCTACAAATCTTCTGACATCCTTGTAGGGAAACTGTTAGTTGCTGGGGCCAATGCCTGGAATCAAGTCCACTGTGAAAGCGATAAGGAATCAGCAATGTCATTTAAGACACAGGAATGTGTTGAGTAGTTAGCCAAAAATTTAAATCCAAGCAACGCAATACAATTAACTGCAACAGCTCTACCTATAATGGATATCGAGAAGATTTTCTGTTAATAGTCCATACCACTACAGTATTATCAGAACAAAACACAATATGCAATCTGCCACCCCACAAATCTAGAGCAACCCACACAGGAAATAATTCTAGTACAGTAATATTGGAGCACCAACCCGCTGCTCTCCACCAGTGCAGCCAGGATTCGGCACACCAAGCACCTCCAAAATAAATGCCAAATCCAATTTCTCCCGAAGCTTCTGTAATAATTTGCAAGTCAATATTGGAAACCGCTTCCTCCTGCCAGATAAAAATCCCATTAAAGGAAAACAGAAACTGTCACCAAATCTGCAAATCTGCTCGAACTCCCAGAGTTAAATGAACTCTGAAATGCACTCTTTGCAATTCAACAGAAAGCAAGGCCAACCGCCTGGAAAATACATGCCCCACTGGGATAACTGTACTGGCAAAATTTAAGTGCCCAATTAAAGATTGAATATTTTTCAACGTTATCTTACGCTTCCGATTAACCAAGTCAATCTCTGTCTGAAAGTCTTACCTTTTTTTCCCTGGGAAGTCGAGATTCCATTTTCACTGAATCCAATATGAGTCCTAAAAACACCAGAGCTGTAGCTGGCCCCTCTGTTTTTTCTGCTGCTAGAGGAACTCCCAGCTATCCAGCTACACAATGAATGGCAGACATCAATGCAGCATACTGACTAGAGTTCCCAGGACCTACAAACAAGATAATACACAACTGTATCCATTCACCAGGATTTACAGGCAATCCCACCCAGTCCCCACCCAGTCAACCAGGGGCGCACAAACTCACCCCCCTCCTAACAGAGACAGATGGAACACTTTAACCTAATGACAGAGGAGAGCCTTGACAAAATCCTAAGAGACCTTCGACCAACTACCTGCTCCTTCGATCCCTGCCCATCAAAGAGAGTGCAGCAGGCAAGTATGGGCCTTATAGAAGGCGCCACAAAAATTGTGAACACCTATCTTTCTGATGGGCAACTACCAACAGCATTAAAAAGGGCAGTGGTTTGCCCTCTGCTGAAGAAAAACGTTGACCAGGACAAACTTGAAAGTTACAGGCCAGTATCCAACATCTCATTTCTAGGGAAACTCTTAGAACAAACAGTCTGTATTCTAAGAGTTTCCCTAGAAATGGGATGTTGGATACTGGTCTGTAACTTTCAAGTTTGTCCTGGCTAGAAGAGTAACTGGCTAGATCCATGTCAGTCTGGATTCAGACGCAGTTATGGAACAGAAACAGTCCTCGTATCCCTGCTAGATGATCTTCACAGAAACTGAGACAAGGGATTTGCCTCGATGTTAGTAATGCTAGATTTCTTAGCAGCTTTTGACACTGTGGATCATGATATTTTGCTAGCATGACTGACAGAAACAGGTATAAATGGAACAGTACTTTCTGGTTCAGATCCTATCTATCAGACAGCCAACAATCCATAATGTTTGGCAGCAACTCATCACCACCATGGACACTGACCTGCGGGGTACCACAAGGATCAATACTGTCACCTATTCTGTTCAATATCTACCTCATGCCACTAGCTGAGCTGATTCGGTCAATGGACACTCAGTTCTACATCTATGCGGATGATGTGCAGCTACTCATACCCATTGAACCTGACTTACCTATAGCCTTGAATAAATTGATTACCTGTCTAACATCAATTCAAGAATGGGCTAAACACAACAAACTTTGCCTGAACCAAGTAAAACCGAGCTTCTCTGGGTCCCTAACACAAGTGGATATATACCTGACATCAAAATCCCTTTTGGGAAGTATGAACTCCCCCTCAAATCACAAGTCAGGAAACTTGGAATACAGTTAGATTCAACACTTATTTGATTCCCCAAATCCAAGCAACCTTCAAGAGATGTTCCTACTATTTGCGACAGCTACGCTGCCTCTCTCCTTACATCGAGAAGGTAAATCTTTTCCCAGTTGTGCATGCCATGATAACAACAAGACTGGATTACTGCTTGTTACTATGTTACTGCAATGCATACAGTGGTCTGACTACAAAGAGCCTGCACCAGCTCCAGTTGATTCAGAATGCAGCAGCAAGACTCATAGAAGGTTGCAAGCGACGTGACCACATCACACCATTTTTGCAAAAACTTCATTGGCTACAAGTACAATGCAGGGCTAAATTTAAAACTCTATGTCTGATCTTCAAGGCCCTGAAAGGAAATGGCCCTGAGTATCTGAAGAATAAGATGATTTTGCACACACCGCCAAGAACACAAAGGTCCTCCCAAGGACTTTCACTAACCATACCCTCTCCAAAAGATATTACACAATGTTATACCCACAAGCAGTGCCGTAGCGAGGGTTAATGGCACCCGGGGTGGGTCGCCGCTGCGCACCCCCCCTGGGTGCAGCATGGCGCAACCCCCCCTCTGCGGCGCACCCCCCCTCCGGACCGCGAACCCCCCCCTGGACCGCATTCTTACCTGCGGGAGGGCCAATCCGCCCCGAGTGCACGTCACTCGGAGCTGCGTCGGCCCCGCTGGTTCCCTGCTCTCTCTGCCCCGGAACAGGAAGTAACCTGTTCCGGGGCAGAGGGAGCAGGGAACCAGCGGGGCCGGCACCCCCCGAGCACTTGCACCTGGGGCGGACCGCCCCTCCCGCCCCCCCTTCCTACGCCACTGCCCACAAGCGAGCCTTCTCCAGAGTAGCCCCACACACACTGGAATGCATACTGAAAGGCTCCACTTAACACAAGACTATCTCTACTTCAGGAAGCAGGTGAAAGCTTGGCTCTTCATCCAGGCCTTTAATGGAAGAAGTAACTAACTTGTTATTCTCACTCACACACACAAGGAGTGACTCGGGCTGCACATACTGCAGCGGGACATGTTTATCCACTTCTACCCTAGCTGAGATAATATTTAATCATCTCCCTGACCTCATGTGCAACTTTCTTTAAATCAGTCACCTTACTTTCTAACTGTTCCTACTTTCTTACCCATCTATATGTTGCAACTTTGCCTTACCCTTCACTGCCAATTATAATGTTCTATTACATATTGTGTTGAGATTGCAAGTAGTATACCATTCAAACTTAGTCTGTTGGGGACCACTGGTTAAATATCTCTATCTCTGTAAATATACCAAATGGTGTTGAGATATTCGTCTCTCAGCATGTGACTAATATTATTGATTTATCAACCCAGGACCACAACGCTACCAAGCTTGACTATCCTGTAAAGAATACTTGCTCTTTCTTTGTTAGTGCTTTAAGAGTGTCACTGCTTATCATTGGAGCTATGTTTCTACCATTGGTCCTTATTTTTTCTATTTTATTGTTGCGGAAGCACTATCAACCAATGTAAAAAAAACTCAATAAGGAGAGAAAACAATGGTTTCTTAGTCTACCTGCCACTACTACACACCCATGCTGTGAGAGAAATATCTTCAAAATTCCTTAATTGAAATGTAACATGTTACATTCTATGTCAATTCTTTGCAGTTTGTTTCTTTTTATATTTTCTCATTGAACAGCACTCTTATTGCCCACTCCCGGCTGTGCACTTATCTTAACAGCTTGTAGTCCTGCTGTATTGTGGCTTAGGG
The DNA here is from genome assembly GCF_901765095.1 of Microcaecilia unicolor. NCBI lineage: Eukaryota > Metazoa > Chordata > Amphibia > Gymnophiona > Siphonopidae > Microcaecilia > Microcaecilia unicolor. The sequence continues at coordinate 454,599,656 of NC_044033.1, read as the reverse complement.
TGTTCTGTCCTTCCGCCACTGTTCAGTCTTTCCAAACGGTTGGCGCGTTCTCTCATTGCTATCCAAACTTCACTCCTGAAATCTTATTTCACGTCTTGCTTCATGATCTTCTACAAGAATGTCCTGTTTCGCAATTGTTATTGCTGCTTCAGGAAGAGTTCTTCTGTTAATGCGATTTCCCACTCCAAGATGGCTGCAGTATTTAAACTAACGCCACCAAGACCTGACCAATCCCCAAAGGTGAAGTCTTTTAAAGGGCCATTACTCCTCAATAAAATGCCTTCCATTCCACTTTTTTGTTTAAGCCATGTGGTGCTATAGTTTTGTACCGGAACAAAGCTGTCTCAATATAATCTTACCTATCAAAGCACCAGCTCCTAAACATTTCAGTAACTGTATGGCCTGCTCAAAAATACCATACTGCACAGTACACATCTCTGGGTCAATGAAGGAATTAACACTACAGCCATACAGATATGATAATGAATAAGCTAGAAGGATCCAATATTTTTTGTGTGGGTATAACTCCCAGAGAAGACACTACAAAATTGGAGAAAGGCAAAGCAACACATAGTTTTGTTATGCGGCTAAGGTGCAGTTCTTTCAATAATTTATCCCTAACTACCGCATGGTGCTACAAAACTGATGCAGCATTCCTACACCGATGAGATAAAGGAGGAGCCTCATTAAGAATAGGGAACCCTTCAGAAAACCCAACCCAAAGCAAATAAGCATCCCCAGCAGCTGGATACCTAGCCAACTACCATTGCAAAGCAGACATATTAATGGGGGAAGGCACTTTGTGATCCCACACTGGGTCCACTCGGAACTCTTCCCCGCAACCACTGTCCGTGACCCATGGGCCTACTACTCTGGCACTTAAAGGCAGGATGGGTTCCTTGACCGTAACTACAACAGTGTCTAAAATAACAACAGGGGCAATTACACATTCCTGCATTAAATTGGAAACATGCATTACTCGAGAAGCCCTCCCCTCGAACCAACTCCATTCCCCCAAAACCTCCGACTCCTCTAATTCCAAGAAAGGGTCCATTACCAGACATGGGGAATCCATCAGAGGCCCCTGCACAAAAGGGAAAATTACCCGGAGTCAAATTAGCAATACAAAAATCAATATCACATATTCCCCAAGCATCTCATTTATCTTGAGCCATGCTCCTTCTAATATGTTCATCATAATTAAGCGATGACAAGCCACCGTAAGTTTTATAAACTTAATATAAGATCAGAGTAACTTAATAAGCCTGGATAAAGGGCAGGTTTAGTGGACCCTAAAACACTTGCAAAAACATGAAAACCTATCAACCAATTAATGATAGTCTTCGGAACCCTCCCCTTCTTCTTGCCTTCCTCTTTCCCACTATCCTATCCTTTACCACCCTCTTGATCCCTTGCCAAAAGAACAAACAGGTCTATATATTTACCCCTTAAAATCTGTTGACACCATTTTTGAAATATAAAACAATCTAACTGAGCAATAGAACACAATATATGCCCTTGACATGAAGCACTGGGAGCAATTCCAGGAACAGCAGTTACTGCCTCAGGACCACTCCCAACACCAGATACACTACAAACAGGCTCCATATCTGATGAAGAAGAAGAGAAAGAACCAGATAAGTCTCAGGAGTCAGATGACTCCCAATCATGCATAGGGCCCGCACCCACCCTATGCCGCTGTTGCTTCTCTACATCCATTTGCCTCACTATATGTTTCAGGCTTCATAGAAACTTTTTATCTCTCAACTTCTTTCACAACCCACTACCTTATATGACCCTTAAAGGTCCTCCCGCCCCTGTAACCCTCCCCACACCCTGACCCTCATCCCTTGTATCCCTATCCAAAACATGCAATAAATCAAAAACTCTTCTAGTAGAAGGGCCCTCCAAGGGATCATCAGCTGCTAAGCCACTACCAGTAACACCAGAGGTCTGAGGATCTGAGGGAATGGCAGCTGATGGCTCAGTCACTGGAGCCATCTGTTTTTTGGCTTGCAACAAACCACATTGTCCTTTCTGTGAAAGGTCAGTTCTCAGAAATGCAGATGCCCCCATGGAACCTGCAGCCGGAACTTCTACTCCTCTATTGCTACCAGAAGACATTTTAGTCACAGATACCTTCCCACGTCCCTTACATTTTCCATTACCCTGCACCCCTTCCTTACCATATTTCCCAGAAGCCATCACACACACAATAAGTAAGTGAACAATAAATGGAACTAAATCTCCCACCCGCCCCAGATTTCCCAGGAACCAATGAACACCACTAGCAACTTAAAAGTCACAGTAATCTTATGGAACAACCCCCCCTCCCCAAAAGAACCAATTGAAATGTGACAAGCAAAAATCTGGAAAAGAAACAAAATTGTTCCCCAGCCACGTCACACAGCATACTCCGATACTGCCAGAGAAAACTATGACTTCCCCCCAAATCAAACCGTGATGTGCTCCCTCAGTCCCGTTAAACGTGACTCACTTAGGAGACCAGGAAAAAGGAGCCCAATCAACACAGCTGCGCAGCCACAACCAGAAACAAATTAGCCCACAGATAACAGCACTGTTGCAGTGAATGAAAACATAAACAACAAGGAAGATCCACAGACCACTCTTAATACCAGAACCTAGGCACACATAAGTAATCTACAACACTAGCAGGCAATGCATTGTAAGCAAATGGATAGTTTAAAAACTACCACAAAAGTTTCCTAACTACCTCAAATATAAATCCACATCACGTACTCCCCAACCACCCTCACCTGCTCCTACCCACCCATCAATGATTCAACCCGTCAAAATACACTTATCCTTACCCAAGCCATTTCCATGTAAACCATCAATACCAACACACCTATTCAACCAATCAGACTCCTGCTCATGTTGCTAGCCTGCTCCATCCTGCCTTTGAATGCTTTCCTCACATTCCCACATGCTCTTCCCAACCACCCTCACTCATCAAAAATGATCTCCCCCCCCCCCCCAACCACCACCGTACTATTCACTCAATTGCTCTATGTTTGGATGGCTCATTTAATGTTATTAACCCCCAATTAAACCTGCAGGGTCTCCTAATTTTAAAGGGGCCCTATTTTCAATAGAAACTTGCCTTTCTGTGACACAACTATTCGTCATATGGCTTCTGAGATATAATCAAACCTTTGCTTCATCCACATATCAGCAACTTTGCAAAGCCTTCTTCAAGAAAATGCACACTTGGTTATCTGTATTGAATTGACCTTTTACTTGTAAAGCCATCTGTATTTGTAAACCAGATATGCTAGAGGTCAGTAGTATGCATGCAAATTGATTGATTTTATATAAACTAGAGACAGGTCGATTATATATTCATGATTGATGAGATTGGATTCCCAGCCTAGAGTCAGGGGCTTGAGTTTGGAATTTGCTTAGAATTTTTCCATTCAGATCTCAGATTCAGGAAATGACCTTTCTTGGCTATATATAAATGTTAAAATCTCTTCAGCAGGTAAAAAAGACAACACATCTATCTTCTAATTCATGCAAGTCAGGAGTGAAAAAAAAACATATTGCAGAAATAAGAAAAGGGACGTCTTACTTGCACTTTGAAACAACTACAACTTAGTGATAAAAGGTCTAATAGCTTGCTTACAATTAGCATCATGTCCCAAAAATAGTTACCAGAGACAGAAAACAAAAGATGCTAATCAGGAGAAGCTATATCCTAATCAAGGCAGATTATATACTAGGACAGGAGCAATGACGCAGCCTAAGTATGGATTAGGAGTGTAAATGACAACAAGAAGCCTGAATAGACAAAAGTATCTAAATCCTTTAATTCAAAAAGCTAATTGTTTAGCTTTAAAGGTATTTATGAAAAACGTAGATTACCCAATGTGCTTTTGTACTTAAAAAAAAAAACATCTGTCAGGAGATCTAATAATGTTCAGTAAGAGTCAAACAAAAATGGTGGAGCATACATACAGCCCTCATCGGGCTGCAATGTATGAAAACTGCAATGCAGCAGGTCTAGAAATTATCTCAACACCTCCTCAGATCACCAAAGGGCACTTTTACAATGCCGCAGTAGAGCTACCGCAGCATCGGCACACTTCAAGCCGGCACTATCGCCAGCCCACCGCTGGAGCCGGCGGTAGTGCCACCCCCACTGAGCGACATTTCCGGCATGACCAGAAATATATGTTATTTTTACTGCAGGAGGCTTACCCAGCAGTAATAAGGTTAACGCTAGGTTACCAGGGGAAGCCTTACTGCCTCGGTGAGGGCTCCCCCAGGAAATGACCATGCAGCAAGTTTGTATTACCACACAGCCATTTCCATTTTAAAAAATGCTGCGTTAAAAGGGGCCTCAGCGCCCAGCAGATCCACGAGTTGATGCTACCATAGGGTCACTCTTACTGCAGCTTGGTAAAAAGCCCACAAATGTTTTAAAAACATAAGCAGTCTTTCCTTATATAAGTACTATCATTCAGAAATCAGTACCCATATGGGATATGGTTGGCTATTCAGATATTCCTGAAGGAGGAGTAGTGGGAAAACAATACTGGTCGTGGCTTCTGCATGAGAGATTGGAAAGGTGCTGTGTAATCATGATTTGGATTTCTTTCCCTTCTGTTACGATGTTTTTGGTTCTGCACAGTAACTTGACCTATTTCTCGATCTGGTGGTATAGCAAATGAAACAAACAATAAACAATAAGCTAGAAAATTCAGCAAAGTAAGAGTCAACTCCTTACAACAGAATTGTGTATAACATAGGAGAACACATTAGATAAATCATGTTTTCCTTCTATTCATCATTCATCCCAGCCAAATTACAAAACCTCTTCACAGACAGTAAAGGGTGAGCTGAGTCTTTGTATTTCAATAACCAATGGCGTAGCCATGGGTGGGCCCAGGTGGGCCTGGGCCTACCTACTTTGGGCTCAGGCCCACCCAAAATTCTTGCACACTTGTTATTGGCTAGTGGGTTATCCCCAAGCCTCACCAGCTGCAGGGGTCCTCTGACAGCAAGAACAGCTCCCTTTCCTACTTGTTCCAGTCAACATCAATGTGTACACACTGCTGTCGCGTGGCCTTCCCCTGCCACACACACTCAGTTCTTCACGCATGCATGAAAACCGAGCATGTGCAAAGGGGTGGGGCAGCGGCCAGTTGCAGCAAGAAGGATAGGGAGCTGTTCTTGCCACCGGAGGACCCCTGCAGCTGGTGAGGTTTGGGAATCCCCACCAGCATAGGTATTTACTGTAAAGTTTTGATTTGGCACCCCGGGGGGGGGGGGATTGTGAAGACTACACATGCCCACCCAATTTGCCCAGTGGCCCACCCAGAATTTAAGGTCTCCCTACACCTCTGTCCACAACATGTTGTTTGAAGTACGCTTCATCACAACGTTAACAATGAAATAAAAGGACTGCTGATGTCTGAGGAATCTCTAAGATCCTGTAAGTATGATAGGTTTTTAATGAGGAGGATAATAAAGATGATGAATACAAAGAAGCAGTATTATTAAAAAAAAAAATACAGTTCATGCACCATATAGTCGGTAAACTTCCACATTTCAGCACAACAGCTACATGACACCTAATCTGACACCTCTACCCTGTTCCCCCTCCTGCTACAGAATCTGGGGGTAAGCATTGTTCTATAAAGGTTGCTTAGTGCTAAGTGATATTTATAGAATAGGCAATTGGCGCAGATATTCCCAGTGCCTAACTTTGGGTACAATTTATAGAATTCCCCCCTACGTATGCAGCATGCCAATGATATAGAATCTGCTGAGCATGCGGTTTGACCTTATGTGTGTAACTGTAATAATCATGCTTGTAAGTGCTAGTACTCTATAACATACATTCACATTTGGGTCTTCATTTTAAGCAATTTATTACAGAACGAAGGGGAAAATGAGCACCCACCAAGATACTTCATGATTGCCTACACTTTGCATGCATTTCCTGACTTCTCTAAACTCCATTCTTCTCTGAATTAGACTCCGACAAAGATGAAGATGAGTCTGAAGAGTCCCATGAATTGGAGGATTCCCATACCTGCACTGAGTCCAACCTCCAGGACAAACACCTCTGTTTATCCTTGTCCAAGTACTCACAAATGCTACACCAAACCTTTTCTCTTACTCTTCCCACCCGTACCCAGATCCTTTATGCTCACCCTCCTCAAACTGCTCTCTCCTTCTACTCCATGTAATCCAGCCTCTGAGAATGACTCTTTCAAAGCAGAATTCGACTCATCACTCTCTGCACCATCTTGCCAGGTAAATCATCCTACAGCTGCTGACATGCCCTCTTTCTAGACTCATCTTTTTTTGTGGCCTGACTCCCAGCCAAAGTGATCTTCTGTACCACTTGCACCTTTCTTGTCTGCTGATGCCCTTGGCACCCCCAATATTTAACCCCCATGACCTTTCCCCTTGATTCCTAAGTCACAAACATAACAACCAAAGCCACTCTGAATAAGCACAATCTGATTAAACCACCCTACCCACCCTTTCCCTTCCCCCCACTCCCTACCTGATCTGCCAAAGCATCACTCCAAAAATACAGGTACAGCTGCAACCAGCCCTTATAGGACCACATCCTAAACTTCAGTGGCAGTCGACAACTGGCCTTGTCAACTCAAAAGAGCCGGCAAAGCTAACCACAACACACCACTCCTACTAGAACTCCAACTAACAGCTGCACACTGGCAAAATCAGGACTGTGTTTGCAATAAGCTGCTGCCCACACTCCCAAAACAGAGAAACTACATCAGCAGCGTTCACAGTTGTGCAAGGCTGCACTGCCAAGTCACCCAATACTGCAGTAGATGGGCTACGTCCCAACCCTGATAGACCTTGCTATCTATGAGGCATTCAAGAACAAGCTGCCCCGGCAGTTTGTCTCCTATTTCTAGCCTCCACCAGTATCTGTCAAACTGCCACAACATGACCAGCCAAATGTAGAACCCCACAATGTCCCCACTTTCACCCCCTTCCTTCTTTCCTGCCCAAACTGCCTAAGCCTGCCAAAACCCAGTGTCCAAAGCCTTCACTCACTCCTTTCATTCTTAAATCATGTCTGAATCCACCACCGCCAAATCAATTCCTCCCTCTCACCTATTAGTGGCCCAGTCTTCTCCTTAGTCTTGAAAGGGGGATTCGTCCATGTTCAATGCCATCAATCTAATTTGAGGGCCTTCTTTAATCGTGTTTCCAGAATATGGTGCTTGTAGTGTACTTCATCACAGTGCCAACAATGAAATAAAAGGATTGCTGATGTATGAGGAATCTCTAAGATCCTGTAAGTGTGATAGGTTTTTAATGAGGAGGATAATGAAGATGATGAACACACAGAAGCAGTGTTGGTCAAAGAAACCCAGTAGCTCAAAAGATTCATGCAGCATTTAGGGACTGATACAGAAAGTTACCACAATTAGCAGTGTACTGTTACCGTCAGGTGTACAAGCATGTTAATGGGTGCAGAATGCAGAAAGGGGTTCAGCACACAAATTAACTCTCACAGTATACACGAGTGCAGTGTATTAAAATGCATGTCAATAAGGCCATTCCGCTGCAATTTACAGAAATACAGGGGTTTTTAACGTGAACACAATGAGAGAAATCGCACTGCCAGAACCAAAGTAGTACAGAAGGGTTAGCTGAGAAGGTTTTATACCAGTTTTGAGGGCTTTACTGCCGGTTTGTTCTTTTTTGTTTTCTATGACCATAGGAAGTACCTGTAACTTTATGTTTAATTTCTTTATTAATTTTCATATATACAAAGACCAATAAATCTTTGAAAGATACACCAACTTCAAATAAATCCACAAATGTAGATCAATTAACAATAATCAATATAAATTTCAAGGAAAATTACGTTGGTTTTTTTTAGTCCTCAAGTATGAGAGAATCCAAGGCTTTACCAAAGGAAGTTGGAACATTACAAAGAAATATAAATCAAATCAAGTTGAGTAGGCAGTTATCCTATTCTTAAACAGTCCAGCCTATCTATTTGTCATGCCTTCTTGCTGTCTTGCATCTAAGAAATTATTCAACTGTTCTGGCTCATAGAAAATGTATCTATGTTCTTTAAAGAAAATCAAACATTTACAGGGGAATCTCAGTTGGAAAGAAGCACCAATCCCCAGGACACTCTGTTTTAATTCCAAGAATTTCTTTCTCCTTTGTTGCGTCCATCGAGAAATATCTGGTAAGATCAGGACTTTACCACCCAGAAATTCTGGTTGAATATTTTTGAAATACAAACGAAGCAATGGTTCTTTATCTTGCAAAAATACAAACATAAGAACTACTGTTGCTCTAGTTTTAATTTCCTCTTTGGATTGTTCAAGGAATCCTGTTAAATCCAGCGTCTCTGATGGAACTTCTTGTGTGGAAACTGGTTGTAAAGAATTTTGTTGTAAGCTCTTTTTATCAGTAATGTAATATATTCTCTGTAATGGAGGAAGAGATTGTTCTTGGTATTTGAATATCTCTTTAAGAAATTTATGAAACATTTCTCTTGCGGAACTATATTTTGTTTGGGGAAAATTGAGTATACGTAAGTTTAAGTTTCATGAGGAATTCTCCAAGTTTTCAATTTTCCTATGAATTGTTTAAACGGTCTCCTGCCATTTGGGCCTGTTGCTCTTTCACTTTAACCAAGTCCCCTTCCAAAGATCTTTGTTTAAGCGAAATAGTCTCAAGATTTTCTTTTTATCTCCGTTATTTGTTTCACATTTTTCAATGAGACAGTAATAAATGAGGTACAAACCTTGTATAAGACCTCAAGGGCTGACCAAATAGAATCCAACAATCTTACTTGGGGCTTCACCAGGGGTTGTAGAGCCATGGCATGCAGCGAGGATACCTCCTCGAGGTCAGCAGTTCGGGTCCCCTCCACTGCAGTTTCTTCTCCCGCCATTCCCAGCAAAGAACTCCCCGCTTGTTGATTGAATGCTGACATTGCTTCCTTCTACAGAGTCTGCCGCCCCTTCGAGTCGCTATCCTTCGTGCTCGGAACCCTGGCTCCATCTAGGTGCGGTGGTAGGGGAATTGCTGGTCCTAATGGGCTGAGCGACAATTCACCCTCCAGACTGGGGCTCTTCCCCGCCTCAGTCACAGACATGCCCATCGGCGTGGACACCCTAAATGCAGAGATTGGAGGTCCCCTAGGTTTGCCTTTTCTCTTCGGCATGCTCAGCAGAGGAAAAAGGTATTTTTTTAAAGTTCACAGGAGGAGTGTTCCACTCCTGCATCCTACTCTGACGCCATCTTGGAATCTGTACCTGTAACTTTATGAAGGCAGAATGGAAGTAACAGCTGAGTGTGGAGGTAACAGTTACTACTTCACTGTTCACGTGTCCAAAAAAAAAAAAAAAATACCAGCATACATCTGCACTTGTTGTTCGGCATACAAACATCAGCCACATGAAACGTTTATGCACAAGACATTTTTGTGAGACTACTATTTCCTGCCAAGAAAAATCAAACATTTTTACAGGGAATTGGAGATGTTCATCTAGCTCTTCTTGCATTGCCCTTCACTTCTTTTCTGATCTTATTTATGTATTTATTGGGATTTCTTAACCACCTTTATGAAGAAATTCACTGCAGCTTGATATAAAGCTTACTATTTTACTAACAGTATAAAAAATAGTAAAATGTCCAAAGATGAGCATGAATACAATCAATGAGGTAAATGTGGATTTGACTAGAGGTTGTGGAAGCCATTTTGCCACTGTAGCCACTGGCGGCAGGAGCAAGCAGGATTGGCTCCTGCGCCAATCAGCCACTTGACTGGGACTTGAGGGTGACTTAGGTTGAGGAGGAGTCTGATGTATTGGTGAAGGGCTTATCTGATTAATGGATTGGGAGTGGTGATAGGGGGTATTGGTGCTGGGGTTTGTCTGGTTGGGGGGAATGGGTATGTTGGTGATGGGGCTTGTTTGGTTGAGGAGCTATAGAGGGGGATCAGGTTGTATTGGCAGGGCTACCTGATATCCCCTTATGCAGGTTCCAGTCAATATTCAGCCACAATCTGCATAAATGTCTTATGCTGGTCCTGACTGAATATTGTCCTGCATAAGTCCTGGTGATCAGCACATGTCTGGTCAGACCTGGATATTCAATGCTTGTGTCTGAACATTTATTTATTTATTAGGATTTATTTACCACCTTTTTGAAAGAATTTACTCAAGGCGGTATACAGTAAGAATAAATCAAACATAAGCAATAGACAATTACAGCAGTAAAAATATTCAAATAACAATACAAAGTATGATATAGTACACTACTTACAATATCAGCACAATACATAATAGAACATCTTAACAGACAGCGTAGCAAAGATGAACATATAGATAGGTTAGAGAGTAAGAGGAGTTAGAAAATAAGGTGACTAATTTAAAGAAAGTTGCACATTAGGTTAGAGAGATGTGCAGCCCTGATCACTCCTTGTGTGCGTGTGTGTGTGTGTGTGTGTGTGTGTGTGTGTGTGTGTATGTGTGTGTGTGTGTGTGTGTGTGTGTGTGTGTGTGTGTGTGTGTGTGTGAGTGACTAAGAAGTTAGTTACTTCTTCCACTAAAGGCCTGGTTGAAGAGCCAAGCTTTCACCTGCTTCCAGAAGTAGAGATAGTCTTGTGTTAAGCGGAGCCTTTCAGGCAGTGCATTTCAGAGTGTGGGATAATATCAACAATCAGTCCTGAACTGGAGCTCTTTTAAAACATTGTATATATAGCCAAGAAGTCTTACTAAGACCAGGTAGAAGGAATGATCCACCTTTCTTTTTTTAAAATTTATTTATACATTTTTTAAATGTTACAAGATAACATTACAGTGAATTGCAAGAAACATCATAGAATTACAATAATTACTAACATTCTCGATGTTACTGCAAGATATAAAAGTAAGTGTACCTCGCTTCTGCCCTCCCCCCCCCCATCACCCCATTGTACCACCAGGGAGCTAAGGTAAGCCCAGGAGAGCCTACCAAGATGGAGGTGGAGGGTCTTCCTGGAGGGGGGGGGGGGTCTTTCTGTTGTGGGCTGGGGGAGAGGGTTTCAGGGCTGTTCGAGGGAGAGGCGGTTTCAGACGCTAACTGCAGCATTTTATTTTAAGAGGGCCCTGCATTACTGGGCCCCAGCTGAATATTGGCCAGAACCTGCATAAACCCCAGTAGCCAGCTCCACCAGATTTAACCTATGATATTCAGTGCCAGTGCCTGGACATGGTCTGGCACTGAATATCTGGGGATAATCTAGTAGGCATCAATAAGCATTAAAAAAATAAATAAATAACAACTGACCATCACCGGCTGAATATTGGCCAGAATGCTGTTTGTTAAACATGCCCCTAATCATTTGAGCAACTTGAAAGGACTTTACAATATCGATGTAGGGACTTACTTTAAAATATACTTTAATTCTGTCCCAAACATCCACACTTTTACATATTCCACAGTCCTTTTCTTTTAAATTTTTTTTGAAGAACGGGGATCATCAGAATAATCAACAGCATTTCCCATTTGGGCACAGCGTCCCATACAATTATGGCGCTGTGTACATCTTCATAGATCTACCCGACATTTTCAACTTTTTTTCATTTGTTTTCACTGTCTTCAACACTCCAAAGAGCAATAACTTATAGCTTTTGAAACTACAATTAGTTGTACTTAACTTGGACAGCAATAGTACCACCAAGTCAAACCTCTGCCGACATGGCCAGGTTTCGTTTTTCTTCATCAGGGTAAAAGTTTGCAACTCATGGTCTGCTCTTGCAACTACAAAAAAATGGCTGCCTTGCAACTGCAAAAAAAATTGTTTGAGAGCATATGCAAATGAAATGGTTTAGGACTAGATTCTATATATCACTCCTAAAAAATCGACAGTGAAACAAAATACACCTAGGCATCCTATATAATAATTCTCACCTCCAATGTTCTGTGCCTGGGACCGTAGCTCCCTAGGCTGGAGATGGTCTGCTAGGCAGACACGCACAGACATCACTGATGTCATGACAGCTGATTCCAAGGCAAGGGGAGGAGTAGGGAAACACGCGCAGCGTGTATCCCTACTCCTCCCCATGCCTCGGAATCATCTGTCACCCCCTGCGCTACGGCACCCTTGACCCCCCTCTACGAACCTGTCGCCCCCCCTGGACCGCCGAAAACCACCCCCCGCTGCCGTTGTGTACTACCTGTGCTGACAGGGGACCCAAACCCCCGACAGCCGAAGTGTTGTTGTGCCCTTCGCGTTACTTCCTCATCTTCTCTGGAAGTTCGTCTGGGCGGTTTTCGGCAGTCCGGGGGGGGGGGGGGGGGCGACAGGCTCGCCAAAGGGGAAGTGAGGGGGTCGTAGCGCGGGGTGGGGGGAGGAATTGCCTGCCTAAGGCCCGTTTCCTTGCCTTCAGAAACAGGCCTTTTTTACTAGTATTCTATAAAGTATGCCTGAATTTAGACACACTTTATAGAATAAATCTAAATATCTGAATAGTTTATAGAATACACTGAGTGCCTGTCCGAGCAACTAAATTTAGTCACGGGCAGCTACACCAAGTAAGTGCCGACACCTAAATTAGGTGTGGACTGGCTGTATTCTATAATAATGCACATAGGGGTTCCTTTACAAAGGCTCACTTGCGTTTTTAGTGCACACTAATGATTAGCACATGCTAAACACTAGAAATGACCATATAAATATATGGATATCTCTAATGTTTAGTGCTTGTTTATTTTTAGTGTGCACTGTAAATGCTAGCATGCCTTTGTAAAAGCACACCAATAGATTTTAGAAATGCCCACAATTCGCCCATTCCACACCCATGGCCATGCCCCCTTTTCAACTATCCTGCTTATTTTCGAACGAGAAGGCCTGCCATCTTCCGACACAAAGCGGACCACGCCCTCTTCAAGAAGTTGTTGAAGACCTACTTCTTTGCCAAGACCTACTCCTCATTTTATACCGCTGCTTGATGCAGCCTCCCTGGCTCCTACCCTGCTAGTTCACCCTGTTAGATGCTTCTCCCCCTGCATACTCCTTGTATACTCTTCTAAGTTTTCCTATTCTGTATTTTATGTAATGTTTGTAAGCCACATTGTGCCTGCATGAGTGGGAAAAAGTGGGATATAAGTGAACAATAAATAAATAAATAAATAAATGGCCGGCCATCTCCTGAACCCGGCCAAATCGGTATAATCGAAAGCCGATTTTGGCCGGCTTCAACTGCATTCCGTCGCAGGGCCGGCCAACGTTTAAGGGGGCGTTTCGGCATGGTATGGAAGGCGAGCCAGGAACGTGGTTACGAGATGGCCAGCTTCGGCCGATAATGGAAAAAAAAGGCCGGCTCTGACGAGCACTTCACCGGCTTCACTTGGTCCATTTATTTTTAGGACCAAGCCTCCAAACAGTGCCCCAACTGACCAGATGACCACCGGAGGGAATCGGGGATGACCTCCCCTTACTCCCCCAGCAGTATGCAGGTCCCTGGAGCAGTTTTTAGTGGATGCAGTGCACTTCAGACAGGCGGACCCAGGCCCATCCCCCCCTACCTGTTACTCTTGTGCTGGTAAATGTGAGCCCTCCAAAACCCACCAGAATCCCACTGTACCCACATGTAGGTGCCCCCCTATACCCTTTAAGGTCTATGGTAGTGGTGTACAGTTGTGGGTAATGGGTTCTGGGGGGGCTCAGCACCCAAGGTAAGGGAGCCATGCACCTGGGATCAATTTGTGAAGTCCACTGCAGTGCCCCCTAGGGTGCCCGGTTGGTGTCCTGGCATGTGAGGGGGACCACTGCACTATAAATGTTGGCTCCTCCCATGACCAAATAGCTAGGATTTGGCCAGGTTTGAGATGGGCACCATTAGTTTCCATTATCGGCGGAAAACCAATGGCAGCGATCTCTAACACTGGCAATCTCTAACGCCGGCCCAAATGTTGAGATTTGGCCGGCCATGACCATATTATCAAAACAAAAGATGGCCGGCCATCTTGTTTCGATAATACGGTCGGGTATGCCGCTTTCTGGGGCCAGCTATAGATGGCTGGCCCCGTTCGATTATGCCCCTGTGACTTAGAACTTAAGTACATCACGTTATAGAATACACTTAGACAGTTCTGCATGTAAATTCTAATTAAAGCCAATTAATGTAATTAATTGCTTGTTAAGTTGCAATTATTGGTGCTGATTGGCTTGTTAACTAAGTTGCGTGCACAAATCCAGAATGCGACTGGATTTGCATGCATAACTATATAGAATCCAGGGGATAGTGGATGAAATACAAGCAGGATTTAAAAAAAAATTCTTGGGGCTGATATTCAGCCTGTGGGAGGCAGGCTAGCTAAGCCCGTGGTTGACACTGAGGCCAGATATTTAATGTCAGGCTGTTTCCGGTGAATGGCATTGAATAACCGGCTGTTATTATTCAGCGCTGGCCGGTTAAGTTTATAGAAGCCAAAGCTAAGCCTGCTATTTTGGCGGCACAATTTGGTCACATATCTTGACCGCTGAAGCGCTAAATATTCGCGGATAGCCAGTTAAACTCTATTTAACCAGTCAGGAGCTGTTCCTATCTGGTTAAATAATGTTGAAAATCAGCAGTCTTTAATCTGCATTGATACCATGCAATGAACATCTATTTTACATCTCCAAAAAAGCACCATATTTGTTTATTAAAACAAATAATTTATTACATTCTGGACAATAGTAGATAATCTAAAAATTAGCATAAACAATTTTTATCTTGTCTTTTTTGAGATGCTACCTTTTCAAAAACATTTTGGAAATTTTACTTAATTTACTTATTTTAGTCTACTTTGCTGGAAATTATTCTAAGTCCCAAATGGGGTTGAAATAAATTCAAGATGTATTGTGAAAGCGTATAACCTGTAAGATAATAAATACACTAGAGTCCATAAGCAATGGAACTAGCCAGAAAATATATAGACCTACCTTTGCAATTCACTCTTTTAGACAGAAACAGCAGGGGGAGCTGGGCTCATTTTCTGTGCTCATCTGTGATCTCAGCAGAGCAAGTGACATTGAAAAGCAGATGCTCCACATGATATTTAAGACTGTGCAGAAAATGACTCACTATCATGTCACTGCTGATTCTGTCAGAACAGAGAATACTTCATTACCAGTTATTAGTATGACAGCAACCGGGGGATTGTAAACAATCTTACTGAATCTGAAGGGTTTATAAGTGCACAGCAGATAAGACACATTTCAAAACTCAGGTGCTTATTTAAAAGTTGGTAACTGCATTAATGACATAGCCTGGATCTACCTTATTTTTCACCAGGATGACTATCTTTCTTGTGACTGCACAGCCTGGAGATACACTGCACTTCTAAAGTATTATAATGAAGAATGAGCTATTTTGCACTGTCATGCACCCCATAAGATCTAGAAGCTAATACTTGTCTTGGATCAAGTGTTAAGATCAGTCCTTTTACTAAGCTGCAGTAAAAACTGGCCTTAGTGTGCCCTTGTACAGGGTTTTCCCCATGCACTAAGGTAATTTTTATTGCAGCCATAAAAATGGCCTTTTTCTATTTTTCAAATTAATGGTTGTGTGCTAATGCTGTCAGTATCGCACGGGCATAAAAAAATTAGCTTGTGTGCACTTACCACTATTGTAATGTGAGTAACATACTAGATGATGGCTGAGAAAGACCATGCGGTCCATCCAGTCTGGCCAACAAGATAAACTCATATGTGCTACTTTATGTGTATACCTGAACTTGATTTGTATCTGCCATTTTCAGGGCACAGACCGTAGAAGTCTGCCCAGCACTAGCCCCACTTCCCAACCACTAGCCCCGCCTCCCACCACAGGTGCTGCCACCCAATCTCTGCTAAGCTTCATTGTGTAGGTGGTAAAGCCTCACATGCTATTCCTGCACTATCAGTTAGCGTGCGGTAATGTAGCATTTCCAGCTTACCAATGCAGAGATAGTGATCTCCACATCAGCATTACTATATTGTAAAAGAACAAGTCTGAGATTTTTTCCTAAATCTCTAATCCTCCAATCCCAACCCTTTAAAACAAGCTAATTGCTTTTGGCCTAACACCCCCCCCCCCCCCCCACTGTCGTCCCCATCATGGTCCACTTAAAAAAATGTTCTTTCCTGCGGACCCAACTGCATCTCCTGATCCTGGTTGAAATCAAGAATCCCCACACCCACCTCTGTTGACCAAGTCTACATAAAATCAAGAAGCATTGCCTTTCCCCCATAATCCCGCCTGGTCGTATATACAACCAGGAAGAACTGTGGAACCTACTAGGACCTCTTTGAAGGGTAGTAGGGGGCAAGAGTGATCCTTAGTTACTCTTGCTTTTGTGGTTTCTACAGATGGCACCATTAGTAGTCTTATAGTACACAGTTTATGAGGTCATGCTGTCAAATGAGGGGATCAAACCTGTACCCCCCTCTGTACCAAGGTGACCCTAGTCAGTATACTGGAATAGGGACTGGGAATGTGTGTAGGGGTTCCTTGATTTTATATAGGATTGTGGATTAAGTGTGGGGGCTTCCTGGTTCTATATAAGATCGTTTTGTATCAGGGGTAGAGTTGTGTATGGGGGGGGGTTGATTCTATACATCATTGGGAATCAGCATGCAGCTGGATATACCAAAATAGACACACTTTTCTTAAAATAGGAGTAGGGGTCACATTGGTGAGTGGAGGTCCCGGTTTGTTTTGATATCACCAGCCTATCAATCACCATTCCTAGGAACAACAGCATACATGTTAAAAGGCTGGTGCTCTGAAGAGAACGTTAATATCTTTTAACATCTTTCAATGAACAATGCACTTGCTAAGTCTAATGCAAGCTGTTATTCATTATGCATAATAACACGTTTTGCAAGCATTTACATACTTCACATCTTTTATCCCATTTACCCCTTGTTCATTTGTCCTACCACATACCTCCACACCTCCTTTGTTGATTCTGATATTATAGATTGTATTCTCTCTTGTTACTATGTAAGCCGCATTGAGCCGCATTTGCGATGAGCAGGAAAGCGCGGGGTACAAATGTAATAAATAAATAAATAAATATGTGACCTGCTGAACAAAAAGGTATCAAAAGTGGGGTACAGGACTTATTTATACCACAAGACAGAGGGACATCAACTGCATAATCCCTGTACATGTTCAGCCTCATTTCAGCCTTATTACATCTTTTAAAAATGAGAAATGTTTATCAATACAAAAGTAATCATCCCCAGAAATGACCTATCCCATTTAGGCACCTGCAATTTTTAGACTGTAGAAAATGAAAAATATCTTAAATTGTGAAAAAAAAATTCAGAGCCCCTTTCTATTGACCCTTTAGCACACAAAACTTTCAAAAATGAAAGTTGCCCCTCCAAAGTTGTATATCCTTTATCTCTGTTATTTGTAACCCCACTCTTGGTACCTTTACGCTCAGCAGGTCACATATTACTTAACTTAAGCTGTGCTAAGCTCATATTAAGCTGAATTATTGCAAATAATTCATCTTATCAAGAATTAGTGTGTGTAAGTGACAAATAATGCATGTTATTTGCCATAGCACTGTTTAATAAGTAGACCCCTTTATTTTTATACATTATCTTGTTCTTAGTTTTTCTCAGTATGCAATAAACCTACAAGTAATTTGGTACCGCAATGCTGCACTACCAACAGAGAGCATGAAGTGCAAATATACCATACTTTGTATTTTATTCTTTCTAAAGCTGGTAGTTATAAGATTAAAAGAAATACCTGCATTCAAGGAGTAGTTCCATTTAGTTACTCTGTGATTGCTTTCTGCATAGGTTGTATTTCAACCTAGCTCCCTGGGATGTCATTGCATAATAGAACAATCAATGCTAACAGCTAACCTTACAATGATACACTAATTTATTTGTAGCCTATCCCAGAGATCATTTGTTGCATCTCATCTGATAAGTAATCAGTATTGATTGTTTTAAGCTGCATGCTATGCAGGAGCCATTTATTTAGAAGTAAGTTAACCAAAACGCCAAACCCATAGAAGGAAAGAACGATCAGAATACTTTTTAGAATTTATTTTAAGAACCATTTACAAAAGTAACACATAACACATGACAGAAACTAGAAAAGCCATGAAAATAACAATAATAGGTATACAAAATCCAAGAGAAATATCTAATATTCTTCCTAGTCTTAGACATTTATAAACAAAAGTGGGAAGCGAAAGCCATCTCAGACAAAAAAAGAAAAACATCCTGAAACACATTTCTGTAGGAAAACAAGAACAGAAAGTTGCCTTATCGTATCTATACCCAATTTATAAATATGGGCTAAATTCTATAAATGTTGCTGAAACAATAGGCACCGAAGAAAAGTACTGACCGCTATTCTATAAGCCACGCCTAAAGTTAGGCATAGTTTATAGAATAGAGCTTAAGTCTCATGGGTCATGCTTAAATTTAGGCATGTCCATTTGCACCAACAAAAATAGGGTACAAATGCCCACACCTAAATATAGGCTCGGAGACCCCTTATTCTATAATTGTGCACAAAAACAAATGCCATGCCCACAATCTGCCCATGACTCTCCCATTTGTGTGCCCCTTTTTCCAGGATGTGTGCAAAATTTAGGCGCAGATCACATGCCTAAATTTACATGCGTACATCGTAGTTGATTCCAATTATTGCCAACAATAGTTTGTTACAAAGCCAATTATTGGTGCTAATTGGCTAATTATTCAATTAAGGGAAGTCTCCTAAAGTAATACACAAGGCTGTGCTACACAGCACTCAAGGAGAAGGGAAACCACTATAAGAATACACAGGACTGTGCCACTCAGCACTCAAGGGTCAAGAGAATCCACACACAAGAGTACGCAAGCAGTGCCACAGAGTCAGATAACAGATACTAGAGACAAAGGAAAAAGCAAACAAACAGGAAAGACTGCCTTTACATACATCAAACAGATAAGGGCAATGTTCACAAAAAGCAGGAGACAAGCACAGCAGACAAAGCATAAAAGCAGGTTAAAGGGAAGGGCTGCTAAACACAAGTCAGGGAGAAGCATACTTACTTTGCAGTTAAAGGATAAAAGCTAACAAAGGGGAAAAACAAACAATGTTCTTACCAGAACTCAGTCAGCACACAGAGACAGAGCAACAGAGCACCCACAGGTGCAGGGAAGTAAGATAATCAGGGAAAACAGCTTAGCTAGGGAAACAAACAAGCATACGCTGGAAAAAAACAGCACACAGAGAAGCTACAAGCAATGAGAGGAGTAAACAAACTCCCACGAAAGCACGGTGTGCTACAAGCACAGACAGAGAGAGGGTAACAGACTGCAACTGAAAGTGATCAAACACTAAAGCATGGCCTGTAGGGAAAGATAGGTTTAAATAGATCTGATGTCTGCTGCCTCAGATGTCAGCTCAATCCCTAAAAGGTCAATCAAAGGCGAGTCCCAGTCATTCCCCTGTCTGTCTAGCAGAATCATAACACCCTAGAGGGCTCACAATCTAAGTTTTGTACTTGGGGCAATGGAGGGATAAGGGGCCCTTTTACTAAGCTGCGTAAGCACCTACGCGCATCCAACGCACGCCAATTCCAAGTTACCACCCAGCTACCACATGGCCCTTGTGGCAATTTCATTTTTGATGTGCGTCCACTACGTGTGTCCGAAAAATATTTGTTCTTTTCTGTTGCGCGTCAGCTACGTGCGCCAAGTGGCATTTGGCGCACGTAGGTCATTACCGCCTGGTTACTGCATGAGAATTTACCGCTAGGTCAATGGCTGGCGGTAAGGTCTCAGACCCAAATGGACGCACAACAATTTTGATTTTGCCGCACATCCATTTTCAGCAAAAATAAAAAAGGGCTTTTTTGCAGGCACACTAACAAAACCGCACACCCAAAACCGCAAGTCATTTTTCAGCGCACCTTAGTAAAAGGACACCTAAGTGACTTGTTCAAGATCACAAGGAGCTGTAGTGGGAATCAAACCCAGGTTGCCAGGATCAAAGCTTGCTGCACTAATTCTTAGGCTCTATATGGTAGAAAGGGAAAAAATGGTGAAAATGATTATTCTTTTTCTAGTACCAGGTGAAACCTTTTTTTCCTTAACATTAATTGCTTTCCTTTCCATGGGTCTGTTTTTTAGTGAACCAGCTATGGCAAGGGTTTTCAACCCAGTCATCAGAACACACCGAGACAATCAGGTTTTCAGGATACCCGCAATGAATATGCATGAGATAGTGCATGCAAATTTATTTCATTTTGCAAATCTATCTTATGCATATTCTTTATGAATATCTTAAAACCCAGACTGGCTTGGTGTGTCCTGAAGACTGGATTGAGAGACAAAGTTAATGGGGGAAGCAAATCTTCCTATATTTCAGTCTAACATTTGGTGTTTTCTATCAAAGTTGTGTATAATTTGCTAGCAGGCAGCAACTGCAGCAGTTCCACACAGTACCAAGCATGTGGCAAAGTGGCTTAGAAAGTGGCACAAGCACCCCATGGCATTGTGAGGGGGCAAACTGACTAAACACTGGCAAGTACACCCATGGCACTGCAAAAATTACAAAGTGGGGATCAGTGACAAGAATGTGTTAAAAGTGACTTTAGCACTTCAGGCATAATTAGACACACAAAGCAGCAGTCATAGAGATAAGAACATCCTAAGCACTGAGGGACAGATGCACTAAAGCTAAATGAGCCTTTAATGACTCTCCAACGAGGAAAATTTGATCCGTTGCATGCATCAAAGGGCTTTTACCGAGGAAGCCAGCAGCTAACGAAAACGGAATGGAGATGAGCAATTAGTGTGAAAACCCCATTGAAACGACATGCACTAACCTTTTCCGATTGCCTTTACGCAGGAAAAAGGCAGGAAAACTAACGACAGGTCTGGACCACTCGTTAGGACAGCTCTGTGCCAGGAAAAATCATTAAGAGAAAAAATAAACAAACTTTGAGCCAATCCCAGCGCATTAGCAGAGCTAAAAGCGCTGTGATTGGTCCAAAGGACGTCAGAAAAACATAAATAAATAAAAATAAAAAAAAAGGGTCGGGAGGGGGCAAGGGCGCTCATCAGGAGCGTCCTGTACGGACGGCCTTGCCCCCCCGCTGCTCCCCACTTTCCGCCGCTCCCCCCACCCCGAAAAAGCAAAATTCGAGCAGCCCCTGCCCCCGCCCTTCCTCACTACTCTCTCACCTCAGCTCCGCCTCCCGACATCCTCCGTCCTGTGCCCCGCCCCCTTTTGGGGTCGTCGCCGCCATTCCCCTCCTCCATCGGGCCCCCTCCCTCTTACCGGGCCCGTGCAGCGCCTCTCTCCTCTGTCCGAAGGCGCTGCACGGGCAAGAAGAAAGCCTGATGCCTGCCTTCGCCCAGCTTCGATGGCGCGTCTTTCTCCTGCTGGGCCCGCCCCTGTCTGACGTCGGTTACCTCTCATGAATATTCATTGTGAGATTCCTGACTGGCTGGGGTGCCTCCAGGAACAGGTTTGGGAACCATTACTCTAGATGGTGTTAAGATGATGTTAAGATCCTAGTAGTGGCACATGATGTACCAGTATCTGGTCTTCTATATATGCTCAAAACTACTCACAAAATAAGAGGGTGCTCTGTACTACCAGTGCCTTTTAGAAGCTTTCTTGGTAGCCCTTTTCCCTCCTCCCTTTCCCACTGCTGACAATGTGTACTTCTTCCTAGCCCTTCAGCATAAAAGCAGTGCAGATGGAGGCAGCTGGCTTCTTTTCCTGCATTTCAGCTATATTTTTATGTCCAGCTGCTCATTTTCTTTACTTTTTCCTCCATCTTAAAATAATCATGCTAATGAGGGTGGGGCAGGCACTAAGAAGCACACATAAGATGTCAACCTAAGGGGCCCTTTCACAGAGTGACGGTAAGCTCAACGCGGACTTACTGCTTGTTCTTCCGGGACTACCGCCGGCCCAATGTTATGTATATGTTTATGCTCCAATATTTTACATAAGTGCATATTATTATTTTTTTAAATTATTGTTTTTATGTTTAATGTAGACCCCTGACGCAGGTGCTGAGCGCCGAAACACGGACTGTGTCCATTCAAGGATTGTTTCATCAAAACACATGATTAAAGGTTTACTCCCCCCCCCCCCCCCATTTTTTTTTGAAGGCTCCTGGTACTTTTTGTTTTGTGCTCTTTCCAGTCAACATTTGCAGTTCCTTTTACAAAATTCTCTTTATATTTTTATTTGTAAACTGCTTTGATCTGCTAGTTAGCAAAGGCGGTACAGCAAGCATTAATAAACTGTACACTATAATAAATTATAGTCCTGCTCTAGAATTACAAACTGACAAATATTGCACAAAGCAGTCAACTCACAGAAGACAAAGGACAAATAGGAATCAAATACAGGAAACGGAATAGCAAGATTAACAAACTGAACTGTAATGCCAATGTGGAGAACTATCCACAGCAAAGACAAAATAGCCTTATATATCCCCTAGCATTCACAGTATTTTCACAGCATTTCCTTGCTTTGCTGTGCTGCAAACCAGCCTTCTAATTGTTTTATGACTCTAGCTTTGTATAAGGACCCCAACATGAGGACCTGATGGGAAAGAATGTCAGAACAAACAGTAAAGTGCAGGACTGCTTTTAAAAATTTGTCAAAAAATCTAAGTTACACAAATGACAGAACAAGGGGGTCTTTTACTAAAACTTAGCTCGAGTTATCTGCAGCAGGGCCCATAGGAATAAAACGGGCCCTGCTGCAGATAATTTGAGCTAAGCTTTAGTAAAAGACCCCCCAAAAGTTCCAAATAAATCATACTACTGCAGTCCTGTACAACAACACAATGATTTAAAAAATATATATATTGTATAAAAAGGATAGACTGTCATAAATGATATCTAAGCCAACTGTACAGCTGTGTTTGACAGCTGCTAATTTAGGCTAGATCCAATGTTTAATCATCGGTATTCTCCTATGATCAGTGCTTACTAGAAACCCATATTTCAGCTAGATTGTGTCTGTATCAAATACGTGAGCTTGTGCTTGTAAGTATTCAATCAAAAGTCGTGTTCACCAACAAAATGCTCTTCCACAATCCTTCAAAACTGTTATTATGCCAAATTTCACAGAATTAGCTTGGTACATGTAACAAAGAGCATATCTTACAGCTTTAAACATCCAGTAAAACAGTCCTTCTTTCTCTGAAGTCTGAGAAGCTCCAAATGGTGCTTCTGCTCTCTCTGAAAGCTCTCACACAAAATGGTAGTTGTGCCAGTTCTGTTTTGCTTTCCCAGGCCAGTGCAGAAAGCCATGTGTTAGAGCCAGGCACTAAAGTTCAGTGCAAGGTTTCCTAATGCATGCATAGAAACACACACACACAATGTACCCAATACAGTGACCACACTCTATGCAAATAATTTGCACAGCCACAAATATGCAATGATGTGGGAGAGCATGCTGAAAAGCATGCAGGCATGGGTCTGACCTAGCAGAAGCTGCATTTTGCACACAAAAACATTGTATCTGTACTTGGAGATGCATGTATTTACATATGCACATCAGCTACACTGCTATTCTGTGCATAAATATTGTTGGTATCAGGAAAATTGGGGCTGCGGACAGGGTTTTGTTTGCATACATTATGCTAGTAATTCTATAGGAATGTGTATATTTAGAGACTACTCTATTAAGAAAAGTAGACATCTACTTTTCATTATAGAACAACAGAATTATGGAAAGAAGTGCTGTCAGTGTTTAAAACTTTGAAAGCCTCATCTCTTACCCAACCCACTTATTTTGTGCTTCATAAGAGCTATTGGACTCCTGTCAAGCAGGCTAAATGCAACCTGGAAGCTGGCAATTACTGTTGGATGTGTAAGACCCAAATAGGGACATTGTCACATGCTTTATATGAGTGTAGTTCTCTATAGGACTTTTGCGATGATGTTTGGAAATGAATTTTGGATATCTTTGGTTTCAAGGAAGCACTTACTTATCGGTTCATAGTTTGGAAGTCGATGGCTTTGTTAAGTCCATCATCGCTGGCTATACAACTCTTATTTGATGTGTTACTGCTGATTTGGTTGTCAATCATGCATGAGGGAGTCCTTAAAGACAAGTATCATCCTGGTAAGAATTATTGGGCTCAGCTGAATAGTTATATTGCATCTAGAATAATCCGTCTTTTTGTTTTATGACTAAATGCTAATTGTTTCTGTTTCTAGTTTTTGGTTTTGTTTTGTTCTATGGTTTTGTTTTTTTGTAAAACTTCTAATAAAGATATTTGATCTTAAAAAATTGTAGCATTACTGGTCAAATACATGTGTTTATGTTTTTATGCACAAACACCTTTGCTAGCCATAGAGCTGGTGTAAAGGCTGGCACCTAGATAGGGGAAGTATGCGTATAAGTCATAGCATACTATAATTTATATGCATAAGTGTGTGCCCTGCCTAAACTCCACCCATATAAACAGCCACCTGCAAGGTACACACCGTCAAAGAATGACATATAGTTAGAGACTAGTATTTAAAGGACTAGAATACCGGCTCACACAGGTCAATGAGTAGAATACTATACCAGCATTTGCTCACATACTTTCTGTCTCTATCTAGGTGGTTCCTTATAGAACAAGGGTTCTCAATCCAGTCCTTGGAACATACCCAACCAGACAGGTTCTTAAGATCTCCACAATGAATATGCATCAGATTGATTTGCATGCACTGTCTATCTCATGCATATTCATTGTGGGTATCCTGAAAACAATGACTGGCTTGGTGTGTCCCGAGGACTGGATTGAGAACCCCTGTTATAGATTGACCCCTTACATACAGGTGCCAGAATGCTATTTTGCACATAGATACCAATATTACTGTGCAGAGACATTTTTATCATATTGTGTTATAATGCCAGCAAAGCAGCACTTTATTGTTTGTTCCAGCATATCATCTCCTGCCAAAATCTTGCACTCAGGCTTTTTTGCACTGGCCCCTCAGTGTGAGATAAGTTGGAACTTACTCTTTGGACTAAATCAGGGATGTCTAACCTCGGTCCTTGAGGGTTGCTACCCAGTTGGGTTTTCAGGATTTCCTCAAATGAATATGCATGAGATCTATTTGAATGCACTATTCAATTCAATTCATTTCTTGTATACCACTAATATCCCCTTTCCAGGGTTCAATGCAGTTTACATTCTAGGTGAGACAAAAGTAGATAGTGTTAGTGTAAGGTATGAGAAATATTAGAGACCATTGGTGTAATACATACGATTAAAAGCATTAAAAAAGGATAATAGGTGATACTAAGAAGTAGAAGTCATGATGGATTATTATGAAGCAGTCTTTGGGAAGAGAAAGGTTTTTAGCCTCTTCCTGAAGTTGAAGTAGCCGTTTTTTGTTCTGATGGAAATAGGTAGAGAGTTCTATATTTTACCTCTGAAAGTTTTGTGATATGCAACTAGAGCTTATGCATATTCATTGTGGAAATCCTGAAAACCTGACTATGTGAAGGCCGAGGTCAGACATCCCTGGGATAGATTATGCTCCTTTTCTTTTCCACTGTTCTGTTTGGGTAAATGAGCAGGGCTTATATAAGTACACTAGTGGAACCCAGTCCGTTTCCTCAACAATGAAACGGGCCCTAGAAAGGCTCTCTTGTAAGTAATGTTTTGTCTTTCCCCTGACCTCCCCTCCCCTCCATGTCCAGCAATTCTTCCCTTCCCTGCCCTCCCATCCATGTACTGCGATTCTCTTCTCTCCTGTCCTCTCCTCACATCCCATCCATGTCCATCAATTCTTCTCTGTTCTGCTCTGCCTTGCCCTCACCTCAATATACAACGATTCTCTCTTCCTTTGTACCTCATCATTTTCTGGCTGGCCTGGCTTCCCTTCCTTTGGTAACATCCTGACGTCAGCTTGCCTCCAGTGTTCCCTTCCCTCTCACTGTTCCGCCCTCTGACGTCATTACATTTTGATGCGAGGGCAGGGCAGTGAGGGAGAATGGAACGCTGGAGGCTGGCTGACGTCATGAGATGTTACGAACCCAGGCAGCCAGACAGCAATGGAACATAGAAGGTGCAAATTATTATATAGGATAAGTACATAAGTATTGCTATACTGGGACAGACCAAAGGTCCAACAAGCCTAGCATCCTGTGTCCAACAGTGGCCAATCCAGGTCACAAATTGGCAAGATTCCAAAAAAGATACAAAACTTTTATGCTGCTTATCCCAGAAATAAGCAGTGGATTTTCCCAAGTCCATTTTAAAAATGGTCTATGGACTTTTCCTTTAGGAAGCCAGCCAAACCTTTTTAAAACCCCACTAAGTTAACTTCCTTTACCACATTCTCTGGCAACGAATTCCAGAGTTTAATTACACGTTGAGTGAAGAAAAAAATTCTCTGATTCATTTTAAATTTACTACTTTGTAACTTCACTGAATGCCCTCCAGTCTTACTATTTTTGGAAAGAGTAAACAGATGTTTCACGTCTACCCTTTCCACTCCACTCATTACTTTATAGACCTCTATCATATCTCCCCTCAGCCATCTTTTCTCCAAGCTGAAGAGCTAGCCCCGTCTTTGGCCGTTTTCAAATCCAAGCTGAAAGCCCACCTCTTTAACGCTGCTTTTGACTCTTAACCACTACTCACTTGTCCTGTACCCTTTTATCCTTTATCTCTTAGTTGTTCTGTCTGTTTGTCTGTCCTATTTAGATTGTGAGCTCTTTGAGCAGGGACTGTCTTTTCGAGTATGATGTGCAGCGCTGTGTATGCCTTGTAGCGCTATAGAAGTGATAAGTAGTAGTAGTAGTAAGTCGTCCCATCCCCTTTATCATTTTTGTCGTGCTTCTCTGCTCCTTTTTAAATTCCAATAAATCATTTTTGAGATAAGGTGACCAGAATTCAACACAATTTGAGGTGCGGTCGCACCATGGAGCAATACAAAGGCATTACAACGTCCTCATTTTTGTTTTCCATTCCTTTCCTAATAATACCTAACATTCTATTTGCTATCTTAGCCGCTGCAGCAACCTGAGCAGAAGGTTTCAACGTATCATCAATGACGTCACCTAGATCCCTTTCTTGGTTGGTGACTCCTAACGTGGAACCTTGCATTACGTAGCTATAATTCGGGTTCTTTTTTCCCACATGCATCACTTTGCACTTGCTCACATTAAACGTCATCTGCCATTTAGATGCCTAGAGGGGCATAATTGAAAGGGGTGCCCAAGCTTTCCTGAGGACGTCCTCGCAGGATGTCCTGGCGAAGGGGCGGGGAAACCCGTATTATCAAAACAAGATGGGCGTCCATCTTTCGTTTTGATAATACGGTCAGGGACACCCAAATCATGAAATTTAGGTTGACCTTAGAGATGGTCATCCTTAGAAATGGTCGTCCCTGATTTTCAACAATAATGGAAACTGAGGACGTCCATCTCAGAAACGACCAAATCCAAGCCGTTTGGTTGTGGGAGGAGCCAGCATTCATAGTGCACTGGTCCCCCTGCCATGCCAAGACACCAACCAGGTACCCTAGGGTGCACTGCAGTGGACTTCAGAAATTGCTCCCAGGTGCATAGCTCTCTAACCTTGTGTGATGACCCCCCTAATCCCCACAACTGTAAACCACTACCATAGGGGTGAAGGGGGGCACCTAGATGTGGGTACAGTGGGTTTTTGGTGGGTTTTGAAGTGCTCACATTTACTACCACAAGTGTAACAGGTGGGGGGGATGGGCCTGGGTCCGCCTGCCTGAAGTGCCCTGCACCCACTAAAACTGCTCCAGGGACCTGCATACTGCTGTCAGGGAGCTGGGTATGACATTTGAGGCTGGCATAGAGGTTGGCAAAAATATTTGTAAAGTTTTTTTTAGGGTGGGAGGGGGTTGGTGACCACTGGGGAAGTAAGGGTAGGTCATCCCTGATTCTCTCCGGTGGTCATCTGGTCAGTTCGGGCACCTTTTTGAGGCTTGGTTATAACAAAAAATGGACCAAGTAAAGTCACCCAAGTGCTCGTCAGGTACGCCATTCTTTTTTCCATTATCGGTCGAGGATGCCCATGTGTTAAGCATGCCCCAGTCCCGCCTTCTCTATGCTTCCGACACGCCCCCATGAACTTTGGTCATCCCCACAACGGAAAGCAGTTGAGGATGCCCAAAATTGGCTTTCGATTATGCCGATTTGGGCGACCCAGTGAGAAGGACACCCATCTTCCGATTTGTGTCGAAAGATGGGCGTTCTTCTCTTTCGAAAATAAGCCTGCTAGTCTCCCAGTCTCGTAAGGTCCTCTTGTAATTTTTCACAATCCTCTTGCGATTTAACAACTTTGATTAACTTTGTGTCATCAGCAAATTTAATTACCTCACTAGTTACTCCCATCTCTAGGTCATTTATATATATGTTAAAAAGCAGCAGTCCCAGCACAGTCCCCTGGGGAACGCCACTAACTACCCTTTTCCATTGAGAATACTGACCATTTAACCCTACTCTCTGTTTTCTATCTTTTAACCAGTTTTTAATCCACAATAGGACACTACCTCCTATCCCATGACTCTCCAATTTCCTCTGAAGCTTTCATGAAGTACTTTGTCAAATGCCTTTTGAAAATCCAGATACACAATATCAACTGGCTCACCTTTACCCACATGTTTGTTCAACCATTCAAAGAAGTGAAATAGATTTTTGAGGCAAGATTTCCCTTCACTAAATCCATGTTGGCTTTGTCTCATTAATCCATGCTTTTGAATATGCTCTGTAATTTTGTTCTTTATAATAGTCTCTACCATTTTGCCCGGCACCAACGTCAGGCTCACCAATCTATAATTTCCCGGATGTCCTCTGGAACCTTTTTTAAAAATTGGTGTTACATTGGCCACCCTCCAATCTTCCCGTATCACGCTTACATGTTACTAACAATAGTTCTGCAAGTTCATTTTTCAATTCTTTCAGTACTCTGGGATGGATACCATCTGGTCCAGGAGATTTGCTACTCTTCCATTTGTCAAATTGTCCCATTGCATCCTCCAGGTTTGTAGAGATTTCATTCAGTTTCTTCGACTCGTCAGCTTTGAATACCATTTCTGGTACCTGTATCTCTCCCAAATCTTCCTTAGTGAATACGGAAGGAAAGAATTCATTTGATCTCTCCTCTATGGCTTTGTTTTCCCTGATCGCTCCTTTTACTCCTCGGTCATCTAACGGTCCAACCAATTCTGTTGCCAGCTTCCTGCTTTTAATATACCTTTAAAAAAAATGTATTATATGTTTTTGCCTCCAACACAATCTTTTTTTCAAAGTCCCTCTTTGTCTTCCTTAGCAGTGTTTTGCATTTGACTTGACATTCCTTATGCTGGTTCTTATTATTTTCAGTCAGTTCCTTCTTCCATTTTCTAAAGGATTTTCTTTTAGCTCTAATAGCTTCCTTCACCTCACTTTTTAACCATGCCAGCTGTAATTTGGTCTTCCTCCATCCTGTTTGGTCTTCCTCCCAATGGATTTTAAAGGTCTCATCGATTCCAATGACAATCAAAATGAATGGGAAAATGAATGAAACTTAACATTTTGTTGCCAATGTTAATTCATTTCATTTAATTTCAAGATGAACCAAAACAAATCATGTGGTTTCCTTGAGTTTCCCTATTGTTTTCACGTGAATGCATACCCTAATCAATTATAATAACCACATAAAATTGCTTGGAAGAGTGTAACAGAAGAATGCACAGACTTTTAAAGATTTGTCTTTTTAAAAGAGATGAGTCTCTTATTCAGCAGCACAGTTGAAAAATATGAAGCTATTTTAAATAAATTGGACAATTGCTCTGAATGATGAAAGCTTAGACAATAAACTGTAATTTCAGTATTAATGGTGTTCTTTATATCAGTCTCATCCTAAACCACATTTGAATTTAGATTGCCTGAAAAAATATTTTATCTAACTTGCTTTGATAAACATTTAAATTCCAATTATGACTTCCATAACAAATTGGATAGCTGATAAGTGAGCAGGCTGTTTCTTTATTTTCTTGCATACCATAGTCTTTTGCATTTCACACATCTTCTGTCATATTTCTTCTCTGAGGGGAATGTTTCTGTATGCGGTGATATTTCTTTAGGAAAACACCAGAAAAAGTATGTTAACATCTTTTCGACTACAAACCTAATATCAAGTCTTGTGTTTGACTGTACCCAACAACAAACTCAAAATGTGCTCTTTTATTGTAGACATGCTTGGTCTGATATGTAAAGCGATTTAAGTGGGCAGGAGAGAATCCTGCCCACTTAAATTGCTCAGGTCCACCCAACCACTGATATTCAGCTGCCACTGAATATCGACTATGACTGGACAACAAAATAGAGGGTAGAGTAGGGTAGATCAGGGCAGTACAAGGTGTGGCATTGGAGATGACTTGGCATTTATGCGGATGCCAGCAATATTGAGTGTCAGCACCCACATAGCTCAGCAGATGAATTTAGGACAGCTCAAAAGTTGTCATAAATTTGACTGGTTAGCTATACAGCCCCGGATGAATACTGAATGAGACCTACATAAAAAAGTTCCTTGTGCTCCTGCCAATCCCCCTTCCCATGCAAGACTAGTCCCCCATCCACACCCTCCAACATTAGCCTCCCAACCCAGGTCCCAACCTCCCCGCAAGTATAGCCCTCCACAGCGCCTGACCCCCTTCAATCCTCTCGATACTCAGGACAGACTCTGCTCCCTGGGCCTACCTGAAGTCCCTGGTGGTCCAAGGGGTGATGAGGGCAGGAGTGAAGCCCACTCGCTTCTGTCCCTAGTGTCTGTGACTCCAAAATGACTGCAATAACCTCTCACGACAGCCTCAAGAGTACTTTTCACAGTTGCTAAGGGCAGGAGTGAGTTTAGAAATGCTGACCACCACCAGATGAATATTGGCCTTACTGTATGTTTCATTTTTAATAATGCATACCACAAGTTTGTCTTTTGGCCAGTCCTCGATTTATATAACCTGTGTTGTCTATGTTACTGCTGTTTTTGGCATTAGAAATGGCCAAAGAGCAAAAAACTTTATTTTGTTTTTGGACCATTTGGGCTATTTTTTCATGTGCACTAGGGGCTCCTTTTATCAAGTTGTGGTAAGTGCTAGTGTTTGCATACTGCAGCTTAAAATGGCTTACTGTGGGACATGTTCAGGCATTCTCTGTAATTTTCTGATCTACGAGTGCACAAAACGTATGCTTATAAAATTATATTTTTTAAATTTTATCACGGAGGGGGCATGCCGAGGAGTTGGTAAGTGGGCATTTCTATCCTAATCAGTGCAGCAAAGGATTAGCTCCTGGGCCCTTATCACCTGCAAAATAGGTGTCTGTAAGTGCTTAGGAGCTAATATTTTTTATTGGCCATGTGCAAATTGCAACATTAGTGTATGACCATTAGTTCAAAAAAGGGGAAAATAAACACTCAAAGGAGTGGAGGAGTGGCCTAGTGGTTAGGGTGGTGGACTTTGGTCCTGAGGAACTGAGTTCAATTCCTGGCATAGGCAGCTCCTTGTGACTCTGGACAAGTCACTTAACCCTCCATTGCCTGCCGCATTGAGCCTGCCATGAGTGGGAAAGCACGGGGTACAAATGTAATAGAAAAAAATAAACCATTTTACTGCTGCTGCTGCAAAAAACGGCCTTAACATGCGGGGAAAACCCACATAAGAGTGAGCTAAGGCCACTTTATACTGCAACTTATTAAAAGGAGTAGTGAACATTGTTAACTTGGTTTAACACAAAGGTCTGCAGGACGTCAGACTCACAGACACAGAAGCCTTGCAGATCAGCAACGCGGCCGCGCTGGAGAAGAGGACTTCGGCTGGCGGGGGTTGGGGACCCCCGCCAGCAAAGGCACCCGACAGCGACGGCGGCAGTGGGGGACGGTTGGCGGCAGGAGTGGGGGTTGAAGGGGTTGGTGGTGGGGGGGGGGGCAGGGCCAAATCTATGGGGGCCCATGCCCCCATGGCCCCACATAGCTACGCCCCTGGTGCCAACCGGTAGTAATGTAGAAGTTGGTGCATGTTTTTCCCCACTGTGGTAATTGGCAGCATGGCCACATTGGCAAACACTGCATGTAGCGTGTGAGCCTTTCTGCAAGGTCAATGGGTGGCGGTAAGGGCTTAGGCAGTAATTAGCCACATGCTACTTTTAATTTTAGTGCACAGCCATTTACTGCCCCCATTAAAAAAAACAGCCTTTTTCCCCAGCCACAGTAAAAAATGGCCCAGCGCGTGCCAAAAACATGCGCTCACACTACCGTAGGTCACTTTTTACCATGGCTTAGTAAAAGGACCCCTCAGTGATTAAAGGGCCCTTTCACTAAAGTGTATTAAGTCCTGATATGTGCAATTAGTGTGCATAAACAGGATACTGAACACTTTAAAGCATTGTGTGGTATTTTGCTGTTTTTGCACATCATCCTGTGTATTACTGTTTATTTTTTTAATAATTTTGGGAGGGGGAGAGTCATGGATGGAGAGGTGAGCATGTAAGCATTAACCAGCTAGCACATTATTCTTAAACATGTGATAATAGGCTAATGCAGAGTTAATGTGAGTGCATTTAGCATCCCCTAAATAGGAGGTAATAAGTGTTCCTTCATTAACTCTATGCAGGTACCGTGCGCTAATGACAGTGCATAATCAACAAAGAAATATCTTTTAAAAATCCCTCAGAAGTGCTGCATTTAGGGGCCCTTTTACAAAGCGGCGGTAAGCCCAACACAGGTTTACCGCTTGCTAAAAAGGAAGTACCACCGGGCTACTGCATGCACCATTTCCGGCGCTGCAAAAATATTTCAATTTTTGTAGCATCGGTGTGTACCTGGTGGTAATCAGGCAGTAGAAAAAGGGGTGGAGAGGGCCCAATGTCAAGAGATCAGTCACCACACTCAAGGGTAAGATGCTCCAGAAAAATCTTTATTAGGACCCAACACGGTCCGTGTTTCAGCTGTATCAGCCTTCCTCAGGGGCCAATCAATGGATGTTCTGTATTATATTGATTGATGGAGCATTTACTGATCAATTAGTGAAAATCACAAGAAGCCTTGCACACACCCTAAGCAGGCTCCTCTCTGCACACAGCCATTGAGTCTCCGGCTGGGTCCGAGCTTGCACTCCCCCAAGTTCACTTCTCTTAACCCCTGCTGTGCTGAGACTGAGAGACTCGCAGCCTGTTCCTGCTTCACGCGGTGCAGAAAGGAAAGCTGTCCGGGCAGTAAGCCAGGTTAGCGCAGCCCTTGCCACCACCCACAATGGCTTGCAGTAAGTGCCCCCGCTCCCGGAAATGGCCACACGGCAAGTGCTTCAGTTGCAGCATGGCCATTTCTTGAAAAAAAACCCCAAAGACCTGCCATTTACCTGCTGCAGTAAAAGAGGGCCTCGATGAGTGTCAAAAACACACATCGATGCCAGTGCAGGCCCCCTTCTGCCACAGTTTCGTAAAAGGACCTCTTAATCTGAGTTTAGTGTAGAGTAAAATCCCATATTACCACACGTTAAGCCCAGAATCTAGCACATTTTAGTAAAAAGGCCCTTAAATCTCCCCAGCTGTTATGCCATGCTTTAATAACTGCAGTGTATGAAGAGATACTGTGGCCCTGTAAGGCAGCCCTCTCCTTTTCTGGTGCAGATGCCATCTTAATTTCATCCTGCATCCTTAGTAGCCATGGAAAGGAATTTTTATGGCAGGGGACAGGAGCTTGCAGACTGGCTAAATGTTAACTTCCTAATAGGGGGAACAGAACTGCATTCCTCAGTGTAAACACATAGGACTAAATTCAATAAATGGCACTTAAAAAATCAGCACTGATAAAAAAAACAGTGTTTAGCGCTATTTTATAAACAGCGATTAAAGTTAGGCGCCATTTATAGAATAGCGCTTAGTGCTGGATAGCATGACTGCATTTAGGTGTGATCATTTATACCAATGAAACCTTAGTGTAAATCCCCTTGCCTAAATTAGGAGAAGATCCCCTTTATTCTATAATTATGCGTGTAAATTAAAGGGATGTCCCTGATCCACCCATGACCCTCCCAGGGTTCTGCCCCCTTTTTGGACTCATGTGTAAAATTTACACGTGGATCTTGGCCTGTAAAAATACATGCATACATTTTAATTTATGCCAATTAGCACTGATAATTGGTAACCACAATTATCGGCGCTAATTGGTTTATCATTCAATTAAGCTGCACGGACAAATTTGGGCACGCACCCGCAATACATAGAATACAGGTGAAAGCTCTTATTCTGGGGAAAAAAACCCACACTGGTTTTGCCTAATAAGTCAACAGCTTGTTCTTGAGCTAAGCATAGTTTGTCTGACGTGGTCTCCTTCGTGAAGATGTTTAAGATTTGTTTATTGCTTCAATTATTTTCAGGGAAGCCATTATACTTCCCTGTTATCTAAGACATTTTATTATAGAAACTGCCTTCTTCTGCAGATATGTCAGTATTATCTGTACTCCTGTGGTGATACCATATTAAATAGAAACTTTGTTTTTCTACCATATATATTTGTCTCCTTTAAAGCTTAGCATCACTTAATGGAAAGGAAAAGTTGAACATTCAGCTCGGGATGTGTAATTTCCAGTTGTATTTTAGAACTGAGCTTGCCAGTGTAAAGTCTGTTCTGAAATACATTAAGGAATGCATATGTACACAGCAGAATGTGTGGTGGGTGTATCTACCAGATAAAGGTGGAAAAAAATCAACAGAGGAAACATTGGAGCCCTTTTAAGAGTGGCGGTAAACCCAACGCGGGCTTACCACTCGCTCTTTTGGGACTACCACTGGCCCAAAGCGGCCACTAGTGGTAGTCCTGCCCTGAGTGCACACCATTTCCAGGGGAAAAAGACCCCCCCCCCCCCAGAAATGGCTTGCAAGGTGATAACCCGGCGGTCGTTGGGCATTGCTGCACATTGCCCGGTTACCGCTGGGTTAGCGTGGGGGCCCTTATCACCACCTCATCGGGTGATGGTAAGGGTTCCCCACCACATGGCCATGTGATAAGAATTCTCTTACCGCATGGCCATGTGTGTTTGGTGACTTTTTTTACCTGCTGCGCTAAAAAGGGCCTTGTTGCTTGGGAAAAACAGCCCCCACCACTGGTGCAGGGCCCTTTTTCCCCGCAGCTTGGTAAAAGGACTCCATTATTACTTACAGATGTAAGTGTCGACACCTAAGCTCTAAAATGTGAAATATCAACCTGCATATGTCATCACTTACACAAATGTCAACCATTTTGCAAACCTAAAGATATATATTTTGCTAATTATACACAGAACTAAACAATACATACCCTGTTATATATATACCATCAGAAGAGACATATGAGTGGGTATTTATCCCTAATGTCATTCAGTGAACTTCCTCGTAGGTCCATGGTTATGCAAATCAATTTCATTGTTTCTTATAATTTCTAAAATGAGAATGGTTTATATAAATATAGACCTGTTAGAAAGTCTGGTGAATGACATTTATGATAAATACTATTTAATATACATCTTGTAATTTGATTTTCTGCTGGTCCAAAGAAAAGATGTCATTAAATACTATATGTAGTAGGGTGTATATTGTTTAGATGCTTGATTTATGATTCCCTATATTATTGACCAAAGAATTGTACACAAAATATCCACTCATATGTCTCTTCTGATGGTATATATAAAACAGGGTATGTATTGTTTAGTTCTGTGTATAATTAGCAAAATATATATCTTTAGGTTTGCAAAATGGTTGACATATGTGTAAGTGATGATATATGCAGGTTGATATTTCACATTGTAAACTTAAAACAGCCCAAAATACTGCAGCCAGACTCATATTTGGAAAAACAAAATATGAAAGTGCAAAACCCCTAAGAGAGAAATTACACTGGCTCCCACTTAAAGAACGTATAGCGTTCAAGATCTGTACGATTGTGCATAAAATCATTTACGGAGATGCCCCGGCCTACATGATAGACCTCGTGGACCTACCTCCCAGAAATGCTAAAAAATCTGCCTGCACATTTCTTAATCTGCACTTCCCTGGTGTATAGAATCAACTAAAAAATTGTTAAAGGGATAGGATCCACCACTTCGCTAGACTAAATTTAAATACAAGATCCCTGGTAAATAGTAGTAAGATATAGAAAACTTCTTGCCAGTTGCTCTTTTTGGAGGAAAACGGCCTCAAAAAGCTCTTAGATATCACGTATCAATGGAGCTTAATTGGATCTCTTGATCCTTCTCTTCATCATCGGCCATAAAAAAAACCCCAATAATAGAGTCCTGCTACTATTAAGTATTTCCTTTGTATCTATCTTGCAGTCTCTATATAAAAGACGCCGTATAATGAATGCATAGGCTATATCCAGTATTACCCAGTCTCCAAGACCCTGATGCAGAAGCGAAACGCTGGCCACCTTCGGCTTGGGGCTAGAGGGTACATACTGCTGTAAATGATAGCAGAAGGATAGTGATAGCAGACGAGAAACTGTATATGCTGCACACGGATTGATGATTTATGCAGCAGTTCAGTAAAGATTGAAGGGCTCAAGAAAGAAGATAAGAGCCACTTCATTATTTAATGCTTACCAGATATTAGTAAGGTCTGCTCTTGAACCAGTATATATTTAATTGTTTTTTATATAGAGACTGCAAGATAGATACAAAGGAAATACTTAATAGTAGCAGGACTCTATTATTGGGTTTTTTTTACGGCCGATGATGAAGAGAAGGATCAAGAGATCCGATTAAGCTCCATTGATACGTGATATCTAAGAGCTCTTTGAGGCCGTTTTCCTCCAAAAAGAGCAACTGGCAAGACGTTTTCTATATCTTACTACTATTTACCAGGGATCTTGTATTTAAATTTAATCTGCTGTAAAGGATTAAAATACAAACTAACACATGCGTCCAGCTTTTCCTACATGAGCACACAGCTGTGGAACGTACTACCAACTAACTTGAAAATAACTAACAAAATAACTAACTTTTGTAAATCTCTGAAAACCTATCTCTTCAACAAGGCCTACCACGAGAATCCTTAGCTTAATTATAACACTCCAACACTCCACCCGTATTCAGATAGTCTTCTTTCTATAACTGTTGCTTAGTTCTTTATGTCAGACTTAATCTTTTTTTTTTTTTTGTAACACAAATTGTATCTGCTACCCTGGAATGGCGCTGCCATAACAGGTCTTTGTAAGCCACATTGAGCCTGCAAATAGGTGGGAAAATGTGGGATACAAGTGCAATAAATAAATAAATAAAATAAAAATAAAATACACAGAGGCCACAATTTAATTCTAAATTGGAAAGGATAATAAACAATGAGGGGCTGATATCCAGACCGCGGGAGGTAGCCGGGCTGCCTGCTGCAGTCGGAGCTGAGCCCAGATATTCAATGCTGGACCATTTCCAGTGACCGGCATTGAATATCCACGTATTTTTTGGCCTGTTTAAATTTAATCGACCAAGCCTATATTTAGCACTAGCTGCTTAAGTTTAAACCAGCCAAAGCTAATCCTGCTATTTTGGCAGCCTAATTTGGCTGCCAAACCTAGCTAGTAATGCACTGAATATCGGTGAATAGCCGTTTATATCACGCAATATAACTATCTGCTAAGTGCTTAGTGGCAATATTCAGCAGGAGATAGCCAGCTGTCTCTGACTGAATATTGCCAGATAGCCAGTTAAGTGGCATTTAAATGGCCAGGAGCCATTCCTGGCCGGTTAAATGATTTTAAAAATCGGGTGGTGAGTGATTAAGGAGGATATTTTTCTTATTCCCTGCTGTAAAGGGCTGACCTAAATGTTCACTTTTTTAAATACTTGTACATCAAAAAGAACATTTGAAATTCCTGATGTGCATATTTTCCCTCATACACATGTATTCCCTTTGCAAAATATGGAATACAAGTGTAGATTTCAGCCTTGCCCACTTCACACCCAACCGCGCCCCTTGCAAAGTACACAAAATGCAGATATACATATATAAATCCTGGCTTTCATAGGGTTTCTACGAAAAGGACCATAGGCTTACGCTTGATTTCATGATCGATTAACAACCTGGCCAGTAGAAGATAAATGCTTTAATAAGCTAGTTAGGCAATAATGTAGTGTTAAATGGTTCATTCTGATGAAATAGTAATTACCATTGCAGAGTCTTAAGCCTTTGAGCTCTTCAGTATCTTAACAGGTTAACTATGTGGGGCTGATGTCCAGTTAAAGTGAAAGGAATAATTTGTCTAGTCAAATTTAACCTGATATTCATAGAATGACTCAGTTAATTAGAATTGTTGAATATGCTGTCCTAAAATAAATTGGATAAGCTGTCTGGTTATCTTTAGGAATCTGTTTTGGCAGTCCATCCTGCTTATTTTTGAAAGAGAAGGGCGCCCATCTTCCAACACAAATCGGGAGATGGGCGCCCTTCTCTCAGGTGTGGCCAAATCGGCATAATCGAAAGCCGATTTTGGCCGCCCTCAACTGCAGTCTGTCACAGGAGTGGCGAAAGTTTAAGGGGGTGTGTTGGAGGCATAGCAAAGGCAGGACTGGGGCGTGGTTAACACATGGGTACCCTCGGCCGTTAATGGAAAAAAGAAGGGCGGCCCTGACGAGCATTTGGCTGACTTTACTTGGTCCATTTATTTTCAGGACCAAGCCTCAAAAATGTGTCCAAAATGACCAGATGGCCACCGGAGGGAATCGGGGATGACCTCCCCGTACTCCCCCAGTGGTCACCAACCCCCTCCCACCCTAAAAAAAGTTATAAACATTTTTTTGCCAGCCTCTATGCCAGCCTCAAATGTCATACCCAGCTCCATGACAGCAGTATGCAGGTTACTAGAGCAGTTTTAGTGGGTGCAGTGCACTTCAGGTAGGCAAACCCAGGCCAGGGCCGGTCAAACCCAGTAAGCGTGGTAAGCACTGCAGGGGGCACCTGCCTTCAAGGGCACCACTGCGGCACTGTGCCGCCATACCGCTCCGCCATACCGCGCCACCCTTGGGGGTTTAAATCTTTTATTTACCTCCGTCCCAGCGGCCACGTCATTTCAAAGCCCTGCCCGTCTCTAGCCTTCTCTCCCTTCACAAGTTTGTTCCCTCAGAGTCCCGCCTTCTGATGTCATTTTCTCTTTCCTCGAGGGCGGGACTCTGAGGGAATGAACTCACACAGGGAGGAAAGGCTAGAGACGGGCAAGGCTTTGAAATGTCACGGCCGCTGGGATGAAGGTAAATTAAAAAAGACTTAAACCACGCAGGGTGGCAGGAAGAAAAAGGGGGATGTTGGGGGGGGGAGAAGAGGGCAGAGATGCTAGATGGGGGGGGGGGCACCAACTGATAGTCTGCAGGGGAGCACCAGAGACCCTAGGACCGGCCCTGACTCAGGCCCATCCCCCCTACCTGTTACACTCCAAAACCCACCCAAAACCCACTATACCCACATGTAGGTGGTTCCCTTCACCCATAAGGGCTATGGTAGTGGTGTACAGTTGTGGGGAGTGGGTTTGGGGGGCCCA
The DNA here is from genome assembly GCF_901765095.1 of Microcaecilia unicolor. NCBI lineage: Eukaryota > Metazoa > Chordata > Amphibia > Gymnophiona > Siphonopidae > Microcaecilia > Microcaecilia unicolor. The sequence continues at coordinate 454,560,143 of NC_044033.1, read as the reverse complement.
GCACCCAAGGGAAGAGAGCTATGTACCTGGGAGCAATTAATGAAATCCACTACAGTGCTCCCTAGGGTGCCCGGTTGGTGTCTTGGCATGTGAGGGGGACCAGTGCACTATAAATGCTGGCTCCTCCCAAAAACAAATGGCTTGGATTTGGCCGGTTTTGAGATGGCCGGCCTCAGTTTCCATTATTGGCGAAAACCGAGGCTGGCCATCTCTAAGTCCGGTGACCTCAACATTTAGGTTGACCATCTCTAAGGTTGACCTAAATGTTGAGATTTGGCCGGCCCCGACCGTATTATCGAAATGTGTGAGGTATAAATGTCAAAATAAATAAAATACAAGAAGTAAGCATTTTCCATTGAATATTTTGTTTGAGGAAAGAATTCATGGTATGAAACTGGAAGGAAGACTTATCCTACTGTGATTTATACTACTACTACTTCCATTTCAGTTACAGTTACTCAAAAGAGTTTCTACCTTGTGGAGCTTACAATCTAGTCAAGACACAGGGACAAGAATAATAGAGATGATAGTCAATTTATAATAGCAATAGTAATTAAAAATCAACTTAAAAAGCGAGTTTTCAGCCTGAGATTGACTATGATCAGAATAGGGATGCCCCATCGAATTAAGGCTGTTCCAATCTTATGGCATGTAGTGTTAAAAGATGAAGTTGGAAAATTGTGATGGAGAAGGGGGAACACATGTAAGAACAGTTCACCTAACAAACAGAGGTCAAAAGGCAGGGTGTAAGATTTAAAAAAAAAAACACAGGTAATGGGGATCTGCAGAGTAAACTACAAAGAACCAGTTCATAGTGGGAAAGCAGTTGATGCCTGGAATTGTTGACCAGCAAACTTAACAGCAATCAAATCAGCAACTGAATATACAAATAAGCATTTTTGATGTGATTTACGTAGCATGACTGACAGCAAAAGAGACTGATGTCTGGATAACATGTAGACTGTGAATCATAGGCAGTGGACTGGGGTGGGCCATAGGAACTATGGTCCAATCAACATTTTACCCACTCAGCATTAGCAACTAAAAAACTAGGGGAGTAGGGGACAGACATTGGTTTGTTTGGTCCCCAACCAAAAAGCTATTTTGCTGTCTCTGGACTGTGTGGTAAAGCAATGGGTTGGGAGAAGTGAACAGATTCACTGGGCCAAAAGGTGATTTTCTGCTAACAACTGCTGTTAAAGTGACTATTAAATGACTTATAGCCCATTATTCTAAGACTGGAAAATGGAAAAGAAACAAATATTATTCAGCTGGAAAGGGCAATGAAATGGATTTATTTGATCATTACATATGATTTCATATTATCTGAGCTTTTTATGAAATATGTTCAAGCAAGCTGAACAAGCTGCAACAACAAAAACATGAACATTTATTTTCCATATCTTATAATCCTTGTAGCTTGTACAGAGGGAAGTAATTGACTACTGATCCCCTTCATATTAGGAAACTAGTTAAATCTCTCAGGCCACCTAAAATGTCGTGGAAGTGTCTTCAAACGTGTTCTCTAGTGCCTGTGCTTCAAAAGCTATTTAAGCAGAAAAGCGGAAGCATGGCATAGAAGTTCCATTGATCAAACACATATATTACAACTTTGGGTGGAGTAGAGAACTATCTTATAGTAATAATAACTGTCATCACACCCCTCCTAATCACATTTTCACCTTTGCCTGTAGTGTGCCTTCAGGATTTGTCAGAGTCAGGTTTGTCAGTATTGTGGGAAACTCCCAGGTTCAGAGCTAGCCTTGTATCACTGTTCCCTCACGAACTTTTATGAGTTTTTCCGTCATACCTGTTGTGGACTCTAATAAATTAGTTCAGTGGGATAATATAACACCTATTCTACCACATGGGTTGCTGAAAATGTGATTGGGAGGGAGTGTGAGGAGTTCTCCATCCATAAAGCATTTGCCAAAAAGGCATTTGTGCATTTGTAATATATTAAACTTTTTATGCTAGTTTTTTCCCCTCTTTTTCAGATATGCAGGAACTATATTTAATTATGCAGTATGTAGAATTTTTCTGAATACCTTTATTACATTTTGAACCTTAAGGGGTCAATTTTCAGAAGGGCTTCTATATTCAGTAATTAAATTGATGAAACATTTTGTTGAAGTTATATGTATTTTTAGCAACTTAAAATGTATAAAGAACATTGATGAAAAGTCATATACAACTTTCAACTGATTTCTTATCCATTAAAGTTATATTACTAAAACATGTGAAGGGCAATTCTGTAATGTATAGTTAGATTCCCAATGCTGAGATAACTGGCACTTACTCACGTGGAGGGGCATAATCGAACGAAAACGTCTATCTCCATGGGCGTTTATCTCCAAGAACGGGTCCGTGAAGGGGCGGACCGAACCGTATTTTCGCAAAAAATAGACGTCCATGTTTTATTTGACAATTTGTGAGCTGGGCGTTTTTGTTTTTCAGCGATAATGGAAAATGAAAGCGCCCAGCTCAAAAACGAATAAATCCAAGGCATTTGTTCGTGGGAGGGGCCAGGATTCGTAGTGCACTGGTCCCCCTCACATGCCAGGACACCAACCGGGCACCCTAGGGGGCACTTTTACAAAAACAAAAAAAAAGGTAAAAGAGCTCCCAGGTGCATAGTACCCTTCCCTTGTGTGTTGAGCCCCCCAAATCCCCCTCAAAACCCACTGCCCACAAGTCTACACCATTATTATAGCCCTAAGGGGTGAAGGGGGGCACCTACATGTGGGTACAGTGGGTTTGGGGGGGGTTGGATGACTAATAAGCATTAAGCAGCACAATTGTAACAGGTAGGGGGGGATGGGTCTGGGTCCATCTGCCTGAAGTCCACTACACCCCCTAACAACTGCTCCAGGGACCTGCATACTGCTGCCAGGGAGGTGGGTATGACATTTGAGGGTGAAAATAAAAAGTTGTGAAACATCATTTTTTTGTGGTAAGAGGGGATTAGTGACCACTGGGGGAGTCAGGGGAGGTCATCCCCGATTCCCTCCGATGGTCATCTGGTCATTTAGAGCATTTTTTTGGGACCTGTTCGTGTGAAAAAAGGGTCCAACAAAAGTGTCCTAAATGTTCGCTACAAACGCCTTTACCTTTTCGATTATCACCCTAACGCGTACATCTCTCCTCGGCCGATAACCACGCCCCAGTTCCACCTTTGCCACACCTCTGACATGCCCCTATCAACTTTGTCCGCATCCGCGACAAAGTGCAGTTGAAAACGTCCAAAATCGGCTTTCGATTATACTGATTTATTCGTTTTTGTGAGATAAACGTCTATCTCCCGATTTGGGTTGAAATCTAGGCGTTTTTCTCTTTCGATTATAAGGTGGATAGTATGTAAAAGCTGTTAGCTTAGCAGGGTTTAAAATGGTTTGGATCATTTCCTAAAAGAAAAGTCCTTGAACCATTATTAAGGTAAACTTGTAAAAGTCTACTGCTTATTTCTAGGATAAGCAGCATAAAATCTGTTTTAGGATCTTTCCAGGTACTTGTGACCTGGATTGGCCACTGTTGGAAACAGGATACTGGACTTGATGGACCTTTGGTCTATCCCAGTATGGCAATGCTTATCTACTTATATATGTGCTGTTCTATAAAGAAGCCCAGCCAGAATGCCCAGCTCCAAACAAACTGAAGATTTGTCTTACAGAATACAATGATATTAAGTAGCACTATTGGATCTATCGGATGCGCATGACACCATTACTATGGCTCAGTATATCGAACCAAGCATTGCTTAGAGTGGGCATGTATTCATCACTGAGCCAAAATTTTATTACATTTTATATTTTTACTTATAGATTATTATTTTTTAATCAAAAAAAACTCTTATTTTTTTCAAAATTAAAGTACTTAGCTTGAAAACTTGGAAGCTTCTTCTTTTTAGTTCATAGTTCTCTAAATATTATACTGAAGAAGACTTCTCATGCAATGAGAAGAAAACTGTCACAATAAAACTGAATCAATATATAATTGATTGATTTTTTAAAATGGAGAAGCCCTGTGACAGGGTTTATTGGACACTGCCCTTCACACTTAAGTCCCTCTTTAAAGTAGCCTGGGCCACCTTAAAAGTGCAGGTCACACCCTGGGAGGGAGTAAGCCAGGAGGGGTGGAGTCACGACCGGGAAGTTCAAAAGGGAGGGCCAGACAGAAGTTAAGGGAGCCCAGGGAAGAAAGACATAAATTCCCACTGTGTGCTGCTGAAGCGCCCATTCAATAATTATGACCTTGCTGAGGTAAGCCATTGTTACTTTTTGAATTGACTTTGCAAATCTGTTTTGCGGTCTGGCATGAGCCAGACCTGTAGTACGGGGAGGAACCCAGAACCTTATAGGCTGTGTTTGGAGCATTGAAACCCTGACAGCTGTGGACTGTGTTTGGTCTGCTGCCTAAAACTCTGTTGCTGGACTGCAGAAGGTTTCCCACCCAATGTCTCAGGCCCTGTGAAGGAACAGGTCAGAGAATCTCTTGAAATAAATGCATTTGTATTTCATCCATTTTGTCTGGTTGTATTATTTCACTGGTCACACCTAACCCCCACTCAGGGTATCACAAGCCCTCGGATGAATAACTCACCCATACTAAGCCTGTATATTCACAGCTGTTAATTGGGTGGATACTTTTTCTCTGTTTCTATAAAAACAAACTCTGGGGAAACAAAAATCATTAGTGCTCAATAGTGTTGAAGTGTTTTCCTGATTTGGACTGTATCAGTGACTGTTAAATCAATTTATTGAATGGCTTACTTCTTTGGATTGCCACCAGAGATTTACCATCAGTACGTCAGTGTATCGGAAATCTACAGATCTCAATAATTTTTTGCAATTTTTGAGTATCATACATTTTGGTTGAAAAGTTCTCTGCCTGTTGGCCAATTTCTGAGATTACATAGAATTTGTACCACAGATCTGGTGTTTCAACAACTTTCTCAAATTTGCCATTTTAATTATTAGATTGGGGGTACCCTCAAAAAATTATACATCAGTCTTATAAATGAGCTTAGTTTGCTCAGAGGTCTTTATTGCTGTTGGATAAGCGCAGCAAACCAATGGAGAAATGTTTGTATTTTAAGCTATTCAGATCTATCGCCAAAGATTGCTCATATCATCTTTTCCTGGTCCATAAGATCTTCCATTCATGCCAACCCTTGTGCCTTTCCCACTATTTGGTATCCTATTGTCCTTTGAGAGCACTTCACTTTTCCCAGGATCATCTCCTGCAAGTTCCTTCTCAAGCTGTATGCTTAACTTCAGTGCGTGTGATGGGCCCTGTGCTTTGGAACGCTGCCCTACTAGCACTTTTAAAGCCCAGCTTAAGGCTTACCTTTTTACTCTGATGTTTGGCTCTCACATGCCTTTGTTGCCTGCTGATTCTATGATTGTCAAATGACAGCATCTCTTTTGTTTTCAGTGTGTGCTACTATGTCTTTGTCTTCTTTGCTGGTTCTCTGTTTGCTTTACTTTCTTCCTCTTCTTTCCTGTTTTTATTGTAGTTCTTTTCTACCTAACTTAAATATATTTGCTTCATAAACCACTTTGATGGGTCTGCTCCTATGCAGTATATCAAGACTAAATTTAAAACTTCTAAGAATACCCTTGTATAGCTTATAATCAAGTATATTCTATAACAGCACCTGTGTGCAAAGCTGCTTATAGAACTGGCACTCAGTGTGGTATCAGAGCACCTAAGACAGAGTACCCAGCTGTAGACCTGCCCCCATAAGGCCTGCTAGCATGTTAGTAAACATCTAAAGCAGGGTTGTCCAACCTTGGTTCTCAAGGGTCACAATCCAGTGGGGTTATCAGGGTCACCCCAATGAATTTGCATGAGATCTATTTGCATGCACTGCCTCCATTATATGCAAATAGATCTCATGCATATTTTATTGGGGGGGTCCTGAAAACCCGACCTGGTGAGGGCCGAGGTTGGACACCCTTGATCTAAAGTAAAGGACCAGCAGTGGTGATTATCTTGATGCATATATTTAGCACTGCTATCCGTATAGTGTTAAATATATGTATCCAGTAGTGACTATCCATTGAGCAGGTGAATCTCACCATTAAACAGAATTTCTGGTGCTGCCTCTACCTCTCCCTTAACCCTGCTCCTAACTTACAGATTTAAACTAACAAGGCAATTTTTATCTGATTACTGTGTCTTAGTTTATTGGGGGGGGGGGGGGGGGTTGTGGTGTGTGTGAAAAAGTTTGTGCTGTGATGTAATTTTGTGGAACCACTGCTGAAGTCATCTTGGATGATCAGTTGTGCTATCCAGGCTAAGCCTTTCTTTGTCCCTGGTTAGCTGTTTTATGTTACCACCCCCTAATGCAGCCTTAATTTTTGAAACATGGCCATGTTGGGTCTGTACGAGTAAAGAAACTGTTTGGACGTCCAGTGTCTGCTTTCTGTTTTTTTTTCTTTTGCACCTAAATGTAGTCATATTCCCCAGCCCTATGTGCTATTCTATAAACCATGCCTAACTTTTGGCATGGTTTATACAATAGCACTAAGTGCTTTTTTTTGGATGCATCTATATTTAGATGCCATTTACATAATTTGGCCCTATATGGCTATGTGATGCCGCTTTAGCACATAACCTATGGTATTGTATAAGTTACATGGGAATCTGGTAAACCTGCCTATTACTTGCCCATGCTCTACACATGTGTACACCACTCTTGCACATATGCATGAACCAAAATGGCAGTGTATGATACAAAATAGCAGCTGTGAATTACACAGGGAAGTGCCAATTATTAGCCCCTATTACCCATATAGAAGGGCATAATCGAACGGCGCCGGCCAAATCGATGGGCGGCCATCTTTAGGGCCGGCTCCACGAAGGGGCAGAGCCAAACATATTTTGAAATATGCTTGGTACCGGCCAAATTGCTCGCCGGGGTTAGATGAGATGGCCGACTCAGATTTTCAGCCATAATGGAAACCGGAGCCAACCATCTCAAATCCTGCAAAATGTAAGGCATTTGGGTGTGGGAGGAGCCAGCATTTCTAGTGCACTGGCCCCCCTGACATGCCAGGACACCAACCGGGCACCCTAGGGGGCACTCTAAAAAATTAATAAAAAAAAACAAAATTAGCTTCCAGGTGCATAGCACCCTTCCCTTGTATGCTGAGCCGCCCAAATCCCCCCCCCCCCCAAACCCACTGCCCACAATTCTACAGTATTACCATAGCTCTAAGGGGTGAAGGGGGCACATACATGTGGATACAGTGGGTTTCGGGGGCTCCCATTTACCAGCACAAGTGTAACAGGTAGGGGGGAGATGGGCCTGGGTCCACCTGCCTCAAGTGCACTGCACCCACTACAAACTGTTCCAGGGACCTGCATATTGCTGTCAGGGAGCTGGGTATGACATTTGAGGCTGGCATACAGGCTGGCAAAAAAATGTCTGATTTTTTTTGTGTGTGTGGGAGGGGGTGGTGACCACTGGGGGAGTAAGGGGAGGTGATCCCCACTTCCCTCCGGTGGTCATCTGGTCAGTTGGGGCACTTTTTTGGGACTTGGACCTAAAAAAAAAAGGGTCCAAATAAAACAGACCAAATTCTCCAGACGGCCGGCTTTCTTTTTTTCATTATCAGGTAAAGCCGGCCATCTCAACGCACACCCCCGTCCCACTCACATCCCGCCTTTGCTACCATGCCGACACACCCCCTTTCAACTTTCGCTGGCCCCGCGACGGAGCGCAGTTGAAGCTGCCCAAAATCGGCTTTCGATTATACCGATTTGGGCGGATTCAGGAGATCGCCGCCCATCTCCAGATTTGTGTCAGAAGATGGGCAGCGATCACTTTCGAAAAGCAGGTGGATAGTAACATAGTAAGTGACGGCACATAAAACCTGAATGGTCCATCCAGTCTGCCCAACAGTCATATTCATTATCAATTCAATATTAAATCAACAATGAATGTGATATTATATACTTGATCATGGTCTTTCTTTGATGTTTTTGGGACATAGACTGAAGAAGTCCACCCAACTCTGTCCTTATGTTTCAAAAGGACATAGGTACTTACGTTGTCCATAGAAAGTGTCATTAATTCAGAACAGCCAATCCAATTAAAATAAATGTTTAAGTGATATGGACCTTTAAACAGAAGATTCAAGCACAGTGACCCAGTTATGTAAAATCATTAATCCAATCACAGCCATTATTTAAATTTTCTGTGACTCTGTGTTCAATGTGTTAATGTCCATATATCTATTATTCATTATATAGTCACAATTTATAAAATCAATAGAAATTACTTATCAAATGCAACTCCACTTTAATTTTTTAGAAAATTTAATTATCCCGAACTATCATCGCCACAGACAAAATTAAATTGTTTAAACCATCCAACATGAATTCATATTTTATCTATACTGGATTAGGGATGAAGCAATTGTGGTCCACTAGGCATCACAGACTGCAAAGAAAAAATTCCAGATTCGGTCCCTATACATCAACAGTTTCCCAATACCCACCTGTCCAATTACTTCTCACATGAGCTATGATTCTCCTTTATACATCAATGAAATAATGCTAAAGATGAAGAAAATGCTGTAGAGAAGCTATCTTCAACAGATTCTGATGCTCATTTAAGCACAACCTGATTTTGTGTTTTATCCATTCCACATAGACCAATTTGCAGAGATATATCACTACATATAGATGGATCACAAATTCTGTATCGCATGTGAATCCTTTCAGTCCAGCAATTGTAAGGTCATACGCTATACTGTGGCTACAAGAAAAATGTCCCACATTATCCGAAACATTACCTTTACTCTGTTCCCTCAAAACTGCATTCAGCAACTGTCCAGCTTATTTTCGAAGGAGAAGGGCGGCCATCTTCCGACACAAATAGGGAGATGGCCGGCCTTCTCCTAAGGGCGCCCAAATTGGCATAATCGAAAGCCGATTTTGTGCGGCTTTAACTGCTTTCCGTCGCAGGGACGGCCAGAGTTCAAGGGGGCGTGTCAGCAGTGTACCGAAGGCAGGATGGGGGTGTGATTAAGAGACGGCAGTCCTCGGCTGATAATGGAAAAAAGAAGGGCGACCCTGACGAGCATTTGACCGACTTTACTTGGTCCCTTTCTGTTCACGACCAAGCCTTGAAAAGGTGCCCGAAATGACCAGATGACCACCGGAGGGAATCGGGGATCACCTCCCCTTACTCCCCCAGTGGTCACCAACCCCTTCCCACCCCCCACCCCCAAAAATATAAAAACATTTTTTGCCAGCCTCTATGCCAGCCTGAAATGTCATACCCAGCTCCATCACAGAACTATGCAGGTCCCTGGAGCAGTTTTTAGTGGGTACTGCAGTGCACTTCAAGCAGGCGGACCCAAGCCCATCCCCCCACCTACCTGTTACACTTGTGGTGGTAAATGGGAGCCCTCCAAAACCCACCCGAAATCCACTGTACCCACATCTAGGTGCCCCCCCGTTACCCTTTAAGGGCTATGGTAGTGTTGTACAGTTGTGGGTAGTGGGTTTTGGGGGGGGTTGGGGGGCTCAGCACCCAAGGTAAGGGAGCTATGCACCTGGGATCAATTTGTGAAGTCCACTGCAGTGCCCCCTAGGGTGCCCGGTTGGTGTCCTGGCATGTGAGGGGGACCAATGCACTACAAATGCTGGCTCCTCCCATGACCAAATGGCTTGGATTTGGCCGGTTTTGAGATGGCCGCCCTTAGTTTTCATTATCGGCGAAAACCAATGGCGGCCATCTCTAAGGGCAGCCCAAATGTTGAGATTTGGGTGTCCCCAGCCGTATTATCAAAACGAAAGATGGCCGCCCATCTTGTTTTGATAATACTGTCGGGTACGCTTCTTTACGGGGCCATCCCTTATAGATGGGTGCCCCTGTTCGATTATGGCCCTCCACTTTACTTTTGGCACTTTTTAAAAGGTATCAATGGAGGATTTTCAAACACCACATGTAGGGGGTCTGTTACTAAAGATAACAACATATTAATCTGTCACAAGGCCCATTTTTTTCCTTTGGACCTTGCTGTAGATAACATGCACCGATCTTTAATAAAGGACACGTGTAATATTTAAACATGCCAGTGGAGACGAAAACAGCATGTAATCATTGCAAAATCCAGGAATATGGCAAAAACACAAGTAAATTTATTCTCTCGAGCAGACTGTTTTTTTCAATCAATAGCCATTCTATTTGAACAAACCAGGCCCACATATATGCAGATCTCAGTATTCTGTCAGGATGTCTCAGTTTCATAAATCCCCACGTCAAATCATTTTCTCTTTAAAGTCAGACAGGCTTAAACAGATATTTTGTAGTTGCAGAAACTGACTTACAGGTAAGCTGTCTCACAATTGCCTTGCTTTATGTGGACTGCAGGGGATTACAGTGAATCCTCAAAGATAAAATTTGTTTAGCTGAATATTTAAAGCTTTATTAGAATGGAATTCTGTAATATTTTAGTAGTGGCTGGGAGGGGAAGATATGGGGGGTCAACTAGGGCTAAGAATTCTATAAGGTTATCATTTACTTTGGTCTCTATGAAGCTTTATAGATTGGTCTTCACAGAAAAAAAAATTCAAAATTTGAAACTTTTCCTTGTTAATGCCCATTCCGTAAGAAATACAGTCCTTATTTGATCTGATTTGATTTGTTCTCAACAACCTGATATTTTTTTGTATAACAGAATCTTGTCTACTAGATATTGTAGTTATTCTGAAACAACTATGTCCTTTAGATTATCAGGCTCTCTTACAACCAAGACCATTGAAGTGAGGGGGTGGGTTGGTAATTATAGCAAAGAAGCATCTAAATTCTACACAAAAGAATTTTATGGCCTCTGATGGTACTGAATCATTATTGCTTATGTCTTCACTATTGCTTATGGTATCCCTGGAATCCTTTATTCAGATTCTTCGCCACTAATTAAAGCTTTAATTTATTACAGGTTGACATCTAAACATACTATGATCTTAGCAGATTTTAACTTACTTATAGATCAGATCGTTACAGATTTATCAGCATTTTTAGATATTATCCTTGTCAAATTCTTATAGAATACCAGTTTAAGTTGTCATCTATATTCCTACATTTAAGTGAGCCCACTTATGCCGTGTAAACAGCAGATGTAAATGTGTATGCCTAAATGCAGCACTTTAGCTCGTAACTTGCAGTATTTTGGACATAACAATGCAATTTGCATTACATCCATTCTCAGCTCACATATGATAAAAATTCATGACAATATATTATTTTGTTAGATAAATACTTTTGCTGCTGCTTTAGTAACAAAGCAAAATGTTATAACCAACACAATTCTTTTTTAAAATATTGCAATATGACCTTCACTTCCTTTCAACTTTATCTAATCAGTGCCAACCTTAGCTGCAAATATTTATTTCATTAAGGGCCCAGTTTACTAACCCACACTAGTGTTTTAAGCACATGCTAAATGCTAGAGTCGCCTTTATGTTCCTATGGGTGACTTAGAGGGGCATAATAGAATGAAAACGTCTCTCTCCATGGGCGTTTATCTCCGAGAACGGGTCTATGAAGGGGCGGACCGAACCGTATTTTCGAAAAAAATAGACGTCCATGTTTTATTCGACAATTTGTGAGCTGGGCATTTTTGCTTTTCAGTGATAATGGAAAATGAAAGCGCCCGGCTAAAAACGAATAAATCCAAGGCATTTGCTCGTGGGAGGGGCCAGGATTCGTAGTGCACTGGTCCCCCTCACATGCCAGGACACCAACCGGGCACCCTAAAAAAAGGTAAAAGAGCTCCCAGGTGCATAGCACCCTTCCCTTGTGTGTTGAGCCCCCCAAATCCCCCTCAAAACCCACTGCCCACAAGTCTACACCATTACTATAGCCCTAAGGGGTGAAGGGGGGCACCTACATGTGGGTACAGTGGGTTTGGGGGGTTGGACGACTAATAAGCATTAAGCAGCACAATTGTAACAGGCAGGGGGGGGATGGGTCTGGGTCCATCTGCCTGAAGTCCACTGCACCCCTTAACAACTGCTCCAGGGACCTTTGAGGGTGAAAATAAAAAGTTGTGAAACATCATTTTTTGTGGTGGGAGGGGGTTAGTGACCACTGGGGGAGTCAGGGGAGGTCATCCCCGATTCCCTCTGGGGGTAATCTGGTCATCTAGGGCACTTTTTGGGGCCTTATTCATGAAAAAACAGGGTCCAGGAAAAGTGCCCTAAATTCTAGCTATAAACGCATACCTTTTTTCCATTATCGGCGAAAGGCGCCCAGCTCTGTTCGGGTGATAACCATGCCCCAGTCCCGCCTTCACCACGCCTCCGACATGCCCCTGTCAACTTTGTACGCTTCCGCGATGGAGTGCAGTTGAAAACGTCCAAGTTCGGCTTTCGATTATACCGTGTTATTCGTTTTTGTGAGATAAACGTCCATCTCCCGATTTAGGTCGATTTAGGTCGGAACTTGGGCATTTTTCTCGTTTGATTATAAGCAGGTTGGCGTTTAGTGTTTGCTAATCATTAGTTCCCTTAGTGCTGCTTAGTAACAGGACCCTAACTGAATTGTACTCCATAACCCACTTGCCAAGTAAGACCTGCGGTGATTTCAAGGCCTCACTTGACGTCACCGCCATATTTCAAAAAATATATAGCGGAATTATTATAGAAAAGGTTCAAAGAAGATCAACCAAAATGATAAAGGGGATGGAACTATTTAGGTCTAAAGTGACTAGGGGACACTCAAGAAAGTTACATGGAAATACTTTAAAAACAAATAGGAGGGAATATTTTTTCACTCAGTGATTAGTTAAGCTCTGGAACTCTTTGCCGGAGAATATTGTAACAGCAGTTAGCTTATCTGGGTTTAAAAAAGGTTTGAACAAGTTCCTTGGTAAAAAGTCTATAGTCTGCTATTGAGACAGACATGGGGAAGCAACTACTTGCCCTGGGATTGGTAACATGTTACCATGATTTGGGTTTCTGCCAGGTACTTGTGACCTGGCTTAGCCACTGTTGCAAACAGGATACTGGGCTAGAAGGACCATTGGTCTGACCCAGTATGGCTACTCTTATGTTCTGCTTATGGCAGTTTCACCCACAAGCAGATTACACCATAACATTCCATAAATTCAAGTAATTCATTAGCCTTTAATGAAGGTTGCTTAAAATTGCTGGAATACAAAACATTAAAAAATTTCCACAAGCTGAAAAAAGTCCTGGTTAGGCTATAAGTATACTCATGCTAGTCCCACCAAGTCCAAATCATATAGCGTGAAACTGGTTGCTTAAAATTCCCATTCAAATTTTCCACTGCTGTGTCTAAATTTCCCATTACCAAAACTATACTACTACCCGAACCTCACAAACTAAAATACAAACACTCATCAACTCTCCAAAAAGCTGTGGAAGGGATTGGGTGGGTAAAATTCACAATTCTTTCATTTTTCCCCAAGCTAAACTCCCACCTGCCTGCAAACATACCACAATCCACTGTCCACCAAAGCTCGGAGTCCCTCACACTCCTTTTGCCTTCGCCTAACTCTAGAAATCATCCAATCACTAAACCGTACAACCGAGATTTTTCACCCGGCATTCACTACATTCACCCAATATAATTAATGTCAATTCCTAATCCATTATTTATATCCCGCTTAAATTAACCATGGAATCAAAAGGGGTTGCATAGAAAAGGATGCTATCAGGCTCATTTTCAAAAGAGAAAAATATCGAAAAAGTGATAAGTCTGCATTTGGACATTTTTCTCACAAAAACGTCCAAATCAGTATTTTTGAAACCTCTTTTAAGACGTTTTTCTCTGAAGTCCATCAGGAGTGTGTCTAAATCTCAAGAGGGTGTGTCAGGGGCGTGTTCAAGGCGGGACTTAGGTGTTCCTAAAACTTAGATGTTTTTCAACTATAAAGGAACAAAATAAAAAACATCCAGGACTAAAACGTAGATACTTTGCGTTAGACCTATTATTATAACAGATAGCTGTAGGGGGAATTGAACACACTATCCTAGGATCAATGCCCACTGCACTAACCACTAGGCTACTCCTCTAATCCACATAAAAAGGTGCCCCAAATGACCACTGGAGGGAATCGGGGATCACTAACCCCCTCTCACTGCCACACATGTGTTTAAAATATTGCTTGCCAGCCTCAGATGTTATATTCAGGTCTATTAGAATAGCATGCAGGTCCCTGGAGTAATCTAATAGTGGTGTAGTGCACTGAAGACAGATGAACCCAGGCTTCTACATCCCCCTACCTGTTACGTTTGTGGAGGAAACTGTGAACCCTTCAAAACCCATCAGAAACCCACTGTACCCACATATAGGTGCCCCCTTCACCTGTATAGGCTATGGTAGTGGTGCACAGTTGAGGGTAGTGGGTTTTGGGGGGGGGGGGTTGAGGGGCTCATCATACAAGGTAAGAGAGCAATGGTGAGATGTGTACCTGGGACCATTTTTAAAAGTCCATTGCAGTGTCCCCAAGGATACCCTATTGCTTTCCTGGGATGTCACTTTTCCACTATTCTATCTGATGCCAAGCTTTCTATTTTTTTTATAACATCCAAGCCTTGTGTCTATTGTTTATCGGTAGATTTGGGCTTTGAATTCAGATCTATAGATAAAAGGATGGTCTCATTACATATATCTAAATACCAAAGTGCTATTTTTCCATACTTCATTGAAAGAGTGTACATTCCCTAATTATATGTCCCAATGCAACTGAAGCTTTTACCTCCTCAGTGCATGTAAATGGTTTCATCCCTGTGTGGATTCCCTGAGCCATGAGGCTTTCTTTCCAACCAAAGCTTTTACCACACTCAGGATGTGTAAATGGTTTTACTCTTGTGTATATTCTCTGGTGCATTGTGAGGTTCACCTTCTGACCAAAGCTTTTACCACACTCTATACATACTATGTGGAATCTCTAATGCACTTTGAGATTTACGTTACAACCAAAGCTTTTACCACACTTAGAACATGTGAATGGTTTCACTCTATTGTGGATTTTCTTGTGTATTTTGTACGTTTTGCATTTGGACGTTTTTTGTTTGAAAATGGGCCAAAAAAATAAAATGTCCAAATTGCAAAATGTTTTTCCAAACTGCATTTTCAAAAGGAAAAGATAGACTTTTTTTTGGTAGGGGGAGGGGGGTTAATAGAAAATGACTTTCTTTCCTCTTTTGATTTTGGACATTTTACAAAAACTTCCAAATTCATACTTAGACATCATATCCAAAAATGCCTTTTGTGCACTTGACTTGCCCAAGGTCACAAGGAGTTGCAGTGGAGATTGAACCCATGTTGCCAAGATCAAAGCCCGCTGCACTAACAATTAAGCCACTCTTCTTCTATTTTGGATGTTTTGTTTTTGGATATTTTTTTGCTTGAAAATGGACCAAAAAATAAACCGTCCAAATCACAATAATGTTTTTCCAAACAGTATTTTCAAAATGGAAAGATAGACGGGGTTTTTTTTGTTGAAAATGACCTACTTTCCTGTTCTGAATTTGGACATTTTTGTAAAACGTCCAAATTCAGACTTAGACGTCATATTGAAAATGCCCTTCCATATCATTTAAACAGAATCTGGATATTTTCCAAACAAATAAAACTTCAGAGCTTTTCTAAACATCAAGTAGATAGGAATAATCCACAGATTATTATTGTGTTCCAGATTTCATAAGATTGATAAGCAAATGAACTGTCGTGAAAATACTTAAGACATACATTCTTAAATGATGGAAAACCTAGCCTCAACAAAGAACTATGGCCTTCTTTCACTAAGGCGTGCTCACGTTTTTAGTATGCACTAAAATTGTAGGCGCGCTAAACGTTAGAGATGCCAATGCATTCCTATGGGTGTCTCTAACATTTAGTGTGCCTACAATTTTAGTGCATTGCGCTTTAGTAAAAAGGGGCCTAAAATGGGCCATTGCTCTACTAGAAGGGAAAGTTATTAACTGAGCAGGAGGTACAGGACAAAAGCTGGTAATGATCCTATGAACCAGACAAGCCACCTTAAACTTTATGGGGTCCTTTTATGAAGCTGTGGCAAAGGGGGGGGGGCCTGCGCTGGCGTTGGCATGTGTTTTGACGTACACTGAGGCCCCCTTTTACCGTAGCAGGTAAAAGGCAGATATTTTTATTTTCAAGAAATGGCCATGTGGCAAGTGAAGCAGTTGCTGCATGGCCATTTCGGGGGGGGGAGCACTTACCGCCACCATTTTTGCAGTGCAGAAATGTTGCATGCTGGGGGAGGGAGCTATGCTGGGCTGCTGCGGTAGCCCAGTGATATTTCCCTTTTAGCATTGGACTTACTGCCACTTTGTAGAAGGGCCCTATGTGCGATCTGAAAAGGGAGGCACAAAATGAGTGTATCATAGGTGTAACGGGGCATTCCTAACATAGAATCATGGGAATACAAACCTAATTGAAGCATACAAATTTGTGCTACATTTCAGTTAGGCGCAATTCCGAGGCATAAGCACTATTCTATAAACTGCTCCGTACTTAAAGCACAGTATATAGAATTGCGCTTTTTTGGGGTGCCTTACATAGAATCTAGCCATAATGTTGAACACTCCCATGCTCTGCTCATGCTTCTGCCCCTGTGAATGCCACCTTGTGCTTATGCACTAAGACAGTTGTATGCTTAAGTTATAGAAGATCACTGTAACATTCACACATATAAGTGCTAGCACTCTGTAACTTAGGCCTACAACTGGTGCCTAACTTTAGATGACCAGTTATGGAATGAGGAGGATAAAGGGGAATTTTATAACTGGGCATCCATTTTTACATGCCCCTTGAGCATTAATTTACAGAATACTAGAATTTTACACATATAAATGTATATTTGACCATAAAAGTGGCATGCAAGTGCTATTCTGTAAGGTCCACATAAGTTGCGTGGAGGGGCATAATCGAACGTGAACGCCTATCTCCATGGGCGTTTATCTCCAAGAACGGGTCCGTGAAGGGGCGGGCCGAACCGTATTTTTTAAAAAATGGACGTTTTTGAGCTGGGTGTTTGTTTTTTTTAGCGATAATGGAAACTAAAAACGCCCAGCTCAAAAACGTCCTAATCCGAGCCATTTGGTCATGGGAGGGGCCAGGATTGGTAGTACACTGGCCCCCCTGATATGCCAGGACACCAACTGGGCACCCTAGGTCAATGCAGTGGAATTCAGAAAAAGCTCCCACGTGCATAGCTCCCTTACCACGGGTGCTGAGCTCCCAACCCCCCTCCCCCAAAACCCACTACCCACAAATATACAACACTACCATAGCTCTTAGGGGTGAAGGGGGCACCTACATGTGGGTACAGTGGGTTTTGGAGGCCTCCCATTTACCAGCACAAGTGGGGGGCATGGGCCTGGCTCCACCTGGCTGAAGTGCACTGCGGTACCCACTAAAAGTGCTCCAGGGAGCTGCATACACGCAGGCCTCTAGGACTTGTTGCTGCTGTATAACATTGGCACACCAGTTGACACCTGAAGACTAATCTCTCCGAAAACGTCCTTTATTGGAATAAGCACGTTTACTCACAGTTAACTGCAGAGATTGTGCCCCACTGGCAACGAGTCTCCCGGTACTGAGATTAGCAGTAGGTCAGAGCTGGCAGAATGCTGTACAATGCCCTCTTTCAGCCACATTCAAGGGAAGAACTAAGTTGTCTAACGTGGCTAACACAGGAAAGGGAACTAAAACTGGCTTACAAAAATGGCCACTACCGCATGGACTACAACAGGAAACACAACAGGGCACACTCTGACCCAGTAGGCGGGGGAAAAGCACCATGGGAGAAGAGCTTATCAACTACCAACATCGTGAGACTGTAACACAAGCTAGTGAAATCACGGAGCCCAATACCCTACACCCACCACAATGCAATGCTGATGTGACCCTGTAGTGCACCCAAGAGCCACATCTGACCCAGGGAAAGGCTGTGAGAGGATCAAACACATTCTGCTGTCATGGAGGTGGGTACGGCATTTGAGGCTGGCATACAGGCTGGGAAAAAAGTTTTTTAAGTGGGGATTTTTTTGGTGGGATTGGGTTAGTGACTACTGGGGGAGTCCGGGGAGGTCATCCCCGATTCCCTCCAGTGGTCATCTGGGCAGTTGGGGCACTTTTTTGGGACTTGTTCTGAAAAAAAAAAAAAAGGGTCCAAAAAAAAGTGACCCAAAATTGCGGTAAAAACGCCTTTTTTTTCGATTATCAGCTACAGACGCCCATCTCTCCTCAGCTGATAACCACACCCAGTCCCGCCTCCGACATGCCCCTTTCAACTTTATTCATTTCCGCGACGGAGTGCAGTTGGAAATGCCCAAAATTGGCTTTCGATTATACCGATTTGGCCTCTTTGCGAGAAAAACGCCCATCTCCCGATTTGGGTCGAAATATAGGCGTTTTTCTCTTTCGTTTATAAGCTGGATAGTGAATAAATGCAAGTGTGGTCAAGCACACGAATGGGGCTTGAATAGCAATGGGGTAGAGCTCTCACTTACACATGTAACTTACAGCATATTGTAAGTTATATGCATTCTTTCCACAATTAGGTGGCCTCAATAATGCCAAGTCTATGGTTGATGTAACTGTACAGCACACTGATACCAGGTTACACTATTATACTATGATGGAACTGAGTGCCCAGATACCATTATAAAATAGAATCGTACCACGTGTTCTTGGGGAGCCTAAAATGAAGGCATCCAGTTATAGAATTGCCCCTATAAAGGCAATTCTATAAACTAGGCACTAACATTTATGCACTCATCATGCATGTAAATGTTTAGAATACTATAGGGCTCATTTTCAAAAGAGAAAAATGTCCACAACGTGGCATAAATCTGCATTTGGACGTTTTTCTCACAAAAAAGTCCAAATCAGTATTTTTGAAACCTCTTTTTAGACGTTTTTCTCTGAAGTCTGTAAGGAGTACATCTAAATCTCAAGGGGAGTGTTCAAGTTCTGGACTTGGGCATTCCTAGACTTGGATGTTTTTCTGCCATAATGAAATAAAACAAAATTGTCCAGGACTAAAACTGAGATGTTTTGAGCTAGACCTGTTTTTATAATGATGAAGGCGCAAAAAGGTGCCCTAAATGACCAGATGACTACTGGAGGGAATCAGGGATAACCTCCCCTTACTCACTAACCTCCCCCCCACCCCCTCTGTGGTAGCCTCAGATGTTATATTCAGATCCATTAGAGCAGCATGCAGGTCCCTGGAGTAGTCTAGTGGCTGGTGCAGTGCACTGCAGACAGGTGAAACTAGGCCCATACATCCCCCTACCTTTTACACCTATAATGGAAACTGTGAGCTCCCTAAAACTCACCAGAAACCCATTGTACCCACATATAGGTGCCCCCTTCACCCATAAGGGCTATTGTAGTGGTGTACAGTTAGGAGTAGTGGGTTCTGGGGGGGGGGGGCTCAGCATACAAGATAAGGGAGCAATGGTGAGATATCTACCTGGGAGCATGTATCTGACGTCTACTACAGTGCCCTCTTAGGGTTCTCCATTGTTTTCCTAGGATATCTGTGTGGGCAGTCTACTAAGAATGCTGCCTCCTCCTACATCCCAATGGCTTGACTGTGTTTGTTTTCTACTTGGACATTTCTTTTCGAAAATGGTCTAAAGAGATAAATGCACAGAGCATAAAAAACATCTAGCAAATAAGCATTAAAAAAGAGATTTTTTTTTCTGTTCCGAAAATAGCTATATTCCCCACTTAAATTTTGGATGTTTTTAGCAAAACATCCAAAGTTGGACTTAGACATCATATCGAAAATGCCTCTCTATATGTGCATACATTTTCATTTTAATTTAAGCCTATGTGCATAGATTAGCATAGAAAATTATGTACCCCAAAGAGCAATTGCAAATGTGAGTGCACAGTTTGACAGGGTTATTTTTCCCCATTTCCTTGCCAACTGCTTCTCTAGCTCTGCAGCTTTCTTTTGTCATCATATTTTCTATTAACTATTCCACTGAAAGGCCTGTCAAGGGCTTTTACCTTTAAAAATAGAAAACCAGAAGCAAATGACATATATGAGTATATTTCAAAAATCTTTATGACTCCCAAACTTTCTGTCCTGCTTTTTCAGGCTCTTATTTCCTCTAAGAATGTGATTTGTAGTTGCAGTGTTCTAACTTTTATGGATGTCAATAATGAAAAATTATTGTGATGTGGGGAACGAGAGAGAAGCAATCCCTCCCTTTCCTGTAAATCAATTGTACTCACCATTCTTTCAATAATATGTCAAATTGATCTAATAGGCAGTTTTGAGTAGGTCATTACTACATTTAATCTTTCTATTTTAAATCATACTTCTAAGTAGTAATTTTAAAATAAAGTAATGCTAAATGCAGCTATGGGATGTATCTTCACAGAAACATGAGCTCAACATCCCTTTTTTATTTTTTTTTCAATTTCTAACCAGAGAAGGTGTCGATTCAATAAATTATACTAAGTTTGGAAAGTTAGGAATCCTTTTACTAAGGTGCGCTGGAAAATGGCCTGTGGTAGTGTAAGTGCGTGCACCTGTAAAAATAGTGCATTTTTTGCGCTATGTATAGAAATTACCACTTTGCTCCTGCACCAAATACAAATAATTGGAAGTACTAACTTTACTAAAGGGCCCTTTTACTAAGCCGCTTAAGGGCCCGCATGCGCCCAACGTGTGCCAATTCTGAGTTACCTCCCGGCTTCCGCATGTGACAGGTGGTAATTTCATTTTTGGTGCCCGTCCCCTATGTGGTAAAAGGTATTTGATGTGCATAGACCCTTATCGCCTGGTTAACGCATGAGATCTTACTGCTAAGTCAATGGCTAGCGGTAAGGTCTCAGACCCAAAATGGATGCATGTCAATTTTCATTTTGCCGCACATCCATTTTTGGTCAAAATAAAAAAAGGCATTCTGTAAGCAATGCTAAAGATTAGGCGTGGTTCATAGAATGGCACATATGCCCAGGAATTGCACCTAACTTTAGAAGCAGCCATATAGGTGCCTAGATTAGGGGTGTGTCCCCTCTCATTCTATAACAATGTGTGTAAATGTTAGAAACCCCCTGTTCCATCCAAGACCCTCCCATTTCTGTGTCTGCTTTTTGAACTCGCATGCAACATTTAGGTGCAGATCCCGCACCTAAATTTACTCCTGCATAGTTCAATTAAATCTAATTAATGCCAATAATTGGTTGTTAAGCCAATTATTGGCGCTAATTAGCTCAGTATTCAATTAAATCGCATGGGCAAATTGGATGTGCACCCAAATTTGAGTGCCCCCTTCACCTTTAGTGACTTTTATAGAATTGGGGGAAATGCCCAGTTAATATGCTGTGCATTAAGGGGTCAATTCAATAAAGGACATTAAAACTTAGGCATGTAAAATTTGGGCACTCAGCTAGTATTCTATAATGGCACATTTGTGTTATAGAATACAAGTGTAAGTAAACAGCAATGCACCTAACTTTACGTGCAACTACTTATGCCATGTCTATGGCTGGTGTAAATGATCAATCTAAATTCAGCAGTTGCACACGTAAAAGCAAATATTCTATAAAGCACATGCAAAATAGTGGAAACAACCATGATCTACCCATGTCTCTCTCCAGGTGAATGCCCTCTTTCAGTTACATGCGAGAACACTTAGGCACCCAGTTATAGAATAGCGCCTAAATGCACTTGCACATATACATGCAGTTTTACCCCTATTTTGGTGCTCAACTACCTGTATCTTTTATTTTCATGCTTACAGTTAGGCACCTAATTGGCATCTTAACCTATAATTATCCTCTAAAGGAATATTTCTAAAAACATGGGGCCCAATAAATAGTGTTTTAATGCCTAACCATGGGTATTCAGGGGGAGATAACTGTTTATCTCATGCTGAATGTCCATGGTTTGCAGCTATATCTACTATTACTATTGATCATTTCTATAGCACTACCAGGCATACACAGTGCTGCACACATTATATGCAGGTATATTCTCTGTCCCTAGAGGGCTTACAATCTAAGTTTTGGTACCTGGGGCAATGGAGGGTTAAGTGACTTGACCAATGTCACAAGGAGCTGCAGTAGGAATTGAACCCATGTTGCCAGGATGAAAGCCCACTGCACTAACCATTAGGCCACTCTTCACACAATGTAGCCAGTTAGGTTGGATATTCAGCCCCAAACTGGCATTGTTTAGTGGCTAAAATAGGCCACATAAATAGCAGACCTATCTTTATCTGCTAAGGGGAGGATTCTATATATGTCACCTCAAAAATCCGTGTGGAAACTACTTCCGCCTAAACATATTCTATGAGCAGCTGCTAGGTTTAGGTGCAGTATATAGAATATACTTAGTTGATATTTCAGCCCTAAAAATATGTGCATACATTTATGCTAATGAAAACATGGTGCAAATCCTGGCATGTAGATTTAGGCACACTGAACCATATGCTATAACTACACATGTAAATTTCAGAATGCCCATGAAATCCCATTTCCCTGATCATAACTATGCAAACTCTGATTGCAAATTCTAATTATTGCCAATTAGTGCTCATTATTGCTTGTTAAGTGCTTTTATCAATGCTGATTAGCTTTTTTAACCGATAAAGTTATTCAAGCTGTTATAGAATCCACCTGGATTTTGGCACAGATATCTAGACATGCTATATAGAATCCGGGGATAAGAGCCTTTTTCTGCAAAGGTTATGCTCCTAAATTTACGCACCTAAAATTATGACCCTAATTTAGGGGCCCTTTTACTAAGCCGCATAAGCGTCTACGTGCACCCATTGTGTGCCAAAATGGAGTTACCGCATGGGTACCACGTGGCTCTTGCAATAATTTCATTTTTGGTGTGCATCTGAAAAATAATTTTTATTTTCTGCTGCGCATATCGGACGCGCGCCAAGTGGCATTTGCCGCATGTAGATCATTACCGCCCAGTTACCGCATGGCTATTGCGGTAATTTCATTTCTAATACACGCAGCTGAAAAATAATTTTTATTTTCAAATGCACGTATGGGACGAGTGCCAAGTGGCATTTGATGTGTGTAGGTGATTACCGCCTGGTTACCATGTGAGGCTTTACCACTAGGTCAAAGGCTGGCAATAAGGTCTCAGACCCAACATGGATGCACGGCAATTTTCATTTTGCCGCACATCCATTTTGTCAAAAATTTTAAAAAGGCCTTTTTTACAGGCGTGCTGAAAAATGGATTGGCGAGCACCCACGCCTACACTATCACAAGCCATTTTTCAGCACACCTTAGTAAAAGGACCCATTATGCTCATAGCATATATTGAGGAGTGTAAATTATGCTCATAAATTTAGGAGTGTAAATTTAGGAACATAAACTTTATAGATTAAGGTCCTAAGCACTTAGGGGTCCTTTAACTAAGCCACATAGGCGTCTACGTGCTCCCAACATGCGCCAACCTGGAACTACTGCCCAGCTACCACGTGGCCAGGGCGGTAATTTCATGTTTTATGCGTGTTCACTACGCACGCCAGAAAATTTCTGGCACACTTTGCTAACCAGGCAGTAATCGGCAGTGTACACATGTTGACAATTACCATCCAGTTAATGCATGAGACTTTATTACTAAGTCAATGGGTAGTGGTAAGGTCTCAGGCCCAAAATGGACACGCACAATTTTTATTTTGCCGCACGTCCATTTTTGACCCCCGCAAATGGTCTTTTTTGCAGGTGCATTGAAAAATGGACCTGCATGCATCCAATACATGTGTCTACACCAGCGCAGGATATTTTTCAGCACAACTTAGTAAAAGGACTCCTTAAACAGCGCTGAATATCTGTCAACCGGTTAAGTTGCCACAGTCAAAAATGAACATTGATTCTCAAAATACTCTCCCATATACTAAGCCAAAAGCCCTTTCCAAACTCCAAACAATTCTCATGGAGCACAAAAATTCCTAAAAGGGAAAAAAGCCTCAGTATCCTTACCTCCACCCATTGTACAAGCTTACAGGGTGAAAAGGACTTTACCAGGGTAATCTCTCATTACAGGCATAAAAATCCCTTTCAAGTCAACTGTTAAAACTCCATTTGCATACAATTTCTGGATCAATATTTAAATCGTGCTAACTGTGGCCAAATTGTTGCTATGAGCTGTTTCAAGGCATGAGCAAACTTCAGCATTTGTCAAGCATAACTGTTTTCCGTGTCACTTGGTTTAGGGCAATTAAAGTTATAAAACTTAAGAAAAAATTACAGTTGGACTGAGTCTTTAATTTCAGTGGTATGTAAATGAAATCAATTATGAATTTCTTATCCATAATATACTCTTTAAACAAATGTGCATTTCAAACAAATAGAATATGTAAACATAATTAGACAGGGGAATCATCAAAACAATTGAGCTAAAACTAATGACAACGTGACTAAAAAAAAAACAAGAAACAAAATGCAAAGCTAAGGCACATACCTAAAAAATGTGTCACTGATGGAAAATGATGATGAATTATTTATAGCGGCCAGGCATGACTACTGCATGGTAAAATGATCCACAATCAAATAAAAAGGTTACATTTTATGAAGAGCAGTGCTACATATTGTCTAATCATTCACTGATTGGAAGTACCAAACAACTTTTAAAACATGACATTTTTAGGGGTCCTTTTACCAAGCTGCGGCCCTGTGGTAAAAAGCCCCTAAAAAAAGACATGGCCAAGCAGTAATATTATTCTTACTGCTTAGCCATGCAGGGAGGAGCACTTACCACCACCCGATGAGGTGGTGGTAAGGGCTTCCTCTGTAACCGGGCAGCGTGTATCACTGCCTGATTACTGCCAGGTTAGCGCCACACTGAAAGTGCTGAAAATGGCGCACACTCAAGGTGGAGTTACTTTTGGCGGCCATGTTGGGCTAGCAGTAGTTCTGAGTTGCTGCGCAGCAACCCTTTAGTAAAAGGGTCCCTAAGTGACTTCTATGGAAATTTTGCGGAGAAGATGAAAATAAAAAAGGACCATTTTAAATGTGCCCAGTCAAATAAAGTATCTGTGAAAGTGGCATACTACTTTATTGTAAATATGTACGGGTACTTAATTCTCAGTGTCTGTCATGCCAGCATCAAAAAAGCCCAGAGCAAATTCTGTAATGACACCTCAATGTCAGATGACTTTATAGGATACCAGTATAATCAGGGTTCAACTCACATAACTTTTATATGGCTGAAGTTACACCAGAAATAGACCTGGCATTACTGTGGCTGTGTAAATGTGGAAGGTACACAAAACTTACAGTATTCTGTAACTTATGCATATAACTGCCCCACCCACGTTATGTCCCTTGCAGTTACACTCTACACAGCACACATGTGTACCCTTTCCTGAAGAGCTTAGACAGTGATAGCATATTAATTTTGACCGTCCCTGATGCAGTAGCGAAGCATGACCAATGTTTGTCGGTCTGTAAGTACAAACAAGTGCTCTTTGTTATAATATTTACAAGAGGTTGTTTTTTAAAGAAGTTAAAATAATTTTGTTTTTTTTAAATAAAATTTGCAATTTCAAAGTTAATTTGAACAAAGTTTATGGATGGCGCTGGGTGTTCTTTGTTATACCCTTATAGAATATGGCATAGGGTACATATATGCATAAGGTCTAATTTTCTCTGCTTCTACCTGTGCACGGTGCTCGTAACCATGGCTGACTAGTTATAGAATTGTCCTTTAAGTAAACAAGATATATTGGGCCTGATATTCAAAATGACTTATACGTTTTTCTTGGGTAAATATATAAGTCTGCTAGCCTGAGATTTTCAACAGCATTATCTAAATAATGCCAGTGAAAATTGGCAGTATCCGGATAGTGAAGGGGCCAAGTTAGGGCAGAACGAGGATGGAACAACAAGGTAAAGGAATTACAGAGATATTCAGGCACTATAAAAATAACTAACCAGTTTACTTTAGACCATCTCTAACCTGTTCAGTGCCGCACTGCACAAAATAAGCAACTTACTCTGATCTAGACAGCCACAGGAGCAGGTGTACATCCCAACTTTCATGTCCATGGTCATAAATGTGCATTCCCTTTCTGAAATGGGGAATGCATGTATATCTTTTTGCACTACTCTAATCCTGCCCAACACTCACCCAAAACAAGCCCCCTTGTCATATACATGTATTCATGTTTTGGACGTATATACCCCAACTTTCTAAAATTGAGATTTAGACTTGTAAGCAATATATATGTCTAAGAGAGGAAATTACCAACATAAACTTCCATCAAGATGTGTTATTTTACTGTTAACTCTAGTTATTAGTAGCTGAGAGTCCCTAAGCCGTGGTAAAAAGTGGGCTGCAGTAATGTGGCCAGGTTTTGAGCATGCGCTGGGCCATTTTTTACCATGGCTGGAACAAGGGCTTTTTTTAATGGGCCGGAAAATGGGCTTGTGCTGAAATTAAAACTAGCATGCACCTATTTATGGCCTGAGCCTTTACCGTCCCCATTGAATTTGTGGTAATGGATCAAGTGCTACCCTGAGCGATAACCATGCAGTGTGCACCAACTGCTGATTACTCCCATTATTTTCTACCATGTGATTCAACATGCACCAAATTCAGAATTACCGCTGGGCGCATGATCTAGCCCAGAGGTAGTGCTGATTTGGCACACACAATCTGTGCATTAGCCCTCCCGCACCTTAGTAAAAGGGCCCCTAGATGTCATTGCATAATATGGGACCTGTAGTAAAATGGCACCAGTTAGTGGTGAAATAAATTGTCTTAATGGTAGCCCACATTGATAACTTTCCCCTTTAATGTCAGTTTCTTTATGCTGAAACACGAATAGGTTCCTCCAATGTCATGCCCTCATGTACAGGTAAACATGCTTAGGCGAATGCTATGTTCTAACCAGAAGCTGTTATTAATACTTCCAGGTAAGTTGCTAGTAGAGAAACAGAAATGGAGAAAGAAGGTTTTTAGACAGATAGTGATGGATGGATGGAATAAATTCTGGAAGACCAGAATGCCATGATCACAATTTTGAGTTTTAGAAAAGCTTTGAAGTTTTGTTTTCTAAAAGAAATGTTTGTAATTGAGGTTTTATGGATTAGTGTGAGTTGGTATTGTTTTTCATTTTATGATACTGTGCACAGTCTTAAATGGCAATTGCCAAGGAGAGGGTATATAAAATTCAAGAACGGCTAGAATGGGTCAGGCCAAAGATCTATCTAGCTCAGTATCCTGCTTTCAAAAGTGACCAACCGAGGTCATAAGTATTTAGCAGAATCCCAAGAAGAGTGTAAAATATAAAGGGCAAAAAAAAAAAAAACCCTCAACAACAAAAAAACATACTCCACAGGGAACAATATCAAAAGAAAACGGGCAGTAATGACGTGGCAACACAATCGACTGCTCTTATTGAGAAAACATTTTAATTATTATAACTACTTTTTATATTATTTTATATTTATAAATAGAAGACAAAGGGACATCAGATGTTAACAATAAGATAATTTATAGGATCTCCTACAGCACCAGATCCAAGGTCTTAAAGTTTCATCAATAATTTGCCTCAATTGTCTTATTTTGCTTTATATATAAAAAGCAGATACATCAGAAACCAAGAAGAAAAAAAATGCCTTATGAACTACCAAAATCTCTGAAAAGAGAACAAGAAAGTGACTACTTAACTTATGTCTATAGAATGCAGCACTGTTAGGACTTTTCATAACTCCCAACACCCGCATCAAATAAATGGCATTTCAGTCCATATGACCTGCTTCTGGCGTCATCATAGGCAGTCACTAAAACAGTCAATTGCACCAGCAAGATGACGCCATTTGCAAAGTAGATATAAAGATAATAATTCAAATTTAAAATGTTCTCTCACTAAGAACAGTTGATTGTGTTGCCATGACATTAGTATTCTTGTTTTCCTTTAGCAAGATTCCATGTTACCAACAAAGAAATCAGTCATAAACAGAAGGATAGTATAGGATAGGATAGCACCAGGCAAAAAAAAAAACAGTAGAGGAACAAAAAAGAAACTTCTCACAGATGGTGTCCAAAAAGCTTTCTCTATTTCATTAAACTTCAAGAACAATCACTAAAAAAAATAGAACAACAATGCGCTGGTAAAACACAGTATAAATAAAGTGCATTGTTTTATTTTTTCAGTGATTACCAAGTGGAGACTTTTTTTTGATGGGTTTTAACCCCACTTTCCTTGCAGACTATGTCCTTTATCTAGCAAATTGAATTTTCTAGAATTGGTATCTGATACCCTGCTCTGTGCTGAAGCCCTATGGCACAGATTATCAGAGAAGAGAGTATTAATAAACTTAGGAAACACTTTATAAACATTTCTCCCCCCATATCTTGATATTTTTTACTTGGGACTCACTGTGTCTACTTATGATTCAACCGCCTCCTGTTCTCCTTTGCTTGTTGGGATTTGTAAGGAAGTTGTATATGTGGGGGGCTGGAAGCCTATGAATCTTCGCTGAGACCAACTCTGAGACTGTGGTAGCCATCCAAGGCCTGGCATTGACCTTGGCTTCCCAGTGAGTGTGGATGTTCTCTGCTCTGGTGCCTTACCACAGAAGTGGTGCTTGAGTGACCGCACCTTAGATGTGGTTTGGGTGCCTGCACTGCCGATACAGTTTGAGTATGACAACTGCACTGTTGAAATTGCTCATGATGCTTGGAGGGAGTTCTCTTGTGGTGTGGGAGGTCTAATCCCTCTTCCTTTGGACTGCTGATGTGATTCAGAACAATGACCACACCACTGAAGTTGCTCACAATGCTCAGAGGGGGTTATCCCATGATGTGGAGGGCTTGTCCCTCTCCGACTAGGCTTTTCTCCTCCAACGCTGCTTTGAGTGTTGAGAGCGCACTGCCATGGAGCCTATATTCACAGACATGACTTGGGTTTGCCGACCATCTAGCAGACTGCTTCGCTTGCATGGAGCTCCTCCATGCTGAGTATAGGGGAGTTTGCATGTGGCTCAATACAGAAGGTGCAATGGACCATGCTGCCAAAGTTGTCTATAATTCTTGGGGGAGGGGGGTTCTCCTGTAGTGTAGAGGGCTCATCCCTCTCTGCTATGCTCACAAGGAGCTCTTTCATGCTGCAAGGGGGACTAATCTCTCCTGTTGGGGTTCCCAGACCTCCGAGGTCACCTCGGGTAGGAAACTTTCATCTCCCATGTCCTTCACCTGCCCTGTTGCCCTACAACCAGGCTGGGTGTCTCCACAAGACACTAGGAAACTGTCACTTCTTCCTCCTTCTTCCCTCCCCCCCCTTTGGCATGAGAACAACTCTTGAGTGCTTCTCCAGACACTATTCTGCCTAACTCCCTAATGCTCAAACTATGAGCATGCGTAAATTTGCATGTCATTAGCTTAGAGCATTAAGGAGTTCCTCCACTACACTCATCTGGTGGTATTTTTCCAGCACTGTTCGGAATAGCACCGGAGTTTTGAACATCTTCCTATAATTTCATGGTAGATGATGCAGAGTTGAGTTAGCTGTAACTATGGAGGTATAGCTTACTGTACTGCCTTACCGTCTGCATTAGCAATTAGTGTGTGTTAATGACCTGTGCATGAAGTGTAAGGCACATTCTTTTCATAATGCACATCCCAGATTGGTGATTTTTCTCATTATCTGTTTAATGGTGCAATTAGAAGACCTAACAGTTAATGAACTCCAATAACTGTTAATGTACTGTAGAATTGTTCTAACTGTTAAGTGTGAGGTATTATTTCAAATGTTTTTATTTTAAGTTAGTGAGAACCACTAGAGATGGGCAGGCTATAATTATAAAATAAAATAAAATAACTGGAAAAATAAATAATAAATAATGTAGTTTACTAAGTAGAGGTGTAAAAAAAGTGGAGTGTAGAGTGAGAAAGAGAAAAAAAACTTATTTGTGAAGTGGCAAAATCCAGCTGCTGAAAATCAGGGCCAGTTTAAGGGATGAACCATAGAGGCACTGATTCAAGGAGTCCAAATTTAAGGACACCAATACCTCTTCCTTACTGTCTCATCTTTTTTTAGAGGTGGAAGCTTGTGCCTTTGCTCCCACTACTCTGTTATAAAGCCAGCACTTTGGTTTCACACGCAAGAACAGACACTTTCTGAAGATACACATACAGGCAGAAACAAAAATGCAAGATCTCACTGCTGTACTGAGGAATTCAATGCTGGGGTCACATGGGAGAAAAGGGCTGGCATTGGGACAAGTAGAAGAAGGGTAGTGAGGCTCATAGAATGATGCTGGTGCTAGGGCTGGGTCAAGAAGACAGATGCGGGGTTTGATCTAGGAGGAGACACTGTCCTTTCATATGCTGGAGGGTGGAGGGGAGAAGAGGATAGATAGAGCAGGGGGTAGTGGGAGAAAAGCAAGGACATATGAGTGGAAGTTGGAAGGTAGATAACGAGGGGTAGAAGGAGAAGAAGGCAGGGTAAATGAGTGCTGGAGAAAAAAGAAAATGGGTCAATGCTGGAAAAGGTAAGGATGTGGCTATATGGGAGCAACAGAGGTAATAGATCCTGGGGAAGGGGGATGAGGTAAGAGGGTAGATACTGGAGACATAGAGATGTGGCAGAGCATGGATTCAGGCTTAATCAGCAACTCTGGGATTGAATGGAAGACAAGAAGAAGAAAAGAAAGATTGGCTGTATAATGAATGGGATTGTGTGTCAGGACTCAGCAATTTTGTAAGATGGAGGAGTGGTGATTTAAGGGTAGGCCAGATGTAGTGGGGACCAAAATTGAGCAGATTAGGAGGACAATTAAGACTAAATGATTGAGGCAGGTATGAGTAGAGCTGTGAGACAGAGTACATAAATATGGTGAGGGGAGATGATTTGAAGGACTTGGAAAGTTTGGAGAGTATTTGGGATGTATTTGAAAGGGGCACAGGTCTATGGAAAGGTTGAGAGACAAAGAAAGGGGATGCATCTCAGAAGTGAGAGAGGGTAGAAATGGGGGAGGTAAAAGTGGGCAGGAGCCAGAATAGAGAGAAAAACAAAAGAAAGGGACTGGAGATGAAGAAGGGAGGAGTGACAGAGAAAGAACTGGGGCTGGTAAGGAATGAAAGGAAGAAGAATGTAGAAGAGGCAAAACAGGGGATGAGTGTAATGCATGTAAATGGAAGACCAGAAGGTGCTTGAAAGAGGGGGTGAAGGAATGTGACACTTACATGCATAAATTATTGAAATACCAGCATTTGTGTGTATTCTTCTTACCTAAAACTAGGTTGTCCTTACAAATTTACTCACTTGCTGCTGGATTCTATATATCGTGCCTAGTGTTACGCACCAAAATCTAACAACGTGCAAAACCTAATTGGCTTAAACAAGCCAATCAGCATTATAAAAAAAAAACTTAACAAGCAATAATGAGCACTAATTAGTACTAATTATAATTTATGTGCATAATTTGCTAAGTTTTTTCGGTAATGAAGTGCACTTAAATTCTAAAGTGCAGAGTTCAAAAGGGGCTATAGGCGGAGAAATGGGTGTTTCATGGGCATTCCCAAATTTACGTGTGTTGTTGTAGAATATGGCCCAGGCCACATAAATCTATACACATGGATTTACTCTACATTTTCATTGGTGTAAATGGAGGCGCGTAGTTTTAGGCACTGGGATATCAACTAAGCGTATTCTATATACTGCACCTAAATCTTATAGAATACGCTTAGGCAAAAATGATTTCTGCGTGGATTTTCCAGGTGCCATATATGGCCTTTAATGTACTTTATTAATAAATAGATCCCATTGCATAAAATGAACCTACAATAAATAAAGGTCATCACTGAGCATCAACATATGGTGATGCAGTAGAACCTTCCAGCAAATCTAGCCCTAAATTCGTTAAACTCAGTTTATGAGAAATGTGATGCCTGTAGTGGGTCCTGAAGGTCATGTAGAGGGGCATTTTTGAAAGGATGTCCATGTTAGAATAGGGACATACAGGTTATGATGCTCAAAACATACGTCTATCTCACAGGTATTTTCAAACAGGAAATACGTCAAGATTTCCTGTTTGAAAATATGTGAGATGGATGTCCGTGTGCTGGAGACATCCAGCATGAACACCCATTTTACAAACTGGAATGTCCAAATTATGAATGATGAGAAACAAGGGACATGGATGTCAGTATGGCAACATTCTTAGTAAATAGCCACATAAATCTCTACAAAGAGCAAAGACGCATCTTAGTGGTTAGTGTTGTGGACTATAAACCAAGAGGCCCAGGTTCAAATCCCACTTAAACTCTTTTTCTTCTTTTAATTGTGACCCTCCAGGAACAGAAAAATACCTATTATACCTGAATGTACACTACTTCAATAGCCTTTAGGCTTGCAGGTGGCTCATAAATTCAGGTACAGTAAGTATTTCTCTGTTCCTGAAGGGCTTACAATTAAAAAAAAACCCAAAGAGTTAAAGTGGGTTTGAATCTCAGTCCCTTGGTTTGCAGTCCACTAGCATTAACCAGGGCCGCTGAGAGACTGAGCCGGGCCCGGGGCAAGGGCGCCACCAGCCCCCCCCCCCCCCCAAGGATTGCCCCTGTCTCTCCCCAATCGCTACTGCTGTCACCTCTCTCTCGTGCTCTCAGGCCGCCGGTGCCACAGTCCCCAGTCTCCACCTACCTACCCTCAGCTCCCTTCTATCTATCACCTGACCACATTCATTTAAAAAAAAATCTCAAAATCGGCAGCACAACGCCTTCTGTGTGAAAGCGGCAGATCGTCTCGGGCGGGACTTCCCTCACTGTGTCCTGCCCTCCTCTGATGTAACTTCCTATTTCCTTGAGAGCGGGACACAGTGAGGGAAGGCCCGCCTGAGTCAATCTGCCGCTTTCACACAGAAGGCGCTGCACTGCCGATTTTGAGATTTTTTTTTTTTTAAATGAAGATGGTCGGATGGCAGACAGAAAGGAGCTGAGGGTAGGTAGGTGGAGACTGGGGACTGTGGCGCTGGTGGCCTGGGAGCAGGAGAGGGTGAGAGACCCCGGCGCCGGGCCTTCATTGGAGTCCTGGGCCAGGGGAATTTTGCCCCCCCCTGCCCTCCCTCTCAGCGGCCCTGGCACTAACCACTAGGCTTTTCCTCAGACTTGCTGCCTACAACTTCTAACCCACTTACAAACTAATCTTCAACCATTAAAATATACATATTAAACAATATACAAACATCAGACAAAAAATACTGCCAAATACATTTTCTATCACAGTGCTGCAATGTACTCTCTTCATTAATAAAGTCCATCTCAAGCAGAAAATGCCTACGGGAAAAAAAAATGTATTTTTAACATTTTCTTAAATTGTAAGATACTAGCACTCAAGCACAGTTGACCAGTAATGTATTCCAGATAAGTGATCCAGCATTTGAAAATGCTAAAACTCTTGTTACCTCATCGGCCATCGTTCCCTGATGCTCCCCGATGAAGCCTTTGCGGTCCATGTTGGCACTTGGTCCTTTTGATTTTAAGATAAATAAACAAACTTTCTAAAACAAAACTTTCTTAGTTAGGAAATGAAAGTTATGAAATAACATTTTTTAAAATTATGATGGCCGATGAGGAGGCAGGTGAGTCATGAGCCTGTGTGCTCATGTGAAAAGAGCTGCTGCTGAGGCCAAATGAAAGCGTTGTGGATTTAAGTATTTAGGGGTCCTTTTACCAAGCTGTGGTAAAAGGACCACTATGGTGGCATTGGCACGTGGGTTTGCCATGTGCTGAGGCTCCCTTTCACTGCAGTGGGTAAAAGGCTTAAAAAAAAAAAAAAAAAAGAAATGGCCATGCAGTAAGTTAAAGAAAACAAATAGGCAATTGATCTACAATATCCAGCACTGAAAAAAAAGAAGCAGTAGATCTAAAAAAAAAAAACCCTCCAAGATGTGCAAAATGTACAAAATGTTCAATTTATCCAGCACTAAAATAATAAATACATAAACACTTAAAAGCCCGACATGGCCATGTTTCGCCCTCTCAAAGTGCTGCGTCACGGGCGTGAAACAGGACCCAGTGGTATTGACTTCACCTACTGGTTTTAAACTACTCTTTCCTCAGAAGCAGGAGCAACAATGAAGCATTCTGTCAACGTCACTGAGTTCTGTTTCATGCCCCTGACACAGCCTTTTGAGAGGGTGAAACATGGCCACGTCGTGCTTTTAATTATTTATGTATTTATTATTTTAGTGGTGAATAAATTGAACATTTTGTATATTTTGCACATCTTGGAGTTTTTGTGAGATCTACTGGTTCTTTTTCCATGTGGTAAGTTAACCACTTGCCGCATGGCCATTTCCTGGAAAAGCCCTTACCCAGCACTAACCAGGCAGCTTGTGGTGCTGCCCGATTACTGCCAGGTAAACCCCTGGTGCTATCCCCCCCCCCCCCAAAAAAAAAATGTTAATCAACCAGAAATGGCATGGAGCCTGGCAGTAGTGCCAGATTGCCGCGTGACAAACCTGCAGTGGGCTTGCCACACTTCGATAAAAGGGTCCCTTAGAGATTAATTCAGTGCTGGGCTATATTTTTATTGGTATTGTGTAATGCCCCTGCTTTTGAGATTCATTTTTGACCTTTTCAGTTAGAAACTCTTGTCACAGCATAATGCATAGTAGTAACTAAGTCCAAAGACATTCGTTTAGTAAAGTCATATCTTACAGTCTACCAGAAAAGGACAAAGTGAAGTTGTTATAGATCCTGGCCTCCCCTTTTAGTTTCACTTTTAGGGGAGAGAGAGAGAGGAATACAGCACGTGGCTACCGTGTAGCGTGAGGCAGCATGACCCGCAAGGCTGATCTGATAGCCGGCTAGCCGCACGTGGTAAAATAAGAGAGCAAAATTGGCTGCCTTCCCCGGAAGACGGCCAACACGTAGCTGCCGTGCAGCGCGAAGTAACCGGCTACGTGGGAAAAACCGAGGTGAGCGGCAAAAGAAGGAAATGTTAAATGGAGAAGGGCATACAGGAGCGTGCAAGAAAACGTTAGTACATAACTGCTCACCGTGGTATTTGGCATCCCGGTACTGCCGCGCTGGTCGTTAATGCCAAGGGCGCGGCACCGCTGCACAGGAAAGGGAAATGGGAGAAGCGGCAAAATAAAAGGCGGCCGGGAAATCAGCTGATTAGATAGCCGGCTAGTAACGCGATAGGGAAAACAAAAGGAATCAGCTGATCTGAAAGCCGGCTAGAAACGCGATAGGGAAACAAAGAAAAGCAGGTTTTACTGTGTGGGGAACCACGTTGGAAACTCCCGCGCCACTCTCTGCCCGTGATGATTGCGAGATGGCTGGCTTTGTGGAAAAAGCAAAATTTTAAAAAAGGCGCGACACCGCTACACCACGATCGCAAACAAGGAAAGGGAAATGGCCGGCTTTTGTGAGAAACAGAAAATTTTTTAAAAAGGGAGGGAAATCAGCTGATAGCTGGCTAATATCGTGATTGAAACTCCCGCGCCGCTCGCTGCCAACAAGAGGCCCCCTAGCCCTCGTTGGCAGCTTTTATACTTTCCCCTGTAACCCTGCCCCTTCCGTCTTCCCAACCAACGGCAAGGGGGTCTCCTGCCGCGTCATCTCAATCACCGATGGGGAAGCCGGAAAAGAAGGGTCACTCTGAAGCAGGAGCTGCCGGGCAGCAGCCGCCATGTTATGTGCGGCTGCTCGGCATGCCCCTCGCCGGCCTACCTATCTTAACAGTCTACCAGAAAAGGACAAAGTGAAGTTGTCATAGATCCTGGCCTCCCCTTTTAGTTTCACTTTTAGGGGAGAGAGAGAGAGAAATACAGCAACCACTGGGGAATTAAAGAGGTGTCATGCCTTAAGCCGTCCAGTGTTCAACTGCTGAATCAGAACACCTTTTTGTACCCTAAACATGACTGAAATATTTCTTCCCATTCAGTTATTACTGTTGGACATTCTGATTTTGAGCCCTCCCTAGTTCCATCGAAAACATACCCACAACACTCCAACTTGCTATTCAATGTACTGAAGTGTTGGATGTCCCTTTTCAGATTTGCAGAATTGGGATTTGGACGTTTCAAGCATCAAGACATCTATTTGTGCATTTTGACATGTCCACATGCTTTGAAAATAAAAGTGCCATAGAGTCAGTAAATGAAGAATTTCTCAAACTTATGCCCTGGATCTATTGAGTCAAAAGTGCATATTTCCAGGCCTTCATTTTAGGGTAATAGCCAGGCATACAGTTTTGCAGCAGTTATGTTCTGCTTCAACCCCTCCCTCTCAGGTAAGGGAGGGAAAAAGCCTGGAGCAGAGAACAGTCATTCTTCTCCCTAATCTAGCCTTTCTTTTCCTATGGCTCCTGTCTCTGGCCAGCCCACACCCTCCCCCAGCCCCCCAGCCCCACAGTTCCACTTTTTTTTTATGTCTACAAATTAAAGGATAGTTGTAACCCCTAGGGCATTTCTTCAAAGAAAACATAAGAGAGCGAGAGAAAAAATCAGTACAATTGCCAAGCAGTGGAATATGATATTTTCAATTTCGCACTCTGGTTCTAGGATCTAGTACGTTTTCTTTACTGTATGTATTTGTTCTGTTTTTCACATTGTACATGAGAGGCTCTTTTCACCACTAAGATACTTTGGTATATCATGTTCAGGAGCTTTCACAGGATCAAACATGTATTTGTAGATGTAGACTTTGAAATGACTTGGTTGAATTGCTTTCTTCACTATTACAGCTTCAAAAGCTGTTATTTGCTGCATTGCTAGGTACAAGATTTTAGAAGCAAGGCTTTGCCTTTATGTGTTCATTACCTTGTCAATTCCTTGATTAAATTCACAATATGGACATGCTGGTAGAGATAGGCAGCCAGAAAATTCTTATTTCATTTTTTTAAATATTGAAAGGTTTATGGGAGTGGAGAGTAGGCATGTTCTGCACTAATCAGCACAGCTACATCACTGCATGCTAACCAATTAACGTGAGGTTAGCGTGTGAGCCCTTACCACCTACAATAATGAATTAAGGAGTCCTTTCACTAAGCCATGCTACTAAATGGGATTAGCATATCCTACTGCAGGACTTTCCTTCATGCTAAACCTATTTCCAGCATGGCTGTAAACTAAGCCTTTATCAATTATTTAATTTTCTGGCAGTGTGCTAATATTAGCATTCTTAGTATAAATGCAAGAGGCAGGTTATTTACGTAAGCCCAATACTGAGGAAAAAAGTTTTTCTAGGAGGAAAAAGCCTCAAGAAGCACCTTATCCTCTAACTAGGCGGAAGAAGGGCTAGGACTTCTTCATCATCGGCAAAAAACTTCCTAATGTCAATAGCTTGTCTTTTAGTTATAGTAATCAAAACGGGGAACCTCAACCACAGACACAATACCGTTCCTCTCAGTTAACTTTCAAAAGAAGTACTTAGCTTGAGGAGCGGGTCTTCCTTCAGTGTTCCTCCGTGTGTTGGACAGTGGTCAACGGTGGCCTCCGTTTCGCCACTGCTGCATCAGAACCACTGGTCACTTATTCTGCCGGAAAATAAAACACAAAGACACCCTTGATCAGCTAAGATATGTACACTAAAAAGACATCCAGCTCTAAGTGTAGCTTACAGTACGTTCAGTATGCCGACAGATCACAAAAGATAGCAGTGTACTCAAAACATGGCGGCTATTTCTACTTTGTGTGACGTCACACACTCAGATTATCATCCAATCAGAACTAGCTTCATGTCGAAAATTATTATCTTCTGAACAGATTCTTCGGTACCATAAAAATTGTGAAAAAGGTAGGTTGTCTTTCAAGGCTTTTGGGAGGCAACTTGCATAATGTAAAAGTGTGTTCCGATCAGTAACTTTTTTATAGACTGATGTTTCAAAGTAATTGGACTTCTTCCGTACTGTAACATCCAAAAAAGTCAGTTCACGCCAGTCTGCATTCTTAGTGAATCTAATGTTGGGATGACATCCATTCAAATATATATTAAATTGGTTCAGAAGTTCATCATCACCACCATGCCATATCATGAACACGTCATCAATGTAACATACCCATAATTATATCCTATCCTTGTGGAAGCATGGGTATACAAACAAATCTTCAAAATGCCTCATAAATAGATTTGCAATTGAGGGAGCCATCGTGGCCCCCATTGTGACTCCTGAAATCTGCTGGAAAATTATTCCATTAAACTGTGAAATAATTTTTTCCATCGCCATGGAAGCTAATTTCAGTGTGAAAGACCTTAGTTCCACTGTAAGATGTACTTGTTCACCTAAAAAGCCCTTAATTACTTCTAGAGCTTCTTTCTGGGGTATAACAGTGTATAAAGACACAACGTCCAAGGTGACAAGCTGCAATTCTTCCAAGACTCACTTCACTCGATCTGGACCATTCAGCAAGTAGATTCATAAATTGAGTGGAATCTCTTAGATACAACCTACCTTCAGCCACTAAAGGTCTTAAAAAAGTATCGACATACACAGATAGTGGCTCTAGTACTGATGATGATTATCCACCTATACATACGGTAAAAGTATATGTGTATATCAACATCACAGGACATTAGTCACAGGACCTTGGAGGGATGTCTGGAACAAGATTGTGGAGGTCTTAAAGTACCTGCATAAAAGATGCATCTTTGTCTAGGTACCTTTGCTATGGTAATAATCAAAGTATAACTAACTGAATGGTTTGCTTTGATTACTGTGGAAAATCTCATTGTAAAAAACTACCTGCAGGGTTTGCCTGACCACAGATTATCTACTTCATACCTTACTGTTCATATCATAAGTTTCCTTCTTTTTTTAGTGAAAACTGATGAGCAGAAAGGTCTGAAAGCCAGCATGGTCTGATCTTTAATGTTTCTATTCCTGAAAGTGACATGCAAAAGTTAGTCTAAACTAATTTATCTAATGTCAGCATTTGATAATGTTGCTAATACATTTGAAAAAGAATCAGTGGACAATGCAGAACAACTCAAAGTAATGTTAAAGATGAATCACTAACATTTTTAAAGATGAATCATTAACATTTAACTTTCTGTTTTGATGAAGAAAGACGTGGTGGTTTGCATATAGAGACTATTAGTATCTTTAACTGATATTAAAGAGGTAACTGTTTCTTGGGAATCTATATCCCAAATCATATGCTCGTTATATTCTATAGCGTAAAAACACAGACTTCTCAGTCTGAAAAATTGACTGAGTATCAGGCTTTGCTTGAATCTTCATGGGTGAAAGTTGTGAAAATGAAGGAGAATATGTCTGCCTGGTATTTTGGAGGGATCCAGAGGTAACATTGGGGGGCACTAGGTATATAGGTGTGAGTAACTCTTGATATACTCCTAAATAATGCTGTAGAGTGCACTTGAAGGGTTTCTAAGGGGATCTTTTACTAAGATGTGCTGGTATTTTTAGCATGCACTAAAAATTGGCATGTGCCAAACACTAAAGATACCCATAGGAATACATTTACATCTCTGGTGTTTAGCGTGTGCCTATTTTAGCGCGTGCTATAAAAACCAGCACGCTTTAGTAAAAGGACCCCTAAGTAAACAGTCTGTCCTCCATCAACGTAAACCCCATACACACTTATGGAACCTTTGGAAACACTGACATTTTAAAATATAGTTGCATTATCCCATTATTTAAACTTTGCCATTATAGTAGACTTGTGTCTGGTCAACATTTCAACACACATCACAGTATCCTGCAATTTAAATTACCACAGTGGCACACACATAACCTTCAACTTTGCTTTATAGCAAATATAAATTTCTTATAAAGCTGTATTAATAAACCAGGTAAATATCTTTGAAGTAGCAGTTTAATTATGGAGTCTGAAAATCCAATATAA
Source organism: Microcaecilia unicolor (assembly GCF_901765095.1). Lineage (NCBI taxonomy): Eukaryota > Metazoa > Chordata > Amphibia > Gymnophiona > Siphonopidae > Microcaecilia > Microcaecilia unicolor. Next base: position 454,520,311 of record NC_044033.1, on the reverse strand, counting down.
AAAATACTGACCACTGCAACTGCACACTGGACCATCATGCTGTTAACTAAAACATATATTTATTTTGCATCCACGAGAAAACCCCATAACCCCTCCTCTAAGAATGATATTTAAAAATTAAAAAAATATATAGCAGAATTAAAAAAGGGTCAAAGAAGGGTAACCAAAATGATTAAGGGGGAGGAACTCCTCTCATATAAGGGAAGGCTTAAGAGGTTAGGGATCTTCAGCTTAGAAAAGAGATAGCTGAGGGGGGATATGATTGAGGTCTACAAAATCCTGAGTGGTGTAGAACAGGCAAATGTGAATTGATTGTTTACAGTATGTCAATTCTCAAGGCAGTCTGCCTCACTGACCCAGGAAACTTTCTCTCTCCCCATTTTCATTCCCCCCCCCCCCCCCTGCATAGGCAGGATTCTTGCAGAGAGAAAGCTTCCAGGACCAGCAAGAGGTAAAGCTGCCTTGATAGCTGATGCTGCTGGAAAGTCAGAGAAGTGCAGGTGCAGTGTGGCCGGGGGGGGGGGGGGGGGGGGGGGGGGAGGGGGGAAGGGGGAGGGGGTAGTGGAAGAGATGCCAGGTTGAAACAAGAAAGAGATACTGGACTGCACAGGTTCTGGAGTGCGAGGATGAGGATGCCGGATGGACATTGGGGGGCCCGAGCCAAGAATGGGATGGCTTAGACCTACAAACCTCCCCCCGTAGCTATGCCCGTGGTGTCTGCACATCAGTTTTCTGAAAAAACAGATTAGGTTTTATATATTTTAGTATCCAGAAAATGAAAATTCCCTGGGTTCAGCTAAATCAGGAAATTCAGATTACTCATATACATATTCAACCATCCAAAGAAGAGATTTTAAATCTTGTGCTGTACCATCCCATTTCCATTTTTTTATTATTTTATTTCTATTTTAATACTGTATATTAAAAAAAACATCCTTCATAGCATAAGGTGGCATACATCACAGATGAAAAAAATCACAACATATCAATTATAAAACATCAGCGGATTGCTAGAATTGTGCATACATCGTTTTATTAAATCCGCTTGCTATACAAGTTAAAACCAATGTTGATGATGGTGGATTTTTTGAAGTGTGGTTCAGAGTTTGGGGCAGATTCAGTAAATAGCACCTAAAAAATCAGCACTTAAAAAACCCTTGTCAGTGGTATTATGTAAGTCGCACCTAAAGATTGATGCTGTTTATAGAATAAGGCTTAAGCGTTATGGTTGCATGCAAATTTAGGCACGACCATTTGCACCAATAAAGATGTAGTGCAAATGCCCATGCCTAAATTTACATGTGGAACACCCTTATTCTTGAATTACATGCGAAATTCAATCACGTTCCCATTCTGTCCCAAAATACCTATGACTGTTTCTGCACGCCCTTTTTCGGGCCGTGATAAATTTTAACCACAGATCATGCACCTAACTTTACACATAAAACACCCAATTACATCTAATTAGTGCCAATAATTGCTTGTTAAAAAGCCAGTTATTGGCAAAAATTGGCTTGTTATTCAATTAAATTGCAAGCACAAATTGGAACATAGTAGATGACGGCAGAAAAAAGACCTGCACGGTCCATCCAGTCTTTTTTAGGTGGTTGTATGACTACTTTTAGGGGTTCACTTTGCTTTTTACCCCTATTAGGTAGGTGATATTTAGTATGTATGGTCATTCAGTTATTTTAGTGTTGTATATCTCCACCTATCTGTCCTTTGCAGTTCTATTGATATACATTTAGTGTTGATATTATTATCTTTTGTGTTGATATCATGTCTTGTATTAAAATTATTATTTTATTGCATGCATATTTAATCTGAATGTTTTAACTGATATTGATTTGATATTATATTTTATTGTATTATGTTTTTAGATTTGATCTGATTTTATTTTATATGATGTGATAGTGTTTTTAGATATGTTTTATTATCAAATATACAATGGTGAAGTTTATGTTTTACTCATTATGTATTTTTATTTTGTAGTTTTTTTACCCCTGACGCAGCCTGAGGGCGAAACGTGGCCACGTCGGGTAACTTGTAATAAACCACTTCTTCTGTTACCCTCCTGTTCTATTTTTTTGTCTTTTTTGATCTGCTTTTTTTCTTTTGATTTGCTATTTCTGTGGCAGATCTTTGCCTTTTTTTTGTTTCTGACTATTCTATACAAATACATAGAATTTTGTGGAATGCCCTTACCCTTGCCTCCTTTTGAATTGTGCGTTACTGGATTTAGACGTCCAGTCTTATAAAATAGTGTACAGGCAGATTTGGGTGTGAATCTCAGTTATTGCCAATTAACTGCAATAATTGATTGCTGACATCCATTAGGACTAGAGAGAGAGGGCCCGGGCCGGGTGGAGGGATGGCGGCAACTCCGGGGGGGGGGGGGGGAACGGTAGCGGTGGCGACCTCGCGGGGAGGGAATGGGAAGGAAGGAAAACCCCAATACCAGCCCGTTTTAACTAGCAGTTGAGCCCGTAAAAACGGGCTGGTATTGGGGTTTTCCTTCCTTTCCCCTCCCTCCCCGCGAGGTCGCCACCGCTACCGTTCCCCCCCCCCCCGGAGTTGCCGCCATCCCTCCACCCGGCCCGGGCCCTCTCTCTCTAGTCCGCTACTAAACTTACACATCCATTCGCCGGAACGCAGCACGCACATCAGCTGAGCTGCCGTCGGCCATTCCTTCTCTGCCTGTGTCCCGCCCTCCTGTGACGTAACGTCAGCGAGGGCGGGACACAGGCAGGGAAGGAAGGCCGATGGCAGCTCAGCTGATGTGCATGCTGCGTTCCGGCGAATGGATGTGTAAGTTTAGTAGCGGAGAGAGGGCCTGGGCCGGGTGTGTGTGGGGGGGTAACGGTAGCGGTGACCTCGGGTGGGCGGGTGCGGTATCAACCTCGGCGGCGCAGTTTCCCTCTCTGTCCCGCCCTCGTCATCACGTATTGACGCGGGGGTGGGAGAGAGAGGGAAGTCTCTACTGCGCATTTGCGAGTGAGTCGGTCACTCGCCGTTTATATGTTTGATGGTTCATTAAATAATTTATGTGTACACACATCTTTGATTGATGCTGAGATTTTGGCGCCAAAATTTGGGTGCCCTATATAGAGTCTGGGGGATTGTATGTATAGTTGGATTTTTAATTCTGGATATATGGGGTGCAGGATAGTTTGTTTTGTTTAGAGGTATGTAGAATGTTGGAACAGTGAGGTACCAGAGTGGGAATGCTTGGGGTTAAATATTTAGGGGGGAAAGGGGTCAATATATGGGGAAGTGTTTGATAATCAGAGGAAAAGGTGGCTTAAAAAGGCATCAACTTTTGCTAGCTGCATCAGGGTTGTTGTTGTTTTGTTATTGTTGTTACATGGCAATACTTTTACAATGAATAAGAGAAAATATTTTTTCACACAATGAATTGTTAAGCTGTGGAACTCGTTGCCAGAGGATGTGGTATCAGTGGTGCCAAAGGATGTGGTATCAGTGGTTAGCATATCCAGGTTTAAAAAAAAGGTTTGGTCACGTTCTTGGAGGAAACGTCCATAATCTGCTATTAAGATAGACATGGGGTAAGCCACTAAGAGGCATATTTTCAAAGCACTTTGGGAGGCTAAGTTCCATAGGTTTCTATGGAACATTGGGAGGCTAAGTGCTTTGAAAATATGCCTCTATGTATCCCTGGAATTGCTAGCATAAAATGTTACAGTATTGTAAGATTCTACCCAGTACTTGTGATTAGGATTGGCCACTGTTGGAAGTAGGATACTGGGCTAGATGCACTGTCAGTCTGAACCATAATGTCATTCTTATTTATTTATTTATTTTTGCCATCAATCAGCCTACTGTAACCTATGATTACTTCCCATAAAAGCAATTGGGATTCTCAGAAAATACTAACTCAGTGTTTCAATTAAAAAAAAAAACGTTTCAAATATTCACATTTCTTCCAGCAAGCCAAATCTGGTGACAATCAGGCTTATTTTCGAAAGGGATTGCCGGCGATCTTCCAACACAAATTGGGAGATAGCCGGTGATTTCCTGATCCCAGCCAAATCGGTATTATTGAAAGCCAATTTTGGCTGGCTTCAACTGCTGTTTCGTCGCGGTGCTGGCCAACCTTCAACGGGGCGTGCTGGTAGAGTAGCGAACGCGGGGCGGGGGGCTGGGCGGGAGCATGGGTATGAGATGGCCAGCTTCGCCTTATAATGGAAAAAAAGAGGCCAGCTCGAATGAGCATTTCGCCGGCCGGACTTGGTCCATTTATTTTTAGGACCAAGTTTGGAAAAAGTGCCCCAACTGACCAGATGACCACCGGAGGGAAGCGAAGATCACCTCCCCTTACTCCCCCAGTGGTCACCAACCCCCTCCCACCAAAAAAAAAATATATATATTTTTTGCCAGCCTATATGCCTGCCTGAAATGTCATAGTCAGCTCCTTGACAGCAGTATGCAGGTCCCTGCAGCAGTTTTTAGTGGGTCCAGTGCACTTCAGGCAGGTGGACCCAGGCCCATCCCCCGCTACCTGTTCCACTTGTGGTGGTTAATATAGAGCCCTCCCCAAAACCCACTGTACCCACATGTAGGTGCCCCCCTTCACCCCTTAGGGCTATGGTAATGGTGTAGAGTTGTGGCGAGTGGGTTTTGGGGGGCTCAGCACACAAGGTAAGGGTGCTATGCACCTGGAAGCTATTTTTGTTTTTTTGTTTTTTTTAAATTTTAAGTGCCCCCTAGGGTGCCCAGTTGGTGTCCTGGCATGTGAGGGGGGCCAGTGCACTACAAATGCTGGCTCCTCCCACGGCCAAATGCCTTGCATTTCGCCGGGTTTGAGATGGCCGGGCCCGGTTTCCATTATGGGTGAAAAACGAAGCCGGCCATCTCATATAAACCCGGCGATCCTTCTCTAAATCTGGCAAGCGATTTGGCCGGCACCAAGCATATTTCAAAAATACACTTGGCTCTGCCCGCTGAAAATTAGCACATGATAATGCTAGAGACACCCATATGGGTATCTGTAACATTAACGTACGCTAAAAATGCTAGTGCACCTTAGTAAACAGAGAGCTTAAATTGTTCATTTTGCTTTCTGGGGCCAGGACTGCCCAGTTCGGAAATATAGAGCTTGACAGCACCATACTTTGAATTTGAATATAATAACAGTATTCTTTGATGTGCTTTACACCTATGTACTTTTGTCATGATTTGTGTTGTCTTTTAATAAAACAATTTATAGGGCTCAATCTGTTGACGCAGTTGGCATCTGCTGCAGATTCATTTTTTACTGACAGCAAGCTGTTGCTGGCAAGCATGCAGCCTTACTATCATCAAAAACATCCAGACTGGTACTTCTGGCATTGCTCTTTATTCCTTAGCACAATGTTTTTTTGCATCAGATATACTGCATTAAAATCTGTGATGGATGAGAAATGTTAAAGGGAGAGTGTCATTAAAATTGCCTAATTATCATTTTTATATAATGCTAGGCTATATTGCTAAGTTAGCAAAGCATGTATACTGTTGCCAAATATCTCCTCCCACTAATGAAAAGGTCTGTGTGATAATAATAATAAGATGTCCCTATTCTGACTTGGATGTCCTTTCGAAAATGACCCTCTCTTTGACAGTGTAGTGAAAAGAAATATTTATGTTCCTAAAATGGAGGACATAAACATTTATATTCCATCACATAAACATTAATGTTGCTATTTCAGAACATACACGTTTCTGTGTTGGCACATATGTTTTTATCTGCCCATGTTGACCCGCTGTCAATTTAGACATTTATGATTCTAAAATAGATGCCCCTGCTGCATGTGACCAGTGAATACAATTTTCATTTCTCCATGTATTGGTAGATCCTGTTCTATAATAATAGCAAAACCTGAGCTGTCCTGACCTGGACGTCTAAAGTATGTCTAAAAAGTTCCAATTTGTACATTCTTTCTAGAATGCCACTCAAAACAAATTGCCAGCAGTGTCATTGTTTTATTATTTATACGGTTATATGAATCTGTGTGTCCAACAAGGTAGAGGTTAAATAATTTGGTTCCAAAATACATGTAAAAGATGTATCTTTATATTCTCTGTTGATTTCTTATTATTCTTGTCTTGACTCCTCTGAGTGTTCCCTTATTGGTCCACTGAATTTGAATCAGTTCAACCATAATTCTGTTGAGTCCAGACTCTCCCACTTTCCTGAAAACATCAGTGCAACTACACTTGGGGGGGGGGGGGGGAGGATTCATCAAGCAGCATTAGGGTGTTAACACATATTATTTAGCACTTAAATTGACCTAAAAGGCACTAAAACTGCTTGACTTAAAATACAGCGGCAATATTTAAGATATTTTGCATCTCATTACAATGCAAATACCCTAATATGACTTGAGGTGGGACACTGTAAGTTGCCTTAGGGCCCAAAAACCATGCTAAAATAATCTCAATTTTTTTGTTCGGGTTATTTTACTGTCCAGGGATGCAAGCTGCGACACAATGCTCCTGAGCCACTAGATCTGTGTCCCCCCAGACTTTGAACCCTCCTTATTTAAGCAACCACCCCTCAAGCACCCACCACAGAGTTGAAGCCCCTCACTCCCCTTCCCCCCCCCCATCTAAAAGGTTGCATTGGTCCAGGGTGTGGGATCTCTGGTGGTCTTTTGGGGTCCAGGGAGCACTTCCAGAAGGAGTGATGCCTAGTCGATCCTGCCCTATACTACACTATCTTCAAAATGGCACCCCTAGTGGTAGTCTCTCATGGCTACTGCTAGGTGCCATATATTCCATATAAGAACATATTTGAGATCCCTAGCGGTAATCATGCCATTTTGAAGGTGGTGCAGGACAAGGCAGGAGACCCCAACATGACCTGTGGACCCCCAAAATAGCCCTGGATTCCTTGAAGATCCCCAGATCCCAGAATATCCCTGGACCCCTGAAGAACCCCCCCCCCCCCCCCAGACCCCTGGACCACCAATGCAACCTTTCAGGTAGAGGAGGGGGAACTGGGGCTTCAACTCCTGGGGGAATGCTTGAGTGGGGCGGGAGCAGGGGGGATACCCTGAGCTAGTAGTCTGGAAGCATCAGGCTGTTTTGTAGCCCGATGTTCCTGGGCTGTAGGAATAACATTTTTGTGAGGTGGCTCACAAGCAGCATTAGTCCCCTAAGGCAGGTTCAGAAACCTGTGGTACCAAGATCCCGTAGGTTGCTGAATCCCTTAGGGAGTCCAGGTGCGGTAAAGGGCTATCTTTAGCTGCACCTTGATGAATCTCCCCTTGATTTCTCATTTTTTCCAGGAAGCAGCTGATTTTTTTTAAATCCCCAGATTCATTCTTGATTTTCTTTATTAATGTTTTATATCTAAATTATCATGGTTATGCTCTTTCCTGTTTTCCTGATTAGGACCATCTATCTACTTTTTAAGTAAAACCTTTCCTATTTTAATATTTCCTCTCATATTTGCATTAAACAAGATTATATACATTCAGTTATTAAAACCATTATTAACTTAGTGAGGGGCCCTTTTACAAAGCTGTGATAGAAGTGGCCCTAGTGCTAAGGCCATATTTATCACTGCAGAAAAAAAAGGCCAATATTCTATTTTCTGAAATAATGACCACATGTTAAGGTTGCCCTTAGGGTGTGGCCATTAACAAAAATTAGCACATGAGCCCTTACCACCCCCTGTTTTGTAGGCAGTAAGGGCTCATGTGTTAATCCCGTGCTAATTAGTTAGCATGCAACAATGTAAATATACTGATTAGTACAGAAATTCACACTGTCCGCTCCCAAACACGCCCCTCCCAGAAAAATTTAAAATACTTTTAGAAAGTGGTTTGCACAAGTGCATTCAAAACCACAGCTTAGTAAAAGAAGCCCTTAATACATTTTATCTACACTTCTAAGAAGTGTTTTATTTTTTTTTTAATAATCGTCTCATCAGTGTTTTAATTCAGGTCTTTTAGCACTCAGCTGTGGAATGCACTACCAACTAACCTGAAAACAATTAACAATATAACTCACTTTTGCAAATCTCTGAAAACTTACCTCTTCAACAAGGCCTATCACCAAAATCCATAGCTTAATTATAACACTTCACCACTCTTCTATTATTCTGAACGTCTTCCTGCTATACTGTTTGCCTAGCTCTTTCTTATCATCCTCTTTGTAACACCAATTGTATCTTTACCCTGGAATGGCGATGCCATAACAGACCTTTGTAAGCCACATTGAGCCTGCAAATAGGTGGGAAAATGTGGGATACAAGTGCAATAAATAAATAAATAAAATGGACGTGTGGTGAAATGAAAATTGGCACGCGTCCATTTTGGGCCTGAGACCTTACCACCAATCATTGACTTAGCGGTAAGGTCTCATATGTTAACCAGGGGGTAATCATCAGCGCACTTACAATGCTGATTACCACCCGGTAAGCACTGTGCACTGGAAATTTTCTGGCACGCATGAAGGAGCATAATCGAACGCGAACACCATCTCCATGGGTGTCTATGTCCGAAAATGGGTATGTGAAGAGGCGGGACAGACCGTATTATCAAAAAAGATAGACATCCATCATTCGTTTCGAAAATACGGTTTGGACAGACCAAATGCCATGGATTTGGTCCCTTCTGAGATGGGCGTTTTTTGCGATAATGGAAACTAAAAACGCCTAGCTCAGAAACGTCCCAATCCAAGCCATTTGGTCGTGGGAGGGACAAATGTACAACACTACCATAGCTCTTAGGGGTGAAGGGGGCAACTACATGTGGGCACAGTGGGTTTTAGAGGCCTCCCATTTACCACCACAAGTGTTACGGGTGGGGGGATGGGCCTGGGTCTGCCTGCCTGAAGTGCACTGCAGTACCCACTAAGAGTACTCCAGGGACAGGACTTGTTGCTGGTGTATAACCTTGGCACAGCAGTTCACACCTGAAGACTAATCTCGCTGAAAACGTCCTTTATTTGAATAAGCACCTTTACTCACAGTTAACTGCAGATCAGAGGTTGTGCCCCACTAGCAACGAGTCTCGCTGGTACTGAGATTAGCAGTAGGTCAGAACTGGCAGAATGGTGTACAAGGCTCTCTTTCAGCAACATTCAAGGTAAGAACTAAGTGTTGTAACGTGGCTAACACATGAAAGGGATCTAAAAGTATCTTACACAAATGGCCACTACCTCATGGACTACCGGAAACAAAACAGGGCACACTCTGATCCAGTAAGCAGAGGGAAAAGCACCATGGGAGTAGAGCCTACCAACTACCAACATCATAAGCATTTAACACAAGCTAGTGGAATCAAGGAGCTCAATACCCTACACCCACCACAATGCATTGCTGATGTGACTCAGCAGTGCCCTTAACAGAAAAGGTGTCACACTCACCTGAGACCCACATCAGAACCAGGGAAAGGCTGTCAGAGGATAGAACACATTCTGCTGTCATGGAGGTGGGTATGGCATTTGAGGCTGGCATACAGGCTGGCAAAAAAAGTTTGTAAAGTGTTTTTTTTTTTGGTGGGAGGGGGTTAGTGACCACTGGGGGAGTCAGGGGAGGTGATCCCCAATTCCCCCCGGTGGTCATCTGGTCAGTTGCGGCACTTTTTTGGGACTTGGACCTGAAAAAAATAGGTCCAAATAAAGCGGACCAAATTCTCATCAAAAATGCCCTTCTTGTTTCGATTATCAGCTAAAGACGCCCATCTCACCTCGGCCAATAACCACGCCCCAGTCCCGCCTTCGCCACGCCTCCGACATGCCCCCGTGATCTGTGTTTGTCTCTGTGATGGACTGCAGTTGAGGACGCCCAAAATCGGGTTTCGATTATACCAATTTGGGCGCCCATGGGAAACAGACGCCCATCTCCCGATTTGGGTTGAAATATGGGCGTCTTTCTCTTTCGAAAATAAGCTGGATAGTGACCACACATTAAAAAAATGAAATTACCACCTGGAACACATGGTAGCCAGGCGTTAGCTCCGAATTGGCACACATTGGGCAAGTATAGGCACCTATGCGGCTTAGTAAAAGGGCCCCAGAGTCTTACAGCAATTGGTCCTGGAATTGACAGAGGAATGTTAGACCCAGTAGGCACAAATAATGATCTTTTAGATTTACTTGGCAATAATAATAATATCATAATTTTGACATTTTAACTGTATACTTCAGGAACATTTGAATATAAAATAAAAATAAAAATAAATATTGTGAATGCATAAAGAAGACATTAGTTACAAGGAAACTAATGAGAGCAGTTGCAATTTCTTCAGGTGTGCTGAAAAATGAACCTGCGTGCATCCAATACATGTGTCTATACCAGTGCAGGCCACTTTCGGCGCACCTTAGTAAAAGGACCCCTCTGTAATTTATATATCTAGAAACTTTCAGTTTCATTTTAGTAAGGACATAGAAATTAGAATTGAGATATCCAGGCCAGAAAGTTTAAAGTTTCACTAGTATTTCAGAACAGACTCGGCTGACATGGAACCTGTTCTTAAAATACAGGTGAAATTGATCTGTTTATGCTCAGTTTATGCAGCATAAATATTCATTTTAGAAAAATAAACATGAACATTTTCAGCAGGTTGGAAAGAAGCACAAGTAGAATAGCAACATAAACAAGTATGTGCCGTTTAGAAATATAAACATGTATTTTCCTGATGCTGTCTTGGAGACCAGTATCCTTTGCCAGTTTGGTATCTTGCAGAGACAAAAACCTCTGGGGGATTAATAGGGTAACTTCCCTTATTCATCCAATGCAGTGGTGCTTATTTGGGGCAGTTTACCAAAACCTAAACATACTTGGTAGTAGGTATGAATATTGACATTGATTTCTTAGAACATCAATGTTTATTCCCCCTCTGAAATGAGAATAAACATTTATCTCTAATCATGCCCCTTTACCATTTATTCACACTTGGGTTTTTGATATGCATATTCTGGCTTTCTAAAATGGATGCAAAAATGAAAGATACAATCCCCACATGAACAACAATGAGGTGGAAAAGTGAGGAAAATAATCAAACAAAAGTCCAATCCAAAAATTAAAATCTTTAATAAATACTGTCTTCATGGAATCACGAATCTCTATAAATAAAAGATACATAAATAACAATACAGATACAAATAACAAATGCAAATACAGTAGAATGCTGATTATCTAGACTGTCCTCTGCAGAGGGTGGTCCAAATAATCATAAATCCGGATAATGAGACATATCAATTTTTTCTAAGGAAAACAAAATCAGAGCATGGCATATTGAACATCAGTTTTATTTTCTTCAATAAGCTGGCAGAAAAAAACACAACATACAATACAGTTCTGTAATTGTAATACATACAAGGCTGTTTCCTCTGCCGCGTCCCCGCAAGGCTGTTTTCTCTGTTGTGTCCAGGCTGAAAGGGTTTTTTTTCTACTGTGTATAAGTCAGGAAAGGGCAGGGCTTTTCTCTGCTGCATCCCCATTCCCATTCACATCATTTCCTGCAGCAGACTGCACGGACCGTGAGGATTGGCTGGGAAGGTACATTACTGTTGGGCAGATAATTAGTCCAGATAATTAGACATCTGGATGATCTTCATTCAGATAAACTGCATTCTACTGTACTTAAATATTAAAAACTAGGAAAATAGGCCCATTTCAGGAGCAAATGAAACGGGCGCTAGCAAGGTTTTCCTCCCCAACCCCCCCCCCCCCTTCTTCCTACCTCCCTACCTACCGATCCCTTTGTCGCCCCCTTCTCCCTCCCTACCTACCTACCTAAGGACCCCTTCGTCGTTCTGACAGCATCGGCATTGCTCCGCATTCCGCACCTCTTGGACACACCGAATGTTATTGCTCCGCCCTTGATGTCATGACGTTTGACGCGAGGGCGGGGCCCCTAGCCTGGGCGATTTTGGTGGCTTCACCACCATGGTCTTATGAACCGTTCTGGATGGAAGTGACAGTGACGTCACTGTCCTCAGAACGTTGAGGGTGAGTTTTATTATATAGGATAAAAACAACTTACAAAAGCACATGAGAAACTATGGGGCTCATTTTCAAAAGAGAAAAACATCCTAAAAGTGTCATAAAGTGCCATTTGGACGTTTTTCTTCTCAAAACATCCAAATATGTATTTTTAAACCTATTTTGCAGACATTTATTTATGCAATTCGTCTGTAGTGCATCCAAATCACAAGAGGATGTTCTGGGGGCATTTTGAAGGCGAGATTAGGGCGTACCTAACACTTGGATGTTTTACAGCCATAATGGAACAAAGCAAAAATGCCGAGGACTAAAACCAAGATGTTTTGATCTAGACATGTTTTAAGAATGAATAAGGCACAAAAGGTGCCCTTAGTGACCAGATGACCATTGGAGGGAATCAGGGGTGCCCCAATACCTCCAGTGGTCACTGACCCCTCCCCCCAAAAATAAATGTGAATAAAAATATGATTTACCAGCCTCTATGTCTGCCTGAGATGTTAAAATCAGGTCTATTAGAGCAGCATGCAAGTTCACGGAGTAGTTTAATGGTTAGTGCAGTACTCAGTGGGAGACCCAGGTCCCTATCTCCCTCTACCTGTCACACTTGTGGTGCAAACTGTGACCCCCTCCCAAAGTCACGAAAACCATACTGTGCCCATATATATGTGCCCCTTCACACATAAGGGCTGTTATAGTACTATATAGTGGGGGGAAGTGTGTTTTGAGTGGGGTTTGGATGGCTCAGGGGAAAGGATAAGGGCGCAAAAGTGAGATGTGCATCTGGCAGCATTTTCATGATGTGCACAGAAGTGCCCTCTAGGGTGCCCCATTGCTCTCCTGGAATGTCTGGTGGGCAGTCTACTAAAAATGCTAGCTTCTCCTACATCCCAATAGCATGAATATCTATAAGTTTTGCACTTATTTATTTATTTTTTAAATGGACCAAAAAACATAATGTCCAAAGCACAAAACCTTGTTCAAAACAGCATTAAAAAAAAAAAAGATAGATGTTTCTCATTTTTCAAAAAGTCAGGCTTAGATGTCATGTCAAAAATGCCCCTCTGTGTATACAAAAATTAAAACTAACTCATAGCAATGAATAAATAAATCCATTAATAATAATTCATGAGTTCTGAAATATCTAAATCAAATGATAACTATTGAACTCAAAATTAAAATTCCTTATAATAACACATATAAATATATTGTATGGGGTGCTGTCCAAAACCCACCAAAACCTACTGTACCCATCAGTACACCACTACAATAGCCCTTATGGCTACAGGTGGCACCCATATGTGGGTACAGTAGGTTTTTGGTGGATTTTTGGATGGCTCACATGTTCCACCACAAGTCTTCCAGTTAGAGTAGGATATAGGCCTGTGTCCTCGTCTCTACAGTGTACTGCACTGACCACTAGGCTATTCCAGGGATCTGCTTGCTGTCCTAATAGGATTGTCCATAATATCTGACGTCATAGAGGCTGGTATGTACTGTTTCTTTCACTTCTTGGTGAGGGGGTAGCAGGGGGTCAGTGATCACTGGGGGAGTAAGGAAGAGTGCTCTCCAGTGGTCATCTGGTCATTTAGGGCACCTTCTTGAGATACGTCTAGACTAAAATGTCTAGCTTTTAATCCTGGACATTTTTGCTTTGTTCCATTATGGCAGAAAAAGTTCAAGTTTTGTGAACGCCAACATGCCCCCGACATAGCCCCCTGTGTCTTGGATCCACTACAGATGAACTGCATAGAAAAAGTCTTAAAATATGTTTTGAAAATAGCAGTTTGGATGTTTTGAACAAAAGAAGTCCATCCTGTGCCTCTTTTTGGATGTTTTTCTGTTTTGAAAATGAATCCCTTAATCAACATAAAACCAAAGGAAAGGCAAGGTTCAGGCACCAGCTTAAAAGGTATGTCACTAGCAACGATATGATGAACCATGTAAAAATAGTCAAGTCAGACTACTGCACTCTGAGGAAAACACAAACATATTGAAAAAGTTACATTATGATAGTGAACGGTCATGTAACATATTATTTAGCCAGTCATATATAAAAAAATGCCAAATGAAACAAATATAACATGTTTCAATTGTTTTACTAAACCAATATGCTACTGTGCTAAAGTGTGTAGAAGGAAAGAAAATCACGTAACTCCTGCTATATCGGATGACGTGCTTGGGACATGACATTCTGCTATATTGCAAATATACAGGGGTGTTAATTACTCCGCATTTAACAAACTGACAGAAAACACTCAGGGGCCCCTTTTACAAAGATGCTCCAAAAACTGGCTTGTGGAAGTGCAGGCGCATGTTTTTGGTGCACACCAGAGCCTCATTGTACCATGTCTGGAAAAAAGGGATTATTTTAATGGGCAGGAAAATGGAGGTGCGACAAAATGGAAACCAGTGTGCATCCATTTTTGGCCTTAGATCTTACTGCCACCCATTGACTTAGCGGTAAGGTCTCAGGTGCTACCTGGGCAGTAAGCATGCAGTGTGCACCAACTGCCATTTACCGCTGGGTAGGCATCTCTCGGTAAAAAATAGAAAATATTTTCTTCCGCGAGTTTTTGGCATGTGCCAAATTCAAAATTACCACCCAGGGCATGCAGTAGCCGGGCAGTAACGCCAATTTGGCATGCACTGGACATACATAGGCCATTACATGCCTTTGCAAAAGGGCCCCTCAATGGGTTTGGAACTGCATTCCCCACGTCTAAATAAACTAAAAGTCAGGACTATTCTGTCTTGGCATATAAAAAAATGTGTGCAATTCATTTAAGAAACTGCGGTGTATTAGCCTAAAAGGCCGCCAATCTTTAATTCTGGTCAGTGCATGCGTGATTTAAAAAAAAATACAGAATATGTCATAATTTGTGATACTCCCTGATCTGTAGAGAAAAGTCAAACCACCGCATCAAGGCAAGGCTCTCTTTTTTATGTAAACAGTCATTATGCATGCTTATTCAAATTTATAAAAGGAAAAAGACACAAAAAGGAACTAATTAGTGCTGCTGAAAATGTCTGGTTAGTGTCCAACTCAAAACCAGAAATTTGGGGGGCATTTCAGGTACAGAGTCAGCACTTGGGCCAGTAAGTGCTGATATTCAGCACAATGTGACCACTTAAATAGGACTGCATAAAAGTCAGTCATATCTTCATGCTGTTTGAATGGCAGGTTAAGCCCTGCATTCTGTATAGCGTGTCTTAAGTTGTGCGCACACAAACCCAGGCAACTTTATTAGTTAACAAGCCAATCAGCACTGATTATTGACAATTAACAAGCAATTATTGACACTAATTGGCATGGGCATAGTTTGACTGTTTCTTTTTGGGGGGGCAAAGGATGGGGTGGAGCTTATTAGCATATTCATTTGCAAATATATATGCAAATGAATATGCTAATATGGAGGAAGGAAGGAAAGGAGAAAGAGCTGGCTTTTTCTGAGAATAAACCATAATGAATATGTATGAGATATCGCCAGCTCTTTCTCCCTTCCTTCCTCCTTACCCAGCACTCCCTATTCCTCTCCACCATTATTGCCGACGCTGTTGCGGAGGCGGGGCGGAGCACCTATGACAGTTGAGCCCCATCGATGTAGGTACGCACTGCTGTGGTGATGCACACTTCACGCTAGTTGGGATGGGAGTGGACTAAGGCTGGCAGGCAGCGCCAGCGAGAGGAGGAGCCTTTCAGCCTTGCAAGTCTCCTTGGGTAAACTGGTGTTGCAAAAGGGAGGGGGGAGGAGGGGCTGTGAGGCACAGTGAATGGGACGCGCAGATGAGAAAATAAGATGGGAAGATGCAGCATGGGAGAGTCAAATTGAGTGGGCTCAACTGCCTTATGTAGTTAATAAGCCCACCCAATTTGAGTCTTTCTCTGTGGTGTGCAGTACATGAGTGAGACAGAGAGGAAACAGCACAGGAAAGGAGGAACACGACTGCAAGGCACACGCAGGCAGCAACAATCAGTGGGTCCCTAGTCTTGCGAAGCTTTGGTTGGGACTTGAGGAGGAGGAGGAGGAGGAGGAGGAGGAGGGGGGGGGGGGTCGGGCAGATGCCGAGCAAGTTTAGAGAAGGCAGGAGTTGGCAGAACATTCACAACCTTACTTCTTCTCCGCCAGGAACCAAAAAAAAAAAACAAAACTCAAACACACCACTTATCTCTCTCAATCACAGTCACTATCGATAGCCAGTCCTCTCTCATTGCCTAACTTTAACCCACAAAATAGCACCTGCTGCTCAAGGCACATTTATCTGTGTGCCAGGAGAGGTGCAAAATCTAACAGTTTAGAGGACCAGTCAGGACATTCTTGTTCCACACATGGTTAAGTGTGGGCCGGCGGGAGGTAGATGGGTGCACTAAATGATTGATCTCACTTCTCTGACATGGACAGACAGCAGCAGCAGCCAGTAGGGGTAAGGGGGGAGGAACTCGGGAGTTGGGGGAGGAGCATTTTCCATCTCACAGATAGGCTGCAGAGAATACCTTCTCCTGCTTTAGACTTAGCCTGGCCTCAGAATGACATCCTATAGTATATCTCCTATCAAACTGAGCTCTCTTTTTCATCAAGCACTGCCATTTCCTCCCCTCACCCTCCCCACTGACAGTTTGAACTTCGTGGGTGTGGCTTGGATCTCTTTCAGGGAGAGAAAACTAACAACTTATAGCAGCAGCTTCAGAGAGCATTTTCCATCTCACAGATAGGCTGCAGAGAATACCTTCTCCTGCTTCCACCCACCCTACCCCTCTACCCACCCACCCCTAGAGTGACATGTCTTATATAACCTCCCTATCAACCCACTCATTACTTTACCTCACCCATTTCTATTCTTCTATCACCTTCTCCCACTACTCCAACCAGAGTTACACCTAATCACACTGACCACCCTTCAACATCTTCTGTCCTTCTGTGACTGTTCTCTTGTGCTTGACTGCTTAAATATTTTAAATTTAAATGCTTTACTTTTTGTCTATTAGATTGTAAGCTCTTTGAGCAGGGACTGTCTTTCTTCTGTGTTTGTACAGCGCTGCGTACACTTTGTAGCGCTCTAGAAATGTTAAATAGTAGTAGTAGTAGGAGCTGAAAGTAGCAACCAAAGAAAAAAAGGCGACCCGACCCTCTGCAACTGCAAGCCTTCCTCCGATGCTGAATTTATTCTGATGATGCAGCAGCGCAGGGCGCAGGGTGTTTACTGCAAGGTAAGACTAAGCCGTTTGGGGGGACAATGCCCCCCTGCCCCCCCAAACTACGCATCAATTAGAATTTACATGCACAACTGTAACATGTTGCATGTAAATTCTAAGTCGCATAGTTGGAATGGTGGTGTGGCCATGGGCATAGACTGGCTGGTCATGGGCATTTCTAAAATTTATGTGCGTTGTTATAGAATGCACCCTAATTTAGGTGTATTTTTTCAAACCCAAATTTTTAGGTGTGATATATAGAATCTAAATGCTGAATACCACACTTAACCAGCTATTAATTTATTATTCATTTTGATTACACCTTTTTCAGTAGGTGAATTACATTCAGGTACTCTGGATATTTCTCTGTCCCAGGAGGGCTCACAATCTAAGTTTGTACCTGAGGCAATGGAGGGTTAAGTGACTTGCCCAAGATCACAAGAAGCAGCAGTGGGATTTGAACTGGCCACCTCTGGATTGCAAGACTGGTGCTGTAACCACTAGGTCACTCCTCCTATTGTTTTACCAATTCAGTTTTGGTCAGCAAACTACTGAGTGCCACCAGCTGATTATTGACCACACAATGCCTAAATGCTGCAGAGTGCAACTACAAAGGGGACATGCACATGGGCGAGTCAGGGGAATGGCTTGCAAATTGTGTGTAAATTATAGTGTACTATCACTTACGTACATAACTGCCAATCTTTAGGCATGAGCATTTTTACACAAGCCTTCGGCATGGTGTAAGTACTTACATCTAAAGTTAGCGTGAATCCCATCTTACTAATGTAATTACATGCATAATTGCTGTTATAGAATTGGCACTATGGACTAGATTCTATATATGGCGCCCCAAAAATTGGTGCCAAACAAATTTCCACCTAGGCATATTCTATAAACTGTGTCTAACATTAGGCGTGGATTATAGAATATGCCTAAAGCCCTTATGAGCATCTAAACCTAGTCAAGTAAATTTACACCAAGTAAAACCTGGTATAAACACCAGTGCCTAAGTTAGGCATAGAACAGGGGTATTCTATAACCACGCGCATAATTTTTGAAAAACCCATGATCCACCCATTCCATGCCAATGGCCACACCCCTTTTAGACTGTGTGCATTAGACTTTATGTGCAATATTTTATAAAATACGCCTAGCAATTTGTGCATGTAAATTCTAATGTGTGCAGCCAAAAAGGGGGTGAGGCCATAGGTGTGAAATGGGCGGCTTGTGAGTGTTACAAAAATTATGCGTATGATTATAGAATACCCCTGGACTGTGCCTAATTAATGACTCTGATTTGCTTGTTAAATGATTAATTTGCATGTGCAAATGCAAAATACGCCTGGATTTCTGCACGTAATTTTGATTGTTCTATATAGAATCTGGGGTTTAGTGCCCAAATTTTTGGCACCTAATTAGAGGTGGCCTTTCTTGAATTGATTCCTATGTGCACAGAGTGGAAATGTGAAATTAATTCTAAATGAAAATGACATGACAAACTTTCTGGCTGCCTATCCCTAGTGGTAATGGCCTTGAGATTGCATTAAGAGTGCCTGTACTATCTGGAGTGGTGACAACATACAGTATTTTAATGTTCCATTTGCTAACTGCATATGTTGTCCACGTTCACAGCTCACTCATTTTTCACCCCTTTTCCTGCTTCTTGCCTCAGAAAACAGTTACCATGGAAATTAATGTGCAGCAAATGCTGAGATCATACTGTAACTGTTACTTATAGCCATATGATAATTGTTGTGGTTTGCTAATTCTCACTGTCAATCAAAATACAGAGGGTGGAAGGTACTGAGCCAGAGAACCAGGATGACTTGTAGTCCAATTAATTCATGAAATTCAGTTTATTCAAAAAGTCCAAAAAGTGTGTGCAAACATTAATTTTCAGGTACAATATACAGGATGCCAGATTACACCAATACACAACATAGGCTGTGTTTTGGAAAACAAATATGCCTTCATCAGGGGTCCTATGAATAGCGCAAAAGGAACTCTTGCTGACCATCGTGTCTTTAGCGGTGAGCAGTGTGGGCTCAGAACACACAACTCTGAGACTTTTTAAGAAACGAGAATACCAGTGCAAGTCAAAGCGGTGCCCTCTATCATTTGATCAGGTGTTGTGGAAAGATTTTTTTTCTTTTTTTGTGTTGCTAATTCTCACTGTATCTGCATATCACTCTTCAGTAAACATGGCCCTAAATCTCAACCCTCCTTTTATTGAACATCATTTTAGATATTGTTATGTTGTTATTGTTAATGCCATTGAGTGAATGTTGACATATGGCAGCTCTGAGGATAGTTGTCCTAAACTGTATTGCATCTTCAGTCAGGTGAATAATCATTGATAAAGTGGAATCCAAGCCTGTTGTTATTGTATTGACCCATTGCATTGCTGGCCTTCCTCTTTAGCACTGACCTCCAGCTTTGCCAAGCATTATTTCTTTTTCTAATGATTTTTCTGTTCTCAATGTGTATGAATCTCCCCAGGAACTCCATTTATTGGGTAAATCTCTCTTATCTGAACCCTTCCCCTCCACTGCTAACCCCAGACTGTTCCTTTTATCTTGCTGCACCATATACCTGGAATAGATTTCCTGAGCCAGTACTTCAAGTTGTATCTCTGGTTGTCTTCAAATCTAGGCTAAAAGCCCACCTTTTTCATGCTGCTTTTTACTCCTAACCCCTATTCACTTGTTCAGTACAAATGTCTGTTTTATCATTCCCTCCTTAGAAATTCCTTTATCCCTTATTTGTCCTGTTTGTCTGTCCTGATTAGATTGTAAGCTCTGTTGAACAGGAACTGTCTCTTCATGTTCAAATGTACAGTGCTGCAAATGTCTAGCAGTGCTATACAAATGATAAGTAGTAGTATTAGTAGTAGTAAATGGAGCCAAAAAGATGTTGAATAGAGCAGGGCACACCAGATTTCAGGCGAACACAGGGGAGAGGTTCACTTGACTTACTATTTTGTTCCTAACTTTTGCATTCTGGATGACCTTGACTATCAGTATATCTTGATTGCATGTTCTGTTGATATCAAGTTGTACTTGTTCTTAGAATTGATTGACTTTGTTTTCTTCTGCATCTGCTGTTAGCACACACACCTGAATAATAGTTCTATTGATATGTGTTTGTTATAGGCAAATACAAATTAGCATTCATGGACAACACTGTAGTGTATTGCAGTTCTTCCAAGCTTCTTCTTAATTACAAATTCAACACCTCTCCTTTCATTTCTTTTATTTCCAGCATAGTATGCCATGTGATCCACAAATTCAAAGTACCCAATGCCAAGTCTATATCAATTCACTGGCACCCAATAGATCATGTTCCATGCATTCCTTTTCATTACTGACTATATCCAGCTTTCTGTGGGTGATGTTTTGTATTTCCTATGTCCAATATGTAAGACATCTTTCCAGCTTCTAACTTTCATTTCATATGCAGCAACATCAAGAATCAGATATCTGGAGGGTTTTGTTCTAACCACCTGACAGTGTCTCCATTTACACCAATGAAAACCTGGTATAAATCCTGGCATGTAGATTTAGGCGCATTGGGCCATACTCATAACAATGCACGTAAATTTTGGAATGCCCATGAAACATCCATTCCCCCACCTATAACCACGCCCCTTTTTGCTTGTTTGCATTAGAATTTAGGTGCAGTGCATTGCAGAATACGTTTAGCAAGTTATGCACATAAATTCTAATCATTGCCAATTAGTGCTCATTATTGCTTATTAAGTGCTATTAACAGTGCTGATTGGCTTATCAAGCCAATTAATTTACATGTGTTGTTACAGAATACGCTTGGAGTTTGGCACAGAATGCTAGGCACGCTATATAGAATATGGGGGTGAGTGCCTTCCAACCTGAGGGGCTCATCTTCTAGCACCATATTGCAATTTGTTTCTTTGTAGCTATCTGCTGAGTTTTCATGGCAAGATATGGAAATAGTTTGCCAGACCTTTCTTCTGCAATTGTGGTTATCATTGTCACAGAAATATGATCCTCCACTGGTGACACTGTCCCATATTGCTGCTGCCCAAATAGGTGATTTGACTTTGTCTGAGTCCTGTGTACCTTGGGAGGCCCTGACAGTAGTTAACCTACCAATAGCTTATAACATTGCTAATGCACGCAAGCCCTTGAGGCATGATAAACCCCAAACCGAGCAAGGAAGATTTTTTTTTTATATGAGAATTAAATTAAAATGACTCTCTAAATTGGAATATAAATATTTCTGTTACAAACTCTTGCTTTAGCAATCTGTTTATTGGGTCAGTAAGATTATTTTAGTTCATTGGTTAAGGTCTTTCTGGTTATTCTGATCCATTTTTATGATGTGCTGACTTGGTGTGCTTAATTTTTGAGGGGATGTAGCTGGTAATAGTTACCCACCTAGATTCCCCTGGATAAACTCTCTCTCTATTTCTCACAGCTGCTAAAAGTATGTGTGTTTTTTTCCATAAAATATGTACTTTTAGCTGCATTAAAAATTATGCCTTCTTTAGGTGAGAGGGGGAGGGGGTATTTAGATCAAGGAAGGAAATATCATGTGTATGATTGAATTTGTAAATATTCAAATGAGATTTTGACCTATTCCATTGCCTACATAAATAATAGTTGAAATATACCACATCACTCATATACCAATATGCCTTGCTGGTAAATTTCAAGTGGCAGTTTTCTTTTGACTATTAGCTACAAGGTCACTCAGTACAAACATACCCATATAATTTACAGCACTAGGCTGCTAAAAGCTGAATCCATATTAATTTGTTAAATCTATATGACATTTTCTCTCCTAAATCTATGACTTATTTCTACTTCTGATGTGACATTATCTGGATTATCTTGGTCAACTGAACGTGTAATTGATAGAATCTTGACGTCATCTTTCTGATCAGTGATTAGCTAACATTAGAAGAGAGAGAGAGATAATTTGTTGGACTAAATTTGCTGGCATAGAGTTGACCACAACTACTTCAGGCCCAGATTTTGTCTCCATTGCTGGAAGAACTGCTGTGTTTCATTCTGATCTTGAATTGATCTCCTTGTAATCTGTGGGCATCTGGCAAATTTCAGTAAAGCAGTAGAGTAATTCAGTTTCTGTTCCATTCCCTATTGAACAGACTCTGGTCTTTCCCATAATGTAGGGGTCATATAAACTGTTCCCTACGGTTATCTCTTAGAAAGACTGTCCTTGAGAGTTATTACAGTGAATGAAAGTTATTTAATTGCAGTACATTGTTCTTAATGTCTCCATGACAATAATTGATACTATGAGGAGACACAGGCATTAATATTCTTCAGTGCAGATCTCAAAATACAGCAGAGTAGCAATGATATGAAGTTCTTTCCACATTACTCTTTTCTGTACCTTTAATGTGATGCAGTTCACTCATATGAGAATACATTTAGCTATATTAGCACTGTTTTCCTTAACCTATAATAATTATGCATAGTGAAATATTCCCTCTGTAGGATCTCTGGCTTGGAATTTTCAAAAAGAGCATCCATTTTTGCATTACTTGCAGATTCATTCCAAGGTAAGAGAATGCATTCATGCAATCTCAGAAGGGCCAGACAGCATGCCGAAATGAGATGTCCACAAGAGTTTCTGTCTTCAGATCACATAACATATTTTGGCTTTGCTGCATTTTTGCTACTGTTTGAAGCCGAAATGAGTATTCAGAAAGTTCTGAATGTTCTTAGGGTATAATATTTCTTAATTAAAATATGTTATTTCAGAGATGTGCGGCAGCAAGAAATGTCTGTTGGTGTCTGGGAGCGAGAGCTATTAAATCACATATCTCAGAAAGAATATTTTCCTAACAGAGATGCCTCAGGGCAACACTATAGGAAAGATGAATAGTAATACGTATGTGTATGTCTAGTAATGCTATAGAAATGATAAGTAGTAGTAGTAGTATCACAGACTTTTAGTAATTTTGTAGTTTTTTTAGTATCACAAATGTCTTAGGGACCTGTGGAGGAGTAACCTAGTGGTTAGTGCAGTGGACTTTGATCTTGGGGAACTGAGTTCAATTCCCACTGTAGCTCCTTGTGACTCTGGGCAAGTCAGTTAACCCTCCATTTCCCCTGGTACAAAATAAGTACCTGAATATATGCAAACCATTTTGAATGTAGTTGCAAAAACCTCAGAAAAGCAGTATATCAAGTCCCATTTCCCTTTCCCTTACTAATCTGCATTGTAGGCACACTAGTGGTTTTAGAACACACTAAAAATTAGCACACGCTAAAAACGCTAGTGTGCCTTAGTAAATAGGGCCCTTAGTTAAAAAAAATATTCCACATGAATGCCTCATTAGGATTAAGGCTGCTTAACAAAGACATCAATTCAAGAACAACTGTGTAAGTTCATTCAGCTAATAAAGTAATCTGGTTTGTTGATCATTGGTTAGTAAAACGTAAAGTTAATGGGAATGGTAAGGAAAAGGAATGACCTGTGTTGTATACTTTTTCATTATCAATATTCTCCTGCTTATTATATTGGAATGCAACACTCAAGTGAACAGAACATGTGCAACAAGCCGAACTTGTCACAACTCTGATAGAAAATACAGTGAGAATTAACAAACATTTTGATTCTTTATTAAGATATAGGTTAAAAATAATGGAAAGGAAGAGAGAACTAGAACTCTTAATATGAGAGAAATACAATAGCTTTGCTTGAAAGTCTTCTTAGAAGCTTTTCGTTTCTACTGCATACTTTAGTATTATAGTATTAGATATTGGGGGGCATTGTAGAAAGGACGTCCAAGTCAGAATATTGATGTCCAAATCAGAGCATCAAAAATGGGCATCCATTTCACATGTATTTTAGAACAGGATACATCCTGTTCTAAAATACATGTGAGATGGATGTCTGTATACTGGAAACATCCAGCGTGACCATTTATATTACAATCTGAAACATCAAAATAAAGGACACAGACGTCTGTTTGGCAACGTGGAGGAGCATAATCAAACGTCGCCGGCGATCTATTTTGGCGGCAGCACAACAGCTGACCGGAACTGTATTATCGAAAAAGATGGCCGGCCATCTTTTTTTTATGATAATACAGTTTAGCCCGGCCAAATGCCAGAGTTCGCCGGTTTTGTTTTTCAGCGATAATGGAAAAAAATGCCGGCCATCTCAAACCCGGCGAAATCCAAGGCATTTGGTCATGGGAGGAGCCAGCATTTGTAGTGCACTGGTGCCCCTGACATGCCAGGACACCAACCGGGCACCCTAGGGGGCACTGCAGTGTACTTCAAAAATTGCTCCCAGGTGTATACTTCCCTTATCTTGTGTGCTAAGCCCCCCCAAATCCCTCCCCAAAACCCACTACCCACAACTGTACACAACTACCATAGCCCTTAGGGATGAAGGGGGGCACCTACATGTGGGTACAGTGGGTTTTGGGGGGGTTGGAAGACTCAACACTTAGCACCTCAAGTGTAACAGGTGTGGGGGGGGGGGGAGATTGGACCTGGGTCTGCCTGCCTGAAGTGCACTGCACCCATTCAAAACTGTTCCAGGGACTTGCATACTGCTGTCAGGGAGTTGGGTATGACATTTGAGGCTGGCAAAAAATGTTTTTATTTTTATTTTTTTAGTGTGGGAGGGGGTTGGTGACCACTGGGGTACTACAGGAAGGTCATCCCCCATTCCCTCCGGTGGTCATCTGGTCAGTTTGGGCACCTTTTTGAGGCTTGGTTGTGAAAATAAAAGGACCAAGTAAACCCGGCGAAATACTGCTTAACGCCGCTTTTTTTCCATTATCCATGAAAGCTGGCCATCTGGTAGCCACGCCGAAGCCCGCCCATGTCCCACCTTCGCTAAGCCTCCGACACGCCCCCTTGAACTTTCGCTGGTGCGGAAATGGGAAAGCGGCGATGGTGTCAAAAAAGCCGCTTTCGATTATACCGATTTTGCCACTTTTGAGAGATCGCCGGCCATCTCCCGCTTTATGTCGGAAGATCGCCAGCGATCAGTTTCAAGAATAAGCCTGATAGTAACATCCATCTTATAAAATGGCCACACAGAGGTTCATGCAGAGCAGAAGGGTCACTTGATGGTTAGAGCAATGAGTTGAGAAGTGGGGGACCCAGATTTAAATCTTACTTCAGCTGTTTGTGATTAGTTAAAAAAAACTGAAAGCCATCCAGAAACAGAAACATACCTACTGTACCTGAATGTGCACCACTTCAATAGCCTTCAGGCTTGCAGGAGTTTTATATATTCAGGTACAGTAGATATTATTCTGTCCCTGGAGGGCTCACAAGCTAAAGTGGGGCTCGAACCTGGGTCCCTTGCTTTTCCACTCCACTGCATTAACCATTAGCACAGGAGCCAACTTTTCAAAATTATTGGGAGTGCTAAACCCAATGGAAATTACTTCTCCCTGGACACAGTCAAGGACTTTGTTCAATAATGGGGGTGCTCAAGCACCCACATCACCCCCAGAGCTGACTCCTATGACCATTAGGTTATTCTTCAGGCTTGCATGTTGCTCTGTTAAGAATGTCCATAATACCTGAAGTTGTCATAAAGTCTGGTATCCCTTGCTGGTTTCACATTCAGAAGAGAGGGAGGTGGACAGTACCCACTGAAGAATTAAGGAAATGTCTTGTCTTAATCCCTCCAGTGGACAGCTGCTCAATCAGAGTTCCTTTCTGTAACCTGGATGTGACAAGTACCAGGTCTAAATACTGACATCCATCTGTGATCGGGGTTCGACATCCATTTTTTGGGCCCTTCCTAGTCCCATCCAAAACATGCACAGACCATGTCCCATGCCATGTGGACATACTGCACTATTAAGATGCCTATTCCCTGCCTTTGAAAAATTAAGATTTGGATGTCCATGGAATATTGACATTTAAATGCCAATTTTCAGACATCTAAAATAACCACCGTTACATATAAAGAACTGCAGAATACTTTATTTAAGAAAATTTTCAAGAAGATTCAAACAGCACTGAGAATTTCAAAGCAAACCAGAATGAGTTAAACACTGCCCTATTAAATGGATGTTTAATTAGACTTCACAGAAAAGTTGTTTGCTTTCATTTTCAAAATGTGAATATAAATTATGCTCCAGAAATGTCCAGTATTCCAATGAGCATTAGTGAATATTATTATTAATTAAAATTGTAGATTATTCTTTCAGTTGGCTTTTTCTTCTCAGCATGACATATCACTTGGGAAAATAAAAGATCTATGGGAGAACCGAATGAACAATAATTGCTGGAAAAGTATAAATCATATTACACAGTAAAAGAGAGAATAGAGAAGTATACAGGATATGGAACATGAAAAAGAAGAAATGGCAATGTAGCACCTAAGGGGTTGATTTGTACCTTGTGATTTAGTTCTACAAGAAGCAGCAACCAAATAACGGGTTTTGCTGAATATCTATTTCAAAAAAAAATGGAGGAGTGTGGTAGCCGTGTTAGTCCACTCTTAAGGTTATCAATAGAAATCAAACAAAATAAAACATGGAAAAGAAAATAAGATTATTTTTTTATTTATAAATCCTTAACATGGGTGTTTACACTTTTTAGTTTGTTATAACATGTGCACATGGGCTGTTCTTATGCCTAAAATTTAGGCGAACCTAAATACCTGTGCCTATGTTAGGCACAGATTGGGTGTAGTCTTAATTTTTTCAAATGCCCATAACCTGCCCATTCCTTGCCCATGGCTATATCCCCTTTCCGCTGCATGAATTAGAATTTACACGCACTGCATATTAGAATACACCTAGAAAGCTGTGCATGTAAATTCTAATCAAAGCCAATTAGTGCTGCTAATTAGTTAAGTACCAATTATTGGCACTGTTAGGCTTGTTAGCCAAATTGCAAACACAACTTAATTGATTATGTCGCCATATTAGCACACACAACTTAAACAATTTGAGGGTTAGAGGGTGCCTGCTTGGACCATGTTCTATAAATGAAAGTAGGTACCTACTTTCCTCTATAGAATAGTAGCAAAGCCAGGTTATGGGTGTATAATGCTTAAGCGCAAGCTCTCCAACCAGTCAAAGAGCTGATACAAATGCTTGCACCTAAACATATTCTATAAGTTATGAATGTAAGTTTGAGTCCCCCATACTTCACCTATTTGTATGTGCACTATGCAAGATTCCCTCTTCAGCTCCTTGTGATCTAGGGCAAGCTACTTAATCCTCCATTGCCCCCCATTATTAAAACTTGGATTGGGAGCCCTCAAGGGACAGAGAAAGTACCTGCATATATTGTGTACAGTGCTGCATACATCTAGTAGCACTATAGAAATGATTAGTACTAGTAGTAGTCAAATATATGCATATTTACAGAATAGTGATTAGGTAGATTTTTGGTACTTATGCATATATATGCTCTCAGCCAAGGTGGCTCTGCTTTTCTCCTCCAGTTTGACTTGTCAACAGCTTTCTATACTGCTGATCACATTCTTTTATTAGAAAGACTGAGTAATCTAGGTATACAGTATCTGGAACAGTTTGGGGTTAGGTTAAAGGTTTCCTAGAAGTAAGATCTTACGTGGTTAAAAAGGAAAGTGTTTTTCCTTGGTCATGGGGACCTGCATGAGGGGTTCCTCAAGGATCCCTTTTATCACCTACATTGTTTAACATTTTTAGGTTGTCACTAGGTAGTATTATGGCAGGAGAAGGTGGATTGATTCTTTCCTACATAGATGGCAATTCTACTGTAGATGAAACATTGTTAATATCCTTAACTATATCAGGAAAGTAGAACATTAGGTCATATCTAATATGCTAAAATTGAATACTACTAAAACTAAAATATTATGGTTGAGTAACAGCCCCAAGCTAATTCCTAATAGTCTGTCACTCACCATTAACGATTTGCTTTAAATTGAACATTCTACCAAACTACTATGAGTCACAGTGGACTCCTCTGATTTTTGACTATCAAGTTAAGTTTTTACATAAAATATGTTTCAATAAAATTAAACAGTTGAGAGATATTCAATCATACTTTTTGATAATCGATTTCCTATATTGTTGCAGGCTCTAATCTTTTCTCATTTGGATTTTTGCAATGTTCTCTATTTTGGCATTCTGCTATTTTAAAGAGAAAATCATCTATAAAGTGGTAAAAAGCAGCATTTGGATGTTTTTCTCACCAAAAACATCCAAATTGCTATTTTTGAAACCCATTTTCCAGACTTTTTTCTGTGCAGTTTGTCTGCTGTTCAACTGAATCTCAAGCGGGCGTGTCAGGGGCATGCTAAGGGTGGGTGTTCCTGAGATTTGGATATTTTTCAGGCATAATGGAACAAAACAAAAACATCCAGGGCTAAAACTAAGATGTTTTGAGCTAGACCTGTTTTAATAATGATTGTCACAAAAAAGTGTCCTAAATGGCCAGATGACCACTGGAAGAAGAATAAAGGAATGACACCCTTATTCCCCAGTAGTTGCTGGTGCCCTTCCCACCCCCAAAGATGTGAAAGCAGTCTATATGACAGATGTTATGGCCAGTCATATTAGAGCAGCATGCAGGTCCCTGGAGCAGCCTAGTGGTCAGTAGTGCACTGTAAAGAAGGTGACCCAGGCAAGAATCCACTCTAACTGTTACACTTTTGGTGGAAAGTGTGAAGCCTCCAAAACCCACCCTATACCCTGCAGTCATAAGGGCTACTATAGTGGTGTACAGTTAGGTTTTGTAGATTTTTGGTGGGTTTTGGAGGGCTCACCATACAATAAGAGAGTAATGATGATAAGTATACCTTGGAGCTTTTAGGTGAAATCTACTGCCCCACTGCTTTAATGGGATGTCTGTGTGGCCAGTCTTCTAAGAATGCTGGCTCCTCCTACATCCCAATGGCTTAATTTTTTTGCATTTTTCACTTGGACTTTTTTTTTAACTGGATCAAAAAGATAAACACACAGAGTGCAAAAACATTTTCAGAAAAAAAAAATAGGCATTTTGTTGTTTCAAAAATCGTTATTTTGCTATTCGGATTCTGGACGTTTTGAGCAAAATGTCCAAATTTGGACTTAGACATCATATTGAAAATGCTCCACCACATCACCTTTCTGTGGTTACAATCAAAGCAGTTTATATATTATATACAGGTACCTATTTTGTACCTGAGGCAATGGAGGGTTAAGTGACTTGCCCAAAGTCACAAGGAGCTGCAGTGGGAATCGGACCCTATTCCTCAGGTTCTCATAGTTGGTATCAAATCCATTCCCCAGGATCCAACTACTACAAAAGATGGTGGCTAGTCTTAATCTTTAAGCAAAAAAAAAATATGATCATGTTACACTTCTTATATCGTGTTCCCTTCATTGGCTGCCATTGAAACCTGTGTGGAGTTTAAATTAGCTTGTTTTGTTTTTAAGATTTGGGATGATGCAGCTCCTGAGCTTCTTTCTAGTCTGATCTTTTTGTTGCTTGGTTAGATGTTCATATGGATTAAAAGGTAATTCAGTTTTATATATTCTATTATTTCAATCTATCCGCTACTCAAGGATTTATGAAAGGTCTTTTTTCTATCAAGCGATTCATGTTTGAAACGCTTTACCATATTTTCTAACTAAGGCATCTTCCTATGTTATTTTTCATAAACAAAAACGTATTTGTTTCAAAAATATTTAATTTAGCCTTTTAATAATTTATCTTCCTTATTGTGATTCATTCTCTTTTGTAAACCACTTTGGACCAAATACTGGGATTACACAGTCTATAAATAGATTAGATTAGATATGTGCATACATACCATTATTGTAATTATTTACATGCGTAATTGGCATAGAAATGCCTTCTTTTTAGAATTACCCCCTAAGAGGGAAATTCTATGAGGGTGCCTATTATTAGATGCCAAGAACCTGCCTATTTACAGCTTACAGCTTACTTTAGAATACTAGCGTCACTGGTTAAATTCATTCAACTCCATCTATGGATTAAGTTTTGATAGAGTATAATTTGTGTGTTTTAAGCAGACTTGCAATTTTGATCTGTGTGATTTTCCTGTCAGTACTTGATGATGTCACGTTTGTGAGACAGAGCACGCTCTATAAATATATTGATTTGTCTTCTGTGTGGCAACTAAGGCTGTGAAGAAGGGGAAGGAGTTTCTGAGGAGGGAAATATCAGTGGTTGTTTCCTTGGTTCAGGGAAGGAACTGTGTGATGTTTGTCAGTGAGCCAATCACAGAAGACAGAGAGGGTAAAGGATTTTGAAAGTTAGTTCTGTCAGTCTAAAGAGATCCCAAGTGACAGAGGTGTGGGAGGTTTTGTGGGAGCTATGCTGTCACATTGGACTGAGTTTAGCGATGAGGAAGAACTGTGAGAAATGTAAGAAATTTGAATTCACTGAGAAAAAGGGACGGGAATCTACCCTTTATCCTTGAGTGGCGGCAACAGGGTGCCAAATGTATATATTGGGAAGACCAAAGAGCAGGCCTTGCTGGGGGCATCTCCACCCCCCCCCCCCCATACCAAATCCAGAGAGTGTGTTAAATGCATATTTATATATTTGGATTTTTGATCACACCTTTTTAGTAGTAGCTCCAGGTGAGTTACATTCATGTACAGTATTCCCTTGTCCCTGGAGGGCTCACAATTTAAGTTTGTACCTGAAGCAATGGAGGGTTAAGTGTCTTGCTCAAGATCACAAGGAGCAACAATGGGATTTGAACCAGCCACCTCTGGATAGCAAGCCACTAGACCACTCCTCCAATCTGGGCATATACTACTATGCATGAACATTTACACCACCTGGTGTGCTCTTGCCTAGATTGTGCAAGTATGCATGAAAATTACAGTATTCTAAACCATACATGAGTGTGTGCCCTGCCCATGTTCTGCTGAAACTCTGCCCATGTGAACATCTGCAAAGTGCACATCATTTAAGATAGACATGTGCATACAGCATAGTGCATAGCTGGGTTATTGTAATTTATGCACATTCATGTTCACCTATTTGAATGTATGACAAGAATACTAGAATTTGCATATGTTTTCGCAGCTCAAAGCAAGGTAGCTTCATATATAATTACCTTGTACGATGGTAATTCTATAAAGGGGTGCCTGTATTTAGGTGCCAAGATCATGCCTCTTTTGAGCATGTTCTATAAAGAAAAGTAGGAGCCTAATTTCCTTAATAGAATACCAATGTAGCAGGTCAAAAAGTGTTTAGATTGCACTCATAGACAATAGTATTTAATAATCTCACCACAAACATTGTGGACCCTTTTACTAAAGGCCTTGCACATGGCAACAGGCTCATCATGCGCCAGTCCGGAACTACTGTCGGACTGCCACAGGAGCCTGGCGGTAGCTCCTGCCCCCAGCACATGCCATTTCCAGTGCTACAAAAATATCTTTAATTGTGTAGCACCGGTGCTTACTCAGCAGTAATTGGGCAGCACCACATGCTGCCAGGTTACCGCCAGGTTAGCACGGGAGCCCTTACTACCACCTCAATGGGTGGCAGTAAGTGTTCCCTCCTTGAAATGGTCACACGGCAAGTGGTTCACTTACCACACGGATGTTTCTTTTCCTGAAAAAGGACAGCCTTTTACCTGCTGCAGTAAAAAGGGAGCATCAACTTGCATAAAAAAAACATTTACTGACACTAGCGCAGGCCCCCTTTTTACTGCAGTTTAGTAAAAGGACCCCTATGTGATCCACCCACCCTCTGCCTTAACTTTGCCCATGTAGATGCCTACCTGCAAAGTATGGACCATTGAATCTTGGCTATCATGTAGCCTGCATTGAGCACATGTCCATATACAAGCATAAGTAATTAGAATATTAGCATTTATGAACATTCTTGATACCTAAATCTAAACGGTCTAGGCACTAGTATTGACTTGTCTAGACTTTAGAAATGCTATATTTATTTCTTAGTCATTCAAAAAGGTCTTTGACATGATTAACGGATTCTCCAGAATACAACTGCTAAGACAATTCTGCATGGTTATGTTTTCAAGAGAGCTACTCCTTATTTAATTGACTGCACAGGCTACATATAGCATTAAAGTATACATTTAATGCTATAGGGCCAGTTTCTGTAAATGGTGCCTAAAAAATCTGCACAGAAAATATTTCTGCCTAAGCATATTCTATATGTGGTGACTAGATTTAGGCGTGGCATATAGAATACGTTTAGTCGATATCCTAGAGCCTAAAACTATGTGCATCTATTTACACCAACAAAAATGTGGAGTAAATACAGACATGTAGATAAAGGCGCAGAAGGCCATATTCTATAACAACGCGTGCAAATTTTGGAATGCCCCTGAAATGTCTATTTCTCCACCCATAACCATGCCCCTTTTCCCTGCGTGCATTAAACGCTAGATGCAATGCAAAACAGAATACACTTATGGAGTTGTGCACATAAATTATAATTATTGCCAATTGGTGCTCATTATTGACTGTTAAGTGCTGTTAACAATGCTGATTGGCTTGTTAAGCCAATTTAGTTACACATGTTGCTATAGGATGTGCTTGAATTTTGGTGCAGAATGCTAGGCGTGCTATATAGGATCTGGGGGTTAATGTGCTGTACCAGCATGGCAACAGCATGCTTTAATAAATAGGTATATATATATATATATATATATATATATATATATACAGTGCTTTTTTTGTAGAAAAAAAGGTGCCGGTACTCATTATGGGTGGGGTCACCACATATGGCTCCACCCCTATGATAGCCACACCCACATTAACCACACCCCCTATTCCAGTCATGGCGCATATAAACAGACATCATTGAAAATATTACAGTACTGTAGGAGAAAAAAATAACGTGATTTTTTTTTCATTATAAATAATCTCTGTAAGCTCTTACAGCTCCAGTATACCCAGTGCAAAATAAGACAGCCAATGCAAATTCTCAAATTGGACATATTACAAACTCTAAAATGAAAATAAAATGATTTTTTCTACCTTTGTTGTCTGGTGACTGTTTTTCTTTCCATATTGGTCCCAGTCTGTGATTCTCCTTTCCTTTGTTTTCACTTAACTCTTCTGTGCCCTTTGTCATTTTTGTCTCCTTTTTCTTTGCTTTCTTCAATATTTTTCAGGCTCTCTCTCTGTCCAGATTTAATTCATTCTTACTATCCATTCTTTAATTTCCTTCATCTACCTGTGGCTTTTTATCTTTTCCTCACCCTTGTTCTCCCCATGCCCCTTCCTCTTATTCTCCAGTCTTTCTCTATTCCCCTTTTCCATCCAGCAGCTCTGCTTTCTCTCCCCATCCTTCCAGTGTCTCCCCTATTTCTTTCTGCATTCTTCCATCCAGCGTCTTCCCTCTTTCTCTTCCTATCCTTCCGTTTTCCCTCTCTCTCTCCCCATCCTTCCATCTGTTTTTCCCTCTCTCTCTCTCCCCATCCTTCCATCTGTTTTTCCCCCTCTCTCTCCCCATCCTTCCATCTGTTTTCCCTCTCTTTCCCCATCTTTCCATCTGTTTTTCCCTCTCTCCCCAATCCTTCCATCTGTGTTTTTCCCTCTCTCTCCCCATCCTTCCATCTGTTTTTCCCCTCTCTCCCCAATCCTTCCATCTGTTTTTCCCTCTCTCTCCCCATCCTTCCATCTGTTTTCCCCTCTCTCTCCCCAATCCTTCCCTCTGTTGTTTTCCCTCTTTCTCTCTCTCCCCAATCCTTCTCTCTGTTGTTTTCCCTCTTTCTCTCTCTCCCCAATCCTTCCCTCTGTTGTTTTCCCTCTTTCTCTCTCTCCCCAATCCTTCCATCTGTTTTTTCCCCTCTCTCCCCAATCCTTCCATCTGTTTTCCCCCTCTCTCTCCCCAATCCTTCCCTCTGTTGTTTTCCCTCTTTCTCTCTCTTCCCAATCCTACTCTCTGTTGTTTTCCCTCTCTCTCTCTCTCCCCAATCCTTCCCTCTGTTGTTTTCCCTCTTTCTCTCTCTCCCCAATCCTTCCCTCTGTTGTTTTCCCTCCCTCTCTCTCTCTCCCCAATCCTTCCCTCTGTTGTTTTCTCTCTTTCTCTCTCTCCCCAATCCTTCCCTCTGTTGGTTTCCCTCTTTCTCTCTCTCCCCAATCCTTCCCTCTGTTGGTTTCCCTCTCCCTGCCAAGTTTCCCGCGAAAGGCGCGAAGTCGCGACGCACGTGGCACCAGCCCCTATTTCCGGCCACTGCTGCTTCTCCTGTTGAGCAGCAGCGGCCGCTACACAAAGAAAAAGAAGATTAAAAAAAACCTGAAACCTGGCTGAAATGCGGCACCCCGGCACTGTAGACAGCCATTAGGCATTGGCTGTTGCCCCGCAGCCGCTCCTCCTCTTGCCTCTACGTCACTGCCCCTGGAGGAAGACCCTGGAGGAGCACAGTGATGTAGAGGAAAGAGGAGGAGCGGCTGCGGGGCAACAGCCAATACCTAATGGCTGTCTACAGTGCCGGGGTGCCGCGTTTCAGCCAGGTTTGAAGTTTTTTTAAAAAAAATCTTTTTCTTTGTGTAGCGGCCGCTGCTGCTCAACAGGAGAAGCAGCAGCGGACGGAAATGGGGGCTGGCACTGCGTGCGGGACATGGACTCACGGGGCGGGGGGAGAAAAAAAAAAAAAAAGGTGCCGGTACGCCATACCGTTGCGTACCGGCACAGAAAAAGCACTGTATATATATAGATAGATAGATAGATAGATAGATAGATAGATAGATAGATAGATAGATAGATAGATAGATAGATAGATAGATAGATACTATTGAGCTGATTTACTAAGGAACCATTTATTAAGGCTTAGAATGAACTAATGGAAATTATCATGCACTAAATGTAAGGTTGCCCATCCTATTTTATACCTATTGGTTACGAAAGCGCAAACCCCTCAGAGAAAAATTACACTGGCTCCCACTAAAAGATCGAATAACATTCAAAATCTGCACCCCTGGTTCATAAAATTATTCATGGAGAGGCCCCGATATATATGTCAGACCTTATAGTCCTACCAGTAAGGAACACAAAAAGTTCTTCACACACTTTCTTAAACCTCCATTACCCCAATTGTAGAGGACTCAAATACAAATCGGTTTATGCATCCAGCTTCTCCTACATCTGCACGCAACAATGGAATGCACTACCGAATGCCATAAAAACAACATACTATTTGATATCTTTCCGGAAGCTGCTAAAGACTAACTTGTTCAAAGAAACTTACAAAAAGAATCCTTCATAAAAGACAACATTAAACTGTACCAGCTCAAGCCAATATTGAACTTTTAATTTGAATACTTTAATCACATTGTTATTA
This sequence comes from Microcaecilia unicolor, assembly GCF_901765095.1. Classification (NCBI taxonomy): domain Eukaryota; kingdom Metazoa; phylum Chordata; class Amphibia; order Gymnophiona; family Siphonopidae; genus Microcaecilia; species Microcaecilia unicolor. Next base: position 454,484,891 of record NC_044033.1, on the reverse strand, counting down.
TTGAATGTTATACTTTATCCTTGGTATCACCTACATGATATGTATTATTTATCTACTTCTAACTTACTTGATACTCTATTTACCTTAACTGTATTAATACTCTGTACTCATTCCGTTAATGGCGATCGCCTTTGCGGCATAGTGGAAGCCACATTGAGCCTGCAAAGAGGTGGGAAAATGTGGGATACAAATGCAGCAAATAAATAAATAAATAAATAAATAAATAAATAAATAAATAATGTCAGTTACAGTACTAAGGGGCCCCTTTACACAGGCACGGGAGGCCTATGTGCATACAGTGTGTGCTAAATCAGCACTTCCGCCCTGCTAGAATGTGACTCAAGCGGTAATTCTGAATTTGGCATGTGCTGAATCACGTGGTAGAAAATAATTTTCTTTTTTCTACTGCAGGCCACTTACCCGGAGATAAGCAGCAGGTGGCATGTGCTGCAAGCTTACTGCACGAGTAGCATGTGAGACCTTACCACTAGGTCAATGGGTGGCGGTAAGGTCTTAGGCAAAAATGGACGTGCGCTGGTTTGAATTTTAGCACATGTCCATTTTCCAGCCCCTTAAAAAAACCTTTTTTCCTAGACACAGTAAAAAGTGGCCCAGTGCGTGTCAAAAAGACACACTTGCACTAACGCAGGCCACTTTTTACCACAGCTTAGTAAAAATACCCCTAAGCTTTAGCAGAAGGACCTATATGCTTTAGTAAAAGGGCCCCTAATGCCTTCATTAAGTCTCCCTCAGATTCAAAAATTGCATGCTACTCAGAGATGTGCACGCAACTAAATTGGTTTAAAAGCCAATTAGCTCCAATAATTGGGTGCTAACAATCAATTATTGCTTTAATTGGCAACAATTTGGATTGCATGCTCATCTTGCTATGCGCTATAATGATCTGCACCCAAATCTTATAGTGCGTAACTATAAAAGGGGCATGGTCATGGGAGGGGCATGAGCAGGTCAGGGGTGCTCACTAAGGATGTGAACAGTGTCAGACAGAATTCAAATCGGTGGATTTGTGCCTAATTTACATGCCAGAATTTACACCAGGTTTCAGTTGGCGTAAATCCTCATGCCCAAAAGTTTGGAGCAGAAATCAGCTCGTAGTGCTATTCTATAAATGGCACACTCCATGCGGATTTTATTAGCCCTGTTTTTTTTTTGCCATTTACTGAATCTAGTCCTCTATGTTTATGGGGGAAAAGCTTACTAAGGGGTCATTCTACTAAGCTGTGATAAAAGGGGGCCTTGTTTTTGATGCATGCTGAGGCTCCATTTTACCATAGTGGGTATAAGCCTGTCTTTTTTTCTGCAAAAAAAAAATGGTCATGCATAAGTGAACCACTTGTTGAGCGACCATGTCAGGGGACAGCACATACCGCTATCTATTGAGGTGGCAGTAAGGGCTCCCGTGCTAACCTGGTGATAACTGTCGGGTAAGCACCAGTGCTAAAAAAATATAAATATTTTTGTAGCACCATAAATGGTGCGTGTTGGGGGTGGGAACTACCGCCGGGCTACTGCGATAACCTGGCTGTAGTTCCGGATTAGCGCACATCAAGCCTGTTGCCGCGCACTAACCTTTTAGTAAAATGGCCTCTAAATGAGATCCTAATTCCCTATGAAGAAAGGCTACCTAATCTTGCTTTTATTTTCCTTATCCTAACAAAATCCTAGGCATTTTTGTTAACGCTATGAATGTTCCATCAAACCAAAATGTTCAACGTATAACTTAAGAACAACAATAAAAAAACAAAGGCAAGAAAGAAATCGAAATAATTATTATTGTGGACAGAGAAACAGAAAACAAGTGGGGATGGGGTGGAGGGATATAATCTTAAGTGATCAGTTGTAAACATACAATTAGATATAAGAGATCATTGACTACTAATTAACTTAGTTCACACAGAGGGGCATAATCGAACGTCACCGGCCAAATAGATCGCCGGTGATCTATGTTGGCGGCAGCGCTACAGCTGGCCGGAACCATATTATCGAAAAAGATGGCCAGCCATCTTTTTTTTCGATAATACGGTTTAGCCCGGCCAAATGCCGTGGAGTTCACTGGGTTTAAGATGGCCGGGTTTGTTTTTCAGCAATAATGGAAAGTTATGTCGGCCATCTCAAACCCTGGCCAAATTCAAAGCATTTGGCCGTGGGAAGAGCCAGCATTTTTAGTGCACTGGCCCCCCTGACATGCCAGGACACCAACCAGCCACCCTAGGGGTCACTGTGGTGAACTTCAGAAAAGCTCCCACCACGTGCATAGCTCCCTTACTTTAGGAGCTGAGCCGCCCCAAACCCACTACCCACTAATGTACTGCACCCACTAAAATTGCTCCAGGGACCTGCATACAGCCTCTAGGACTTATTGCTGCTGTATAACTTTGGCACACCAGTTCACACCTGAAGACTAATCTCTCTGAAAAAGTCCTTTCTTGAAATAACCACGTTTACTCACAGTTAACTGCAGATCAGAGGTTGTGCCCCACTGGCAAAGAGTCCCCTGGTACTAAGATTAGCAGTAGGTCAGAGCTGGCACAATGGTGTACAATGCCCTCTTTCAGCACCATTCAAGGTAAGAACTACGTTCTCTAGCGTAGGTAACACAGGAAAGGGAACTAAAACTGGCTTACAAAAATGGCCACTACCGCATGGACTACAACAGGAAACAAAACAGGGCACACTCTGACCCAGTTAGCAGGGGGGAAAAGCACCATGGGAGTAGAACCCAGTACCCTACACCCACCACAATGCATTGCTAATGTGACTCTCTGCAGGGCACCTAACAGAAAAGGTGTCACACTCACCCCAGAGCCACATCGCAACCAGGGAAAGGCTGTCGGAGGATACAACACATTCTGCTATCATGGAGGTGGGTACGGCATTTGAGGCTGGCATACAGGCTGGAAAAAAGGTTTTTAGTTTTATTTTTTTTGTTTGGAAGGGGATTGGTGACCACTGGGGGAGTATGGGGAGGTCATCCCCCATTCTCTGCAGTGGTCATCTGGTCAGTTGGAGCACCTTTTTGAGGCTTGGTCGTGAAAATAAAATGACCAAGTAAAGCCGGCGAAATACTGCTTAACGCCGCTTTTTTTCCCATTATCGGCAAAAATACTCATACTGTGGTCTGGGCATTAAAACTTCAGACCTGTATGTTCTAATTTATGGACAGATTTAGATACAGCTGTTGTTTCACAGACAGGGTTAAATGAGTTCTCTAACTAGGATATATGTTGTCATACCAAACTAAAATCTGTTTATGAAAGACAGAATTATCAGACAAAGGTAAGTAGCAGTTCACTTATAAAAAATACCGACAAAGATGGATGAGGGGATCCAAGATGGCATTTGCTTGAGGCTCACTTGTGGGATGCTCTGATTCAACAGCTTTTTTACCAAATTGCAGTCTTTTTTTCTCCCCATATATGGACGTTCTTAATATACCAGCGGAAGTAATACCACCTCTAGTTAGAGCACAGTATTTTACCTTAGGTGCTCAGGGAGATGTTGAGGGTGAACAATGTGGAGAAGTTGACCAACTTAATTTGGCTGAGTTCTTGGAGTCATTGCTTGAGGTTGTTATATCCAAATCTACTCTATTGATGACATTTGTGATTAAACCAAATAGAATCACGTCTTGCATATTTATTTTTGCCATATGGGTGAGCTGTTCTTAGGCTCTAAAATCTGTATTTCCTGATTTGGCAAGAGATACATAGAGGAGTCATCAGGATTTCCTGGTGTCGAGGCCCAGAGCCCTTGTTTTCAGCATGACCTTTGTGTTACGGTTTTCTTGTCATTGTTTGATCAGTTTTGAGTCTAAGAATTTTTTTTGAGCCAATATGATTAGCTGTGTGGATTGGCTTTTGGAATATGTATGGAATTGTGATGTTCTCATAATAATAATGTTCTTTTTAATTTAAACTTCCTTTCTTGGCTCCATATTGCCTTTCTTTGCATATATCTTTATTTTTCTTTTTCTGCTTTCCCTTTCTCCCTTTGCTTTCTTGCTCAATGTGGACGAAGTGGAGAGTTAATATTTTCTTCTAATTTTTATTTCTTTAGTGGCCCTTTTACTAAGCTGCAGTAAAAAGTGGCCTGCACTAGTGTGGGTGTATGAAATTTGACACATGCTGGGCTATTTTTTTTACCACAGTGGGTCAAAAGGCCTTTTTTAATGAGGCAGTAAATGACTGTGTGCTAAAATTAAAAATAGCGAGTCACTATTTACTACCTAAGTCCTTACCGCCAACTTTTCATGTGGCAATAAGGGCTCATGCAATATTTGCATGGTAATCAGCCAGCACGTGGCAATGTGGGAATGCCCCAGTGGTAGAAAATAGAAAATTATTTACTACCACGGGAAACAGCATGCACCAACCTCAGAATTCCCGCTGGGTGCCTGCTCTACCTCGGCAGCATAGGAGTCGACTCTGTGGGTGCTTGAGCATCCCCAATATTGAGAAAATTGCTTGAATGTGCCAAGGGAAGGATTGTTTTCATTAGTCTTAGCACCCCCAATAATTCTGAAAAGTTGGCTCCTATGCCTGGCAGTAGAGCCGATTTGGCGCAGGCTACCTGCACATTAGCTCTACTGCAGCTTAGTAAATATTAAAATAAAAAAATAAGGGGCCCTTAAGCTAAGTGTCTATGCGCACCCAAAGTACATCAAAATGGAGTTACCGCATGGCTACTGCGTGGCTCTTGTGGTAATTTCATTTTTGGTGCACGGTCGATACGTGTGGCCAAAAAATAATTTTTATTTTCTGCTGCATGTATCGGACACACGCCAAGTGGCATTTGGTGCATGTAGGTCATTACTACCCAGTTACCAAGTGAGACTTTACTGCTAGGTCAATGGCTGGCGGTAAGGTCTCAGATCCAAAATGGACACGTGGCAATTTTCATTTTGCTCCACATTAATTTTCGGCAAAAATTTTAAAAAGACCTTTTTTACAGGTGTGCTGCGCGTTCCCAAAACCCATGCTTACACTACTGCAGACCATTTTTCAGCGCACCTTAGTAAAAGGAGCCCTAAGTAAATAAATACCCACAAAGATTAAAACACTGAAAAGCAGGTGATATAAGGGAAAAAAAGGAAGGTCTATTATTTATCATGAAAATGGGGAGTGGACAATTTCACTGACACTACTGTAATCTATAGATCTGCAGCACTGGCTAAAGAGACATGGTAATTCAACAAAGATGGATTTGTTTCTGGGATGAGATTCTAGTCTTCAATATGTTGACTGGTACATTTCATTTGCAGAATCAGAAATAAATAGATCCTGGACTTTTTCACAGTGAAATCCTTAGACAAATGGTAGTAGCACCAAAAAAAAAAAAAAAAAAAGGTAAAACTAAGTATAAACAGGGGAAATTATTTCAAGCTATGCAGCTTAATGCAAAAAAAAGGAAGAAAGGAAATCTGACTCCAAATCTTTGATACAGAACACGGGGCTAAATTAAATGGACTCTAGTAAGAGCAACACATCTTTATGTTTATAAAATTGAAAAGAAGAGACAAGTATGGTTTTGAAAAGAGAGAGCTGAAAATGTAAGGGAGAAAAGACTGACATTCAAAAGGTACATTGGTCCTAAGGGGGTATGTTTACTAAGGTGCATTAGCATTTCTAATGCACCCTTCAATTAAACGCTGATGCACCTATACATTTCTATGGGCACATTAGCGTATAACACACATAAACCATTACGCGCATTAAAAACGCTAACGCACCCATGGAGGGCCATAAGCAAAAGGGGCACCCATGTTTTCCTGAGGACGTCCTTGCAGGATGTCCCGGTGAAGGGATGGGGAAACCCGTATTATCGAAACAAGATGGGCGTCCATTTTTCATTTCAATAATACGGTCGGGGACGCCCAAATCGTGAAATTTAGATTGACCTTAGAGATAGTCATCCTTAGAGATGGTCGTCCCCAATTTTCGGCGATAATGGAAACCGAGGACGGCTATCTCAGAAACAACCAAATCCAAGCCCTTTGGTAATGGGAGGAGCCAACATTCATAGTGCACTGGTCCCCCTGACATGCGAATACACCAACCGGGCACCCTAGGGGGCACTGCAATGGACTTCAGAAATTTCTCCCAGGTACATAGCTCCCTTACCTTGTGTGCTGAGACCACCCCCCCAAAAAAAAATCCACTCCCCACAACTGTACACCACTACCATAGCCCTTATGGGTGAAGGGGGCACCTACATGTGGGTACAGTGGTTTTATGGTGGGTTTTTAAGAGCTTGCATTTACCACCACAAGTGTAACAGGTTGGGGGGTGGGCCTGGGTCCGCCTGCCTCAAGTGCACTGCACCCACTAAAACTGCTCCAGGGACCTGCATACTGCTGTCATGGACGTGAGTATGACATTGAGGCTGGCATACAGGCTGGAAAAATATTTTTTTAAATTTTTTTTGAGGTTGGGCGGGAGTTAGTGACCACTGGGGAAATAAGGGGAGGTCATCCCAGATTCCCTCTGGTGGTCATCTGGTCATTTAGGGCACATTTTTGTGCCTTGGTTGTAAGAAAAAAAGGACCAGGTAAAGTTGTCCAAGTGTTCATCAGGGACGCCCTTCTTTTTTCCATTATCAGTCGAGGACGTCCATTTGTTAGACACGCCCCAGTCCCGCCTTCGCTATGCTGCCATCACGCCCCCGTGAACTTTGGTCATCCCCACGACGGAAATCAGTTGAGGACGCCCAAAATCGGATTTCGATTATGCCAATTTGGGTGACCCTGTGAGAAGGATGCTGATCTTGCAATTTGTGTCGAAAGATGGGCGCCCTTCTTGTTCGAAAATAAGCCTGATAGTGCGCCTTAGAAAATGTAGGTGCTAGGTTGTGAGGAATACTTCATGCAGAGTAATCTATTAAGCCTGAAGAAATCCAAAAGAGGCTATATATAAAAAAGAAGCAGATTTAAATATTGATGTATATATTCATATCTGATGATCCGGAGATAGAGAAAGTTCAACAAGATGTTTGTCACCCAGAGGGTGGTCAATTCTGTAAAAGTCAGTTCTGGACAATTCACTTGAAAGTTTACATATACTTAGGCATTCACAGTACTCGAATCAATTTCTGTTAACCTTAAAATGAAGTTTTATGTAGGTCTTCTCATTGACTGGTGCTGCATATTGGGAATTGTTGCCTAAAAACAAAATAATGTTCAGCTGTCTAGTTACATACAGTATAACAGTGATGAGAATTTAATTAATAAATAGAATAAATGAGTTATAAAACCTGAAGCTGTAAGTTTGAAAAAGCACAATCTTTGACAGTGATCACGACCCTTTTTTTTATTTAAGAAGTAATGAGTATAACTTTACAAGTATGTGCATCACTTATTAAGTGGAATAATTTCATTTCAGCTTATTAGGATTTATATACCGCACTATCTCACATTGGGGTCCTTTTACTAAACCGCATTAGGAAATAGACAAAGCCCATTTCCAACGCAGTAATATTTAATGCATTTTTCACTCAGGTCTGTGAACCTTATGTTTTATCCTAAGATCTAGTTTTTCTGTAACTTGAACTTAGCATCTATGTACTTTCTGAGATTTTGTTTGGTTACCTAATACTTTGGAGCAGCTGTGATCTACCTTGCAATGTTTGCTTTGATTACTATGGTGAAGTAGCCCTTTTTTTCTATTTATTTTGTACTTGAGATTTAATCCTAGTGTTAGATCCAGCTGATAAAAACTCTGACGCTTTTAAGAGCACTTGAAAGGTAAGGGGCATTGTGCTAAAATGATGTTTCTTTTCAGATTTACCAAACGTAAATTATATTGTGCTTTGCACTGAAGTAGGATGAAACACAAAGAGAACACAATAGAATCCATGGGAAATTCTTAACTACAAGTAGGAACTTTAAAAAGGCCCGATGTGGCCATGTTTCACCAAAATTGGCTGCATTGGGGTCATATATAGGTCAAATGCATGGATGATATAATTCAAATTCAGAAATACAGGAGCCCTTTCACTATGGTGTGTAATTAGCATGCTAACCATTATGTTATCGGTAACATTGTCCCTGAAGTGAAAAACAATTTTAAAAATCCAATAAATTGAAAAATCCCATAAATGATATGGGAAACTAAACAAAATGAAAATTCTTGGCCTTTATCCCCCTAATGTACTTTATGCATAAGCATTTACACCTGCTTCTGAGCAGGCGTGAGGAAATATAAATGGTGGTATTCTAGTCATTTACATATGCAATTGGCCCGTTATAAAATACTGACTAGCAGAAAAGTGCATGCCATGGTTTGATAATGTGATTGAGGGAATCTATAGGAAGCTGCCACTTCCCCTTAAGGACACTCCTTCACAGTGTCAGAGGCACTTTAAAACTGATGATCCTACCAAGGGGAAAGTGACAGGGGAGGGGCAGAGCCAAGAGGGCATAGTCCAGGAACTACATAAGCTAGGGGTCCAGCCAGGTTAAGGAGGCCCAGAAGGAAGCAGAGAAGGCCCACTGCATATGTCTCTACCACATACCTGTGAACTGCAACCACAACAGCAAGGTAGGCCAAGTTCAACTTGAGACCTTGAAGAACTATATGCTTGACCCAAACTGGAAGCTGGCTGTTGAATGTTGTTGACTAGAGACAGTACTGCATGCCATGGACTGCAGGAGCAGGACCAAGGGAGGACTTTGCTTACATCTATAGAATAGTTTGTATTATGTTCTCCCTTGCCTATGAAGCTAACAGTACCAAGCCTGTTCAAAAAAGTTTTATTTTCTGTTCACCTAGACCAGCTATGTGGCTGCCCTTGTTCATACTACCGCAGTATGTAATTTGATAAAGATTGTGCACGTGGGCAGAGCACTGAGATCACACACATATTATAGCATTCTATCATTTATGTGTACACATGGTAATATCTAGATGTGGGCATTTACACCAACTATAGGGCTTGTGTAAGTGATTGTGTCTTAACTTATGTGCATTTTAGGCCATTTGTGCTAGTGTTCTATAAACAAAAGTATAAACAATAAGCACCATAACCAGTACCCGTTGTGGGTTCCCTGTTATAGAATTGTCCTTCACATGCATAAGTGCTAGCAAAATCACCACTTTCACACTTGAAAGATGCTGAGTGATACCAGCCAACTATCTACAAAAGTTGATTTCAATAAAAGGCTAAAGGTCTCTTATACTAAGTGGAAGTAAGCCCAACACAGGCTTACCACTTGCTAAATAGGAATTATCACCGGGCTACCACAGCAGCCTGGTGGTACTTCCCACCTCTAGTGCTCAGTCATATCCGGTAAGACTGGATATTGGCTAGTTTGTACCTGTCAACTGAAAATGTGTTCCATTGGCCTTGATCCTTCAGGAATTTGTTCCACAGCCCAGGATCAGTTATGAACAAAATACCATCATTCATGTTCACTATGTGCAATTTTCTAGATGGGATGCTTAATAACATTTTTTCAGTGACTGAAGGTGTTGATTTGGCTGATAATTTCCATCTGCAGTTGAGTAGCTGAAAGACATATATTGGCAAGTTGAAGAACCTTGCAAATGAATGTTACAACCTTAAATTTAATTCACCTTTGGAAAGGAAACAAATTTAATGATAATACAATTGCAATCATAGGATCATTTCTCTTACAGCCTATCAGTAAAAGGACATCAACATTTTGTAGTAACTCCAAAGGCTCTACTGATGGAGTTTTAATAGATATTAAAGGTCAGAAAGTGCTAGATCTGCTTTGCCAAATATGCATTGACTTTCAATTAAAAGCAAGTGGAGCTTAAACATTTTTGTTATGGCCTTTAAGGTGTTGAGACATAGGCACCATTTTTACAAAGCTGCTGGAAGTATTGCCCCTTAGGGATAATACCACACTATTACCACTAGGGGTGCCATTAAGAAACCATGAGTCAGATGGAATGGGAACAGAGCAGTATCACTTCTGCTCCATGCCACTCAATTATCAGGGGAACCCTAGATTGATCCTGGGGGGCTTGGGGATTGGGAAAGAATGTCAGGCTACTGGGAGGGTTTGCTCAGGGGGCCTCTGCTTGGCCTATGCTCAAGGGATATGCTCAGGGATGTTGAGTGTGGGGCTGTATTGTGAGGGAGGGAATTGTCTGTACTGATTGGGGGGGATCAAGAGGGTGCTGAATTGCTTCTGTGTGGATCAATCATAGATAGATATAGATATTTTTATTGCTGAGGAATGCAACACAAGCCCATGGAATCTGCCCTATATACTGGGCATGCTCTTTGAATTTCCCACATAGACCTTGCACTATTTCAGCCTAAGTGTATAATGTAAGATATGGCAAGTGCACAAATCTATTGCTCTTTATTAAAAGGGACCTATAATATACCTGAAACTTGGTTCATAGTGAAGTGGTATACTCCTACAAGCACTTTGAAAACCAGCCAGCATTTTCAGTTAGTGATTTCTTTTCGGTGTTTAGTAAGGAAAGAATAGTAGAACTTGAGTGCTTCTTCAATGGTACTTTCCCAATTCTAAACTCCTCACCTTTGGAATTAAGACAGGAAGCACATTTATTTCATTGTTAGAATCTTTTGCTGGCCAAAATTCAGCATTGACTTATGTGGTCAGGATTAGGCCTGGATATTCAATGCTGGCACCCTATCCATGTATCATTACAGAATATCTGGGTGTTTGGTGGTGCCCAGAAGTTATGGGGTATGGTCAATATTCAGTATCGTACCAGGAAAGTTAACTAGTCATATTTAAGACCACATTTTATGTGGTCCAACATTTGGGTTTCTGTCAAGTATTTGTGACCTGGATTGGCCACTGCTGGAAGCAGGATAGTGAGATAGATTAATCATTGATCTGCTCCAGTATGGCTATTCTTATGTCCTTATGCTCAGTTGCTATTCAAGCACTGACACAGAATATCTGTGGTGCCTGGATAATTCCAGAGTCCATCCTGGCACTAATTATCGTCATAGTAGTCAGTGCTAATACACAGCAGCAATAAGAGGTTAAGAGGCCCTTTTATCAAAGCCCATTAGGCCTACCACTGGTTTGCTATATGGCAATTCAGCTGTACTGCCGAGCTCCAGGGTGAACCTGATGGTAATTTCCACCCCCAATGCGCATCATTTCCATTGTTAGAAAATATTTTTGTATTTTCTAGCACCATGGGCATGCCTGGTGGTAATCGCGGCTGCCCAGTTACCACCGGGCTACCTCCAGAGCCCTTACTGCCTCCTAAGTACAGTAGGAGGCAATAAGGGCTCCTCCAGGAAATGACCACATTCCAATGTTGTTGCTTGGTGCATGGCCATTTCCTTCCCTTTACTGGAAAACGCCTTTTAGTGACTGTGGTAAAAGGTAGCCTCAGCGTATGGCAAACCCACACGTCAATGCCACTGCAGGGCTCCTTTTAACACCTCTTGGTAAAAGCAGCCCTAAGTGCCATTGAATTGGAGTGGAGGAGTGGCCTAGTGGTTAGGGTGGTGGACTTTGGTCCTGAGGAACTGAGTTCAATTCCCACTTCAAGCACAGGCAGCTCCTTGTGACTCTGGGCAAGTCACTTAACCCTGCATTGCCCCATGTAAGCCACATTGAGCCTGCCATGAGTGGGAAAACATGGGGTACAAATGTAACAAAATAAAATATTAGCGGATGGGCTGGTCAGCATGATTTAACTGGGCCCTTGGCTTCAGACAGCAGCTAAAATATTTTCTGTTCCCAGCATCAGGATAGACTGCAGTTTTGAGCTTGTTCTGGGAAATATAATCCTCTTAGGCTGTAAGTGGACTAGAATTCTTTTTTTTTATAAATACTGTATAGTCCCTTTTATGGGAAAGGATCTTAATTTTCTCTCTCAATTATGTTTTTACCTTGTATTTTAAGGAAAAGTGATATATAAAATGTATAACTAAATAAAAAACATAAATAAGTCTTACTAGACACACTAAAACTAATTGAATAAAGGATACCCCGTAGGTCAAACCATCACAAAAAGTATATGAAATATGATGAAACCGAGATTTAATTGAATTATAGTTTGAGTTGCTTTTAAAAAAGGAAGAGGAAGTGATTCTCCTATATTTTTTTATTGTACACATTTCTACAGTTGTGCAATCTTTAAATATGATGGAGTTATTTTCTCTATTCCTTTTATGCATTAGACCCATGTTGAGTAAATAATGATATATATTTTGGATATCAACAATCAAAAAAAGTATCTGTTCAAGACTTTTCTTGGGGGGCTGATTAAATCATATTTGTCATGGATCTAATTTAGAGCATACTAGACATCAGTTTTGGAGGCCATACCTTGCGAAGGATGTAAAAAGAATTGAACTGGTGCAAAGAAAAGCTACGAGAATGGTAAGGGATTTGCATTACAAGACGTATGAGGAGAGACTTGATGACCTGAACATGTATACTCTGGAGGAAAGGAGAAACAGGGGTGATATGATACAGACATTCAAATATTTGAAAGGTATTAATCCACAAACGAACCTTTTCTGGAGATGGGAAGGCGGTAGAACTAGAGGACATGAAATGAGATTGAAGGGGCAGACTCAAGAAAAATGTCAGGAAGTATTTTTTCACGGAGAGAGTAGTGGATGCTTGGAATGCCCTCCCACGGGAGGTGGTGGAAATGAAAACGGTAACGGAATTCAAACACGCGTGGGATAAACATAAAGGAATCCTGTTCAGAAGGAATGGATCCTAAGGAGCTTAGCTGAGATTGGGTGGCAGAGCCGGTGGCGGGAGGCGGGGATAGTGCTGGGCAGACTTATACGGTCTGTGCCAGAGCCAGTGGTGGGAGGCGGGGCTGTTGGTTTGGAGGCGGGGATAGTGCTGGGCAGACTTATGTCACGTCTGTGGCCGTGCCCACCCTCATACTTACCCTGTTTCTGGGAGTCAGTGGCTGTGCTGGCTTCTGCTTGTCTCTGTGTCTGTCTCCGTCTTAGTTTCTCTCTGGCTCTGTGTGCTGATTGCCCTACTGAACCTCACCTGTGTGGGCTATGCCTCTTCCAAGATGGCTGCCGACTCCTCTATGCCAGTATCCAAGATGGCTCCCGCTTGTTCTTCCTGTGGGCTGACTTCTCTGTGTGTCAAGCCTCTGTTTGGAGGCAAGGAGATTGCTGCAGCTGTGCCTCTGGTGTTGAAAGGCTTTATTAATCACTTAGAGCCTGCAGCCCTTGCCTTTGCATTTCGTCTAAGGGCCCTGGTATGTAGAGTGCTCTGTACACTGCTACATTGTTTGCTCTGTGTGAGTTTCTATGTTTGACTTGTTAGCTTGGGCACAGCTTTGCTTGTTAGCCTGTGTACAGCTTTACTAGTTCTCCTGAGATTGCTCTGTGTATGTTTCTAGTGTATGACTTGTTAGCTTGGGCACAGCTTTGCTTGTTAGCCTGTGTACAGCTTTACTAGTTCTCCTGTGTGCTCTGTGTATGTTTCCAGTGTATGACTTGTTAGCCTGTGTACAGCTTTGCTAATTCTGCTGTGATTGCTCTGTGTATGTTTCTAGTGTATGACTGGTTAGCTTGGGCATAGCTTTCTTGTTAGCTTGTGTACAGTTTCCTAGTCTTCTTGTGTTTAGCCTGCTGGTTTTCCCGTGTGTGTTTTCTTTTGCTTCTGGAGCTTCAGCCCTTGTTCAGTTTGTTGCCAGCACTCCTTGATATTGAAGCTCCAGCCTCAGCCTTGTTCCTTGACTTGATCATTGCTTTAACCTGCCTACTGCCGGAACCCGGACATTCCCTGCCTGTCTGCCTTGCTTTCGCCTAGGTGCCTGGGGGCACTCCTGGATCCTCATTCCTGCTGTTCCTGCTTGCAAGTTCCAGTTCTGTTTTTTCCTGTAAGTCCTGCCGGCTGCCCGAACCTGAGGGCTCAACCCTCGGGGAAAGGTGGCTAAGCGTAGGTGAAGCCTAGGTCCAGTGTGTGCCTGTCCAGCAGGTTCTGGTCCCGTGGGTTCCGCTCCAGTGTGTTCCAGTCCAGCAGGCTCTAATCCAGTGCGCACCCATCCGGTGCATTCCAGTTCCGTGTATTCCTGTGTAGAACTCCAGTCCGGGGTTCCGGTCCAGTCTTGTCTCGTCTCTACCTTGAAGGTGATCTTGCCTGCCACTGCCGCTCCACGGTAGTGGCCCAATGACTCACGAACCCAGTGCTCCTGGGGAAGAAGCCTGACAGTATGCCAAGGTCCTCGAGCATGCAACAACTTACACGGTCTGGGCCCTGAAAAGGACAGGTACAAATCAAGGTAAGGTATACACAAAAAGTAGCACATATGAATTTATCTTGTTGGGCAGACTGGATGGACCATGCAGGTCTTTTTCTGCCGTCATTTACTATGTTAATATGTTACTATGTAAAATAGGTATTCCCCTGCAAAGGTTTATATAGGATGCATTTGGCGTAAGAATTCCTCTGCTCCAGTTCAGGGTAGGGGTAATCTAACTGGGCTTCTCTTTCAGAGCACATCTGAAAAGCATTTTATTTCCCTTTACAGAGATTCATAGGACCTTATTTCCTATTTTGTCCTTTTACTCTATAGTGTTCCAGAGAAAGTGAAAAAAGGATCAGAAGAGAGAACCCAAGGGATCCCATTCCAGACAATTTTCTCGATGATTTTATTAAGCATAGCATCATCATTCTCATCAGATCACAATACTCATTGGTTTAATTCAACATTTATAGTTTTCCAAGTCCTTTGTCTTGCAAAAACATCCAGAGCTGGCCCTGCCACTAAGTAGATTAGACATCCACCTATGGTGGCAAAATTTGGGAGGCAGTAACGTGGTTTTGGCACATGGGAGTGCCTTCCTCTGCCGGGCCTGCTGCTTTTGTCCTCCTTACCTCTTCCTGCATTGATCCCAAGCTTAAAGAAGAGTGAGTACTGCACAGGCCCTGTATACCCAGGTCTGTGCTCAAGTGCTACCTATCCTGCCTCCCTCCTAGGCACACTTTTTGTCAGAGGAGGGCAGGACAAACCAGTGATTCAGCATGGGTCTAAAGGGGTGTATGGAGCATGCTGAATATGAGATGGGGTAGAGAAGGGGAGATGAAATGCTGGAGAGATTAGAGGGGAAGGGGAGCTCCTTGCCATCTAGAGGAACATGGTAGAGATGGGAAGGGGGGGATGACATCCAAGGATGTTGGGGGAGCTAGAGAATGGAAGGGAAAATGCTGACCATGCCAGTGGGGAGGGGTGATAAACGAAGATGAGAAAGGGAGATGATAGCAATAGTGGAGGGAAGTAGAGAGGAGGAGAGAAAATGCTGGCAACCTAGGGGTGTGTGGTAGAGATGAGAAGGGGAAATGGCAGCAATGGTGGGGGGAGAAGTGAAGAATGGAAAGAAAGATGTTGTTTATAGTGGAGGGAGGTAGAGAGGAAGGGGAGGTGCTGGGAACTTGGAGGATGTAGGGAGGGGAAGGGGAGATGCTGAACTACAGATGTGGGTATGGTAGTGCCTTGAGCTGCCCTTGAGGGGGGTTGATTGCACTGTTGAAGTTTTATCTAGGATATCTTAATACCCCTGGGCTGGCTCTAGAGGCATTTGAATGTTATCACTTACTATTACATCTGTGCTTTTCAAGGTTATCTCATTCTCCCAACTGCTCTCAAAATCACAATTTAATATAGCTGCACTCTACCAATCAATCTTGTTCACACACTATTAAACCTAAAATAGATAGGCTCTAGTCTAGACTATTTTTAAATAAAATGTTAAATATTGATAGATAACAGAAACACTTGAAATTATTTGTATATAAATATATTTTGCTGTCCTGTAAGGGGAGGGGGCAGGGAGGGTTGGTTCATTTATCAGTTTATTATCTCTGCGTCTCTTCAGGGGGCTGGTATCTTCCTTTCCTGATATCAGAGGAAAAACATGTCATTTTGGTACTGAAAGTGAAAATATTAACACAGAAATATTACACAGATATGGCAGTTTGTGCTGGGAATGCTATTTGAATAACATGTTCTCACTCTTCTTAAACTGTATGAAATATTTCCTTCTCACACTGCTTATCAGAGCTTATTTGTCCCCAAAACAGTGGAAACAAACAATGAAAGCCGTGGGGTATTTACACTTGCTCTGTGAGGTGTTAACTTCTCTAGGTGCTTGCCAATCTCACTTTTTCCTTTATTTCCAAGGACTGAAAATTAAAAAGATCCTTAATTATTCAAAATACCTCTTCTGCACTGTCCCCAACATTATGACATAACAGGAACTCTGCTCTCTAAGTCATCTGTTTGTCTCTTGTTTCCTTGGTTACAGTTTCAGTGGATTCAATCTTCATTTGGGAAAAAAAGTCACAGTCTGTTCACCAATATGTATTTCCTTCTGGGTCACCTCTTTATCCAGTGTCTTTAAGCTCAGAAATAATTCCAACCATGACTTTAAAGAAGTCTGTTTACAGCATCTTGATCTTTTGAACTAATTCTGCAAGGTGTAACAGTTACTAGGAAATTGTCTAACAGGCTCAGCCTGCTGGAGTGCCTCCCTTTGAAGTTTCAACCATGTCTCTTCCCCCAGATTGTTCTCAGTAAGTTCTTCTAAATTAGGCAAGAACTTAAAAATAGCTTGCTTTATATATTTTTTTTTAGTTATCCAACTCCAAATCAGCATAGGACTGTAATCAGCATTTAAAGTTATATATGCCTATTTTTCTTGCATGCTTTGACAATTTTTGTACAAAGGGGATTTTTATAACTAACTAACTAACTTACCTTTGAGGGATAATATCTGCAGTTTGAAGGATTTGTTTACCATTATTATCTCACATGTAAACACAAATATCCACTCCTCACCAAAAATCAAATAATATTATTTGTGACACCCTGAGCGAGGGTTGGGCATGGCCTGTTGAAATAATAGTCAGGCCAAAGGGTGGAACAAAAAATAAATATTTATTCAAGGGAAACCTCGGACATGATGCTTTCACAGGGCCCAAGACAAAGGGTAGGGGAACTTCTGCAGTTCAATATATTCAGTCTTAATGGCTTCTGGTGGTAGGCCAAGCACAGTCTGTGACTGCCGGGATTGCTACGCCCCAAACACGCTGATAAGTCCTCGGTTCTCCCTTGAGGTTCAGGTCTGGCTCTAGCCAGACCTCAAAGCAAAACTTATGAAGTTCAATCTGGTAAATGAAATGGCTTACTTCAGCCAGGTCATGATTATGGAACAGTACCTTCCAAGTCATATGCTTGGGATTTAAACCTTCTCCCCTAGGCCCCTCTTATCTTCAGCCTGGCTCTGTCTTCTATATGCCCAGGTATGGGCTCTGCCCCTCACAGCTCACCTCCTCCTGGGACAGGTTCTGTACTCTGAAGGCAGCCCAGGCTATTAGAGGGACTGTTCTTAAGGTGGCCTAGGCTATCAGAGAGACTTTATTTAAGTGACAGGGACAGTATTCTGTAGACCCATTCACAATATTATTAATATTGTGTGGGATCCTCAGACTGCAGCATGGTGAGGAGTGGAATTTGATTTTTGTAATTTCACAGATTCTCACTTTTGAGTTTTGTAAGTATCCAATGACATAGGGCCCTTTTTAACAAGCTATGGTGTTGGCACGTGGATTCACCATGCGTCAAATCCACCTTTTATCGCAGAGGGTAAAAGGCTTTTTTTTAATAAAGAGAAATGGCTCTGAGGTAAGTGAATCACTTGCCGAGTGGCCATTTCCCCAGGAAGCACTTATCACCACCCATTTAGGAGGCGGTAAGGGCTCCCACGCTAGCCCTGTGGTAACTGGGCATAACATGGCACTGCCCAATTATGAATGGGTAAGTCCCCGGCACTAGAAAATAAAAATGCATTTCCTACCGCCAGAGTTGGAGCCTGGCAGATTCCAGGACTACTGCCAGACTCCTGTGGTCCCAGAGTAGGCTGAATTTACAGTGCACCAAAGCAGCGGAGGTCCTACCACCCTTTAGTAAAAGAGCCCCAAAATGTAATGTTCTCTAGCATAAGGTGCCTCTAAAACTATATTTCTAGGATCAATTTTTCTTTGCTTATTGGGTCACAGTCATTTCACAGATCTTTTTTTCCTCACCATTTTTTTAATCCTTTGTTTGTACAGGGCTAATCCTACCATTGCTATGCAGGGTAAATGATCTTTAAAATATTTAAAAAATGTCCAATTGATTCACCACTAAAATAATAAAGAAATAATCAGATGTTTTTTTATTTATTTATTATTTTAGCGGTGAATAAATTGGACATTTTTTGAATATAAGTACATAAGTATTGCCACACTGGGACAGACCAAAGGTCCATCATGCCCAGCATCCTATTTCCAACGGTGGCTAATCCAGGTCACAAATACCTGGCAGATCCCAAAAAGTACAAAACATATTATGTTGCTTATCCCACAAATAAGCAATGGATTTTCCCCAAGTCCATTTTAATAATGGTCTATGGACATTTCCTTTAGGAATCCATCCAAATCTTTTTTTAAACCCCGCTAAGCTTTACCACATTCTCAGGCAATGAATTCCAGAGTTTAATTACACGTTGCAATCTGCTGCTTTTTGTTCCATGCTGAATCTTGTAGATCGACTGCCTATTTGCTTTCTTGGGTAAATGTTCTTTGCAGAGCTCTGTAACAGGGTCTACTGCACATGTTAGTACTAGATCTTAGCTGGATCTTTAAAATACTCCCAATATGGAATTTTGTTATTAAGGTAGCCCTGGGGAAAGCCCCTGTATGTTGCTCTTTGGGATTCTGCCAGATACTCGTGATCTTGCTTGGCTACAGAAGCAGGATACTAGGCTAGATGGATTTTGAGGCTTACGTTTTACAGCTATAGCATCCTGTTGGTGTGTGCAATTGGTCCAGCTTATAAAAAATTTCACTGTACTCATTTTCACTAGGCCAAGTCGAGAGCTCTATCTCATTAGTAAAGAAAAATCACACTGACCCTTTTAATTTACCAGTTGCACATTCAGACTACACTTCTGTGCCAGCCCTTCTGGTACTCTGGTACACTTCCTACTGTTCAACTCAAGGTCATCACTCTCGGATCATCTTCTTTTCAGTTGATCTTCTAACAAACTGCAGCTATTTTTCTTTTGTCTGTTCCTTCACTTTTCTGAGGTGCACCGCTGGCTTGATTATGCTACTGTAGCAGTCCCATGCTGATTCACCACATGAACTCCTTCTTAGATTTTCTACACTGCTTGGCCACTAGTTATAAAAGAAAGCTCGCTACTGGCCCCTGATCAGTAGGCATTTGATTTTATTGGGGCAAGTGAAGGAGACAAAGAACTCGGGGGCACTTTTACAGAGAGGCGGTAAGAACAACGCGGGCTTACCGCTCACACTTCTGGTCCAGGGCAGCCGCCAGCGGTAGTCCCACCCTGAGCATGCACCATTTCCGGAGTAAAAAAAAAACCTGGAAATGTCTTGCATTACAGTAATCCAGCAGTAATCAGGCATCGCAGTGCGCTGCCCGTACTACTGGGTTAGTGTGGGAGCCCTTCACATAGCCATGCGGTAAGAGTTCTCTTACCGCATGGCCATGTGCATCTGGTTTTTTTTTTTAACCTGCTGCAGTAAAAAGGGCCCTGGCGTGCAAGAAAAACAGCCCCCACTGCTAAGGCAGGTCCCTTTTTCCAGCAGCTTGGTAAAAGGACTCCTCAGGAATCCTTCATGATGGCTCACTAATAGCAAGGGTGTACAGCCTAAAAGGGTTTGTTTCGTATTATTTTGTTTGTCATTTATGAGATGTTTCAATTTGTTAATATTTTTTTCAAGTTTTTTTTTCATTACCAGAGCAATATTGATAGCAGTGTGCCCTCTTCCAAAAGATTGTATACTTTTCACATGGCGTATGCATTATTTGCTAAGAATCTGCCTGGTATTCAGCACTATTTAACCGTCCAGGAACAGCTCCTGGACAGTTAAACAGCACTTAACTGACTATATGTGAATATTCAGCAATAGATAGCTGATTATCTCCCGCTGAATATTCGCAGTCAGCACTTAATGGATAACCAGCTATATCGCACGGTATAGCCAGATATCTGAGAATATACAGCGTATTGCTGACTAAGCTTGGAGACCAAACTGGGCCTATCTTTGGCCAGTTTAAACTTAAGTGGCCAGCGCTGAATATCGACTCGGCCAGTTAACTTTATGCTGGCCAAAAATAAACTGGGTATTCAATACCGGTCACCAGAAATGGGCCGGCATTGAATATCCAGGCTCAACGTCAACCGTGGGCTGCAGCCCAGCTAATTCCTGTGGTCTGAATAACAGCCTCCGTGTGTCCTCTTTTGCAAGACTACATTTTCTTTCTGAAAGAGGGTGCACTCTTTTACTATAGTATGGGAATGCATACACTAGTCACACAGGTGCAATGCGGTGTGCATGTGTGCACTATTAGGACTGAGTGTGCCTTTTCTTTGGAAAGGATATGCAGCCTTCCAAAAAAGGCAACAAAAAAGCGGATCCAAGAACGGTCTCAACAGAAATATTTTTATTAAAGAAATCACCCGACTCGGTCCACGTTTCACCCACTCAATTGCTGTTTGCTGGGAGAAGGGGTAGTGTCATGTTGCTATACACATCACCTTGTTTATCATTCATGTTTACAGCTCTGAAGAGCTTTCCTAGGTTTATAATTGAAAGTGCTAGGCTTTCGGCACTCTTGCATTTGTATTATACCCCTGAAGCAGTCCATGAGTGGTTGAAACGTGGACCATGGCGGGTGATTTCTTTAATAAAGATATTTATATTGAGACCATTCTTGGACTCACTTTTTTGTTGCATCTATTTCTGGTATGGATCTGAAGAGCCTCTCTGTTTTGTGTGTCTTCCAAAAGAGGGCACACTCTTCATGAATAATGCACACTCTCTATGCAAAGTGCATACAGTTTTAAAAGGGAGTACTCTTTCAGGATTGCCCACTGTTAATGGCATGCGCACACACACACACAAACTTTGGGAGGTATTCCTCTCATTTTTGGAAGAAAAAAAAAACACAAAATGACATAGGAAATGTTGTTTTGACATTTCCCATGTCAGTTAAAATTTATTTGCATATCCCTAGCAAGACTTCCATTTGTCACTACCTTCTGTTACCGCTAAACTAGCTTCTAACTCACTTTTTCTACCTTAGCATGACCTTTAGGGCTCTTAGTTTATTTACGAGTCACTTGTGAGAAGCTGCATCTCAAATGTTACCTTTTTTCTTTTAATTTCATAGCAGATTTTATTATTTGACCAGGAGTGTGTTTCGACTAATGCGTATATCTGGGTTCTAGGCATATGAAAATAATATCACATAAGTATTATAAAACAAAAGCATAAATATAAAAAAATATATCTAGAAAATGGCATTTATATTTTACACGTATAACCATCTTTCAAAGGGATAATGATGTGTGCACAAAATATTAGAGTAACAAAGAGTGAAATTCAGTTGTTTTCAGTTTATTTATAATGTAAAACATATGATACAAAGACTCTGAGTAACCTTCTAACAAAGCCTGTGGTAGGGCAGCATATGGGGTAGATATGAACAGGTGTAAAAAATGTGTGAAGAAAAAAGCACATTACATAAAAAAGGTTACTTTTCCTTAATTAAATTATATAAAAATTGTATAATGCCTTTACGGTACTATGTAAGCCACATTGTGCCTGCAAATAGGTGGGAAAATGCGGGATACAAATGCAACAAATAAAAAAATAATAATAATAATTGAGAACATCTTTCATTACATTATCTTCATTGTTAGATTTATACTTCAGCAACTTGAATTGAGAAAAACAGGTGTTATATGAGTCACTTCTACATCATATGTTGCTCTATCACACACTTTCCTAGAAGGATACCTCTGGGTCTTGGTATTATTTCTTTCTACATTATAATTGTCATGTTGCACTGTATGGCATCCTATCATATATGTGGAGACTACTGCTAGGAGGCAGAAGCAACATATTAGATGATAGCACCAACCTACTGGCAGTGAAGGTCAACCATTACCGCAGGGCCTCCTGAACTACTACTGAAAACCCCCAGGTAGATCCCAGAGGTAGGTCAGAAGGTTGGTGAGGGTAGGGTTTTACAGGAGCTTAATGGTATGTCGTATGGTGGGGTTTTGTTTCAGGGGGAGGATTGTCATAGGGGTATGTGGGGTATGTATTAGGGTTGGGATCAAGTTTTGCTGGCAGTGTTGAAATTATGATCAGGAGTTGGAGGCAGTGCTGGGATTAGGGTTCACTGACACTTTGAGATTATAATTGGAAGGGTGTGGGGAGTGTAAGGGTTTTTATTGGGGTGATTGAATTTTGGAGAGGGCAGGTGTGACAGATCAGTGGGGCCTTTTTACTAAGCCGCATAGGTGCCTATGTGCACCCAATGTGTGTCAATTTGGAGTTACCATTCGGCTACCGCGTGACCCTTGCGGTAATTTCATTTTTATTCTCTGGTACATGGCAGAAACCAGGCGGTAATCGTCATTCTACTTATGTAGACAATTACCACACAGTTAATACATGAGACCTTACCGCTAAGTCAATGGCTGGCGGTAAGGTCTCAGACCCAAAATGGACATGCACCAATTTTTATTTTGCTGCACATCCATTTTTGGCAAAAATGTTAAAAAAAAGCCTTTACAGGCACACTGAAAAATGGATCTGCGTGCGCCCAAAACATATGCCTATACTAGTGCAGCCCATTTTTCGGCTCACCTTAGTAAATGGACACCAGTGTGTTTTAAGCCTATGAAACTGCCTTTATTAATTCTTGCAGTGCATTTCTCTAGTTTGGCCAACAGGTGGTGCCTACTATGTTTTAAGCTATTACAAAGAACTGACCTTTCCCTTCTTTAGTTAACACAGATAAAGGAAATGCCTATAGTGATGCTGTTACAAGAAATTATTTATTTTGGGGAAAGAGCTCGAGAGCACTCGCTACTGTTTATAATTTAAGAGCAGATGCTGTATTTATAAGTTTTAGGATATTAATTTCTCCACCAATCATCAAAGGTGATAATTGCAATAAATTAAATAAATTAAGTATATATATTCAGAACAGAAGGAGACCGTATTTTTAGCTTCAAAAAAAGGTTGATTTAATATACAATTGCACATGAGAGGTAGGTTTTAAGAGGATCTTAGAACAGATAATCTGTGCATAAAATAGAACAAAGTAGCAGGTAGATTAACTTACAAGTCCTTGTTACAAGCATGCTGTGGTCCAGCTGATTGATGAGCACATGTTGAGGAGCAAGGCATCAGGGCTTCTGCAGTGAGTGAATCTGAGTTGCTTGCAGCTGAAGAGAATCTGAGTTGTTTCCAGTGAAGAGAATCTGAGTCTTGCTTGCAGTTGAAGAGAAACTGAGCTGCTGGCAGTTGATGAGAATCTGAGTTGCTTGTAGTGAAGAGAATCTGACCCTTGGGAAACAGCTTGTCCCTTTATACCTTGCAAGCTGCAGGAGGATATGCCATGTGGATCTTTGTCCTGGTTTCCACACGACCCTTGGGCATTTGCAAAGCATTGTGGTATCTTGGTCTCATGTCTGCACACGACCCCTAAGTCTTGGTCTCATGTCTTATGACATCACGAGACTTACAGTCTGGATTTTCTTTTGATGTCCTGCTCAGTCTCTGGGGCAGATAAACATTACAAGTCCTTCCTTTCTGCACATGTCTGGAAGCTGATGGGAGGGGCAGGTATACCTTTGACAAGCAAATGTCCTGTTTATGCTTCCTCTGAGTTCTTTGTTTTATTCAGGTGCCCACCTTAGTCATGCCTTTGTTAGGTGGGAGGGCAGGGGAAGCTCTTTTGTGTTTGTTAAGTGTTTGTAATTAACTATCCCTGCTCTCAGAAGTTCCCAGAAAGAGGAATGGGGGGGGGAGAGGGGCTTGAAATGAAACTATTTTTCTCTGCTGCAGTGTCAAATATATATTTTTAAAAGATACACAAATATATTGGTGTATATATAATCCAGCAAATATGCTACATATTTCAGTAATAAACTGGTATTTTCAAATGCTGTTGTAGTGGGCTTTGATTGGCCCAAGAGCTCATTTTCATTTGGATTTTACTGGCCTTTTCGCCAGTCTTAGCCCGGGAGAAAAGAGAGACAGATCTCTTTTCTAAGGCCCTGTAAACAGTTAAATTTGATAACTTGTGAGCAGCTATCCTGCTTATAATCGAACGAGAAAAACGCCCAAGTTCCGACCTAAATCGGGAGATGGACGTTTATCTCACAAAAACGAATAAAGCGGTATAATCGAAAGCCGATTTTTGGACGTTTTCAACTGCAATCCGTCGCGGATGCGGACAAAGTTGATGGGGGCGTGTCAGAGGTGTGGCGAAGGCGGAACTGGGGCGTGGTTATCTGCCGAACAAAGATGGGCGCATTTCACCGATAATGGGAAAAAAGTATGCGTTTTTAGCTAGAATTTAGGACACTTTTCCTGGACCCTGTTTTTTCACGAATAAGGCCCCAAAAAGTGCCCTAAATGACCAGATGACCACTGGAGGGAATCGGGGATGACCTCCCCTGACTCCCCCAGTGGTCACTAACCCCCTCCCACCACAAAAATGAAGTTTCTCAACTTTTTATTTTCACCCTCAAATGTCATACCCAGCTCCCTGACAGCAGTATGCAGGTCACTGGAGGAGTTGTTAGGGGGTGCAGTGGACTTCAGGCAGGTGGACCCAGGCCCATCCCCCCTACCTGTTACAATTGTGCTGCTTAATGCTTATTAGTCGTCCAACCCCCCCAAACCCACTGTACCCACATGTAGGTGCCCCCCTTCACCCCTTAGGGCTATAGTAATGGTGTAGACTTGTGGGCAGTGGGTTTTGAGGGGGATTTGGGGGGCTCAACACACAAGGGAAGGGTGCTATGCACCTGGGAGCTCTTTTACCTTTTTTTTTGGTTTTGTAAAAGTGCCCCCTAGGGTGCCCGGTTGATGTCCTGGCATGTGAGGGGGACCAGTGCACTACGAATCCTGGCCCCTCCCATGAACAAATGCCTTGGATTTATTCGTTTTTGAGCTGGGCGCTTTCATTTTCCATTATCGCTGAAAAACAAAAACGCCCAGCTCACACATTGTTGAATAAAACATGGGCGTCTATTTTTTCCCAAAATACGGTTCAGTCCGCCCCTTCACGGACCCGTTCTTGGAGATAAACGCCCATGGAGATAGGCGTTTTCATTCAATTATGCCCCTCTATATGTCCTGAGCTTCCCAGGTACTTTTTAGAAAGTAAACAAATGTTTAGATAGTTTTATAATTGGTTCATATTTCAGTTACCTGTTGTTGGTTGCTAATTGCACTTTTTTTGTTCATTGTTCAATATTTTTAAAGACATTAAACAATTTTCAGTTTATTTGTGTGTTGGGTCTGTGAGTGCTGTCTGGGAACTGTGGAACCACTAGGATTGTGGCCCAGTAACCTAGAAATCATTGGGGTTAATTTGATAGTGAAAAACTCACACAGTCGGTGGGAGGAGGGTGCTAGTGTAGACCACAAATGGCAGGTGCAGGTGGACCTGAGCTGTGCTGGGGACAGACCCTTTAAGCAGCTGCAGGGTAATCCCAGGTGGGGGGCTAGGCATTTTGTGGCAGCAGGGAATATGGGACTTTGACTTGGGGTGAAATGGGATTGAGAGCAGATATATTGGGAGGGGGGTGCACCACAATGGCAGCCCCTTATTTATTTACTGAGGGCCTGCATTGTGTTACATGTAGAGCCTGTTAGCATGGCTGCTCATGTTTTATCTGGCATTGCATGCAATGCAGTGCCATGTGATGCAGTAAATCTCTACCCTGTGTGGTAAATGCACAGCAGAACTCTTACATTTACTGCAAAGGCTTTCCACTTACTGCACATTAGTTTTGGTGTTAAAACATGTAGTAAGTGGATGAATTCTCACTCTTTAGTAAAATTTGTAGTCTAGTTTCTTTCTTTTTGTTGTAATAATTTTTATTTGGATTGCCTATCATTTCTAATGTTTTCAAATATCTATAATATTGGATTAGCAATAATGATAAATAATTATACTGCCCATGGGACCAAAGTCTCTTTCCAAAGGACAATGCTTGCATAGGGTCCATGAATTTAATGTGAGTACCTGTCTTGAGCTCTATTAAAAGCAGGCACAAATATACACAAAAAATAGACATTGAGACTGGAAAACATGGTCTCCATGTGCACTTTGACTCTAATCCAGAGGTGTCCATCCTATGCCCTTACCAAGTCAGGTTTTCAGGATTTCCACAATGAATATGCATGCAATCTATTTGCATACAATGAAGGCAGTTCATGTAAATAGATCTCATGCATATTAATTGAGGAAATCCAGAAAACGCGACTAGATTGTGGTCCTCAAGGACCAAGGTTATACAACGCTGCTCTAATCTATCCCCTTCTAGTGTCTATCATCACACCGGTTATGAGATCATTTAAGTTTTGCTTTAATTAGATTCTATCCTTTTTCTATATAGTGTTACTGTGTGTTTATCCCATTCTTGAATTCTGTTACCGTTTTTGTTGTGACAACCTCCCACAGGAGGGCATTCCAGGCATCCACCACCCTTTCTGCTAAAAAGTATTTTCTGACATTGCTCATATGCCTCCTTGAACAGTGTGCATACCTTTACTTATAACAGAAGGAGATGGAGAGGGAAATAATCAAAATGTGTTTACCTGCATTACAATGTTTTGATTAATGTCCCCATTATATATGAGTTTAGAAAAGCCAAATTGTTAGTTCCTGTGGAAACAACTATTTTCTTCAAATTTTACCAAAAATATACATTTGCAAGCCAGCAAAAAGCAAAGACAAAACTCACGTTTTGAAAGAAAAGAATATCTAATGAAAAATTGCTTATGTGAATATATTCAAATGGCTGTGTGTTCTGCACTGCATATTGTATCATAAATTTCTTTACACCTCAACTACTTGTTCAATTTTAATAATACAGTCTGAGCATAATTGGTGTCCTTCAGAGTGACCTTTCACTTATTACTGCTGTTTATTACCATTATTATTATTGTAATTAAAAATGGTAGACAGTGGGGAAGTGGGAAGATGTAGGAGTATTGGAATGGGCTTCTGAAGATTGTAATATACATATCATTTCAAAAATCTCATGTTTTCCTGCTGCCTGTTCCTCTACCCATATAGCTGGTTTGCTGCTTGCTAAATTCAGTGAATATAGGCTCATTTCCTGTGGGATCTTAGGAAAATGTGGGTCCCTTTTACTAAAAATTAGTGAGCGCTAATGGAATTAGTGTGCAGTAAATGCTAAGCAGCCCTATTATACCTATGGTTTCTTAGCATTTAGTACATGTCAATTTGGTTAGTGCACATAGAGGGTCTTTTACTAAGGCACGCACATGTTTTTAGCGTACACTAAAATTGTGGGAATGCTAAACATTAGAGATGCCCATAGGAATGCATTGGCGTCTCTAATGTTTAGCACACCTACAATTTTAGTATGTACCAAAAAAGTGAGCGTGCCTTAGTAAAAGACCCTCTAAGGGGGTCTTTTACAAAGGTACGGTAGCGTTTTTAGCACACACTAAAAATTAGCATGTGCTAACCACGTAGATGCCCATTGGAATTTTATGGGCATCTACATGGCTAGCACGCAACTTTGTAAAATGGGCTCTAAACTTTAATTAAAGGGCCTCTGTGTGATTTAAAAAAAATGAGGCTTTAGTACATTAGTACATTGGTCTTATTTTCTCTTTCCTTTCTATTTTAACAAAGAAAGGAACTTATATAGAAATAATCCTCTCTTCAAATATTTAACTGTGGTGGTCAGCAGTGTTTTTTTTTTTTTTAGCTGAATTCTATAACTTTGTAACACGTCCAGGGTTTTCATGAAATGATATGGTTGCTATAAAATTCTTTGGTCATTTGAGAGCAAAGTAATACAGTTCAAAATGGTAGGAAATTGCCAGTTTTTGAAAATTATAAGGTGGAGAATAAATGTTGTGAGTATGCTTTCTGGTTCAAAACTCAAGAGAGATGATATCCAAAAAGGTGCCATATTCAATATCACCCACCAGAATTGAGTTTCTGCTGTTTTCAACTGATTGAGCCCAAACCCAACTACAAATTGCATATTTTTCCAAATGAATCACCTTTGAAAATCCCTACAAAATGTAATTCTCTGTGACACATTCATATGTCAGCTCACTGAAGAAAAGTATTCTAAAATCCAAAGAAAGGAGAAGGAAAAGCAAGGAGACACGCTTTGTGTCTTACGAGCTTAAAGTGCAAATGTAAATCAAGAATGTTAAAAACCATAAATTATGCAGCTAACAAATGAAGCACTTACGATATGTAATTTTGCACTAAATGCCCTAAATCATAGGAATACTCAGATCCTTAAAAGGTATGTAATTATAGGCTGATGACAAATGTGATTCTATAAATATGACAGACCAGATGGTCTTTTAAGTACTCTAATATAGGAAACTAATTAAAACTACACTGGCATGGAAATCAATTGTTTCACAACCATCTCTTGATGCAAAGATAAATGGAAGAGACTAACTGTACTTTATGTTATACTTCCCAAGGAAATGTGTGTGTTATGCTGTCAATTATTTAAATTAAGTACCAAATCTTCTGCAATCATTGGCAAAGAAATCATACAGAACAGGATGACTATATAGCTGAAACATCTTCAGGACATGAAGTTAATCAATCCTAAAAACTAAGAATAGATTTAAGAATCAAATTAGGCAAACAAAAAAAAAGTGCAAAGAGCTTACAAATCACTTTGCTTATACAATTTTGAAATAGTATAAGTTGTGTCAAAAACGTGTACTGTCTGAACTTTCATGAAGTAAAAATATGCCTCAGGAAAACTTTGCAAAGTGAACAGAAAGCAACTTTGTTAAGTTACTTAACCCCCCCCCCCCCCCCATTTGGCTCAGGTGTAAACTAGGGACAGGAAGCCAGAAGGTTTTGATTCATGTTGTCTACTACTACTACTTACTACTACTTAACATTTCTAAAGCGCTACTAGGGTTACGCAGCACTGTACAATTTAACATGGAAGGACAGTCCCTGCTCAAGGAGCTTACAATCTAAAAGACAGGTGTACAATCTAGAGTCAAGTGTACAATCTAAAAGACAAGTGTAGAGTCAATCTGATAGGGCATACTATATTTCTCGAAAGGTTAGATATCGAAAGCAGCATTGAAGAGGTGAGTTTTAAGCTGAGATTTGAAGATGGGTAGGGAGGGGGCTTGGCGTAGGGGTTGAGGAAGATTGTTCCAGGCATAGGGTGAGGCAAGGCAGAATGAGCGGAGCCTTGAGTTGGCAGTGGTGGAGAAGGGTATTGAAAGGAGGGATTTGTCCTGTGAGCGGAGGTTACGGGCGGGAACAAAGGGGGAGATGAGGGTAGAGAGGTAGTGAGGAGCCGCAGACCGGGTGCATTTGTAGGAAAGGAGGGATCGGAAGCCAGTGGAGTGTCTGATGTTGTTTACATGAATTTTCTTTTTATCTGGGTCTTTTTGGGCCAATTTGTTGCTATAGGAACAATGACATTAAGAGTGTGCCTTCTGCAAATAGTGGGGCCATTTTACAAAGCGGCAGTAACACACACTAATCTGGAAGTACCGCTGGCCGAACGTGGGCACCAGCAGTATTTCCAGCCCCGGCATGCACCATTTGCCGCTCTACAGAAAATAGCTAGCTATTTTCCAACATGGCACTAACCCAGTGGTAATTGGGTAGTGTCACATGCTACCCAGTTACCGCCAGATTAGCGTGGAAGCCCTTAATGCAACCTCAATGGGTGGCATTAAGTGCTCACCCCCACATGGTCACACGGTAAGTGGAATCTTATCACGTGGTCTTGCCATTTTTAGCCTTTTTACCCACTGCGGTAAGAAGAGCCGCAGTGTGCAGCAAAAAAGGCCCCTGCCACTAGCGCAGGGCCCTTTTTACCACAGCTTGGTAAAAGGACCCTAGTGTGCAATATTTGCAAAGAGTGCATAGATGTGTGATGGGTTGCACATACGTGCACTATCAGGAAAGAGTGCACCCCCTTTGCAAATAACATGCACCACTGTCAAATAAAAAATGCCATTTTCTAATGCTTGTATCATTTGTAAGTCACATGCAACAACATGAAATATGTTATTGACATTTCCTATGTTATTGCAGATGACAGCCCATCTCTAGTACAAACATAATGGCCCTTTTACTAAGCTGCAGTAATCACTAATGTGTACTTAATACAAGTTAAAAAGCACTACCGCTGGGCATACTCTGGCATCCAGCTGTAGATTCGAGATCAGCATGTATTACCCATGTGCTAAAAAATAGAGTGTATTTTGTTGGGAGCAGTTAGCACATGGTTAACATGTGAGCCCGCACCACCTCCAAAATAGGCGGCAGTAAGGGCTTATGCGCTAATGGCCATGTGCTAATGAGGAAATTAGCATGTGGCCATTAACAGGAAAAAATGGTAAATAGGGCCATTGTACTACTGCACTAAAAGTGACCTCAGTAGGTAGGAAACAGCCACACTGGGGATAGCACTGGCCACACTTTAGTAAAAGGGCTCCGTAGAGCGTAAGACCACCAAGGACTTGAAAATATCTACTGGACATAGATGTAACATACTTTGAGTTTTTCCTTAAAAGGTGTGACCTAAATCTAAGCCCCTTCCCCATTCCTTTTAAGGATGTGTCTGTATTAGACTGCTCTCACTCACACACACAAGGAGTGACTCGGGCTGCACATACTGTAGCGGGGCATGTTTCCACTCCTACCCTAGCTAAGATAATATTTATCCATCTCTCTGACCTCATGTGCAACTTTCCTCAAATCAGTCACCTTCCTTTCTAACTCTTCCTACTTTCTTACCCATCTATACGTTACAACTTTGCCTTACCCTTCACTATCAATTATAATGTTCTATTACGTATTGTGTTGACATTGCAAGTAGTATACCATACCATACTTTGTATTGTTAGTTGCATATTTTTACTGCTGCAATTGCCTATTGCTCATGTTTGATCTATTCTTACTGTACACCACCTTGAGTGAATTCCTTCAAAAAGGTAGTAAATAAATCCTAATGAATAAATAAATATTAGCACAGTATTCTGTGGCTTAAGAACAATGGAATAGCCATACTAGGTCAGACCACTGGTCTATATAGCCTAGTATCCTGCTTCCAACAGTGACAGGTACCTAACAGAATCCCAAATAGTAGCAAGATTCATGCTACTGATCCCAGGGACAAGAAGTGATTTCCCCCAAGTCTACCTCAATAGCAGACTATGGACTTTTTCTCCAGGAACTTGTCCAAACATTTTTAAAACCCAGATACACTAACCGCTGATACCACATCCTCTGACAATGAGTTCAAAACCTTAACAATTTGTTGAATGAAAAAAATATATATTTCCTCCTGTTTGTTTTAAAAGTATTTCCATGTAACTTCCTTGAGTGTGTCTTAGTCTTTGTACTTTTTTGAAAGAATAAACAATTGATTTACATTAACCTGTTCTACATCACTCAATATTTTGTAGACCTCTATCATATTCCACCTTAGCTGTCTCTTTTCCAAGCTGAAGAGCCCTAACCTCTTAAGCCTTTCCTGATATGAGATGAGTCCCATCCTATCAATCATTTTGGTCACTCTTCCTTGAACCTTTTCTAATTCTGCTCTATATCATAAAATATGGTGACCAGAATTGCATGCAATACTCAGTGTGCTCACACCATGGAACAATACAGAGGCAATTTAATATTCTTTGACTTATTTTCTATCCATTTCCTAATAATTCCTAGCATTCTGTAGACTCCTAAGGTGGAACCTAGCATCAAATAACTATGATTTGGATTATTCTTCCCAATGTGTATCACTTTGCACTTGTCCACATTAAATCTCATCAGCCATTTGGATGCCCAGTCTGCCAACTTCCTAAGGTCTTCCTTCAATTTTTTTTACACTCCACATGTGTTTTATCAACTTTGAATAGTTGTGTGTGTCATGTGCAAATTTAATCATCTCACTCGTCATTTTATTCCTATGGGCCCAGCTGCAGATAAAACCCCCCCTAAGTGATTAATCAAAAGCCTGTTTGAAAAACCAGGTTTTCAAAGCTTTTTCAACATTCTTAAAGGAAAGTTCAGACTGTAACAGCAACGGAAGGGAGTTCCAAAGGGCAGGAGTTGCAAAAAAGAATGTGCGGTGGTGGGTGGATTCAAGTTGAGCTTCTTTAGGATGAGGAAGGACAAGACAATGGTCATTTATCAAATGGAGAAGGCATGCTGGGGAACAGGGAATAGTGATAGAGAGATTGTCAAGGAAACCAACTCTATGAGCCTTAAAAACAAGCATGAAGAGTTTGAATGAAAAGTGTTTTTCTATTGGAAGCCAGTGGAGTTTTCAAAACAGAGGAAAAACATGATCAAACTTTTGTGCGTGACATTTGAGTTTAATAGCCATGTTTTATATTGATTGAAGCTTCTTCAGAGTTGAGTGAGAGTATCATAAATAGACAATATTACAGTAATTGAGCCTAGTTATCAATAAAGACAGAACAAGGGAGTGAAATGTGTTTTGATCTAAATATCTGCAAATTGAATGCAATTGACGGAATACTGAGAAACTATTTTTGCACAGGCTAGAAATTTGGATAGAAAAAAGTAAGACTGGAATCAAGGATAATTTCTAAATAAGTAAATGAGAAATTTGGGCAAAAAAAGTAAGACCGGAAACAAGGATAATTCCCAAATAGCGCAATGACTTCCTGGGCAAATACAAGTCCCAAAGAAATTCAAAGGAGTAATAGGTGTGGAAAGATCACCAGTGAACCAACACACCACTGTTTTTTCTTGGTTTAGAAACAATTTGTGGACAGTTAACCAATTGGAAACATAAGTTAGACAATCTTGGAGAGGCTCAAGAGTCAGATTAAGTGGATTAGTGGGATATAGCTGAAGAATATCATCAGTGTAGAAATGAAAAGACAGTCCAGTTGATTGGATCAGTGTAGCAAGGGGACTCAGAAAAAGAGGAGAGGTGACAGGACTGATCCTTGTGGCACATCGCAAGTTAGAGAGTACAAAAAAGCTGTAGAAGTGGAGGTAATAACTGTATAAGAGTGAATAGAAAGAAAAGAAGCAAGTAAACCATGCCAGGACAGTTCCACCAATGCCTAAAGAGGATAAGTGCACCAATAGACATTTATGGTCAACCAGATCAAATGAGGATGAGATCAAGGGATATTGCAAGTACAGCTTTGTGACTGTCAAGGTGGGAGTAAATCTCACTTAAGACAGTTGTTAAAACTGGCTCAGTTACTGTAGCGTGGCCTAAATTCAGCTTGTCTGTGGTGAAGGGCAAGAGCTTTACTACTAAAGGTGGATAGTTGAGCAAACATAATAGTTTCCCAAACTTTGGAAATAAAATACAAATTGGATACAGAACTGTAATGTATGGGAACTTGTGGATCCAAAGATGGTTTCTTGAAAAAGGGACATACTATTGCAGATTTCCAGAATGCAGGCACTATCCCTGAGGAGAGACTATTGTTAATTACTTTAAGGATCCTAGAGAAGTTGCTGAAGTCGAGGCAGAGGGGAGGAGGGGAGTGGATGGTAATGAATCTTCAAAATTTTGGACTTTAGAGGAAAAGTATTGTGAAAGAATGTCCACTGATGGAAGTAATGTATTATTCTGAGATACAGATGCGTCACTCGAGTGGGAAGTTAGGTTACGGAAGATATAAAAAGTTCTTTGGACTGATTTGGGCTTTTAAAAAATGTTCTTTAAGGTAACTGGATTTTGCTTTTTTCAAATTAATATTATAGTCTCTGAGTTTTAAACGAAAGTTCAAAAGGTCTACATTAGATTTAGAACTGAGCTATCTGCGTTCTGCCCTATATAGCTGCCTTTTTAATATGCGGTCACCCTGATACCATGGTTGCCTACATGAAGTTGATGCGGAATTGAGTAGTTTCAATGGGGCAACTGCATCTAAAGCAGAGGATAGCGTAGAATGTAGGCTATCAGCTAAATCGTTAAGATGAAGAGAGTCAAAATCCTGTGGGAAAGAGAAAAGGGAGGGAAAATTTTATTAGGTTTCACATTGGTTAGGAAACAGGACTGTTTAGTAAAAGGATAATGTGCAAACTGGGAAAGAGTGAGGAAGAAGATGTGGAGGGGCATAATCGAATGGGAACGCCCATCTCCATGGGCGTCTATGTCCGAAAACGGGTATGTGAAGAGGCGGGACAGACCGTATTATCGAAAAAGATGGGCGTCCATCTTTCGTTTTGAAAATACGGTTTGGATGGACCAAATGCCATGGATTTGGTCCCTTCTGAGATGGGCGGGGTTTTTTTTAGTGATAATGGAAACTAAAAACGCCCAGCTCAGAAACGACCCAATACAAGCCATTTGGTCATGGGAGGGACAAATGTACAACACTAACATAGCTCTTAGGGGTGAAGGGGGCAACTACATGTGGGTACAGTGGGTTTTAAAGGCCTCCCATTTACCACCACAAGTGTTATGGGTGAGGGGATGGGCCTGGGTCTGCCTGCCTGAAGTGCACTGCAGTACCCACTAAAAGTGCTCCAGGGACAGGACTTGTTGCTGCTGTAAAACCTTGGCACACCAGTTGACACCTGAAGACTAATCTCGCTGAAAACATCCTTTATTGGAATAAGCACATTTACTCACAGTTAACTGCAGATCAGAGGTTGTGCCCCACTGGCAACGAGTCTCGCTGGTACTGAGATTAGCAGTAGGTCAGAGCTGGCAGAATGGTGTACATTGCCCTCTTTCAGCAACATTCAAGGTAAGAACTAAGTGCTGTAACGTGGCTAACACATGAAAGGGATCTAAAAGTGTCTTACACAAATGGCCACTACCTCATGGACTACCGGAAACAAAACAGGGCACACTCTGACCCAGTAACAGTGGCGTAGCCAAGGGTGGGCTGGGGTGGGCCCAGGCCCACCCGCTTTAGGTTCAGGGCCACCAAGTAGCAGCACACCTATAATGTGGCTGGGACCCCAAGCCCCACCAGCCAAAAACTCCCAACAACTGTTTGCTGC
The DNA here is from genome assembly GCF_901765095.1 of Microcaecilia unicolor. Taxonomy (NCBI): domain Eukaryota; kingdom Metazoa; phylum Chordata; class Amphibia; order Gymnophiona; family Siphonopidae; genus Microcaecilia; species Microcaecilia unicolor. The sequence goes on along the minus strand of NC_044033.1, from coordinate 454,449,819 downwards.
CGGTGAAAATCTGCTATTTAAAAGGTATACGGGGGAGAGGGGGGTGTTTGAAAAACCATATGGCATGCAGGCGAGAGAGGGAGAAACCAAATCACTTGAAGGACAAGGTGGAGTTCTGCTCACCCACCTTGGGTCCAGGCCCACCCAAACATGGGTGTTTGGCTACACCCCTGCCCAGTAAGCAGAGGGAAAAGCACCATGGGAGTAGAGCCTACCAACTACCAACATCGTGAGCATTTAACACAAGCTAGTGGAATCACAGAGCCCAATATCCTACACCCACCACAATGCATTGCTGATGTGACTCTGCAGTGCCCTTAACTGAAAAGATGTCACACTCACCCGAGACCCACATCAGAACCAGGGAAAGGCTGTCAGAGGATTGAACACATTTTGCTGTCATGGAGGTGGGTATGGCATTTGAGGCTGGCATACAGGCTGGGAAAAAAGTTTGTAAATTGTTTTTTTTTTTGGTGGAGGGGGTTAGTGACCACTGGGGGAGTCAGGGGAGGTGATCCCCGATTCTCTCCGGTGGTCATCTGGTCAGTTGGGGCACTTTTTTTTTGACTTGGACCTGAAAAAAAGGGTCCAAATAAAGCGGACAAAATTCTCATCAAAAACGCCCTTCTTGTTTCAATTATCAGCTAAAGACGCCCATCTCTCCTCAGCCGATAACCATGCCCCAGTACCGCCTCCGACATGCCCCTGTGTTCTTTGCTCATCTCCATGATGGACTGCAGTTGAGGATGCCAAAAATCGGGTTTTGATTATACCGATTTGGGCACCCACGGGAAACGGACGCCCATATCCCGATTTGGGTCGAAATATGGGCGTCTTTCTCTTTCAAAAATAAGCCTGATAGTGAATGGCCAGATGATCAGACAAAGGAACAGGGGTGGTCGAAAAGGCTGACAGGACACTAGTGAAGACACAGTTTGAAATGACTAGGTCAAGCATGCAAGCTGAATAATATTTCCATACCCATTCTCTGCCCCTGACATGCATCCTCCCAAAAAAAATGTCAAAAATAAATATAGCATGGTTGGCACAAGTAAATGGCAAAACAAACACAAAATACTTCAGCGTGTCCTAAGTTAGGCTATTTTTCCTTTATTAAGCGCATGCTAGCTACACAAGTAGTATGAATTGCCATGAGAGGTTGTGGCAGCCATTTTCTTAAAGCAGCAGCAAGGGGCAGGAATGATTGGGCTTCAGTCCTGCCCTTATTGCCTCCACTTGGGGAGGACATTCCTGGGCTAGGAGGTTGTGACTCATGGGCTGAGTGGAGGGGGCAAGAAGGAGGAGCTGCTTTGGGGGGGCAGGAGGGGGCTCAGAGAATTTTAAAAAAGAGTTATGTGTGCCCCAGCTTGCATAACTTTTGAAGCGGGCTTCAGCTGAATATCGGCCAGGACCTGCCTAAGCTCCAGTGGCCAATTCAGCACCATTTGTCCCTGAATGTTCAGTGCCGGGTCCAATACATGGCCCAGGACTAAATATTCAGGGATTATCTAGCCAGCAACAGTCAGTATTTAAAAAAAAATGTTGACCACTGCCAGCTGAATATCTGCCGGATTTTGTTTTTAAGAAGTCATGTTGGGAGTAAAGAGTGGGCATTCCAGTGCTAAACAGCACATTCGTGTACGATAATTGATTAATACAGGATTACCGTGTTAGCTCTTACTACCTACAAAATAAGTGGTGCTCACGCAGTAACTCTTTTTAATGAACACAATTTTTATTAATAGATTAAAAGCTCCCAGAAATTTAACAAAAAATGCCCGACATGGCCTTGTTTTGCCAGTATAAAATGGCCGCATCGGGGGCAGTGGGTCACCAGCTGATATAAAATTCCAAAAAGAGCTTGGTTAGTGAAACTATTAAAACATATGCAAGCTAGACTCTGGGATCAGTCTCTCATAAAAATGCTATGTGTCTAGCTTGAATATGTTTTATCAGTTTCACCAGCCAAGCTTTTTTTGGAATTTTTTTTTATCAGCTGGTGACCCAACTGCCCCTGATGCAGCCATTTTATACTAGCAAAACATGGTTATGCCGGGCGTTTTATGATAAATTTCTGGGAGCTTTTAATCTATTAACAAAAACTGTGTTTTTTGAAGGTCTGCCTTGATGTTTTATCTTCCATATTGGATTTTGCGGACCACCTGCCTTGCTGCTTTTTGATTCTTTTTTAATGGCAACATTAGCGCATGGTCATTAATACAAAAAATAGAAAATCTGCTATTAAAAATGGCCTTAGCGGCAGGAAAAACCCATGCAAGGGCGTGCTAAGACCACTTTTTGCCACAGCTTAGTAAAATGACCCTTAGAACTAGTCATCCTACTGGATATTATATGCTATAATATTATTCTTATGAAAAATTATCAAACTATGTATGCATAATAAGAATTATTTTCACCTATTGCACAATGGTCTCCCTCTCAAGGACAAATACTGGCAATGCTATCTTACAATAAGGAACAAAAAAAATTGCATGACATGTAAGAGGAAATTTATAGAAAAATGAACTATTGAATGGAAAACAAAAGAGAAAAGAGAGATATTAATATAAAGACCATGCTGATTAATATTTAAACAAAAGCCAAAAGTATACAATGGCAGGCATGATTTTTTATTAAAGCATGGTGATGAAAAGGGGAGGAACAGTCATGGAACACTAGTTCTCACCACCAGAGAGACATAGAGGTCAAAGTAAAGGCAATGACAGCACTAAGATGAAGGAGGGAATACATTGTGCAGCATTATCTCTGTATTACCATTTTAGAGGAGATGTTACTAAGTTGTGGTAAAATATAGCAATTTAATATCTAGGTGGACTTTTATAAAGTTTTGCAGTTAACACGCTCTAACAGCAAAAAAAAATCAGTGTGCATTACTTGCAAAGGCTGTGTGCCAATTGCTGGTGATGTGTCCAGCATGACCTCTGAAATTAACACATGGACATGTGCATTAGCACACATAGAACCTGGCCACAATCAGTATGACTGCACACCTCCTATTGGGGAGCAACACTAACTGCACAAATGGGGCTAAATATTCAAAAAATGCTAAAAATCTAAATTTATGCTTGTAAATTAGGGCCCTTTTACAGAGCAGCAGTAAGTCCAACACAGGCTTACTGCTCGCTATTATGGGACTATCGCCAGCCCAGTGCAGTTGCAGGTGGTAGTTCCGGATCGAGTATGCCAGGGGAAAAAAACACAGAAACGGTTAATGTGGCAGTAACTCAGTGGTAATCGATCATTGCCACGTGCTGCCTAGTTACCACTGGGTTACCTTCAATGGGTGGCGGTATGGGCTCCCCGCTGCATGACCACGCAGTAAGAGTTTTCTTACCGCATGGCCATTTTGTTTTGGGGGTTTTTAACCTGCTGCGGGAAAAAGGCCCCTGGTGTGCAAGAAAAACAGCCCCCGCTGCTACTGCAGGGCCATTTTTCCCACAACTTGGTAAAAGGACACCTTAGTGCCTTATTTTCAGCCAAATTTAGGAGCATAAGTTTCTAGCAGAAAATTCATCTTCATTTAGGAGCTTAAAAGTTAGGTAAATAAATGTCAGCCTCCCATTCGTTTGCCTAGATTTATGAGACTAATGCTGAAAACTAGTGCTGCTTCCAGCCACAGACTGAACTCACCCTGGATAGTCAATGCCAGAGCATGCATGGCTCCTGGCACTGAACATCTTGGTATGATGCCGGCCTGGAAGCTGAACGAGAGTCGACTGAGCACTGACTGATATTCAGACCAGTGCCTGGTTAACTTGTTGCATAAGTTAGAACAGCCGTTTTACTATCCTAACTATGGGGGTCTTTTGCTAAGCCATGGTAGCATTTTTAGCTTGCTGTAGAAATCAGCTGGCGGTAAACACCGAGACGCCCATAGGAATATAATGGGCATCTCAGTGTTTACCACCAGGTGATTTATTTATTTATTTATTGCATTTGTATCCCACATTTTCCCACACATTTGCAGGCTCAATGTGGCTTACATTGCTCCGCCATGGTATCGTCTTGACAGACTAACATATACAATTGGTAATTACATAAGAACATGGAAACATAGTGTATAAAATCGTCATGTATAGAGAGAGTGTTATAGGAATAACAGATAAAGCGGTAATGCACTATAGTTCAAATGATGGATCGTTATGGTACGTTCTATTAAAGAGGTGGGTCTTCAAAGATTTCCGAAAGTTGATTAGGTCATGTATTTTTTTTCAAAGCAGTTGGTAGTGCATTCCATAGCTGTGTACCTATGTAGGAAAAGCTGGATGCATGTGTCAGTTTATTTATCGCAGCTTAGTAAAATACCCGCTTTAGATTGTTACTTAGCCGGTTAGTGGGCTGAAAATCACTGTTAACTGGCTAAGTTTTTACTTCACCCTAAATCCACACCCAGACTGCCCACAAACTAGCTGGTTTTGGCATAGGCGGTTAGAGGAGATATTCTGCGGCACTATCCAGGCAAATGCCATCCAATACCCCTAGATAAACATGCACAGTTGACGGGAGCAAAACCAATCTCTATTCACTCCTACCCAGTGGCTGCCTCTTCCAAAATTGGTGCCACCTGAACCTCTGATGTTAGTTTTGTGGTAATATCCAATAGGGTACCACATGACGTTGGTGATAGTTCCATGAGACTAATGATAGGGACACAGGTGGTGCCATTTTGGGAAAGGCAGCTGCTGGGTAGGAGTGACTGAAGATTGGTTTCGTTCCCATTTGACCTTCCAACAAAAGCAGGTATGTGCAAGTGGTACAGGGGCCTGGAGCAGAAGCACTGTTTAAACAAAGATTGTGGACGGTCAAAGGTAAGGGATCAGGAGTGACTGGCGATCACTCTTGAACCCTTAGAGCCAACAAGTATGGGTTGGGGTGGAGTACAGAGAATTCAGGCTAGAAAGCATCATATTTTTGAGGATCAGAGAGGGAGGGGGTTGTTGGGGTCCAGGGGCAAAAACTTTTTTTTTCCAACAGGTTCAGATCTGGAGTGGGTGGGTGGGGGTCTGGTCACTAGATACATTTTCTTGAATAATTATGGTGTGAATGATTAATTTTTTAAACGTTGGACACCTTTGGAAAACATACCCAACAGCCATGACTTCCATATTAATGGACTAATGTTCCCTGGGGACATTTAATAATACTTAAAGAGATATTAAATCCCAGTGAATCAGTGTAGTTTGTAGTTAAAAAAAAACTGTGTTAATCTATGCTATTTTCTTAATGCAGCTTAGGAAGTAAAATCCAAAATTCTATATTTTAGGGTGTGACAGAACAGTATGTTTTAAGCCTGTAAAACTGCCTTTATTAATTCTTGAAGTGCATTTCTCTGGTTTGGCCAAGAGGTAGTGGATGTTATGTTTTAAGCTGTTACAGAGGAATGACCGTTCTTTCTTTTTAGTTAGCACCAGCTATTTTTGATACTGTTATTCTGTGACTCTGTTTGGCCCAGGAGCCCATTTTATTTAGACTGTACAGGCTTTTGCTCCAGTTTCAGCCCGGGAGAAGAGAGAGAGAAAGCTATTTGCTGAAACCCTGTAAAACAGTTATGGGGTCCTTTTACTAAGGTGCGCCCTAAAGTGGCCTGCACAGGTGTAGACGTGTGTATTGGACGCACGCAGGTCAATTTTTCAGTTCACCAGCAAAAAAAAGGCCTTTTTATTTCGACCGAAAATGGATGTGTGGCAAAAATTAAAATTGGCATGTGTCCATTTTGAGCCTGAGACCTTACCGCCACCCATTCACTTAGCGGTAAGGTCTTACGTGTTACCCGGGCGATAATCATCAGCATGCATACAATGCCGATTACTGCCCGATTAGCACCTTGCACCAGAAAATAAAATATATTTTCTGTTGCACGTACTGGATGGATGTAAAAAATGAAATTACCACCCGGGCCATGTGGTAGCCGGGCGGTAGTTATGAATTGGCATGTGTTGGGTGCGTGTAGGTGCCTATAAGGGCCCCTATATTTGATAACTGATGAGCCGCTATATGTCCTGATCTCCCCAGGTACAAATGTTTAGTTAGTGTTATAATTGGGGTTACAAGGTAAGGTTTGCCTTTTTGCGGATGACACCAAGATTTCCAACAGAGTGGACACCCCGGAGGGTGTGGAAAACATGAAAAAAGATCTGAAGAAGCTAGAAGAATGGTCTAAGGTTTGGCAATTAAAATTCAATGCGAAGAAATGTAAAGTGATGCACTTGGGGAGGAGAAATCCAAGGGAGACGTATGTGTTAGGCGGGGAGAGTCTGATAGGCACGGAAGGGGAGAGGGATCTTGGGGTGATAGTATCTGAGGACCTGAAGGTGACGAAACAGTGCGACAAGGCGGTGGCAGTAGCTAGAAGATTGCTAGGCTGTATAGAGAGAGGAGTGACCAGCAGAAGAAAGGAGGTTTTAATGCCCCTGTATAAGACGTTGGTGAGGCCCCACCTGGAGTATTGTGTTCAGTTTTGGAGGCCGTATCTTGCGAAGGATGTTAAAAAAATGGAAGCGGTGCAAAGAAAAGCTACGAGGATGGTATGGGATTTACGTTCCAAGACGTATAAAGAAAGGCTTGCTGACCTGAACATGTACACCCTGGAGGAAAGGAGGAACAGGGGTGATATGATACAGACGTTCAAATATTTGAAAGGTATTAATCCGCAAACGCACCTTTTCCGGAGATGGGAAGGCGGTAGAACGAGAGGACATGAAATGAGATTGAAGGGGGGCAGACTCAGGAAAGATGTCAGGAAGTATTTTTTCACGGAGAGGGTGGTGGACGCTTGGAATGCCCTCCCGCGGGAGGTGGTGGAGATGAAAACGGTAACAGAGTTCAAACATGCGTGGGATATGCATAGAGGAATCCTGTGCAGAGGGAATAGATCCTCAGAAGCTTAGCTGAAATTGGGTGGCGGAGCAGTTGAGTGGAAGAGGGGGTGGTGGTTGGGAGGCGAGGATAGGGGTGGGCAGACTTATACGGTCTGTACCAGAGCCGGTGATGGGAGGCGGGACTGGTGGCTGGGAGGCGGGAAATACTGCTGGGCAGACTTATATGGTCTGTGCCCTGAAAAGGACAGGTACAAATTCAAGGTAAGGTATACACATATGAGTTTGTCATGGGCAGACTGGATGGACCATGCAGGTCTTTATCTGCCGTCATCTACTATGTTACTATGTAATTGGTCAATATTTCAGGTACCTGTTATATTGCTGGTTGCACTTTTTATGTTACACTGTTCAATTTTTAAGACAATAAACAATGTAGTTTATTGCCTCTCTGAACTGATAAAGAATCATGGTGATTTGTGTGTTGGGTCTGTGAGTGCTTTCTGGGAACTGTGGGACCACTGGGAGTGTGGCCCCAGTAACTGAGAAATCAATGGGGATAATTTGAGAGCTGGAGACTGGCCCAGAGGTGGTTGAGACCCAGCCGGTGGGAGGAGGGTGCTAGTGTAGTACACAGGTGACAGGTGCAGGTGGACCTGTGCTGTGCTGGGGACAGACCCTCTAAGTGGTCAAGGGGTAACCCCAGGTGGGTGGCTAGGTGTTTTGTGACATAAGGGATATAATCATGTACAATCAGAATATCAACGTCAATTAACATTATTCTACATTAGTACATCAATTCTTCAACAACAATTTATTACATCTCGTCATCATTAAAATTCTACCAGAAAATATTCAGTGCTGTTCACCGGGTCCATACTTAGATCTTTAGTGGCATTATCCACTGCAAATCTGTACAGAGGGTGCCAGGGTAGTATAGGAGAAAAGCCTGGACAATGCATGGGCAAGGTCATATTTTATCTGGGAAACAGCAATATTCAGCCCTGTTACCTGGTAAAAAAAATGCTGTCCTATGTTAACTGGACAGTTACCACCCCCCCCCCCCCCCCGTTTACAAAGCCGTGCTAGCGGCTGTCACATGGCAATGCCAACACAGCCCATTCAAAGTGAATGGGCTGTGTGAGTATTACTGCACCGGCAGCTGATATACAGCTTTGTAAACAGGGGTGTTAGCCAGGTACCAGCACTGAATTTGCCAAAATCTGGATATTGGAAGCATGCTCCTCTATATTCAGATTTTGAGTGCCAATACTTGAATATAGGGTGCTAAACATACGGGTATAACAAACAGCACAGGCAGTGCGTAAAAGAAACACCAACCATGAAATTTGAATTTTGAGATGACAGTTTTAAATTAATTTAGCTAAGTGTGGAGGAACAGCCTAATGGTTAGTACAGTGGGCTTTGACCCCAGCATCCTGGACTTGATTCCCACAACAGCTCCTTTTGACCCTAGACAAGTCATTTAACTCTCCATTGCCTCAAGTACAAAAATCAAGATTATGAACCCTCTAGGGACAGAGAAAGTACCTGCTTATAATGTGTGATTGTCCTCACCTTGAACTTGATGGTTAAGCAGATTATAAATACCAAAATTAAATTAAGTTTTGCTGATTTCTGTCCCTTGCCATAGGACACCTGTTCACATTCACTCCAACCAATCTCCATGGCTTTCATTCAATGTAATAATTATGGCTCATTTGTGCTAAGGACAACCATCTGGTGGTTTAGGGCTTACCCCATCTGTCTCCATCTCTTTTCTGTGAAAGAGAAGCTCAACAGACTCAAACAGGGATTGGAAGCTCCTTGTTAGATCATATTAGAGTCTTACTAAATGAAAGGAAGAGTGCTTTATTATTACAATTTGACCTCTCAGCCACGTTTGATTTGGTCAATCATACAATCTTGATACAAATTCTAGAAGATATATTTATTTATTGCATTTGTATCCCACATTTTCCCACCTATTTGCAGGCTCAATGTGGCTTACAGAGTTTTGTTATGACATTGTCATTCCAGGATATCAGATACAATTAGTAATGTACAGAAATTAAGTATGGGAAGAAAAAAGGAAAGTGTTAGGTTGGTAAGTATAGAAGGTGGACTTTCATAACTGGGGGGGGGGGGGGGGGGAGGTGGCGAGGTAGTTCAGTAAGGCTATGGGTTCTCTTTGTAGGCCTTGTTGAAGAGATATGTCTTCATAGATTTGCAAAAGTTAATTATTTTGTCAATAGTTTTCAGGGCTGTAGGTAGTGCATTCCACAACTGCGTGCTCATGTAAGAGAAGGTAGTAGCATGCATCAGTTTGTATTTTAGTCCTTTACAGCTGGGGAAGTGCAGATTGAGAAATTTGCAGGATAATCTTATGGCGTTTCTGGGAGATAAGTCCACGAGGTTTAGCATGTAGATTGGGGCGTCTGAGTGAATGATTTGGTGCACAATCGTGCAGATCTTGAATGCAATGCATTCTTTAAGTGGGAGCCAGTGAAGTTTCTCTCTTAGGGGTTTTGCACTTTCATAGTCTTGCGGCAGTATTCAAGAATAATGGGATACTTTTTGAATTGGATTCAAGTTTTTTTTGACAACTAGATCCTATAGGGTCAAGGTAAGACTTTTATCCGCATTGTTGAATCCATCTGGGGTGCCCCATGGCTCCCCTCTTTCTCCATTTTATTTAATATCTTTATGTGGTCTCTGGGGATTTTACTAGAAAATAATGTTTTTTCATTATTTAGTTATGCAGATGACATTTCTGTCATTATTTAATTTAATTCCATTAATGAGATAGACATTCCAAGGATATCACATTGCATGACTCTATTGGGGGAACCGGATGTTTCAACATAAACTGAATTCAATGCAGAAAAAATAATTACTAGTAAAGTAGATTCTATCACAGCTTCAATTGATATTGAACAAACTGAATGTAAGTTATTGACTGTAATAAAGATTTTAGGAGTTCTAGTAGACAGCTCTGCAAACGTTGAAGCTCAAGTTTCTTCTATAGTGAAAAAAATATTCTTTCTTATGAGAAAACTACAATGTATTCATGGTTATTTTGAGCCAGCTTCCTTTTGTTTGTTGACGTAGGTTCTCCTTCTCTCATTACTAGATTATTGTAATTTGGCTTATTTGGGGTGTACCAAATCCCAACTGAAAAGAATGCAGACTGTTCAGAACATTGGAGTGTGTCTAATATTTGGCTTGACCAAACATGATCATGTTAATGCTTATTATATCAATCTTCATCGGTTACCCTTAGAGGCTAAAATTTTGTTTAAACTGGCTTGTTTTCTGTATAAGTTACTGCATGGTTTGGCTCCTAATTATCTTTTCTCATGTTTCCAATTAGCTTCTGTTGCTAGAGCAAGGAAGACCATTTGTAAACATTTATTTGCTTTTCCGTCTCGAAAAGCTAAAAAAGAGATTGAAGATGTTAGAATTTGCATTAGCTTATCAAATGGCCTGTTATTGGAAAGATTTTGCTGAGATATTCTTTTCTTCCCAATCATATATAATATTTAGGAGGAAGGTCAAGTCTTTACTGTTTCAAAAATTTATTTTATTGAAATAATTTTATTTGCTATTATTCCAGAGGAATGTTCAGATTTGTACTGATTTGTTATCCACCTTGAACTTTTAATGGTATTAATGGAATATAAGCTTGTATTGTCTGATATGGTATGAATATTGTCTGGGTGTGACCAGCTCAGGTGCTTGTCCCTTGGGTTCCCTGACACAAACAACTCTGGCCCAGCTCTATGGCTTTTCCAACTTTAATCAGACATGCCACCACAGAACACAGATTGAGCTTCCCCAGATGCAGTCTCACATCTCTCCCCAAAATAGCCTGCAGGCTGGACTTCTACCACACTTTTCAGATACAGCAGGCAGACTAAATGTATGGTGGATAGGAGCCCCCCCCCCCTCCAAGAGAAGAAAAACACGCCACAAAACCCCCAAAACAAAACCAGAAAAAATAAATGGAATCCTGTCTTCCAGTTCTAATGCCTCCAGGAACCTCCTGAGAAAGCTCGGCATCCCTCCCCTCAAAGTTCGAAAGGGTCCAGCTTATTTTATAGTTCCAAATCAGTTCAGACTCAGTTCATCAAAAAGGTTATCTTGTCCAACAAAAGGGGGAAAAATCCTAAAAACCCTTCTAGCACTGGGATCACTAGTTCTTAGCCCAGCTAGGACAGCCTCCTTCCATTCATTATTTCTAATACACGCTCCCTCCTTCATCTGTCAGGGTTTCAACCAAAAATTATTGCCAACAGTTCACGCTAACAAAACTAGGTAACACCCTGGACCTATTAAGTACTTAGCTCTAGTTCCATGCTGTCCTCAGCCATGTCTAGGGATTGCTCATGGTTCCATCGGGCACTGGCTTCTGTCAAGTCCATTGGTCCAGCCACATCCTCATCTTTAGCCACCTCTCCTCATATCCATGAGCTCCTGGACTTCATTTTCTTTCCCCAGAGGTGCCCTCCCTCCTACTTCCTGTTCCCATGATGCCTCTCTTGGGACTCTACTCTCCTTACCAGGGCTGGTCTAGGCCTGGGTGTCCTCCCCAGCTCCCCCTTCTGGTTGATACCTGCATTTGGAAGAGATCCATTCCCCACCTCCCCACAATATGTATACCCTAGAGGAAAGAAGGGATAGAAATGACACAGACATTTAAATACATGAATGGTATCAATCTACAAACAAATCTTTTCCAGAACCAGAGAAGCAGTAAAACTAGAGGACATAAATTGAGGTTTCAGGGTGGTAGACTTAGGAATACATCAGAAAATACTTTTTCACAGAGAGGGTAGGGTGGTGGATGTCTGGAATGCCCTCCCAGTGTTGTGGAGACAAAACCAGGGGCAGAGTTCAAAATGTGTGAGATAGACACAAAGGATAGTATCAAAACAAACCTTAGCACACCAACAGCTATAAGTTCATTTATGATGGGCAGGTGCAGTGCTTACATGACAGCTCCAGCAGTGGGAAAGTGAGGCCAATGCCAGATGAACTTCTACAATGTGTCTTATACATAGCAAAACAGATTAGATGGGCTGGAGTGGGTTTCTTTGGAAACTCCAGTAGCTGGGACGTAGGGCCAGTGAAAAGCTAACTTTTTTACGGTCTGAGCCATGGAAGGCAAGGACAGATCAGAACCACGTGTGCATATTTTATACTACATTCATATCGTATGCTATGAGTGGGTGCTTTATATCTCAGTGGGGGAGGAAAAAACATTGTAAATTTGAACTTAGCGAGTAAAATGTAATACATTGGGTTGTTGGTTCAATAACGTTTGATAATGAATATGACTCCTGGGCAGACTGGATGTTATCATACTATGTTACTATAGTGCCCTTTTACTAAAGGGTTGCATCGTGTCAAATCAGAACTTCCTCAGGCCTAATGCAGTCTCTGGCAGTAGTTCTGCCTCCAGTGTGTGGCATTTCCAGCACTGCAGACAAAAGTAGAGGCTGACCAAAGACGAATCACCACTGGAGATATAATCCAACAGTCTTTATTGAGGCAAATAAGGAAAGGACCCGACACGGTCCGCATTTCGGTGCTTTTTTCGCACATTTCCAGCACCGTTTCTTTTTTTCAGGCTTTGTATCCACTGCGGTACAAATAGCCTCATTACATGGCAAAAATGGCCACCATCGCTAGTGCAGGGCCCCTTTTACTGCAGCTTAGTAAAAGTGCCCCTATGTTAACTGTCTTCAATATTTTGAACACTCTAGATGTAAATAAATACTGAGATCTTGAACACATTACGGAGAAAATGATGACATATATTTTATTCTACCTCTCAGTGACTGGTTAAGGTAAAAACATAAGAGACTATTAGATATTTCTGCATATTTATTATTAATCTGGATCTACAGTTTAGGGTTCCAAATCAACTCAAGATTGACTCTAGAGCCATATTTTTCATCAGCGGTAAGATGCTGCTTGTACCAGCTACAGCAGCTGTGACAAGTTTCTCTACTGTTCAATCAAACAGAGCTTGCCTGTGTAGCTCATGCGTTAATAATCTCTAGGCTTGATTTGTTTGATTATTTGTAGTAAATAATTAGCAGATTTTAGTACACACAGCTTCAGCTTTAGAAATGTTAATTTCTTTCTTCATCTCTCTCTCATTCACCCCTGAATAATTCACTGCTGAGTCACTTTAAAGTTGAAGTAACAAAACATCTGTTTACTCACAGTTTGTAGTTAGATTATAATCAGACAGGCTTATATATACATATTACTATACATTTGTATTATCAGCTCCTTCCATGTGCTTAGATGGTAATGGATGCTCACACCACCATAGATCCTCTCAGGTTAGGAGAGATCATGAGCTCCATGTGCTCCATGTGCTGCATGTGCTGCATCTAACCCCCACAGGAAGTTGCATAGCAGTGTGACCTCTCTAAGTAATTCACATCAGAGGTCACAGAGTAATCACAGAGAAATAATAGGTGACAGGCAATGCATGTAAAATACAATTACATTCCAACAAACCCCTTCTCATGCATAACTGTCATGCAATTATTTATTCATACAAAGTCCAAGCTTTATACGCAGATTCACAAAATGTTCTCTGGGTAACGGTTTGGTCATGATGTCAGCTGTCATCTCACTGGTGTGACAATAGTGTAGACTGATGACCCCTTCTTTCACCAACTCTCGCACGTTGTGGTATTTCGTTGCGATGTGCTTGGTGCGTGACTGAACCTTGTCATTCTGTGACAGTCGGATGCAGCTCTGATTATCTTCCATTATCTGGATTGGTCTCTTTTCAGCTATTCCGAAATCCAGCAAAAGTTTTTCAATCCACATCAGTTCTCTGCACGCTTCCGATACGGCCACATATTCAGCTTCTGTAGAAGACAAACTCACAATACTTTGTTTATGACTGGCCCATGAAATTTGTACATTTCCATACATAAACACATATCCACTTGTGGATTTATAATCAGAATGATCCCCTGCCCAATCTGAATCACAGTAACATATTAGTTTTGGATTACTATTGGCTGAAATCTTTAATTTACAATCAATGGTACCCTTTAAATACATTACCATCCTTTTAACTGCAGTCCAATCTGATTTGGTAGGTGAGCTGACCCTTCTGCTCAAAATTCCTACTGCATTTGCTATATCAGCCCTGTATGTGGTAGCTAGATATAAAAGCTTACCTATGGCTGATCTATATTGGATGTTATCTGGTAAAGGTTCTCTTACTGTTTCATCCTTCAGAAAATCAGTGATCATGGGAGTGCTTACAACTTGGGCATCTTGCATACCTAAACTTTCAATAAGCTCATTTATTTTCTGCTTCTGGCTTAGAAGATAAGAACCATCATTTTGTTTCTCAATTTCTATACCAAGATAGTATGACACATTTCCAAGTTCTTTTATCTCAACATTCAGGTTTAAACACTTTACAATGTCCTTGTACTCTTGCTCACTTTCGCTTGCAATGAGCAGATCATCAACAAAAGCTAAAATGTATGCATATTGTCCATTTGTGCACCTAGTGTACAAGCATTTATCTGCTTCACCTTGCTTAAATCCTAAATTTGTCAATATTTCATGCAATTTATCATTCCAACATTTCGCACTTTGCTTTAATCCATAAAGACCTTTGTTTAATTTACACACTAGCTGTCTTTGTTTTGTATTTATGAAACCTGTTGGTTGTTCCATGTACAAGTCTTCAGTTATATCTCCGTGAAGAAATGCTGTTTTCACATCAATGTGGTTGACTTGCATGCCTTTTGAGACTGCAATGCTCAGAAGTGTTCTTATTGTCGTGTGTTTCACTACAGGTGCAAACACTTCATCAAAATCTTCTCCATATTTTTGAAGATATCCCTTTGCCACTAATCTGGCTTTATACCTTTCCACTTTTCCTTGTGCATTCCTTTTTAACTTGAATACCCATTTGCATCCTATAGCTTTCTTGCCAGGAGGTAATTTTGTAAGAATCCAAGTATTATTTTTATCCAATGCATCAATTTCTTCTTGTGCAGCTTTATGCCATTCAGCAGCTTCTTCTGCTGGCATTTTCTCAATCTCATCCCATGTTAAGGGCTCTTGAGCTTCTGCTGACTTTGTTAGGTAAGACAGTCTTGGGGGTGGAACACCTTTGTTTTCCCTGGATGAGCGTCTGACAACAGGTTGGTCTGACCTTTCCGCATCCTCTAAATCTGAGAGTACTTCTCCAATTGATTCCCCTTCTCCAACTGTACTGTCTTCTTCAATGATCCTTTCTGTGTCTGTTTCCTCTGCCTGTTCCTCGTTAGATACAGGTGAGTTGCTTTCAGACATCTGCCTTGGTATGGCATTTATATACACTGGCATGTCTATTATGGTTCTAGTTTCATATTCTGGATGATAAGGCTCATCTGGGATAATCCAGCCTTTATCAACCCTTTTGTTTTCATCAAAATATGTAACATGTCTTATGCCAACAATGCCAGTTTTCAGATTCAAAATTCTATATCCTTTGTGTCCTGGAGCATAGCCAACTAAAATGCCCCTTTCTGTTGTGGAATCCAGCTTATGCCTTCTTTGCTTTGGTATATGAGCATATGCTGTACTTCCAAATGTTCTTATGTGTGACAGGTTTGGCTTCCTACCATGCCATGTCTCATGTGGTGTGCGCTCAGCGCCTTTAGTTGGCATTCTGTTTTGTAGGTACACTGCTGTGAGAATTGCTTCCCCCCATAGTCTTTTAGGGAGATTGCTATCTGACAGCATACATCTGGTCATTTCCACAAGTGACCTAAATTTTCTCTCTGCAACAGAATTTTGTTCTGGTGTATAAGCTACTGTTGTGATATGCTGAATGCCTTCTTGTTCTAGAAATGTGCGCATGCTTTGTGAAGTGAACTCACCACCATTGTCGGTCTGAAGAACCTTTGGTTTTCTTTCAAATTTATTGCCCACCATGGCTACGTATTTCTTCAGCATGTCTGTGACTTGACTTTTTTCTTTCAGCAAATAGGCCACACAATATCTAGAGAAATCATCCAAGAATATTAGCACAAATCTGTTATTTCCCAATGATGGGATATTAAACGGTCCACATAAGTCACTGTGTATTAAGTCCAGCACTTTATTACTCCTATTTCCTGTGTATGCAGGAAATGAGGGTCTCACACCTTTTTGAGTAACACAGTCTATGCATTTCTCCATATTACCAGCATCTGCACTTATCTGAATGCCGGTGGCCAGTTGCTTACTGTAAAGATCCTGGATCACCTTAGAATCACGATGTCCCAGGCGGCGGTGCCAGATTTCCAGACTACATTTACCATCATTCTTCCTTACTTGCACCATATGTGAGGCTTCACCTGAAATGCTCAGTTTATAAACATCATTATGCATAAAAGCTTCAGCATACACTTCATCATTTTTAGAGATTGTGCACTTACTGTTTTCAAAATGAATCACAAATCCCTTCTTATCTAATGTAGATACACTAAGCATATTGCAAACTGCTTGGGGAATATACAAGACATCACTTACAGGAATTTCTTTAACTTCATTAGACACTTTGCATTTTAAGAATCCAATACCTTTTGCTTGGATCTTAGCAGTCCCTGCGTTTGCAGTTTTAAGAATACCTTCCTCTGGACACATTTCCTGAAAGAAATCCTTACAATTGGTTAAATGGCATGTGCTCCCTGAATCCAAAATCCAAGTACTTTCATTTGAATTATTATTTACCATAGTCAAAGATTTTTCTGCCATTAGAAAGCCCTTGTGTTTATCTTTGTCCTTCATACATTTCCTGGTTTGAAAATTCTTTAGTTCCATTGGCTTAGGTGAGCTAGAGGGAGTGTTTTGTGTTTCCTTACACCATTTAGATACATGTCCCTCCTTTCCACATGAGTAGCAAATCAGCTTGCCCTTGGGTGGAGTTTTCCCATAGCTCCGCCTTCCTCTGTTCTTTGCCAAGAAATTTGTTTCATTTCTCTCTGACTGACTTTGAGAACACATCTCCTCAGAATCATTTATTATGCATTCCTGCCTTAGTTTTGATGTTGTCTGTTCAAAAGATTGCCCTTCAATGGCCTCATTTACAGACCTAAAAACATCAAACTTCTTTGATAGTGAGGTAAAAAGAAATGCTCTTTTCAATGCATCACACATGGGAATTCCAGAAAGTTCTAGCTTTTGAAATGAAGACATAAGATGCATAATGTGATCATTACATTTACTTTTATCCCTTAATTTGGTTTCATTCAACTCTGCCAGCCAAATTGGTTGCTGCTTTGCATATGTAGTTGCATACATAGTTCTCAGTTTATATAAATGTCCTTTGGTGTATCTTTTCCCTCCACTAATATGGCTTGTTTCTCTGAGAGAGCTTCCAAAAGCATGCACTTCACATAATAGTTTGCATTGTCCCATTCAGCCATATTTTCAGCTGTTCTGTCTTGGTCTAAGCATATATCTAATCTTTTTGCTCGAAGGAGACATATGAATCTTAGTTCCCACTGCTGATAATTAAACTCAGTTAATTTAGGCACCTTGAGAGAATAGAAAAATGGTGAATTTCTTCCCTCAGCCATTTTCTTAGCCTTCTGTCTGCTGTGTGGGGGGAGAGAGAGACAGACTGAATCTTTCCTTTAAAACTTAAGAGAAAAATGTGGCCTTTTTTTCTGCCTGGTAATATTTCTCTTCTTTTTCAATTCCTGGCCCTGGGCCCATAACCCTTTTGTTGGATTATTTGTAGTAAATAATCCAACAAAAGGGTTATGGGCCCAGGGCCAGGAATTGAAAAAGAAGAGAAATATTACCAGGCAGAAAAAAAGGCCACATTTTTCTCTTAAGTTTTAAAGGAAAGATTCAGTCTGTCTCTCTCTCCCCCCACACAGCAGACAGAAGGCTAAGAAAATGTTAATTTCTTTCTTCATCTCTCTCTCATTCACCCCTGAATAATTCACTGCTGAGTCACTTTAAAGTTGAAGTAACAAAACATCTGTTTACTCACAGTTTGTAGTTAGATTATAATCAGACAGGCTTATATATACATATTACTATACATTTGTATTATCAGCTCCTTCCATGTGCTTAGATGGTAATGGATGCTCACACCACCATAGATCCTCTCAGGTTAGGAGAGATCATGAGCTCCATGTGCTCCATGTGCTGCATGTGCTGCATCTAACCCCCACAGGAAGTTGCATAGCAGTGTGACCTCTCTAAGTAATTCACATCAGAGGTCACAGAGTAATCACAGAGAAATAATAGGTGACAGGCAATGCATGTAAAATACAATTACATTCCAACATGATTACTGTAAAGTGCTGTATTTTGGCTTGCTACTAACTTTGATCAAGAGACTTCAGCTGGTGCAAAATGCAGCTGCACGTCTGTTAGCTGGCTATAGTATGAGACCACATATGTCATCTGTATTAGTAGAACTTCACTTGTTGCTTGTAGGACATTGAGATAAATTTAATGCTTTGACATAGAACAGGGAGAGCTTATAAAAAAAACAAACTAACTAACTAAACTGACTTTTTAATGTTTCATGGCCTATACCGTATGCACAAGGGGAAAAATTGTTGCATATGGTGCTCTTAAAAGCTTTTACAGGGCAATTCTATAAGCTGGTGTCTGTACCCACCACTTAGGCATGCCAAAGGCACCATTGATTGACACTCATGTGTACTAGGTGCTATTTTATAAGGTAGTGCCTAGGTGCCACAGTGCCTAATTGCAAGGGGGCAGAGCATTTGTGGGCCATGGGCGTGTCTCCCAGCTATGTGAGTAGTTTATAGAATACTAGCCGTTGAGCCCGTGAAAACGGGCTACCTTTGGAATGGGGGGGGGGGTTTCCGAGCCCTCCCCCCGGAGTCGCTGCCGCCGCCCCTCCACCCGCCCGAGTAGCACTGTAAACTTACATCAGCACGCAGCAGCAGGCACATCAGCAAAGCTGCCGTTGGGGCGGGCTTCCTTCTCTGCCTGTGTCCCGCCCTCGTGTGACGTAATGTCAGCGAGGGCGGGACAAAGGCAGAGAAGGAAGCCCGATGGCAGCTTTGCTGATGTGCCTGCTGCTGCGTGCTGATGTAAGTTCACAGTGCTCAGGCCAGATGGAGGGGCGGCGGTGACTCCAGGGGGGGAGGGGGAGCGGTTCTGACGTCTGCAGCATGCCAGTAGAGACTTCCCTCTCTGTCCCGCCCCCATCATCACGTATTGAAGCGGGGCAGGGCAGAGAGGGAAGTCTCTACTGCGTATTTGCGAGTGAGTACGGTCACTCGCCGTTTATATGTTTGACTAGTCAGAAAACAACAAGGCAGTTGGTCTGCCAAATCCAACATGGAAAATAAAACAATGAGGCAGACCTTGTAAAAAAACAATGTCTTTATTAGTAGGTTAAAAGCTCCCAGGTATTCAACATAAAATGCCCAACATGGCCATGTTTCACCAGTATAAAAATGGCTGCATCAGGGGCAATAGGTCACCAGCTGGTATAAAACTTC
Organism: Microcaecilia unicolor; assembly: GCF_901765095.1. Classification (NCBI taxonomy): domain Eukaryota; kingdom Metazoa; phylum Chordata; class Amphibia; order Gymnophiona; family Siphonopidae; genus Microcaecilia; species Microcaecilia unicolor. The sequence goes on along the minus strand of NC_044033.1, from coordinate 454,430,465 downwards.
AAAATAAACCATGCTAGTTGGATAAATTACCACAAAATATTTTAATGCATTTTGCAGTAAGCCTTTTTTCCCCATGTTAAGTACATGTTAGCTCTTAATTTGAGAGTTATGCTCATAAACAAATTTAGGACCAGGAAAACAAAAATAGTAGCTTAGTACAGTTTTTGAGCACTAGGATAATAAATATAAGGAAATGAATAGCAGGCATACATGTATGAGCATAACATTTAGGTGGGCATCTTCACTAAAATGTTTGTCCAATTTTGAATGTTTTGCTAAAAACAGTCAAAAATCGAGTGGTAAACATAGCCATTTTCAATCCTGTAAAATGTCTATCTTTATGGTTTGAAAATCACCTTTTTCTAGATGTTTTGTACTCAATACATTTTTCTTTTGGGACCATTTTAACATGTTTTCAGATTAATGGGTCTTACACCAGAAGCTTTGAATTAGAAAGAGGAACCCAACAAGGATGTGTGTTCTCACTGTTCCCTTTTGTGCTAACTATGGAGCCCCTTGCCAAGGTTATATGTTCTAATCTAGAGGTTTGTCAATCACCTGTGGCGGTACAACTCATAAGATGGTTAGGTGCGGACATTCAAAGCCTAACCAGCTATGTTGAGCAGTCAAAATAGACCACTTAAACAGCAGGCCTGTCTTTGACTGCTAAAACCTTAACTGGTTGGCACTGAATGTTGGCATAGCTAGTTAACTTTTAGTGGCCAAAATAAACCTGGACATTTGGGTTTAATGCCGGTGGCGTAGAGCAAACACGCTGCCTGCCGCCAGCTGAATATCGGGTCCAATGTTTGTACTAATAACCCTAATATATATAGTCCTATCAAAAACTTTTATCCACAAAATCAAAAGTGAGGGGCATAATGTATACATAAAGGAATGAATTCAATAAGCGGCACTGAAATAATTAGGAGCGTGCACCTAAATTTTGGATGCTGGACTTATGCTTGTTGAAACCTGGTGTAAATGCTGGTGCCCACGTTAGGCAGTATTCTGTGATTACATGTGCAACTTTTCAGAATGCCCCTGATGTGCCCATGGCCACACCCCTTTTTAAATGCACATCATGGGAATTAGGCACTATGCTTTATAGAATAGCGCACATTCAGATGTTAGCACCCAATTATTGATGGTTCAGAGCTTATCTGATTTATTTGCCTGCCTACCTTGGCAGCATGCTGAAAGTTGGGCACGCAAATGTGGGCTCCATAAGTTCCAATCCAATATAAAAATTGTTGTGAATTAGATGTACCACAGATATATATTTTGGTTTGTTTAGTTGTAATGTTTACTGTTACATTTTAGCTTGTTTGGGGACCCTTTTACAAAGGTGTGCCAAAAAGTGGCCTGTGGTAGTGTGGGCATGTGTATTGGATGCGTACTGGACCATTTCTCCAGTGTATCTGGAAAAAAGGGGGTTTTATGGGGCCAGGAAATGGACATGCAGCGAAATGAAAACCAGTGCACATCTATTTACGGCCTGAGTCCTTAATGCCACCTATTGACATAATAGTAAGGGCTCACATGTTGCCCATGTAGTAACTGTCCAGCTTGCGCCAACTGCCGATTACTGCTAGGAATGTCCATGCATTAGAAAATGATTTTCTACCGTGGGTTTTCGGCACACTACAAACTCGTAATTATCAGCAGGTGCATGCGCTAGCCGGATGGTAATGCTGATTTGACACACACTGCATGTGCGCAGGCACTTACATGTCTTTGTAAAAGAGCCCCCCTATGATTTGCAAGGATAAGTCAGCAAAAAGATTAGATTTAAAAGAACAGCCTATGTCAATACAACATTCTTATTGTTGTGACTCAGACATTATTCCCTTTAAAAATAAAATCAAGTGAATGACAATTGGTAAATAACAGTTGTTCTCTATACTTGTAAATTGTTTCAGGCTAAAGTGCTATATGAAAGCCCAGTTTAAATAACAATATTGTTATTAGAAGAAAATTGAAAAGAACAGAGTAACAAAATAAAGTAGAGTACGGACCATTGGTAAAGGCTTTTAAACTGTAATCTTAGAGTGTCTTAGCTATAATCATTTTGCACCAATAGACAATATGCCGGTGAACAAAGGTATTCATATTAGACCCTACTAAAGAAATTTCTGGAAAATCTTTTAAGCAAGTCATTACAAACAATTCAGAGAAACTGATGTACTGTACATCAATATGAATCATGAAGCAATCTGCTAAATAATAGCAAACCACCAGGGCTGGATGTTCATCCCAGAATTATTGAAAAGAAAAATAAGAAACTCAAATATGAAATTGCATGCCAACTACTGGTAATCTATAACCCATCACTAACATCAGCCACTGTACCCTGTTCCTAGTGACTGGAAGGTTGCCAGTGTAAGAGCATTTTTAAAAATGGGCTTTGGGTGTCATCTTAAAAATGACAGACCAGTGAGCCTGAAGTTGGTGTAGAGCAAAACTGTGAAATACCAAGTTGCTGTTTGGATGTGGCTTAATAAGTGAAACTGAGCATATCATTTGCAAACAAAATCATGTTTTACTAAGCTATTAGAATCCTTTAAATGTGTAACAATAAGCTGGTCAGTACAATATGGGGCAATTCTATAACCTAGATGCAAATATTTGCACATATGTAACATGTGTAAATGTTTAAAATACTAACATATATGTGCACATTTACATGCATAGATGCTAGCATGCTACCTAAGCATTATTCTGCAAATATATGCTTAACTTACACAGCATTTATTTGCAGTGGAGGTATAAAAAGGGGCAGAGCTTCCACTTATGTCTGTCACTTACATCTTTGCCAAACTTAGGTGCTCATACTTGTACCTACTCTATGGCTGCTATAAGTATGAGTTCCTGAATGTTTAGTGTGCCAATATTGGGTTACCTTAGTATTTTATAGTGAAACTTAGGTGCCTGCCATGCAACCCTGGGGCTCCTAATAGAAGTGCCCAGTTATTGAGTTGCCCTCTCACATGTAATTAACTCATTTTATTTCATTATATTTTGTTATATCCTGCCTATCTCACAACCTTTAGGCAGATTTCAGTCAACATTTAGAAATTATGGGGTCCTTCCAAGATGGCGGCGAATAGGAAGGCTGTGAGGATGCTCTTCCACTAAGAACAGAATTACCTCTGAATTGTTACCTTTTTTCTGAATGAGCATGCCGAAGAGGAAAGGGAAGCCTAAGGGACCTACTCTCCTGAGGCCAGAAGCCCTTTCACCTCGTCAAGCTTCTATCAAAGCCTTTTTGGTATCAACCTCAATTTTGGGTGCTTCTGTTTCCGGGGCTAGGAAGAGACAGGATTAGAGAGCGATTTATCGCTCAGCCCCGTAGGACCAGCTATTCCTCCACTACCACAACCAGGCGAGGCAATTGTGCCGAGACTACCTGTAAGTGCAGCTTCGAAGGGGAGGCATGCCTTGATCGGGGAAGTGGTTAATTAGAATATCTCTGAGGTTTTGAACCCTCAGTTACTAGTGGAAGACAGCCAGCGGTCTTTGAATATGGCGACGGGTGAGGCAACGCTGGAAGTTGTTTTAGCTAATTATACCCAAGAGGAGATTTCATTGTGTGCCTTGGCGATTCAGCCACTGAAAAGACCACAAGAAATATCGCTGGAATTGATTTGGACTGCCCTTGAAACCCTACATAAGGTGTGTTCTTCTTTTGTATCAGTTTCCTTAAATAACTCTGTACAAGTAAGAGAAGTTAAGAAAAATATTGAATTTTGTTCCACTAGACAATCTAAACTGGAAACGGACATGGTTAAAATTCAAGAGACTCAAGCTCAGGTTGCAGAAGACAGACTACTTCTACACTGTAAAATTGAAAATTTAGAGAACATATCGAGGAACTTAAATCTTCGAATACTTAATTTTCCATACTCAAAACTCATATCACCAAAAGAAGTGTTTCATAAATTTCTAAAAAAAAAAAAACTTTTAAGTATCCAGAACATTCTTTTCCACCTGGCCAGAAGTTATACTATTTGTCTACTATCTTGAATCTACATGATAATCGGTTGAGACAGGAGGCTCAAATTCAATATGAAACATCTGTGGTTTATTAGATATTTCCACTTTTCTGGAACAATCTAAAGAAGACGTTAAAGCTAGAGCTACACTTCTGGTCTCTTTTATTTTTGTACAGGACAAAGAAGCCTTATTGAGACTATATTTAAAAAAAAAAAACAACCTGAATTTTTAGGTGGGAACTGTTAATTTTTCCTGACATTTCCAAGTGGACTTAACAAAGGAGAAAGAAATTCTTAGAAATGAGACAAGAGGTTATATCACTTAATGCTCGTTTTCAGTTGCGATTTCCCTGGAAATGTAATTTATTCTTTAAAGATAAGAAATATGTATTCTATGAACCTCTTCAATTGCACAGTTTTTTGAACTCTCAGGGTAGCAAGAGAAAATAACCAAACATTTAGCTGCTCTAAATAGTTAAAGGGGTAGACCACCTGTAATTTTTCATGGTAATATTTCCTATAACCAACTTCTTTTGGACTAATTTGAGGATCCTTTAAATTGTGGTTTAATTAGCCAAGTAATCAAATGCTTATTGTTAATTTTATATATTCCTTTGTAACTTTCTCTTTTGAAACTTGGTGTTTTCTCTCAAAGATTATGTATCTTTGTAATATTTAAAAATTATAATAAATAGAAATTATGGGGTCCTTATACTAAGCTGTGCTTTTCCCTTGTGCTAAGGCCATTTTTCCGCAGCAGTTAAATGGCTATTTCCATTTTTTGTATTAATGACCATGTTGCCACTAGCACGTGGCCATTAAAAAAATACCACGTGACCACATACCAACACCTATTTTTTAGGCAGTAAGGTCTAACACAGTAATCCTGCACTAACCAGATATGTACAGTAATGCAGCTGCTAACTGATTAGTGCTGAGATGCCCAATCTGCATCTCCTTGACATGCCCTTTCCAACACCTTCAAGAAAAATTTAAAGTATTTTTAGCAAGTGGTTAGCACATGTTAATTTGGCAGTTCCCAGGACACCTGAGCATGTCCTGTGGCACAGCATTTTAAGCTGCGGTAAGCACGCAGTAGCACTTACTGCAGTTTAGTAAAAGGGACCTGTTATGAATCAGTGAGTTTGTAAACCTGTAAACTGTATTGATTATTTCTTGGAGTATTTCTCTAGTTTGACCAGCAGGTGGTGCATGTTTTATGTTTAAAGAAGTTACAGATAAATGACTGTTCCTTCTTTAGTTTAACATAATGAGAAAGTAACCTGCAGTGATGTGGTCAGCTACTTTAAAAAAAATGTTCTGGGCTCTGATTGGCCCAGGAGCTCAAATTCAGTCTGAAAATACTGGATTTTTCTCCAGTCTTGGTTTGCAAGTATAGAGAGAGACCTCTTTACTGAGATCCTGTGAGCAGTTTTATATTCCATAACCTGTGAGCAGCTATATTTCCTGAACATCCCAGGTATACTTAGATAGTAAATAAATATTTAGATAGTTTTATAATTGATCCATATTCAGTTACCTGTTATTGTTTGCTGATTTCACCTTTTCTGTTTCACTGTTCTAATTTTTCATGACAATAAACCTTCTTTAGTTTATTTCCTCTGCTTGTCTTGACTGACTAAGAATCCTGGTGGTTTATGTTTTTGGGTGTGTGAGTGATTTCTAGGAACTATGGGATCACAGGGAGTGTGTCCCCAGTGTCCTGGAAATCACCGTGGGATACCTTGAGAGAAGGAGACTTGCCCAGAGGTGGTTGTGACCCAGTCAGTAAGAGGAAGGTGCTAGTGTAGAGCACATGCCTAGGTACAGGCAAACCTGAGCTGTGCTGGGAATAGACCCTCTAAATGGCTATAGGGTTAGCCCCAGGCAGGTGGCTAGGTGTTTTGTGATAGAACCATATGTTATCTTCTGTACATTTATTAAATGATAAGGGGAAAAATGAACTCAGAGTTGGTTAGATGTATTGCTGTGCATATGATCTGTATTTTCCGAACACAGAACTAGTACTACTACTTATCATTTCTAAAGCGCTACTAGACATACGCAGCGCTGTACACTTGAACATGAAGAGACAGTCCCTGCTCTACAGAGCTTACAATCATCTGAAATAACTCTCACATGAGAGAAACCAAGTCAAATTTTAAAAACAAGAGATGAGGATCAGTCTTTTATTAGGACTGGTTAAAGGCATGGAGTAGGACAGAATGCTTGGTATTTCAAATGAAGAGAGGCAAATAGTGGATTACCCCTGAGAATGAAACAATACTTTTATGTAAAAGGGAAGTAAAGAGAAACATGATCAAATCTACATATACCACAAACATTCAAAGTAGTTAAAACAGGACATTATTAATAACCTTATAGGCCCCTCCCACTCAAATATCCCATTCACTTGGGCCATACCTAGGTTTTCAGAAACATTATCTGGATAATGCTGCTGAAAATTCAGACAGACCACTATGGGCAAAGGAATGGAAGAAGGATAATTTGTCATTTTCTCCCCTCCCCCTCTGCTCACTCCTCCACTCCCAGATCCAGCACCTCAATCTCTTTTGCAGATCTTCCTGCTTACCTGGCAGGCCAAGAAGACAAGAAAGTGATGTGAGTCTATAACAAACAGGAACACAGATGCTGCTTAGCTCACTATAGAACATCTTCTGGCCCTGACAGCAGTTAAACTCTCTAATGCATCCTCCAAAGGAAGTGTACATCAGAGGGGGCAAGATACATCAAAGAGTTAAACTGATCTCAAGGCTGGAAGATGTTCCACAGTGGGCCATGTGGCATGTGTATTATCTTTTCTTCTAGACTATCACTTTCTTGTCTTTTTGGCCTGTTGGTAAGCAGGAGGAGCGCTGTGGCAAGGATTAAGGTGCTGGACTGCATGGGATGTGGAGTTATATGACTGGAGCTGGAGAAGGAAGAGAGGTGGGATGATCAACCACATCGACGGGTGCAGGCCTAAATGGGAGATGTTGGATCACATGGTTGGGGGGGATGATGGGAGGATGCTAGACATGTGATAGAGAGAGAGAGATGGTGGAATGTGGGAGAGAGAAAGACAGTGAGGGCTGGTATTGGCAGATGGTAGAATGGAGGGGGCAGGGGTACCATGTGAGTATTTAGGACAGCTGCCATACATGGGCAGCTAGAATTTTTTGTTTTGTGTTGTTTCCCGTATCATTTTCAGGAATGCTTGTTTTTGTTTTCATTTTGCCATTTTTCATCACAGGGGCAAAGTAGTTAAGTGTGCACTCTTTTGAAAGAAGGTACACTCCACGGGATTCTATATATGGTGCCTTAATTTCCACATGGAAATTGAAATGTATTCTTTAAAAATACATGTAACTTGATAGGTTAACCAGCTAGTCGGCACTGTTAATTGGATGTTAACAAGTAATTATCAGCACTAATTGCTAATAATTAAGGTTTATGCACACAACTTGCTAAGTGTATTCTGTAACATGGTGCGCCAAAATTCTAAATCACATATTTGAAAAGGGGGCATGGCCATGGGCGGGGTGTGGATGCTTCTAAAATCTATGTGCGTTGTTATACAATATACCCGCTCTGCACTTAATTTAGGCATCGGGATTTATGCCAATTAAAATATGATGTAAATGGCCATGACTACATTTGGTTGTATGGAGAGGTGCTTGGCATTATTCTATATACTGCATGGGAATTTAAACCTATTCTATAAAATTTAAGCATACTTTACAGAATACGCCTAAGCATATTTTTTTTCCATGTGGAATTTTCAGGTGCCCTATATAGAATCTAGCCCACTATGTGCAAAGAGGGCACACTGTTTCCGAGAGACTTAGGGCCAGATTCAGTAAATAGTGCCAAAAGTTAGGCGCTGAAAAGATCCATGCGTAAATTGCATCTATAAAGGGCACTCTGCACCAAGCACCCTTTATAGAACAGCGTTTAGTGCTGATTCCTACAACCAACTTTGGGTGCACAGACTTACCCTGGAATTCTATAACATTACAACTAAATTATGGGAATGCCCCTGATCTGCCCATACCTCTCTCATTGCCGTGCCCTCTTTTGGGTGTGCACAAGACAAATTCAGCATGCAATTTTATAGAACAGTGTGCAGGCAGAAGTGAGTGTAAATACAAATAATTACCAATGAATGCAATAAATGGTTTTAATTGGCTCATTATGGATTGTACCCAAAATTTGGTGCACAAATGTCAGTGACCTTTATAGTCTGGGGGTACACGTGCATATGGAGTGGTTCAAGCATGTGTGGTAGTTTTCACTTGTACAATGGTGCCCTCTTAGCAAACAGTGCACACCATCTCAAAAGAATGCACAATATTAATCGTCAATTTTTTTCTGCTTTTTTCATTTGATAACAACAGATATGTTGTTGACATATCCCATATTATTGGAAATGAAGGCCCATCCCTAATGTGGAGGAGTGGCCTAGTGGTTAAAGCGCTGGCCTTGACATCCAGAGGTGCCTGGTTGAAATCCTACTGCTGGTCCTTGTGATCTTGAGCAAGTCATTTAAGCTTCCATTGCCTCAGGTACAAACATAGGGTCTTGTTTACTAACAGGCTTATTTTCGAAAGAGAAGGATGCCCACCTTTTGACACAAATCGCAAGATGGGCGTCCGTCTCACAGGGTCGCCCAAATCAGTATAATGGAAAGCTGATTTTGGGCATCCCCAACCGCTTTCCGTCGCGGGGACAACCAAAGTTCCCAGGGGCATGTCGGAGGCGTAGTGAAGGCGGGACCTGGGCGTGCCTAACACATGGGCGTCCTCAACCCATAAAGGAAAAAAAGTGTGTCCCTGATGAACATGTGGACGACTTTACCTGGTCCTTTTTTCCTTACGACCAAGCCACAACAAGGTGCCCAAATTGACCAGATGACCACCGGAGGAAATCAGGGATGACCTCCCCTTACTCCCCCAGTGGTCACTAACCCCCTCCCACCCTCAAAAACATTTAAAAATATTTTTGCCAGCCTCTATGCCAGCCTCAAATATCATACCCAGCTCCATGACAGCAGTACACAGGTCCCTGGAGCAGTTTTGGTGGGTGCAGTGCACATTAGGCAGGTGGACACAGGCCCAGCCCCCCTACCTGTTACACTTGTGGTGGTAGATGTGAGCCCTTCAAAATCCACCAGAAACCCACTGTACCCACATCTAGGTGCCCCCCTTCACCCATAAGGGCTATGGTAGTGGTGTACAGTTGTGGGAGTGGGTTTTGGGGGGGGCTCAGCACACAAGGTAAAGGAGCTATGTACCCGGGAGCTTTTTCTGAAGTCCACTGCAGTGCCCCCTAGGGTGCCCGGTTGGTGTCCTGGCATGTCAGGGGGACCAGTGCACTACGAATGCTGGCGCTTGCCATGACCAAAGGGCTTGCATTTGGTCGTTTCTGAGATGGGCGTTCTTAGTTTCCATTATTGCCGAAAATCAGAAACGACCAAGTCTAAGGACAACCATCTCTAGGGATGACCTAAATTTCAAGATTTGGGCGTCACCGACCGTATTATCAAAATGAAAGATGGACACCCATCTTGTTTCGATAATACGGGTTTCCCCGCCCCTTCGCCGGGACATCCTGCGAGGACGTCCTCAGGAAACCTTGGGCGCCCCTTTCGATTATGCCCCTCCACAGCATGCTATTGTAATTAGTGTGCACTAATGCTAGAGACACCCATAGGAATATATGGGTGTCATTAGCCCAAACCAAGGGGCCCTTTTACAACGCACGCCAAAATGGAGTTACCACGTGGCTGTTGTGATAATTTCATTTTTGGCGCACGTCCAATATGTGTGGCCGAAAAATAATTTTTGGACACGCGTATTGGATGCGCGCCAAGTGGCATTTGAAGCACATAGGTCATTATCACCCGGTTACTGCGTGAGACTTTACCACTAGGTCAATGGCTGGCGGTAAAGTCTCAGACCCAAAATGGATGTGCGGCAATTTTCATTTTGCCACAACTCCATTTTTGGCAAAAATTTTAAAAAGGCATTTTTACAGGTGCGCTCAAAAATGATTCTGCGCGTGCCCAAAACACGCATCTACACTACCACAGGACACTTTTGAGTGTGCCTTTTTAAAAGGGCCCCCAAATTTTAGCATGCGATAAAAAACACTAGTGCACTTTAAATTTACCTGAATGTAACTCACTTTGAACTACTACTGAACAAGGTGTGAGCAAAATCCAAATAAATAATAACTATTTGGATAGTGGCTGAATATCACTGCTCTCTGTAAGCCAGTGGTGATCAATGCTCTCCACATACCTGGATAAGAGTGCTAAATATATGGAATAGATTTTACTGCCAAGGCCAATGCTTAAAAAAAAAAAAAAAATTACCACGGCAGTTGAACATTGACCTAATTTCTCAGATCAGAATCAAAGGGTAAGAAACTGTGATTTGGTACAGTTTTAATGGCAACTTGATACTTTCTCCAGCTGTTGTTGGCATATTTAATAATATGGCCTTTTGTACTACATTTCTCTGTTTTCTATCAGCAACAGACAGCTGCAAAAACACATAAAGGTGTATTTAGCAGCTGCAGACTCATATGCCAAGCATATTATATCTTTATTACAACCATTTTTCAGTCTGTATGATCTGTGGTGCAAACAGGAACACTGATAGTACCCAGGAATTTGTTTTCTTGGTGAGGCTATTGATAATTATAGCTGATATTTTTCATGGGTTTCAATTTTGTAAGCCACAGTGTCTGAGGGAGGTTACAAACTTTCAACAACCTTGCCTCCTGTAGCCACTGGCATCATTAGGGCCTTGATGTTGCAGGTAGTTCTGAGCCCTCATTAGATTCCATTGATTTAAGAAGTTAAAACCCATGCAAAGTACCAGCCTTATTGATCATTTGTGATGGTGCTTACTGTTTGTTGCTTTCCTGTCTTTCAAGCACAATTCTTTTATTTTTTGGCACTGTATAAAGATGTATATGGAACATACAGGGGCCCTTTTACAAAGGTGCGCTGATAAATGACCTGTGGTAGTGTAGACGCATGTTTTGGGCATGCGCAGAATTATTTTTCAGCACACCTGTAAAAAATGCCTTTTTAAAATTTTTGCCGAAAATAGATGTGCAGCAAAATGAAAATTGCCATGCATGTATTTTGGGTCTGAAACACATTTATACATGGTTTCCCTCCAGCCATTGACCTAGCGGTAAAGTGTCACACGGTAACCGGGTGGTAATGATCTACATGTGTCAAATGCCACTTGGCGCGCGTCCAAAAATACATTTTTTGGCCGCGAATATTGGACGCATGCCAAAAATGAAATTACTGCAAGAGTCACGCAGTAGACGGGCGGTAACTCCATTTTGGCGCACGTTGGGTGTGCGTAGGCATTCAGCTTAGTAAAAGGGCCCCACAATTTTTACATTAATCCTAAATATATAGGAGCCCTTTTACTAAAGTGCGCTATCCCCCCCCCCCCTGTTTGCTAAACCACGCTAGCGGCTGTGGTGTGCTAAATCCGATACAGCCCATTCACTTAGCTTAGTAAACGGGGGGGGGGGGGGGGGGGAGAGAACCCATTAGCTCTACTGATTCAAACTTCTATCATACCAACAACACTCTTCTTTTACATTGCACAGAGCCATTGACTCTGGACCTGCCATTACTACAGTCTTGCCTAAATCATGTCTCCTTGTGGCTGCAAAGAAGCCAACGTTTTCTAAATTCATTGAAAACGGTTGCTATTTAGCTAACTGGCTGCATTTCTAGACCTTCTTTGATACTACATATATTAACTTCCCCTGTGAAACTTGTCAATTCCTTCAAATATCTAGATGTTATCTTTGACCAATGGATAAAATTTGACCTTCACATTTCAGCTGTAGTTAGACATTTTTAAGCTCTTTGCCAGTTCTGGACTATACAATATGCCCTTGATAAGGGACTAACAGACCGTGTAGCATGCTCTTGTCATGACATGCATGGATTAGTGTAAAGTAGACTTTGCTGGTCTGCCATAATTTTTTGCTTAAATGCCTCCAAGTAGTACAGAATATGATGATTACAGTTCTTTGTGGAGCTCACAAGTTTGATTGTGTATCTCTTTTGCCAGTGCCACTGGCTTCCACTTAATTACCATTTCCAATTTAAGATCTTACTGTTAACATACAGTGTATTTTGTAGAGGGATCCCATTATATCTAGCTTTCTTGAATCCTTATAAACCAGCCTGCCATCTCTGCTCTTCTTTTTGTCGCTACCTCCTTTGAGTCGAGTGCATTTAGATTCCACTTATAATTCATTGTTCTATTATGGAATTCTCTACCCTGTGACCTAAGAGCAGAACAGTCACATAACAGATTTGAAACTGCTTAAAAACATACCCATTTATACATGCTTTCCTTCCAGCAAGTTAGGTAGCTTGAATTGTCTAGCACTCCAGACAAGTACTCCGGCTTCTAATTATGGGGCCCTTTTACAAATGCGAGCTAAAAAGCGGCCTCTGCTACTTTTTAGCAGCTGATTTTCCTGTATACTCAGGCCATCTCATAGTGTGTCTGCCAAAAAGCTGAATTTCTATTTTTGGCAATAATGACCAGGCACTAAGTCCAAAATTAGGGCCTGGCCATTTACCGTATGAGCCCTTACCACCACCTTCTTACTTTGCATTTGCCAATTGGACAGTGTGCGGCAATGCGGCCACACTGACGATTATTGTCAGGATCGCCCCCCGCAGTAGAAAATAGAAAATTAATTTCTACTATGGGAAACTGCTTGTGTCAAATTTGGAACTATCAGTGGGCTCCTGCACTACCCCAGCAGTAGAACAGATTTTGCATGGTAGCCCTACCACACCTTTGTAAAAGGGCCCCTTAGCTCTAAATCTTTAAATGTTATCAAGCTGTAATTTTCTTTCGCTTTTTCTTTTATCTGTTCTGTTTTATTGATTTTGACATTCCTTTCTGTTGTTATTTCATTGTAAACCACTTTGTTCTACCCTCTAAAAGCGGTATAGTAAGCTCTGAATAAAACATAAACCATCTGGTCTTAACACACTGTAATGAAGGATTTTACCATTCGCAAAATCCAGAACTAATGTCCACCTCAAGCTGATATTTCCAGTGAAGCAGAATAAAAATGCTGGAATTAAATAAAATTAAACTAACTTTCAGATTCACATGTGGTACCTGCTGTTGGTTAACATGGGAGCACTTATCACCTTCTATTTAGGAGGAGGTAAGTGTCCCAGAGTAACTCTACATTAGTTAGCCTAGTTAGCATGTGGTAAGTGCAGCGTGCTAACTGCCAAACACCTTCCATGCCCACAATCCACTCATTACACCCATGATTTTAAAATCCCTTAGGGACCCTTTTACAAAAGGGTTGCTGTGTGGCTACAGGCTTGCCGCGTAGAAACCCAAAAGTACTGCCGGCCCAATGAGGAAAGGCTAAAGCGGCTGGGACTCTTCAGCTTGGAGAAAAGACGACTGAGGGAAGATATGATAGAGGTCTATAAAATAATGAGTGGAGTGGAACAGGTAGAGGTGAAGCGTCTGTTTACGCTTTCCAAAAATACTAGGACTAGGGTGCATGCCATGAAGCAACAAAGTAGTAAATTTCAAACGAATCAGAGAAAAACTTTCTTCACTCGACATGTAATTCAACTCTGGAATTCATTGCCAGGAAATGTGGCAAAGGCGGTTAGCTTAGCATTAACTGCTAAGTCATGTTCACAGTTAGGGCTTGATAAACTGGGTATTAAGGGGGTCCTTTTATCAAGCTGTGGTAAAAAGGGCCCTGTGTTAGCCGTTTTTCCCATGTGCCAGGGCCATTTTTACAGCATTCAATTAAAAATTTTATTGTTAGTTTTTAAAACACTAAATGGTAATATTTTACCAACTCTTAGTACCACTCTAAGATGCTATCAACCTCATTTCATCAGGTTTATTTGGAAGAATGCAGATCATCTATTTTTTTTATCAAAGGTCTGAAATTATGGAATGCGCTGCCCATTGAAATTCGTTTAATACAGAATATGGATCAGTTTAAAAAAGCTTTAAAAACTTAGTTATTTTTTCAGGCCTTTAGTTCCTTGATGTACAATATTATTTTAATACTACACAAATCTAAACTACTGTATGTTTTATTGTTAGAGTAATATAGTCATTTTTATAGTTTGTTGAGTAAAGAAATCATTTTTATTGTTTTGTCCTTTTAGTTTTTGCATGTGGCTTGTTCCCTGATTAGACTCTTGCAGATATAGTGTGTTATAAATAAAGTTTTATTATTATTATTGGGTAAAAAGCTCCCCCCCCCCAAAAGAAATGGCCATGCAGTAAGATTATTCTTACCGTCTTACCATGCAGCAGGGAGCACTTACCACTACCCATTGAGATGGTGGTAAGGGCTTCCACGGTAAGTGCTTCCTGCCGCATGGCCACGCGGTAATATTAATGTTACTGCATGGCCACCTTGAGGGGAGGGATTTTTACCCGATGCGTTAAAAAGGGCCCTGGCACACGGAAAAACATCCCCAACCGCACCTGCTTTTAAACTTGAAAGGGGGGGGGGGGAGAAGGCCTACAGTCGCTCAAAAGCGCATGGTTCGGGATAAGGTATCTTTCAAAGATATCACCAAAACAGGGAAGATAGGGTATCCCGATAGTGAGGTTGCAAAAGAGACTGTAGTAGATCAGGTGTCCTTAAATAAAAACAAAAATCAGACAAAAGATTGCAAATTAATACTGTCAATGATGTAAATAGGAACAGCAAACATAGATTGAAATGTCTATATGCGAATGCCAGGAGAGTTAGAATATATTGCACTAAATGAAAAATTAGATATAATAGGCATCTCTGAGACCTAGTGGAAGGAGAATAACCAGTGGGACACCGTCATACCAGGGTACAAATTATATCGTAGTGATAGGGTGGATCGAATTGGTGGATGGGTAGCATTGTATATTGAAGAGAGCCTTGAAACAAATAGATTGAAAATTCTGCAGGAAACAAAACACTTGTTCCATTCAGAGGGAGGATAAATAAAAACAAAAAAATTAGTCTGTAATTCAAGTAAGTCCTTGTGTGGCCTACTCTTGCAGGGCCACTGTGTACTTTCCTGTCTCTCATCACAGTAGCACACTTTACTTGTCCCTGGCCTGGTTCCTCCAGAACTCAGGTCATAATACAAAAGCTGCGATGTTCCAAGTGAGGCTTGGCCTACCTGGCTGTAGCAGTGGCAGTGCACACATAGATGGTGGAGGCATGTGCCTTAGGATGTCACTGCTTCCTTCTGGGCCTCCTTAAACTGGCTGTGCCCCTAGCTTTTATTTGAGTTCCTGCTCTTCTGGCTCCACCCCTCCTGTGTCACTTCCCCCTTGGGCGGGACTATGGATCTTAACGTGGTTCCTTAAGGGGAAGGGCAGCGTCCTATAGACTTCCTCATAGTGCACTACTGGGGAAAGGCTACACACACTTTTGAAAAAGTGTGCATACTAAACAAAAGAAAAAAAATAAGATGTCATGTTTTTTATGCTCATTTTCATTCATTAAGGACATCCAATGACATAGGATAGGTCGTTGACAATGACAGCCCATGCCTGAACCCCATCCCATTTTATGTGTTTCCTGATTAACAACTTTTGCAAAAGTGTATGTTTGGAAAAATATATGGGCCACATGTTCTCTTCATTTTTCAATAAAGTTTAAAATAAGAAAGATATTCAGGGTAAACAAAAAAAGTGGAGCCACTCAATCTACTGAAGTCTGTCTGGAATATCTTTTTATTATTTATTGATGAAATGCTTATGCTGCTTGCTCCCTTCAGACAATCACCTGAAGCATTGTACAAACAAAAATATTATTGCTGTAAAAATATTCACTTTATTGCATTCTCATCTCCCCCAAACCAAATCTCCCAAACCTCCTATCTTACAGCAGTGCATCTAGCTACTGTAATAAATCAATATGGCACATCTTTTAGGAGCACTATTCATATTTTTTTTTGTTACATTTGTACCCCGCACTTTCCCACTCATGGCAGGCTCAATGTAGCTTACATGGGGCAATGGAGGGTTAAGTGACTTACCCAGAGTCACAAGGAGCTGCCTGTGCCTGAAGTGGAAATCAAACTCAGTTCCTCAGTTCCCCAGGACCAAAGTCCACCACCCTAACCACTAGGCCACTCCTCCACTCCATTTTAGTCATATATATTGTATATATAGCTAAATCCTGATATTTGAAACCTGGGATATACGCATAAAATGCTAAAAAATGTGCATATAACAAAGGGGCATGGTCTGGCTGTATTTTGCACATGACTAGGACAGGCCTAAAAAATAAACGCGTATTCACCATTTTAGAAGGGGAATGCATGTCTGTGGGTCCAAGCAGATTGATATCTGGATCTACTCCTACTAACCTAGACATCTAGATTTTTCCCTCTCCCTCCCCCCCCAACAAAAGTGAAACTGACAAGAAATACCATGCTCTGTGATAGCATCATGAAAAATGCATGTGTATCTTTCTAAAATAGCTGACATAATTATATATGTTCTTTGAGGAGAGAGGGAGAGGTTATGTAAGGGCACTGCCACCTCATTTTCAATACTGTCCTACTACGTTATGGAATAAAGATAGCCTGGGAAAACCAATTTCAAATACACTTGCAACGAACAGGGGGGTCCATAGATCTTTTATTGAAAGGTTGCAAGACACCCAAGGAAAGATGAAGACAGTTCAGGAAAAATCCTGATTACCCAGACAAATGGGGAGGTAACTTACTTAAAAGGGGGAAGGTTTTAAAACTCCTAGATCCTGGGTTTGGGAGGAGGAATAGAAGGAACATTTTCCCCAGCCCATGGAAGCAGAAAACATCAATGTTCCAGGTGAAGTCAGGGAAGAGCCCATGGAGTTAGAAAATTCAGTCCCTGTACTACCTGGGGAAGGTGAGGAAATGGAGTTAGAAAAATGACTTTTGAAAAGCCTGTGCAAAATTTGGGAATTAATCCCACAGTTACTCTGTAAGTAAATGATTTTCTTTTAAGTTTTGCTGGCAGATGGGGGGTGGGGAGTGGAATAATGGAGATCAGGCCTTCTCCATTATGAGTGGTTATGCATGGGATCCGCTAGCTGTTTGAGCCCTAGGCTAGTGAGAGGGGCATATGAAATGTGTGGGACAAATCAAGTATGTGAGACAAATTTCTAATAGCAGAGAGATTTTGCATATTTTCATAAACATGACTTAACTACTTTTCCCAGGTGACCTGCTTCTATCCAGTCTTTAATTATATTAGTTTTTTAACAACTGATCTTCCTCCTTAGAGTTCTGTGCGCAATTCTGGAGAGTGCACCTTTAAAAATATTTAAATAGGATGGAGTTGGTCTAGAAGGTCAGCTTCTAAATTGGTCAGTGGGGTAGATATTCAGTGGGTGGCATTCACATTTTATTAACCATATCCAGCATTATCCAGGAAATTCAATGCCGGTCTCATGCATTGAATTTGCTGGTATACGTAGGCAGCAAAAACATAGCTGGTTGAGTGCGATAAGACTGCTTTATGTGGTTAAGAACATACAGTGGTGGAAATAAGTATTTGATCCCTTGCTGATTTTGTAAGTTTGCCCACTGACAAAGACATGAGCAGCCCATAATTGAAGGGTAGGTTATTGGTAACAGTGAGAGATAGCACATCACAAATTAAATCCGGAAAATCACATTGTGGAAAGTATATGAATTTATTTGCATTCTGCAGAGGGAAATAAGTATTTAATCCCTCTGGCAAACAAGACCTAATACTTGGTGGCAAAACCCTTGTTGGCAAGCACAGCGGTCAGACGTCTTCTGTAGTTGATGATGAGGTTTGCACACATGTCAGGAGGAATTTTGGTCCACTCCTCTTTGCAGATCATCTCTAAATCATTAAGAGTTCTGGGCTGTCGCTTGGCAACTCGCAGCTTCAGCTCCCTCCATAAGTTTTCAATGGGATTAAGGTCTGGTGACTGGCTAGGCCACTCCATGACCCTAATGTGCTTCTTCCTGAGCCTCTCCTTTGTTGCCTTGGCTGTATGTTTGGGTCATTGTCGTGCTGGAAGACCCAGCCACGACCCATTTTTAAGGCCCTGGCGGAGGGAAGGAGGTTGTCACTCAGAATTGTACGGTACATGGCCCCATCCATTCTCCCATTGATGCGGTGAAGTAGTCCTGTGCGCTTAGCAGAGAAACACCCCCAAAACATAACATTTCCACCTCCATGCTTGACAGTGGGGACGGTGTTCTTTGGGTCATAGGCAGCATTTCTCTTCCTCCAAACACAGCGAGTTGAGTTCATGCCAAAGAGCTCAATTTTTGTCTCATCTGACCACAGCACCTTCTCCCAATCACTCTCGGCATCATCCAGGTGTTCACTGGCAAACTTCAGACGGGCCGTCACATGTGCCTTCCGGAGCAGGGGGACCTTGCGGGCACTGCAGGATTGCAATCCGTTATGTCGTAATGTGTTACCAATGGTTTTCGTGGTGACAGTGGTCCCAGCTGCCTTGAGATCATTGACAAGTTCCCCCCTTGTAGTTGTAGGCTGATTTCTAACCTTCCTCATGATCAAGGATACCCCACGAGGTGAGATTTTGCGTGGAGCCCCAGATCTTTGTCGATTGACAGTCATTTTGTACTTCTTCTATTTTCTTACTATGGCACCAACAGTTGTCTCCTTCTCGCCCAGCGTCTTACTGATGGTTTTGTAGCCCATTCCAGCCTTGTGCAGGTGTATGATCTTGTCCCTGACATCCTTAGACAGCTCCTTGCTCTTGGCCATTTTGTAGAGGTTAGAGTCTGACTGATTCACTGAGTCTGTGGACAGGTGTCTTTCATACAGGTGACCATTGCTGACAGCTGTCTGTCATGCAGGTAACGAGTTGATTTGGAGCATCTACCTGGTCTGTAGGGGCCAGATCTCTTACTGGTTGGTGGGGGATCAAATACTTATTTCCCTCTGCAGAATGCAAATAAATTCATATACTTTCCACAATGTGATTTTCCTTTAATTTGTGATGTGCTATCTCTCACTGTTACCAATAACCTACCCTTCAATTATGGGCTGCTCATGTCTTTGTCAGTGGGCAAACTTACAAAATCAGCAAGGGATCAAATACTTATTTCCACCACTGTAAGTGTTGTCATACTGGGACAGACTGAACCCATCAAACCCAGCATTCTGTTTCCAGCAGTGGCCAATCCAGGTTACAAATACCGGGCAAGATCCCCAAAACAGTACATTTTATGCTGCTTATCCTAGAAATAAGCAATGGGTTTTCCTCTAGTCCATTTTAATAATGGTTTATGGACTTTTCTGTTAGGAAATTATCTAAACCTTTTTTAAACCCCGCTAAGCTAACTGCTTTTACTACATACTCTGGCAACGAATTTCAGAGTTTGATTATACATTGAGTGAAGAAACGTTTTCTCTGATTCATTTTAATTTTACAACTTTATAGCTTTATTGTGTGCCCCCTAGTCCTAGTATTTTTGGATAGAGTAAACAAGTGATTCACAACAACCCGTTCCACTCCCCTCATTATTTTATAGACCTTCAGAGTTTATAGACCTTAAGATTTACCCTAGCTCTTAAGTGCTGAATATCAGCACTTAACTGGCTAAGTGCCAACTCCGCCCTGGGAACACCCACAAAATAGCTGATTCTAGCTGAGACACTAACTAGGCATTTTCAGCATCACTACCCAGTTAAGTATTGCTAAATAAGCTCATAGCACTTGACAAGTGATTTAAATGACCACAAGCTACTTCTTTTTCATAAAATATACTGGGAAAGATACAAATATTTCAATACTTTGATGTGTTTTGCAGTAAGCCTTTTTTTTTGCATGCTAACCATGCATTAGGGCTTTATGCCCTTTAGTAAAAGGGCCCCTAAATTAGCAGTTTTCCTCTTCAAATTTTCCTGGGTAATTACAAGGCTTGTAACTTGTTAGAAGAAAACATTGATTATGGATGACTAATGTTTTAATAATTCTATAACCAATGGAACTATTTGCTATGAAAGTTTGTAGTCTCATTTGAATTGTTATTATTATTATTTCTGGCAATTACCTTCTAGTCACTTTGGGCTTCAACTCATCTGAACCAGCTTGTGCTAGGCTCAAGAGCTCATGAGCTTTCATTTGCAAATAGCATTAGGACTGGTTACAACACTGTGCTGAGAATCAGGGAAGCCAACTCTCAGATTCTGCTTTTCCCTCTGACATTTCTTGTGACTTTGGACAAATCAATTCACCATCCATTGCCTCAGTTACTAACTTAGAATACAATTCTATAACTTGTTGCCTCATCTTAGGCTCACCAAATGAAGCTTTCAGAACACCAAGTCTATAATGGCATCTGGGCACCAATATTCTATTATAGAATACTTGCATAAGTCAGCATTAGTGCACCTTATTTTAGGTGTGACCACTTATACGAAGTCAAGGGCAAGTGTAAATGGTGCATCTAAAATGCAAATAACTGATAGTATTCTAGAAGCTACACATGAAAGTTGGAGACACTCTCACAGGCTGTCCATGATCCACGCAAGATATACACCCTTAGGTGCAATCTTATACTACTACTACTACTTATCATTTCTATAGCGCTACAAGGCATACGCAGCGCTGTACACCAAACACAAAAAGACAGTCCCTGCTGAAAGAGCTTACAATCTAGATAAGACAGGTAAACAGACAGAACAATTAAGGATAAGGGAATAAAGAGGTGAGGATAAAAGGATAGGGCAAGTGAGTAGTGGTTAGGAGTCAAAAGCAGTGATAAAGAGGTGGGCCTTAAGTATGGACTTAAAAATGGCCAAAGACGGAGCTAGATGTACATGCTCGGGAAGTTTATTCCAGGCGTGAAGTGCAGCAAGATAAAAGGAACAAAGTCTGGAATTAGCAGTAGAGGAGAAGGAGGCAGATAAGAGAGATTTATCTACAGAACGGAGTACTCGAGGGGGGGGCGTAGGGAGAGACAAGAGTGGAGAGATACTGGGGAGCGGCAGAGTGAATGCACTTATAGGGTTAATAAGAGAAGTTAGAATTGAATGCGTAAATGGATAGGGAGCCAGTAAAGTGACTTAGAGGGGCATAATTGAACGAAAACGCCTATCTCCATGGGCGTTTATCTCCGAGAACGGGTCCATGAAGGGGCGGACCGAACCGTATTTTGGGAAAAAATAGACGCCCATGTTTTATTCAACAATGTGTGAGCTGGGCGTTTTTGTTTTTCAGCGATAATGGAAAATGAAAGCGCCCAGCTCAAAAACGAATAAATCCAAAGCATTTGTTCATGGGAGGGGCCAGGATTCGTAGTGCACTGGTCCCCCTCACATGCCAGGACATCAACCGGGCACCCTAGGGGGCACTTTTACAAAACCAAAAAAACAGGTAAAAGAGCTCCCAGGTGCATAGCACCCTTCCCTTGTGTGTTGAGCCCCCCAAATCCCCCTCAAAACCCACTGCCCACAAGTCTACACCATTACTATAGCCCTAAGGGGTGAAGGGGGGCACCTACATGTGGGTACAGTGGGTTTGGGGGGGTTGGACGACTAATTAGCATTAAGCAGCACAATTGTAACAGGTAGGGGGGATGGGCCTGGGTCCACCTGCCTGAAGTCCACTGCACCCCCTAACAACTCCTCCAGTGACCTGCATACTGCTGCCAGGGAGCTGGGTATGACATTTGAGGGTGAAAATAAAAAGTTGTGAAACATCATTTTTTTGTGGTGGGAGGGGGTTAGTGACCACTGGGGGAGTCAGGGGAGGTCATCCCCGATTCCCTCCAGTGGTCATCTGGTCATTTAGGGCACTTTTTGGGGCCTTATTCGTGAAAAAACAGGGTCCAGGAAAAGTGTCCTAAATTCTAGCTAAAAACGCATACTTTTTTCCCATTATCAGTGAAATGCGCCCATCTTTGTTCGGCAGATAACCACGCCCCAGTTCCGCCTTCGCCAGACCTCTGACACGCCCCCATCAACTTTGTCCGCATCCGCAACGGAGTGCAGTTGAAAACGTCCAAAAATCGGCTTTCGATTATACTGCTTTATTCGTTTTTGTGAGATAAACGTCCATCTCCCGATTTAGGTCGGAACTTGGGCGTTTTTCTCGTTCGATTATAAGCAGGAAAATCTTATAGAATAGCAAAAGAGAGGGTGGAAACACACACAACAATAGAAGAACAGAAAAAAAAAGCACTAAGTGTTGTTCAAGCATGAGAAAGTCAGGAGTCCTTTATTAGACCCGATACATGCCGAGTTTCGGCAATACAGCACCTGCATCAGGGGTCAATGTAATCAATGTAAGTAAATGATTGAGCAAAAAGCCCATAAAGTCAGCAAACGAAAGCAGATTTTTAAAAAAAGGTGATATCCACAGTGTAGCAAAGTGCACCATAGCACTCCGTCATCTTGAAATTGGTGTCTTTTTTCTCAAATTATGGAATATCATCTAGTGCACCCGTGCATATAATTGTGTATTTTGGCACCTTTGACGCATCTAATAGGCATTTAAGTGTAGACGCCAAGTTACAGAATTGCCTTTTTACAGTAAGTTCTCTGGGGAAACTGACATATCCCCAATCAACCCAACCAGGCTTCACATGGATGGTCCTCGGGGCCACAAACTGTTGCTCCTTATAGAACTCAACTAATGTGGAACTGAATTCTGGTCCCTTGTCACTGAACAATGGCTAGGATTCCCTTCTCTAGAGATGTGAGTGGTTCCTCTGCAGCATATCTATCCCTAGCTGGCCTTGGGAGCAAAGTGTTAACTCTGAAATTGAAGCCAGCTCCTTTGCAAGAGAGTTCTTAGCCTTACCACCAAGCCATCAGGTTGGCTTTATTGGAGAAGACTTGAAATATGACAACAAAATTTATATCAAAGATTTTCTAAAAAAAATAAAAAAGGAATCATTGTTTGTATTTATTTACTAGTAAAAAAGGCCCGTTTCTGACACAAATGAAACGGGCGCTATCAAGGTTATATTGATTAGTTGTTTTTTGTTAACCAAATATTTAATATTAAAGTATTGTAATGAGATGGAGTAATAGTGAAGGGTGTATAATGAGGAAGGAGGAGGCCCTGTGTAGGACCACAGGGGCGGTCCTTTTTGACAGAGTGTTTGTGTGTGTGAGAGTGTGTGTAAGACAGAGAGACAGACTGTGTGAGTCCGAGAGTGTGTGTGTGTGAGAGTGATACAGAGGGATTGAAAGAGTGTGTCTGTGTGTGTGTGATAGAGACTGTGTGTTTGTGTGACAGAGAGATACAGAGAGTGTGTGTGTGGAACTGAGTTCCATGACCCCCTCCTTCCCTTGCTCTTCCATCTGATGTGAGAGAGTGTGTGTGCAGGACCACAGGGGCGGTCATTGTGACAGAATGTTTATGTGAGTGACAGTGTGTGTAAGACAGAGAGACAGACTGTGTGAATCATACAGTGAGTGTGTGTGAAAGTGAGACAGAGGGATTGAAAGTGTGTGTGTGTGTGTGTGTGTGTGTGATAGAGACTGTGAGTGTGTGTAAGACAGAGAGACAGACTCTGTGAATCATACAGTGAGTGTGTGTGAGAGTGAGACAGAGGGATTGAAAGAGTGTGTGTATGTGTTTGTGTGACAGAGAGATACAGAGAGAGTGTGTGTGTGTGGACCACAGGGGCGGTCACTGTGACAGAGTGTTTGTGTGAGTAAGAGAGAGAGACAGACAGACAGACTGTGTGAGACCAATAGTGAGTGTGTGTGAAGAAAAGAGATTACTGACTGAGGTATTTCAGGAATGAAATGCTTGGAAAAGAATTGTCAATACTCCTTTCAAGTAATTAAATGTTTGTAAGCATATGGTAAAAGGCAAGAAAGCTTTCAAAAATGTTGTTTTGTGAACTGCAGGTTAAGTGCAAAAGCAGTGCTGAAAGTGCTTCACCATGCACAGTACTTCCCAAGGAAGCAGAACCGCAGCAAAGCGAATTGAGAAGTGGAAAACTAAAAAGCCAACCAAACCCTCAGTATTTTTCATGTTAACATGGGAAATACACATTGAATGTAAAAGAAATCTGTGTTTTCTGTCCCGTCTCCCCCTCAGAAGCACAATGGTACCGTGTCAGCGACTGCAGCCCTTAACCCTTTTATTGCCACATCAACATTAACACTTCAGGAGCGAGCTTGCTCAGCTGGTTTGCTTGCTGTTGGAAGAGGGGAGGAGGAGTTGCTTCTTTTAGGATCATGTTAAGTGTTTCCCAATCTGCTACGGGGAAGCTGTGTCATTTGTAACCCTGCCTCGCGAAAACAATTCTTCAGAGCACAGAGTAGTAGTCAGCCCCAAGCGCAGGAGCACCAACAATAAGACCATCGTTGATTGGCTGCAAAATCTCTTCCTGCATGCTAGGTTGCTAGGAAAAGGAGTGGGTGATTTGTTGCTGTCAGGGTGATTCCTTGCTTGCTGTCATAACTTAAAGGAGGCGGATGTTCATTCTCGTGCGTTGCCTGTAGATGTAAAGTGAGATGCATGGGGGGGAGAGGGGTTTCAAGTGTACAGCGCTGCGTATGTGTAGTAGCGCTATAGAAATGATAAGTAGTAGTTGTGGTATCGGAAGGGGGGTTGTGGGTGAGCTGTAGGAATTTGAACTCTGACACTGGGATGGAAAGGAGGCGGATCTTCGTGCTCGTGCTCGCGTGTTTCCCTACTCCTCTCCCTTTCCTTGTTTTTTTTTGTGGAGCAGCTGTGCTGGCGACGTCATCCTTGGCTTCACACAACTCAGCCAATCAGACGTGCTACACGGTCTGTGAGTGTCATTGCTCCGCCCACAAGGTCATCACGTTTGACATGTGGGCGGGGCAGATAGTCATGGATGAAAAATTGATCTCTGGCGCCTCACATTTAGAACGTTGGAAAAGTGAGGCTTCAGAACGTTGGTGGTGCGTTTTATAGAGAGAGATATGTAACCACGGTCCCACTTCACAGTCTTGGATGTTGGCTAAGTTCCTTGGATCAGGCACACAGGACCAGAATACACAAAACAGGTTCAGATCAGAACCGGGCATAGACCAGGGCTGAAAAAATCTCAAATAGGACAAAGGGTATTGCTGTACAAAAAATCCACTTTCAAACAATGACCAGCAGTCACAATAGGTAAACTTCAAATTTTTCCTTTACTGGATCGACTCAAACCAAATAACAGTTCATGGAACAACCTTAATATTTACAGTTCAAGTGCATAAAATGACAGTCACATCCGATTAATGTCCAATATAAGGCTGGTTCATCCCAGATCATGGGTCCTCTGGGCAACTTCCAAAGGTTCTGCAGGGAGTGAGGTTGCTCTGCACCCACTTCCCTCCCGCCTGGGGTATTCTTTCCCACAAGGCACTCCCTTTACACTGTTCCCCCCCACTGGGAAACCTACCATAGATCCCCTCTGCCCCGTGACAGACGTTTTGTCAGCCAGTCACACAAGGCTCTACCTCAGTACTCCCCCTCAGTACTCAGGGTCTCAGTGGGGGTTGGGCAACCAAAGGCCCCTCTCTACCAAGCACAGTTCCTTTTATTTAGCATCTTGCCCCACCTTCAGAGTGCTACCCCCACCTCCACTCACTTGACCAGCTTTTCCAGCTCCCTTCATCATAGTGACCCCCAGGAGATCCTCCCACCTCCTACCTGGCAGCAGAGGTATTCTCCTTGGGGGGGGGGGGGAGTTCACATATAGATGTTAGTATTTTATAAACCATTTACTATTGGAATAGCATATTCATAATGCTATTATGAAATATAATTGTGGAGAAAATTGAATCATTAATTTTAGGTCTTCCATTCTTCCATTGTTTGTCAGTGTACTTGCAGATGGAAAATATAATGGGTTTCTGGTTTTCTGCCAGGTATTTGTGACCTGGATTGGCCACTGTTGAAAGTAGGATACTGGGCTAGATGGACCACTGGTCTGACCCAATATGGCTATTCTTATGTTCTTATGTTTATGTTCAATAAGACTTTGCCCATTCTCCCCTGCATTCTATATAGCATGCCCAGAGATCCACACTGAAATCAGCATGGATTCTATAACAATGCATGTATCTTAACAAACTAATGAGTATAGATAACAGCACTTAACATGCAATAATGAACACTAATTGGCACTGATTAGAATTTAGGTGCAAAAGTTGCTAAGCGTATTCTATAACAATGTGCACCAAACTTCTAGCATATGCAGGCAAAAAGGGGCGTGGTTATGGGCATGGAAATAGGCATTTCATGGGTGTACCAAAATTTGCATGCCTAGTTATATAATATGGTCCAGTGCGCCTAAATCTAAGCATTGGGATTTACGCCACATTTTCATTGGTGTAAATGGATGCATGTACATGTAGGCGCTGAAATATCAACTAAGTGTATTCTATAATCAGTGCCTAAATCTAGGCATCGATTATAGAATATGCTGAGTTGGTACTGATTTCAGCGCCGATTTTAGGCGCTATATATAGAATCTCCTCCTCCGTGTCTATGGCAACAACCATTTTGAAACTATGGCTAATTATTTTCAAGCATAACCTCTCTTCTTGTCAATTATTATTTTTTTTTAATGTGGCTTTATAGTAACCATGAAATTAATGTAAGAAGTTATTTACACCACAACTTTTTAATATAATTGCCTTTCTGAACTTCTATGAACAAAAGCTATTGTAGCATAGTAAAAAATGATTAAAGTTATTATTTATCCAGAATGCTGGGTGAAAATTATTTACTGTTGTCTACTGAAAAAACTGGATTATAAATGTTCTGCTAACGTTGTGCAAGAAATAAAATAGTGTTCTGCTCTTTGCTAAGTTTTATAATTGTGATATTTCCTTTTTTAAAAGAAAAGAAGTAAATAGAATTAAGGAGGCTTAAATACAATAACATGCAGTTCTATACAAAATTACTAGACTTCACCGATAAGATGGGAATTATTTGATTTAGTAAAAAAAGACATATTTGATCATTACTTCTAGACTGTCTCTTCATGTTCAAGTGTGCAACGCTGAGTACGTCTAGTAGTGCTTTAGAAATGATAAGTAGTAGTAGTAGTCTGCAGACATCTAACACATTAAGGGGCCCTTATACTACGCTGCGGTAAAAGGCTATGGTGTGTGGATTTTCTGCGTGCCAAGGCCCCTTTTAGTGCAAAATGGAAAAGGCTGTGCGGTAAGTATATACTTGCTACATGACCATTTCCTGGGAGAGCCCTTACTACCTCATATTTAGGAGGCGGTAGGGGTTTCCATGGTAACTCAATGGTAACCGGGCATCACCATGTGCTGCCTGATTACCGCTGGGTAAGCCCCCTGCGGAAAAAATAAAAATTAATTTCTGTGCACTGGAAATGGTGCATGGTGAGCCAGCGTAGTACCAGATTGGTGAGTGACAAAGCGGCAGTAGCTCTACCACCACTTTGTAAAAGGGCTTCTAACAGAGGCTCAGAAAGAATACTGCCACAATTCACTACTACATTTCCCATGGACCATTCAGTTATGCACAGTGTGTTTTTTCTAGCAAGAACCATTTCACATCACATCACAAATCCCGCCCCAATCGCTTTGGCAAAATAGTGGCAAAGAGCTTGATATCCTGATTTAGCAGGGAAATTGGTCAGTAGGAGCCCAAAGGTTCCCTGTCTCTGCCCAGCTTTGGCAAGACCACAATGTTAACATGAGTCAATCTACCCAGCATTTTCCTCATATCACATAAATCCTAGCATAGGTCCTGAGAGGGACTAACAAGCTTTCCCCCCAACAATCTTGTACAATTCTGGGCCAAAACCATCCAGTCCTGGGGCCTTAGCCAATTTGATATTTTGATCGCCTGGTGAATTTCCTGGCCTATAATAGGGGAATTGAGGGACACCATTTGCTCCATCATGAGAGAGAGCAGCTTCTGGTCTTTAAAAAATTTAACTCTTTTGTTGACAATTTCCCTTGTCATAGAGGGCTTGATAAAATTCTACAAACATTGTCTTTGTATCTTTGACCATAGAGCCTGAGGAGTTCCCAATGCACCTTATCACTTGTTTTGCTTCCCTATTTTTAACCAATGAAGCCAGCAACTTATCCATCTTACTGCCCCATCTGTGTTAATTATACTTATATAATTGTATATGTGGCTGCCTTCTGATTTAATAGCTCCTTTATTTGCTTTCTAACATCAAGATATTTTTGTTGAATTCTTTCCTCTACTCTGCACATTAGAGTGCCCCTAAAAGATTGTAACTGTTTGGTGAGACCTGTCAGTAATTTGTCCCTCTCTTTCCTTGTTCAAGTAGCATACTCCCAAATCCACCCCCCCCTTACTATTTTCCCAGCCTCCCGATACAACATCGGATGCACCTCCTGAGGGCTATTTTCAAGGAGGTAATGTTCCCATTCTTGGCGCAAAAACACCTTGATGTCAGGGTCTAAATATAAAGTCAGGTTCATTCTCCACTTAGAAGGAACCACTCCATCTTCTATCCCTGCACTTTGTACTGCAGATATGAGGGACTGAGCTAACAGGATATAGTCTAGTCTTACATATACTTGGTGCACCTGGAAGAAAAAAAAAAGTAAGGTCATGTTGCTCGGGATGTAGAGTGCACCAGATAACTAATAGATCCAGAGCATTCATGACAAAATTAACACTCCTCCACCCCTTTGCATCTCAGTTAGGGGGATAACAATCTAACAAGGGATCAGCTGTTATGTTAAAAGTCCCCTCCTTCAGCTAATTGATAGTCTTGAAATGGAGTCAGGGTAGCTAAGAGATGAGAAAATAATCTGTGAGAGTAAACAATGAGGGCATATAGCAAACAGAGCGCAATTTCCCTCCTCATAATCACACCTGACCACACCACAAACCTGCCTTCTGGGTCTTGCATAATTTTATGCATTACACATGGGATCCTTTTGTGTATGAGTAATGCCACCTCTCTCTGCCTACCTTTGAAAGAAGCATCCACTAATTCTCCCACCCAATTTTTGCACAAATTCATGTGTTCTGAGCCAGTTAAATGCATTTTCTATATTAACAGTATATCAACCTTCATATGCTTGCAGTAACAGGATTTCTGTGCACTTTATAGGAGAGTGTATGTCATCTACATTCAGAGTTTACTTATTAGTAGCTAATATTCCCATGTAGATTTCAATGCGACTTACATCAAGAAATAAGACACATTTATCCAGAAAACCTACAGTGTTTAATATAGAGTATGGTCACTGGAAGCTGTCCAATGAATCAGTTCCCACTGATTTTGATTGTTATTCAGTTTGTGTTACAAATTTATTGAATAAGAAGGCTTTCAAAAGTTTACAGAACACTTCATAATGATTTAAGGTTCTTATCTGAATTGGTAATTTGTTCCAATACTTTGCTGACAGAGTTGCTATTCTTAAGCTACCCATCCCAATATACAGAGGATGTATAGAGATTCAACCAAAAGAAACTTCCCTCACCTCTGGAGGTGATCTCCCAGCCAAACCGCTCCAGTAGCAAAGTTGCCAAAAATAAGTGTTAAAATAAGTGTAAAAAAATCTTCTGTTTCCTTGAACCCTTGAACACAGACACCCTCTCCCACTCAGTTCTGCCCCTCCCAACCTCTTGAACAACCCCCCCACTCCCCGCAATCACCCATAGAAATAGTTAAAAAAAAAAACTTCTGCTATCACTTGCCCCCATAAAGTCCTTACTCACACACTCATCCACAGCAAAAAAACAGAACACACTCCCCCACACCTTATTTTGCTTATTCCTGCTCCCCAACATCCCACAGAAATCTGTAGCCCCCCCCCCCCCAATTCCCCGTACACTCCTAATGGAAACAAATTAACCATGGGACAATGCACATCAAATACTAAGGGTTCCTTTTACTAAGGTGCACTGAAAAATGGCCTGCACTGGTATAGACACATGTATTGGACACACGCAGGTCCATTTTTCCACACCTGCATAAAAGGCCTTTTTTGGGGTGCCGAAAATGGACGTATGGCAAAATAAAAATTGGCACACGTCCATTTTGGGCCTGAGACATTACCACCACCCATTGACTTAGCAGTAAAGTCTCTCACGCATTAACCGGGCAGTAATCAGCGCGCATACACTGCCAATTACTACCCAGTTAGCGCCGCAATTCAGAAATTTCCCAGCACGTGTAGTGGACGTGCGTAAAAACTGAAATTACCGCGGTACCCTGGTGGTAGTTCCAAATTGTCACGCATTGGACGCGTGTAGGCACCTACTTGGCTTAGTAAAAGGGCGCTTAAGACAATAAGCCTCTCTCAAGAAGAGCCACACAGTACAATGTTGTTAAAATCCAAAAAAGGATCTCTACGTGAAGCTTACCATATACAGCCTGAACAGCCATGCAAGTTCTTCTGGCTCATGCTTGCATGTCACATTAAAGTTCAAGTCCAAAAACATATAGCTTGCACCAGAAAATCTGAATGGATATGTCATGGTCCTCAAATCAAAGTAGAGATACAGGTGAAGACTACAAGATCCAAAAACAGAAAAACAAAAGGTTTTGTCAAAAAAGCAGTAAACACATAAGTTTAAATGGAAAGGACTTCAGAAACCACCGCTGTTGATCTTATGCAAAATTGCTCATTCATCAGCATTCATTGTGATTAGATCTTATTCATTGATCCAAAAACCCTTTCAATTTTATTTATTTTATTTTATTAAACTTCTCATCGATAACATCTTTTCATAACGTGACTCATTTATTCAAAAAAACAGCTTACACTTATCTTTTAAAACTCCAACCGGTCCCGTTTCACCCAAATAGGCTTCTTCAGGGATGTATCTCTTAGATTAGTGCAGCTCACTTATATTTCACTTTTAGTTCTCTCCTTGTTCTTCATTTCAAAAAGAAAGCATCATCTAGACACCACATCCATCAAAATACTTCAAAATAATCTAAAAAATATATTCCTACTGCTAAAGATCCTGCTGCCTCTTTCCATGGCTTAGCAATAAAAATCAAACATGGGAAAGAAGAGAAATAATTGAACCACGCGGGGGTGCAGTGGTGGCAGCAGCAGGCAGGAGGCGGGGGAGTCAGCTGTGGGCAGTGGGGGAGACGACAGCGGCAGGTTGGACATATTGTTTTTGACCTGGGCCGGGTGTCATCTCTCGGTGGCCCTGCCAACCCCATCCTCCTCAAGAGGGTCAGGGGCTGGGTGCTTCTATCTTGCAGGGGGAGGAGGGAGTGGGTGCTTCCATCTAGTTGTGGAGGAGTGGATACTTCCAACTTAGGGGGGAGAGGATGGGTGGGGCTTCAGGCAGGAACTTAAGCCAGGGGGATCCTGCTCTGCTGGCCCTGGGGCATTGGGTCACTGCTTTGTGGCCCAATAATCCCGGGTGGTGAAATAACCCCAGCAAAATCATGTTAGGGTATTGACATAGTAAAGAGATGCAAAACATGCATTTGCTTGTTTTGCACCTTATTACTATGTAACCCGTGGCAACTTAAATATCACAGTGGTAAATTAAGTTGGGCTGCATTAGGGCACTTTAAGCCAAGTTGAAGGCAAATAGCATGAATTAAAGCCCTAATGCTGCTTGATGAATTTTCCCTCTACACTGTGTATGCCTCAGGAGAAGGTAATGGCAAAACCACTCCTGTAGCATACCAAGGAAACCACAAGGGGGATCCTTCACTGTGTGGTTGCCAGGATTCAAATTTATTTCCAGGGCACAGCTGGATCTGAAATGAGGTAATACTATGCAATATTATGCAAACAAGTATTATTAACTAGTAGTGCACCAATAGTTAATTGCATTAAAATGCACATGATACAATGCTTTGGAATTCGTTCAACCCCCACGTACTCCTCCATTCCCCACTGGCTGTATTCTCTTTCTCTCTTAAGGTTATGGCTTATCTGCTCAGATCCTCCTTTCATCTTACATGTCAATCATATCAGGCATGTCATTAAGAATGATGCTTGCTGCAAAATAAGGGGGTGTGTCATGGTTCACTGACTAATTTAATCACACAGGAAATCAAATAATCTGGCTTTGCTTCTGAATGTTCAACCTAATTATAGAAAAAAATAAAGGTTATTAAAAACAAATCTGAACCATTGGACTAACCTAATACTGTACATGTTTTGACTAGCTTTCAGGAGTTAAAACTTCCTTTCTTGGGTCGGAACAGAATGAACATACCCTGTGAAAATCATTGAACCCCAGTCAAAAAAGTTATAAGTAATCAATTGTCCTCCTCCATACATCTATTACAACTCCACTGGGCCAAAATTAGAAATAAATGTAAAGCCCAGTTGTACTATACAGAGGCCTAGTCAGACTCAATATTTTGGATGGGCCCAGAGGTAAATTGGATGGACCTTTCCACGTGCACATGCCCCCTCCCCCCCCTCCCCAACCACATACCACAAATATCTTCCCAGAGATATTTTTTAAGAACTTAAGAGGGGTTTTTTTCACCTGCCCCACACCTTCTCCCTCTCTTCTGCGGCATCCCTGCATCTGAGCTCCTGTCTCTGAACTCCATCCCTCCCCTGGGTATTTAGGGGCACCTTTTTGTGCCTTATTCTTTATAAAAACAGGTCTATCTCAAAATATCTTAGTCCTGGACGATTTTGTTTTGTTCCATTATGGCTGAAAAATGTCTAAGTCTTAGACATTTTTCAGACATAATGGAATGCCCAAGTGCCGGCCTGAACACGCCCCTGACATGCCCCCTTGAGTTTTGGATGCACTTCTGATGGACTTCATAGAAAACGTCTAAAAATAGGTTTCGGAAATATTGATTTGGACATTCTTGTGAGAAAAATGTCCAAATGCTGCTATATGCCATTTTTTAGACATTTTTCTGTTTTGAAAATGAGCCCATTGATTACTGTATGAGTAGCACGTGAGCCCTTACCACTAGGTCAATGGGTGACAGTAAGTGCTCAGGCAGTAAATAGCTGCACACTATTTTTAATTTTAGCTCATAGCTATTTACCGCCCACTTAAAAAAGCCCTTTTTCCCAGCCGCATTAAAAAGTGGCCCAATATCACCAAATTCACATATCCAGACCACCTCAGGTCACAAATTACCACAGATTAGTAAAAAGGTCCCTAACAGGCTTATTTTCAAAAGAGATCGCCGGCGATCTTCCGACACAAATCAGGAGATCGCCGGCAATCTCCTGAAACCGGCCAAATCGGTATAATCGAAAGCCGATTTTGGCCGGCTTCAACTGCTTTCTGTCGCAGAGCCGGCAAAATTTCAAGGGGGTGTGTCAGTAGGGTAGTGAAGGCGGGATGGGGGCGAGACGGGGTGTGCTCACTAGATGGCCAGCTTCGCCCGATAATGGAAAAAAAAGCCAGGCTTGACGAGCATTTCGCTGGCTTTACTTGGTCCCTTTTTTTTACGACCAAACTTCAAAAAGGAGCCTTAACTGACCAAATGACACCGGAGGGAATCGGGGATGACCTCCCCTTACTCCCTAAGTGGTCACCAATCCCCTCCCACCCCCCAAAAAATAGAAGTGCTCCTCAGGGGCGTCCTAAATCAAAAGTATTTTTGCTCAGCTTTTTTAGTAGTACCAGTGGGGTTTGAACCAGCCACCTCTGGATTATAAGACCAGTGCTCTAACCTTTTCCTACTTGAGTACACAATTCTGGAACGCATTACCGCGCAACCTAAGAACAATCTATGACCTAACCAACTTCCGCAAACTACTGAAGACCCATCTCTTCAATAAGGCATACCACACAGACCAACAATTGTGAATCTTCTATATAGATCCAGAATTATCGTATATTATTTGCTTGTTATTCTAATATCATGCTTTTTCATTTTCATGTTACCAAGATCCTTCTGTAATTACTAAAAGCTATTTCTTGTATACCTCCACTACTCATGATAATTGTAAGTCACATTGAGCCTGCAAAGAGGTGGGAAAATGTGAAATACAAATACAATAAATAAATAAAAATAAATAACCACTTGGCCACAGCTCCACTTACTTGGCTGTCCCTCCCATTTGATTATGCCCCTTTAGGGCTCTCTCAGCCAATCACAGACAGGAGTTTCTCAGCCAATCACAGCGCATTTAGCTGTGAGTGGCTGAGAAATCCCACTGGTACTACTGAAAAAGCCGTCCCTGGTGAGCACTTCAATTTTTTCCACTTTTTTTTGAAGCCGGCCATCTGTAAACTCAGCGATCTCAACATTTGACCTAAATGTTGAGATTTAGCAGGCCCCAACCGTATTATCAAAAGAAAAGATGGCCGGCCATCTTTTTCGATAATAAGGTTGGCTCCGCCCCTTTGCGGAGCCGGCCCTGAAGATGGCCGGCCATATAGATGGCTGGCGCCATTCGATTATGCCCCTCTAAGTGATCTAGTTGTGGAAGGAACAATTCCCACCTGGATAAAGGCAGGATAGAAATAAACAAACATAAACACTTGCTTCCGTATCACAGGCACCCTTTTTTCAAAATGGTGGCTGGCTTTGGTGCTCCTTTGTCTGAAAAGTGGAGCAGGACTGAATAGGAACAGTTCTTCCCTCTAGTAGGCCACCAGAGATTTGAAGGCAATCCTGAAGACGTTTATGTTTGTGTGATGGATTTTCAGAAGGAAGCACTTCTTTTCAAAATGGTGACAGGGCTGGAAGCCCACAGTGAAACTTAAGGAGGCATTTTATTTTTAATTTGTGGATAAGTTGTGAGGCAAAACAAGGAAGTAGTGCATGGATTGCCAAGACTTTTGCCAGGGTATTGGGAATTTGAGGGCCTTTCATTCTTTTTTAGAAGATGGTAATTCTGGGATTGGTGTAGCTAACATGTTATTGCTATGGTCGGAAAAGTGTGGTTTCACCATCCACATCAAAGGTCAGAAACTTTATGGAAGATTTGCTGAACTTCAGTATCTGAGTGTCAGGATTTAGTACATGACTTGAGAATTACCATGCAGAAAACTTTTTTTTTTTTTTTTGCCACAGCTTAGATAATAAGGCCTCAGAGTTTGTAGAGCATGTTGATTGTACTTTTCAATGATTTTGTTTTTTGTTTTTTCTTTTGTAAGCAGAAATCTGATTTGGTCTTCACATATCCTTCTAGCTTAATCATTTTTTATTGGTTACTTTATTTACAAAATATATCCAAGTATTTCAAAGCTTTAAGGAAAGAGGAAATAGATTTTAGTGTAACCAACAATGTGCAATAAATTCATTTTGTACTTAAAAGTAATATTGAAACTTGAGTTTTGATTCTGTTCATCTATTTTTCATGTGAAATAAACTCTGAATATAAAAAGCCTCTGTATTTATGATAATATTATATATTATAATATGTTTAATATATTTTAAAAATGATATATAGGCAAATAGTAAATGTAATAGCTCTGAAAATGTGAAAGATTATTTATATACTAGGATAATCTAGCCACATGGTCAAGTGATAGTAAATACTGTATTTTGTTTAAAGTATCCTACCAAAAGTATATTAAAATTGAAAAAGCAAAATGCCAAGGGCCAGATTTGACAAAAAAAGGAAAAAGGAAATAAATAATATTGAGTGACAAGTACTAAAAAGGAGTGGAGGAAAAAAAAAAGATGAGACCCAATATTAGTAGTATCAAGAGACTTTAAAGTACAGTAGTTAGGAGAATACAGTGGGTTATGGTGTCAAAAGCCTCCAAATGCTCTGGAATAAAATAGAGTAATAAGAGATGGATATGTGATTGTGGTTAAATAAATGGTGAAAGATTGTTTTCAGAGTGGGAAGACTAGAACACTAGTTCAAAAGTTTCAATAACAATTTCAAGGCATTGATAATAAATTATAAAGTCTAGAGTCATACAGGCTTATTTTCGAAAGTGATCGCTGGCGATCTTCTGACATAAATCGGGAGATGGCCGGCGATCTCTCAAAAGCGGCAAAATCGGTATAATCGAAAGCGGCTTTTTTGACACCATTGCCGCTTTCCCGTCGCCGTACCAGCGAAAGTTCAAGGGGGCGTGTCGGCTGCGTAGCGAAGGCGGGACATGGGCGGGACATGGGTGTGGCTACCAGATGGCCGGCTTTCGTGGATAATAGAAAATAAAAGCAGCGTTAATCAGTATTTCGCCGAGTTTACTTGGTCCTTTTATTTTCACGACCAAGCCTCAAAAAGGTGCCCCAACTCACCAGATGACCACCGGAGGGAATGGGGGATGACCTCCCCATAGTCCCCCAGTGGTCACCAACCCCCTCCCACACTAAAAAAATAAAAATAAAAACCTTTTTTTACCAGCCTGTATGCCAGCCTCAAATGTCATACCCTCCCTGACAGCAGTATGCAGTTTTTTACTGGGTGCAGTGTGCACTTCAGGCAGGCAGACCCAGGTCCAATCCCCCCCACCTGTTACACTTGTGGTGCTAAATGTTGAGCTCTCCAACCACCCCCCCCCCCAAAACCCACTGTACCCACATGTAGATGCCCCCCTTCACCCATAAGGGCTATGGTAATGGTGTAGAGTTGTGGGGAGTGGGTTGGGGAGCTTAGCACCCAAGGTAAGGGAGCTATGCACCTGAGAGCTATTTGTGTTGTTGTTGTTGTTGTTGTTTTTTTTTTTTAGAAGTGCCCCCTAGGGCGCCCAGTTGATGTCCTGGCATGTCAGGGGGACCAGTGCACTACAAATGCTGGCTCCTCCCATGACCAAATGCCTTGGATTTCGCCGGGTTTGAGTTGGCCGGCATTTTTTTTCATTATCGCTAAAAAACAAAACTGTTGATCTGAAACCCGGCGAACTCTGGCATTTGGCCAGGCTAAACCGTATTATCGAAAAAAAAGATGACCGGCCATCTTTTTCGATAATACGGTTCTGGCCAGCTGTTGTGACGTTCGATTATGCCCCTCATAGAGAAAAAACGGGGTGGGACATAGGTGAAGCTATGAATTACCCTCTAGGTGGCAATAACTAGGTAATTATTTGGATAAAGTTAAGACAGAAAAAACACTCTTGAAGCTCTCTTGGTGATGGTGCATCCAAATAGTTCACTGAAGCTTCAGTCATCTTGGTGTGGCTTTCTTCGGGGTAATGCTTTTGGGAAAGGCTGTTGGTCTCTTATCTAATCAGTTTAACTCTTGCAGGAGGGAAAAGTCATTATTTAAAACATCAGTCAGGCAAACTACTACTACTACTACTTAACATTTCTAAAGTGCTACTAGAGTTACGCAGCGCTGTACAATTTAACATTGAGGGACGGTCCCTGCTCAAAGAGCTTACAATCTAAGAGACAAATGAACGGTTAGTCCGATAGGGGCAGTCAAAATGGGGCAGTCTGGATTTACTCAGATATGGCATCATCCAGACAGCTTCACAAATCATGATACCAGCTGTGAAAACCTAAGAGTAAAGAAAGAAGAATGTTTTAACAGTATTCGGTCACCTATTTTATTAAAAAAAATTTTTTTTACTATTTAGTTATTTACTTATGACATTTATATCCCACATTAGCTCAAGAAGAAATCAGGTTCAATGTGGCTTACATAATAATTAAAAAAGCATAAACATGTTCAACATATATTAGCAGAAAGTAAAATACATCATGTGATGTAATGTATGTACCCATCTGAATATCACCAGTACTAGATAAGTAGCACTAGCCAGCACCTGGATAACAGCACTGAATATTCAGGTATACAAAACCCTATGACAGCCAACATAAAAATCCAAAACCAAAACAATTTTTTTATTTTCTGGCGCGTGGTTAACATGTGAGACCTTACCGCTTAAGGTCTTAGACCCAAAATGAACTCATGCCAATTTTTATTTTGCCACAAGTCCATTTTTGTCAAACATTTTAAAAGGCCTTTTTTATAGGCGTGCTGAAAAATGGATCTGCGCGTTTTCAAAACACATGCCTACAGTAGTCAGCCCATTTTTTAGCACACCTTAGTGAAAGGGCCCCTATCTGTTACTGAAAATTTGATCCATGTATACAGAAGTTCTCAGATCCATATGAAAACAATTTAATATTCCCAGCATATTAGGTAAGCTTGTTTTGGAAAATAAAATATCCAAGCTTGATTGGATTAACTGCAGCTTGGATACTAGGGAATATTTTTGTTTTAAATGATCTTCTCTGGCTTAGGGAGCCTGCAGGTCTTGTAACAATTCCACAGAACAACAGTTCCCAAACCTGTGCTGGAGGAACCCCAGCCAGTCAAGTTTTCTGGATATCCACACTGAATATGCATGAGAGACATTTGCAAGCAATGGAAGCAGTGCTTACAAATCAATCTAATGAATATTCATTGCAGTTATCCTGAAAAACTGACTGGATGGGGTTCCCCCAGGACAGGTTTGGGAACCACTGGATTAGAACATGATATTAAGGGGAGATGTTATTACCATGGGCTACCATTATGATAGTCTATTTTACCATTAACTCATACTACTTTAGCACAGGTCCCATTTTATGCAATGAGACCTAGTTACTAATAAAATAGCACGTTTTAACATATTGATAACTTTACAATTTTTTAGGGGATGCCATTTTGGAGATGGCATCAGCAGGTCAGGAGTGCCTGAGAATTGCCTCTGCCTGAAGAACACTGGACAACCAGGGGAAATGCTGGTAGGGGCCATAGGGTTGGTGGTGAACCCATTGTAGAAGGGGGGTAGTGTTGGAGGAGTAGGGGAATATTTGATTAGGTGAGGGGATTTGATTGGGAGTGATTGGAGGATGTGATTGGGGGAGGTCATGAGGGGAAACTGTACCAGCCTTTTAGACTTCAGCCCAGGAGCATCAGGCTGGGGCTTTGAAGTCCAATGCTTTTAGGCCACTGGTGGTTTGCAAGTAGCATTATTTACCATGGTATTCAGTGATCTGAGGGACTGTTATACCACTGGTTGCTTACTCTCATGGTAAATCAAGTTAAAGTAAAAGCTTACCTTTTTCCACACCTTGATAACTTCCCCCCTCAGTCTTTTAAATTTTGTTTGATACATTTTTAACTTGCCATTCCAAAACCCATGTTAATGGCAAAATTCGCATTAAAGATATAAAAGACAGCTCTATAACTTGGCACCTACACTTAAGTATCAGAGACATCAAAATGGATATTTCCAGATTCAGGTGTCCTAGGTACTTTTTTATAAGATTGTGCCTAAGTGCTATAGTGTGTAACTGCAAAGGGGGGCATATGCATGGTCAGAGCACAAGTAGGCTATGGGCAGAGTTGCCAGCTCCACAGTTTTCCTGTGTAATTGAGTGGCTTTTTTTAAGTTGCCCATGGGCACTTTTCTACAGTCACAGGTTACGGCTTTTTGGTCATTTTTTGGTGGCCACGCTGCCCATGCCGGTTATTTCTGACTTTGTCTCCTATTGGTAGAATTTGGAGCCAGAATGAGGCTTGATGTATCTGACGCCTCATTCCGGCACCAAATCTGAGCAATAGGAGGGTGAGGTGGGTGATGAGGTCATCAGTTTACGATGACTCATCTTCAGCTGTGCGAGTTGGCGACAAACACACTGTATGGGCATACGAGCAGAGCAGTGGCCAGTCTGACTACGTGGATTTTGGGATTTTGGAGGAGGAAACAGAGCAAGCACCATACAGTAGTACACAGCTGAAGCAGTGACCCCAGGGGAATCCCTGCTCCTCATATAGGTTGGGCTACTTTGTGGCTCCTTTTGAGCACAGATTGAGCTGGGAATTTTTTTGCCATCAACCAACTCTGACAATGGGTATGTCTCCTGCTTGTGTGAATAACTTACAGAATACTATCATTTATTCATGTCATATGGCAAACTTAGACTTATTTTCAAAAGATAAGGACGCCCATCTTTTGACACAAATCGGAAGATGGGCGTCCTTTTCACAGGGTCATCCAAATCGGTATAATCGAAAGCCGATTTTGGACTTCCCCAACTGCTTTCCTTTGCAGGGACGGCAAAGTTCAATGGGGACTGTCGGAGGCATATCAAAGGCGGGACTTGGATGTGCCTAACACATGGACGTCCTCAACCCATAATGGAGAAAAAGGGCTTCCCTGACAAGCACTTGGACAACTTTACCTGGTCCTGTTTTTCTTATGACCAAGGCACAAAAGGTGCCCAAACTGACCAGATGACCACTGGAGAGAATCATGGATGACCTCCCGTTACTCCCCTAGTGGTCACTAACCCCTTCCCACCCTCAAAAAAATCTTTAAAAATATTTTGTGCCAGCCTCTATGCCAGGCTCAAATGTCATACTCAGGTTCATCACAGCAGTCTGCAGGTCCCTGGAGCAGTTTTAGTGGGTGTAGTGTACTTCAGGTAGGCAGACCCAGGCCTATCCCCCCCCACCTGTTACACTTGTGGTTGTAAATGTGAGCCCTCCAAAATCCACCAGAATCCCAATGTACCCACATCTAGGTGCCCCCTTCACCCGTAAGGGCTATAGTAGTGGTGTACAGTTGTGGGTAGTGGGTTTTGGGGGGCTCAGCACGCAAGGTAAGGGAGCTATGTACCTCAGAGCAATTTTATGAAGTTCAGTGCAGTGCCCCCTAGGGTGCCCGGTTGGTGTCCTGGCATGTCAGGGGGACCAGTGCACTACGAATGCTGACTCCTCCCACAACCAAAGGGCTTGCATTTGGTCGTTTCTGAGATGGGTGTCCTTGGTTTCCATTATTGCCGAAAATCAGAAATGAACAAGTCTAGGGACGACCATCTCTAAGGATGACCTAAATTTCAAGATTTGGGCTTCCTTGACCATATTATCGAAATGAAAGATGGACATCCATATTGCTTTGATAATACGGGTTTCCCCGCCCCTCCATCGGGACGTTTTGCGAGGACTTCCTCAGCAAAACTTTGGCATTACTTTTGATTATGCCTCTCTTAGGCACAGTCATTTATGCCTTCTGTTGACCTGGCACAAGTGGGCACACCTTAAACAAAGTGCTCCAATGTCAACTTATGCTAGTATTCCATAAAGTAATCTTGGCCCCCAGATGCCAGTATAGGACTATTATTCAGCCTGTGGCATTGGAATGTCTAAAATGAGGTGCCATGTTATAGAATTGCTTGCTAATATAAAAATTCCTATTTGGGGGTATTGAATGGGTGGGGAATGGGCAGAGTCTTCAACCTGCAGTTAACTCAGAGGTTGCTATGAGACATAAATTGTTAACATGGGAGATAACATGGGGCAGTTAGCCATCTCTCTAGAAATGTTCCTGACTGCATTCTGTGTCGCTAACAGGTAGTACTGATCTGTAATAAATGCTCAGCTGCCTTCCCCAACAGGGGCAGCCCTTGGAGAATGAGATGCACGGTTATGTGCAGAGATCTTGCTGGGTATTTGTGACCAGGATTGACCACTGTTGGAAACAGGATGCTGGGCTCGATGGACCTTTGGTCTTTCCCAGTATGGCAATACTTATGCACTTATGTACTTATGACTCACTATGGGGCCTCATTTTCATAAGTCATAAGGGACTGTAAGGCAGAGTAGAAAAGTGGGACCATGTGCAAAAACACAGTGATTCTATGGTAGTGTCAGCTATTGTCTCTGAAGTGATGGGAGCTCCCAAACTGCAAAGGTTTAGCACTTAATAAAGGTAATTTTATATATGGACACCTAGTTTCAGGTGGTAAAAATGTCCTTATTTCAAGCTGTTTTATAAAGAAAAATGGGCACCTTCACCAACTGAACATAGGGAGGTTACATTAGAAAACATATATGTTTCTACGTGCATTAAAAACATTTACGGCTGCTACGTGGTCTCATTTTAGCAGTGATATATGTAGGATTTGTGCTTGGATTTTTTAAAGAGACGATAGGTGCCTCTTGATCTCAGTGACTTGTTATAAAATTAGCTTCTTTATCTCCCCTGTAGGGCATATCCTTGGACTCACTCAGATTCCTGACTTCATTTAGAGCACAGGAAGGGGGGTCCTAAGTCCATTGATTCCTGCTTCTTCCCACTACCCAGGAAAGGGATTCCTAGCCCAGCACTCAGTGTTTTTTTCTGGCAGTTGGAAAGGGGATCTTCTACCTTACTAAGAGCCAATGCAAAAAAGTAGTGCAGACAGAAGTGTGTGGTTCGTGTGACATCAGCACTCAACTTTCTGGGTGCCCAAGGCAGAAAAAAATGTTTTATTTTGCACAGAAGCAAAACTTTATGTTAAACACCAGTGTACAGCATATTAAAATGAAGGCTATTGGGTATTCCACCGCAATGCAAAAAAAATGAAGCAGTAGACTTTTAAGGTAAGCAAAGTGCAGGAACCCAAATGCCAATTCTGAGGAGGCTTATAAGGCTTAACTTGCAGTTCTGCAATAATGGTATTGGGGAAGAATAGCTAATAGCCCCACCGGACCCCCATGCTCCCAATCCCTTTATTCTCCACACTAGAGCTAAACAACAAAGTTAAAAGCTCCTTATTCAATTAATTTGCACACCCATCTTGAGTGTGCACACACATTTGGGTACCCTATATAGAATCCAGGGGACAGGGGTCAAGTCTATAAATGGACCAGGAGCCTATTATAAAAATGAACATAGGTACCTACTTTCCTTTATAGGATACTAGTGTAACAATGGAAATATGAGCCTACACTTTAGGTACAGGTGCTTACACCATCAATAAAAACCATCATGTGTGTAGTAGTATAGTATTCTGTGAGTTATACATGTAACTTTGCATCCTTGCCAACGTTTCACAAAGCCTCCACCCATGTGTATGCCTATCTGTAAAATGCTGACTATGTAAGAATACTGATTTGGTGGAATTCTGGAATGTATGTTCATATGTGTGCACATATGCCTGAATATGGCATTATTCTAATGGTGTATGCCCATAATTGGTGTGTAACCTTTGAGTGTATGTTTTACAGAATTGCATTTACAGTGGGAAAACTACTTAATCAAGTCTCAAGGCACTTACAGTACAAGTGAACTGGTTGAAACAGGATGCAACAATATACATCCATCATCTTACTTTGAATGGACACTAAAAAATTGGAAGTTGAAAAATGATGCTTAATTTCAATCAATAAAGATTTTTAATTTAAATAATTAATGATGAAATAGTGCCTTGCAGGCTAGAACAGCAGGCCAGAATGATACCTTTAATAGTACATTAAAACAGCAATTTAATGTTCTCTTTTAACCAGCTCTTGACTGTTAATTGGTCAGAAAGATCTTTGTTTTGCTTTTAGCAATGTTATTTTATTGACTATGGTTAATGAAACATGACTCCTCCTTTACAGAACTGAGCATCAGAATTCTATCTAAACCTGTGGTTTTCTATA
Source organism: Microcaecilia unicolor (assembly GCF_901765095.1). Lineage (NCBI taxonomy): Eukaryota > Metazoa > Chordata > Amphibia > Gymnophiona > Siphonopidae > Microcaecilia > Microcaecilia unicolor. The sequence goes on along the minus strand of NC_044033.1, from coordinate 454,387,189 downwards.
AAAAGAATAAAGATTTCCTTTTAGTACTCCATTCCGTGGACAAGAATCAAACTCACAAAGGTTATAATAGGGAAGTAAATAATTGAAATTACGACTGCATAGTTATTAAACTATTCTAGCATACTCTTCATGGTTTAGCACTGCTAGAAAGCTAAATGTTATAATGAGGTCGTGGGAGGAGATATTTCTAGATTGTCTGAGATGTAATTGATATACAGTAATTACTCATTTCTTGAAATCATAGTACATTTTTCATATAACTTTTTCTCAAATGAGTTTGAAATACATTCTTTGGGTTTGTAGTGTAGAGTTTTGCTGGCAATATCGTTTCTGACGTAGAGGTCTGCAAGGTCTCGAAAGATCATTTATTCCATCCTTTGTTTTAGGTATCGAAGATTCCATTAGAGTTTCAAATGCATTTACTCAATTGCCTTTGAAGCTTAGCTGAAAAGCATTTCAACTTACTTGCAGAAAATGTTTAAAAAAGGATTTCACTGTTTCATTTCAAAGGAAAGAAAAAGGTGCTATAAAACAAGAAGACTTACTAATCTAGATTCTTATAAGTATTCAGTTCCATTGAGACTAAATTCTATAAATGGCACTGAAGAAAATGCTTAGCGCTATTCTGTAAGTGGTGCTCAAAGTTAGGTGCTGTTTATAGAATAGATTTTATCACCCCAGATCCACCCATGATTCACTCTCGTCCGCCCCCCCCCTTTTTGGAGCCGATCATAGATATGCATACTTAAATCCAAATTGAAGCCAATTAACACTGAAAATTGTTTGTTAGGGCCCAATTATCATCACTAATTAGCTTGTTACTCAATTAAATTACTCGCACAAATTGGACATGCCCCAAAATTTCCATGCATACGTTTTAGCACCATTTATAGACAAAAAGTCCCTAAGGACATAAGAATAGCCATACTGGCTCAGATCAATGGTCCATAAAGCCCAGTATCCTGTTTCCAACAGTGGCTGTCCAGGTCACAAATACCTGGTGGAAACCCAAATAGTAGCACCGTTCCATGCTACGAATCAAAGGGCAAGCAGTGGCTTCCCCATGTCTGTCTCCTTCAGTAACTTGTCCAAAACTTTATTAAACCCAGATACGCTAACCGCTGTTACATCCTCCAGCAAAGAATTCCAGAGCTTAACTATTCATTGAGTGAAAAAATATTTCCTCCTATTTGTTTTAAAAGTGTTTCCATGTAACTTCATTGAGTGCACCCTAGTCTTTGTACTTTTTGAAAGAGTGAAATAATCTATTCACTTCTACACCACTCAATCATATTTCCTCTCAGCCATCTCTTTTCCAAGCTGAAGAGCCCTAACCTCTTTAGCCTTTCCCTATATGAGAGGAATTCCATCCCCTTTATCATTTTGGTTGCTCTTCTTTGAACCTTTTATAATTCCGCTATATCTTTTTTGAGATACGGCGACCAGAAGTGAACACAATACTCAAGGTAAGGTTGCACCATGGAGCAATGCAGAGATATAGTAATCTCTTATTTTGTATCCCTTACCTAATAATTCCTAGCATCCCATTTGCTTTTTTGGCTGCTGCTGCCCACGGGGCAGAAGATTTCAACATTATGTCTACAATAACAGCTAGATCTTTTTTCTCACTCTGTCACTGGATTACTTAACCACCAATCCTGATATCCGTGCATACAAATAATATCTAGGGATGGGCTGTCATAAAAACAGGCAGAAAAAAACTAGTGCACCCTCTTGCATATAGTGCACACTATTTCAGAAAGGGTGTGCACTCATTCTCAATAGTCAAAAAGCAACAAGGCAGATGATCCACCAAATGCAACGAGGACGATAAAACCAAGAGGCAGATCATGTAAAAAAACACTGTTATTTTTCTTACATGATCTGCCTTTTTGTTTTATCTTTCTTGATAATACATAAAAAAATCCTGACTGGCAAGGGATACCAGTGACATAACATAACCAAAGACCGTAACTGGACATATCTTAATCCTTCCTCTTCCTCTCTAAGTTCCCCCCCCCCAATGGTCTTTACCATACATGTACCTCAATATCATCTTGCTCATACCGGAATCGGCTAACGCCACTTACAGTACTATGTAAGCCACATTGAACCTGCAAAAAGGTGGGAAAATGTGGATACAAATGTAACAAATAAATAAATAAATGTGGGAACTAATTCTGTATGTGTGAGCCATTACACATGTGTGCACTACTGGGAAAGAGTATGCACTCTTTCTGAAATAGTGTTCCCTATTTGCAAATAATGCACACTCTTTTGTAAACAGCATTATTCCACCAGCCCAGGATCACCAGGCCTCAAAGCTGAGGCCCGATGCTCCCGGGTCTGCCTTAGCCAAAAAAATGGCCAATTCTCCATTATCCAGATTCATGTTCACATGCTAATGTTGCTATTGAATTGTGGCCATTGCCACCACCTATTTTGTAGGCGGTAAGAGATCCTATGCTAATCATGCTCTAATCAGCACCAGGAAATGTGACTGCGCTAACTGATTAGCACAGACATGCCAACTCTCCACCACCAGATATGTCCTCTCAGCCAAAAAAATAACATATATTTTTTAGCATGTGGGTACCACAGGAAGCCTCAGCATGCCAAGTGGTACACAATTTTAAGCTGCAGAAGTTGCCGGCATCACCATAGGCCTTTGTGTGTTTGAAAAGCGATAAGCCTTATGAATTTTTCATACGAAAAATAATAGGTTCTACCCACAGAGAGGATACAGAATAATATTCATCTTTATCTATTCAATTCTTCAGGCTTCCAAGAAGCTGCCTACAATACCCAGACTAACAAATAAGATATTCACCCAACTCTCCTGAATAGCTGAGCTCGAATTGGGTGAATGAACCACTTAACACATTTGGAATAAGTTACAAAACACCATCATTGGATAATCAAAATGGTTATACACTGTTATCCTCCAGCATGCAAGCCACTAATTGCTGATAGATGAAGAGATGGATGGTACTAATATTTGTCGTATGTTTTTCTTTAGTAACGCCCTTGTTCATTGATATCTTATATATTTAACACCCCCTAATATTCAGACAGTGTGATTAAACTGCCGCTGGTGGCGCTGATCCCGGATATTCAATGCCAGGCCGTTTCTGGTGACCGGCATTGAATATCTGGGTGGCTTTTTTGTTTTTTTGGACAACTCTTACTTAACAGGCTATGTGAATATTCAGCACTGGCTGGTTAAGTTAATAGTAGGTTATCTATGTGTCCAATTTGCCCACTAAACTTAGCCAGCCAGCACTTGAATATTCACCGATAGACAGCTATATTGGATGATATAGCAGGTTAGCCATTATGCACTCAGCGCTAATATTCAGTGGAGATAACTGGCTATCTTGTACTGAATATTAGTGCTTAGTCGGCTATGCACTATTTAACTGACTAGGAGCTATTGCTGTCTGATTAAACAGAGCTGAATATTGGGCCCAACATGACTACAGTTTTGTAATGGCATTGAAGAGAACTAATTTTCTCATTTTCTCTATTTCTTAGTGACATGTCCATGTCTGCTTATTTCAGTTAAAATAAGCTGATGATCTGAACTGAAGCTGGAATAAGACAGGGTGCAGCAAATGATTATGGGATATTTTAATAGGGAAGAATCTACTGCTTTTCAGATGTTTGAATTTAGACTGAATATATAGGGGATTGGATTTGATATACAGCCTTGCTGTGGTTACATTCAAAGTGGTTTACATATTATATACATGCACTTATTTTGTACCTGGGGCAATAGATGGTTATATGACTTACTTAGAGTCAGTAGGAACTGCAGTGGGAATTGAACCCAGTTTCCCAGGTCACTGCACTAACCATTAGGGTACTCCTCCACAAGACAGCAGACAAAAGAAAATGCACGATTCTCATTTAATTGTACTTCTTTTAATGAAGCAATATGCATTTCGTTCAGCTGCAAAAGGGACACTAGCAGAGAGATTACTTTATATAGATGAAGTTCAAGCAATTTTCCACTTCCGCGAGTTTTATCATATCTATTTTTGAATAATGTTGCTTCCTATTTTCTTCTATTTGGTTATGATTAAACAGAATGAATTTTTAAATGTAACTATCATGCCTACTAACAATTTTTGTGATTCAATTTCTGTGTTTCTGCAGTTCCATTTGTATCAAAGATACCTATTATTGAGCTTTAGAGAAATCTATTCCAGTTATATTGAGCAGATCAGTGCACAGTGAATATTGGAGAAATGACTTATGACTTATATTGTAATTGTCTTCATTTTCTCTCCTTTAATATTTTCTACATGCGATTTCACATGCAAATTTCATATCTAGATTAATAAGAAAAATATTCCAGTTTTATGGTCACAATGAGTGACAGCAAGTCAGGTATATATCTCTAATATTCCTTTATAAAACATATATTGATGAATCAGGTTTTCAAGGTATGAACATAAGGATAGGCATATTGGGAGAGACCAATGGTCCATCTAGCTCAGTATCCTGTTTCCAACAGTGGCTAATCCAGGTCTCAAGTACCTGGCAGAAACCCAAATAGTAGCAACATTCCATGCAGTCAATTCCAGGGCAAGCAGTGGCTTCCCCATGTCTGTCTGAATAGCAGGAATTTGTCTAAACCTTTTTTTTAAACCTAGATACTCTAACCGCTTTTACTACACCTTCCAGCAAAGAGTTCCAGAGCTTAACTATTTGTTGAGTGAAAAAATATTTCATCCTATTTGATTTTAAAAGTATTTCCATGGATCTATGGAATCTTAGCGGACATTGGGTGGCAACGTCGGTATTTGGAGAATAAAACCAGTACAGGGTGGACTTCTACGGTCTGTGCCATGAGAAAGGCAGGGGCAAATTAAACTCGGATATACATATAAAGTATTACATACCATGTAAAATGAGTTTATCTTGTTGGGCAGACTGGATGGACCGTTCAGGTCTTTATCTGTCGTCATTTACTATGTTACACGTAACTTCCTCGAGTGTTCCTTAGTCTTTGCACTTTTGGAATGAGTAAAAATTCATTTACTTCTACTCGTTCTACACCACTCAGAATTTTGTAGACCTTAGTCATATCTCCCCTCAGCCATCTCGCTTCCAAGTTGAAGAGCCCTAACCTCTTTAGCCTTTCCTCATATGAGAGGAGTTCCATCCCCTTTATCATTTTGGTCGCGCTTCTTTGAAATTTTTCTAATTCCGCTATATCTTGTTTTTAAATACGGTGACCAGAACTGAACACAAAGCTCTATGTGAGGTCACACCATGGAGTGATACAGAGGCATTATAGTATTCTTGGTCTTATTTACCATCGCTTTCCTAATAATTCCTAGCATCCTGTTTGCTTTTTTGGATGCCGCCACACACTGGGTAGAAGATTGCAGTGTTTTATCTACAAGAAAGACCTAGATCGTTTTCTTGGGTGCTGACCCCAAAGAGGACCCTAGCGTCAGGTAACAATGGTTTGCTTTTATCCATATTAACATGGGATAAACTGTTTTTATGTTAGGGAGAAATTTGTATAACTGAATGCTGGAAATTAAGCATACAATTCATGCACACTGAGTGCTATTCTATAAAACATCTATGCAGACAAGTGTTTTTATAGAAGTTGGCAGAAATGCACCTACGTATAGACTATGTACACCATATGGCACTTTGTCATGTAACTTACTGTATTCTGTAAATTATGCTAAGTGTTTTTGGATAACTTATGCCCCCCCCCCCCATTCACCTCTCCCTGTTCATGCCCTTTTGTATGTACACTGTAAGGTGCCATTTTACAAAGCTGTGGGAAAAATTGGCCTTAGCATACCCTTGCATGGGTCTTTCTGTGTGGTAAAGACATTTTTACCACAGCCATAAAAATTAAGTTTCTATTTATTTCATTAATGGATGTGTGTTAATGTTTCCATTAGCATATGACCCTTTTAAAAAAAATTACCATGGGATTACCACCATCTATTTTGTAGGTGTTAAGGGCTCCCAAGTTATCCAGCCACTAACCAGTTAGTGTGTGGTAAACGTACGTGTGTTAACTAGCTAGTACAGGAACACCCACTCTACACCCCTGACACACACCCTTAAAAGTACACACAATTAGTTTTGGAATGTGCATGTGCTAGCCGCACACTAACACGGAATGCATTAGCCAATCTTGCATTAGGATTTTTATTGCTGTGGTAGCATCTACCACTCGTTAAGTGAGTTTTGCAGTAAAGTTATAGATCATAGCACCCAACTCACTGAGGGGTCCTTTTACAAAGATGCGCTAAAAAATGGCTTGCGGTAGTGTAGGCATGGGTTTTGGGTGTGTGTCAATCCATTTTTCAGCACGCCTGTGAAAAAGGCCATTTTAAAATTTTTGCCAAAATGTAAGTATGGCAAAATGAAAATTGCCGCATATGCATTTTGGGTCTGAGACCTTTCCACCAGCCATTGACCTAGCGGTAATGACTCATGTGGTAACCGAGCGGTAATGACCTACATGTGCTAAATGCCACTTGACGCGCGTCCATTACGCGTGCCCAAAAATGAAAGTAGCATAAGAGTCACGCAGTAACTCCATTTTGGCACAAGCTTACGCGGCTTAGTAAAAGGATGCCTTAGCATTCAACTACAGCTTATGTGTCACAGTTATATGTATAAGTGCTAGTATTCTATAACTTACATGCACACTTACTGCCAGATTCTATATATCACATCTAGCATTCCGCACCTAAATCTTAGTGTATTCCATAACAACGTGTGTAACTTAATTGGCAAAAATTAGAATTTATATGCATAACTCAGTAAGCATATGCTGTAACTCACTGCGCCTAAATTCTATTGTGCGCGGGCAAAAAGGGGCATGGTTCTGAGTAGGAAAAATAGCATTTCATAGGCATTCTCAAATTTACATGTTTCTATAGAATATGGTCCAGTCCATGTAAATCTATGCACTTGGATTTATACCACATTTTTGTTGGTGTGAATGGATGCACATAGTTTTAGGCGCTGGAATATCAACTAAGCGTATTCTATATACTATGCCTAAATCTTGTAGAATACGTTTAGATGAAAATGAATTCCATGCAGATTTTCTAGGTGCCATATATAGAATATCCTCTTAGTTCTAGATTCCATATATATCACTGAAAGAATTGATGCCAAAATAAAGGGCTATTCTATAAGCCATGCTTAAAATTTTTTTGCGGTCCATAGAATAGCACTTATGGCCAGGGACAAATAATAGAAAATATGCAGGTTTCTTGAACCAGATTTCCTTCTAAATTAACCCCTCGAGTAAAAGCAAACCTCACAGGTTGTTGAAATTGGGAGTGAATCGAAAGCATGGACCAATGCCTCTGAATATATATATTTTTTACCTGTACTATCAGTTGAGAGTATGGTAAAACACATGTTTATCTATTCCAGTCAGTGTTGATTCTTTGAGGGCTGAAACAAGCATTCCCTGTGGGTATTCAATGCCCTTTTAAAAGCCTTATGGACTATCCTAGAAGGGTATCCAGGTTGTCTGAATTGAGTGGACATTTCCTGAGCTTGTTATATAAACACATCATTCACGTGTACATAATCTCTAATTATGCAAAAATTGACCAGTCGGAATGTTGTTCTTCAACTTACCAGGATGGTGACTTCGATATAGAAGGACAGCATTCCTATTTGTTTGTTAAAGATAAGATTGAGTTATAAATGCTCCATTACTCCACTGAATCTGAATATCTAAAAAATTAACCATATGATCTCCCACATGACATGGGAATTTATTTACCCAATCACAATCACTTAAACATTTCAATCACCTCCCTGTGTAAGTAGTACAACAGCACTGTAACGTCTCCACTGTAAAATTTAGATTTTTATAAGTTAATAAAGATTTTTGGATATTTTTAATGCTATCATAGTTATTAGTTTTACTTTATGACAATACATGTAACTATACTGGAATGTTGATACCCTTTATATTATATTTTTTATAATGAATATGTATGAGATCTATTTGCATGTGCTGTCTTTGTCAATGCAAATAGATCTCATGCATTCATTGGGGAAATCCTGAAATCCCAACTGGGTTGCACCCTCATGGACTGTGATTGCCCACCCCTGATATAGGCAGCTATACAGTGGGGGAAATAAGTATTTGATCCCTTGCTGATTTTGTAAGTTTGCCCACTGACAAAGACATGAGCAGCCCATAATTGAAGGGTAGGTTATTGGTAACAGTGAGAGATAGCACATCACAAATTAAATCCGGAAAATCACATTGTGGAAAGTATATGAATTTATTTGCATTCTGCAGAGGGAAATAAGTATTTGATCCCCCACCAACCAGTAAGAGATCTGGCCCCTACAGACCAGGTAGATGCTCCAAATCAACTCGTTACCTGCATGACAGACAGCTGTCGGCAATGGTCACCTGTATGAAAGACACCTGTTCACAGACTCAGTGAATCAGTCAGACTCTAACCTCTACAAAATGGCCAAGAGCAAGGAGCTGTCTAAGGATGTCAGGGACAAGATCATACACCTGCACAAGGCTGGAATGGGCTACAAAACCATCAGTAAGACGCTGGGCGAGAAGGAGACAACTGTTGGTGCCATAGTAAGAAAATGGAAGAAGTACAAAATGACTGTCAATCGACAAAGATCTGGGGCTCCACGCAAAATCTCACCTCGTGGGGTATCCTTGATCATGAGGAAGGTTAGAAATCAGCCTACAACTACAAGGGGGGAACTTGTCAATGATCTCAAGGCAGCTGGGACCACTGTCACCACGAAAACCATTGGTAACACATTACGACATAACGGATTGCAATCCTGCAGTGCCCGCAAGGTCCCCCTGCTCCGGAAGGCACATGTGACGGCCCGTCTGAAGTTTGCCAGTGAACACCTGGATGATGCCGAGAGTGATTGGGAGAAGGTGCTGTGGTCAGATGAGACAAAAATTGAGCTCTTTGGCATGAACTCAACTCGCCGTGTTTGGAGGAAGAGAAATGCTGCCTATGACCCAAAGAACACCGTCCCCACTGTCAAGCATGGAGGTGGAAATGTTATGTTTTGGGGGTGTTTCTCTGCTAAGCGCACAGGACTACTTCACCGCATCAATGGGAGAATGGATGGGGCCATGTACCGTACAATTCTGAGTGACAACCTCCTTCCCTCCGCCAGGGCCTTAAAAATGGGTCGTGGCTGGGTCTTCCAGCACGACAATGACCCAAAACATACAGCCAAGGCAACAAAGGAGTGGCTCAGGAAGAAGCACATTAGGGTCATGGAGTGGCCTAGCCAGTCACCAGACCTTAATCCCATTGAAAACTTATGGAGGGAGCTGAAGCTGCGAGTTGCCAAGCGACAGCCCAGAACTCTTAATGATTTAGAGATGATCTGCAAAGAGGAGTGGACCAAAATTCCTCCTGACATGTGTGCAAACCTCATCATCAACTACAGAAGACGTCTGACCGCTGTGCTTGCCAACAAGGGTTTTGCCACCAAGTATTAGGTCTTGTTTGCCAGAGGGATCAAATACTTATTTCCCTCTGCAGAATGCAAATAAATTCATATACTTTCCACAATGTGATTTTCCGGATTTAATTTGTGATGTGCTATCTCTCACTGTTACCAATAACCTACCCTTCAATTATGGGCTGCTCATGTCTTTGTCAGTGGGCAAACTTACAAAATCAGCAAGGGATCAAATACTTATTTCCCCCACTGTATATGATACCTTCTTGTAACACAACATCACAATACCATGCCAACAGTCTGAAAAGTGGTTTCATTATTATGGCCTCGGCATTGTCACATACATTAGAGACATGTATTTTCCTCCTTCATTAGTATAAACAGCACTCGCAATCTCAGCATATGGTATGAATTTAATTTGGAGATCAAGGAGAAGATTTATGAGTGGCTATAAGGATATACTTTTCCTGATCTACAATGAACATATATTCGATTATGTTCTGTCTTTGATTTTATCTATAATGCAAACTATAGATACATGAAATAAGCAATAGAAAGCTGTACAAAAATCATAAAATAACATATATAATAAAAAGTGTGAATATTCCCTTACCTCCGGTCAGTTTAAAACCAAATGTTCATTGTACATCAGGAAAATTGTATCCTTATAGCCACTCATAAATCTTCTTCTTGATCTCCAAATTAAATCCATCAAAGTTGTCTGCTCTTCATAGCAAGATAGAAGAATCTCATTCAAACCTTCTTCCTCATGGAGTCCTCTCTACTGAGCATATACAGCCGGAGTATTGTGTTTTGCCACCAGGGCATCCTAGGAGCTGTTGATTTTACTAGTAACAACAAGTTATTTTATCCAGACATAGTTAAGGAATCGGCAGAGTAGAACATTTGGTTTTAAACTGACCGAAGGGAAGGGAATATATGCACTTTTTATTATATGTGTTGATTAGTTGATACATTTTTGAATGTTGGTTTTATTTGGACACAGGTCATAGAAATCTGCCACTGACGAAAGGCCAGATGCATCAACCATACGTTAAAAAATCAAAAACGTAAAAGTCCTTACCGAAGTTGAAAGAACGAAGAATGCACTAAAAACAGAAGTCCCACATGTTCGGTTCAGTATTTGTAAGCATGACAGAAGTGTAAACCCCGTCGTTAATCTGCCCGTAAAGCATGCGCAGAGCAGCCAAGCGTTATGCTGGGTGCTCTGTGCATGCCACAAATGTCAAAACCCAAAACAAAATAAAAGGGGCAAAGGCGCTCGTCAGAAGCATCCTGTATGGACGCCCTTGCCCTCCCCCCCAAGGTCGCCGCTGCTCCCCGCTTCTGCACGTATTAAATAACAAATAAAAACAAAAAACCAAAGTTTAGCAGCCCCGGTCCCCCTCCCTTCCTCTCTCTGATTTTCTCCTTCTAACACAGCTCCGCCTCCCTCCACCCCCGTGCCCTGCCCCCTGAGCTCATCGCCACCGCTTCCCCCTCTACCGGACCCCCCCTCCGCTTTACCGGCCCACGCAGCGCCTCTCATCTCTGTGTGAAGGCGATGCACAGGCAAGAATAGCTGATCAGCAATCAGTGCTGCCTTCTCCAATGTCCCTCTGTTCTTCCTGGGCCCACCCTCCTCTGACGTGGGTAACTTATGTCAGAGGAGGGCGGGCCCAGGAAGAACAGAGGGACGTCGGAGAAGGCAGCACTGATCGGGGGTGGGCGGGGGCAAGGCCGTACATACAGGAAGCTCCTGACGAGCGCCCTTGCCCCCTCCCAGTCCTTTTTTGATTTTGTTTTTGTTTCATTTGTATTGTATGCAGAGGGAAGCGGGGAGCCACATGTTTGTGTTGTTTATTTTGTTTTCAACATGCCAGCTTGGAATTTTAAGGTGCAGGGGGAAGCGGGGAGATGACAGCTCAGGCCTTTACGACTGCTCTGACCATACGTTTAATATGTTGTGGTAAATGATTCAGTGTAATCGTCGTATTGTTAGTGCATCCCGAATCGCCCACATTACAATGGTAGTTACTCTTTTGTATTCCATTTTCGTTAGCTGCTTGCTTCGTCAGGAAAAGGCCTTTAATGCATGCAACGGTTAGGAATTTCCTTCGTTAAAGGGTTGTTAGAGAGTCGTTAAGGTTTAGTGCATCTGGCCCGGAGTTGCCATTGCAGCTGACTCATTACTTCCCAGCTACTGAAGTTGCCATTGCAGTCCACTCCTACCCATAACACCTCAATAGCCAATAAGGTCAATTGCATACATGTCAAAGGGGAGAAGTTATCAACATGAGTTATTGGCGTTTTATTTTACTGTTGACACAAGTTATTAGTAACTCGGTCTCATTGCATTGATTGGGTCCTGTGTCAAATTAGCACAAGTTAGTGGTAAAGTAACCCTTTTTAATGGTAGCCCACCTTTATAACTATACCCCTAAATCCTGATTTTACAAACTTGGGATACACATGTCTAAAATTCAAAAATGTGCATATGCAATGGTGCATAGCCTGGGCATATGTTGGGTGGGATTAGGAGAGGACTAAAAAGTAAACATGTCTTCCCCATTTCAGAGACTGATGTTGGGATTTACACCTGCTACTCAAAAGATCCAGGTTTCAAAAAACTGCTAGTCTTGAATGTTTCACTGGAGGGATTAGGAAAAATCATTCCCTTAATCCCCTAGAGGTTTATGTACCCCATAAAAATGAAACTGGTAAGGAATGTCAGGCTCTGTGACAGCTTCAGAATGAAAACATGAATGTTTCTAAAACAGAAGACATAAATGTATGATGCTATTCAAGAACCTACAGCCTATATGCATTTATGTGGCCATGTTGATCCCACAGATATTTTAGATATTTATGATTCTAAAATGGAATTTATCTAATTTCAATTCACATAAATGTCTATTTTTCAAAATATTTTAGAACAGGCTCTACATTGACTAATTCTGTTTTCAAATATTAGAACTTAAGACATCCTGACCTCGACATCTCAATCTGATTTTTACATTCTTTCTAAAATGCTACTTCAACTGAAAAATGAAAAACATAAAAAAGGTTACAGATGGCAAATAACAGTACTTGTAAGAAAAACATAACTTGCATCAATCAGGTCAGACCACATAAAACTGATGCAAAATATGAGGGTGCCTTTCTACTTTGAGAGTTACAGGTTGCATTTCTTGTAAAATATAACACAAAAAAAACAGTAAAAGGTGGTGTTTGATAGAAAAAACATAAGAAATATTATATTAAGGGCCCTGTTTACTAAGCTACGCTATAGGCATGCTAGCATTTTTAAAGCAAACTAAAAATTAGCTTGCACAAATGCTAGACACCCATAGACAAAATAATTTAAAGGCTGCATACAAATAAACCAATAAAATATATTTATACAGATTTGTCATAATGATCTGCGTTCAGCAAATGGTGTTCAAAACTCGGCAACCAAATAATCAGTGTTGAACGGTATTCTATAAAGGGTGTTCCGGGATCATCACCCTTTTTAGAATAGATTGTAGTGCTTTTTCCCAACTTTGGACACGAGAATTTACACAAACTGAAACCAGGTGTAAATCCCAGCATGCAAGTTGGGCGTAGATTCGCTTTATTTTATAACACTGCAGGGCTGCCGAGAAGGGACAAAATTCCTCGGGCCTCCAAAGGGGGCCTGTTGCCGTAGTCCCCGGTTTCACACACCCACCCTCGTCTCCATCGACAGCCCCTCTCCGTCCACCACCGGGCCCCCTGCAGCACCTCACCTCCATGTGAAAGCGCAGCGGCAGATCACCTCCATTCGGGCCTTCCCTCTCTGTGTCCCGCCCTTGTCTAATGTAACTTCCTGTTTCCACGAGGGCGGGACACAGGGAGGGAAGGCCCAAAGGGAGGCGATCTGCTGTTGTGCTTTCACATGGAGGTGAGGTGCTGCCGATTTGAATGCAGAGGGCCCGGTGGCGGATGGAGAGGGGCTGTCGACATGTGGATCTACTTAACACCTTTTCAGAAGGTAACATTGCCCAGATCCATGAATAACATCCAAATCCCTCCATAAATAGCACTGTCACCTCCCCCAATCCTAAAGTGGAAACCCATACTCACTCAACCCCCTCAATTAGCCCCAGCTTCATGCCCTCAGTAGGATGCATTCAATCCCCTCAGTACTTACCGGGTGTTCCCCTGGTAGGTTAGTAGTGGAGTAGGATCAATCCCTGGATGCTCCTGCACTATTGTTGGCCCAGGTTCAACATATCTAAATCTCCAACACCCAAGTTGCAAAGGACTCAAATACAAATAAACTTATGCATCCAGCTTCTCCTACATAAGCACACAACTGTGGAACGCACTACCGAAAGCCATGAAAACAATGCACAACCACCTAAAATTCCGGAAATCACTAAAAACCAACCTGTTCAAAAAGGCATACCCTACTGACCTAACTTAAGTGCCTAAACCCTGCAACACAATGAAACCAAAGCTTGTAATAGACCTTGTACAACTCTTCCTCTATCCGATTCCCCAATGTGACTACAACACAGGAACCTTATTCAACCACCTTAACTCTTTGTATTTGTTTCTCTACCAGAGAAGGCAAATGCCTCTATGGTACTATGTAAGCCACATTGAGCTGCAAATAGGTGGGAAAATGTGGAATACACATGTAACAAATAAATAAATAAAATGGTGGTGCTGAACCCTAGTGATAGTGTTGCAGTACTAGTGATAGGGGTCTAGCTGCAAAATAAGAGCAAAAAGCCCTTATTTTGCAGCTTGACGCCTAGTGCTAGTACAATTAATTTAAGAAAGCAATTCTGCTCCTGAAGTTACATTATTCTCCATGGAAGTAAATTTAACCTAATCTATATATTTATTTTTCAACTGTGCAACCACATCTCTCTTCAGTTATTCCTAGCTATGCTTTATATGTCATTTCAATTCTCATAAAGCAAAAATTAATGATGTTTTCCATTGTATGATCCAAAAAATTATTTCACTGTAAATGAATCATTCATTTTTTCTGATGGTACACAATATTTCTGGATTCTTATCTGCTAAGGTCCTGTCATACATTTCGTATAATTTGCCTCCAGAAATGCAGAACTCAACAAGTCATGTATTGTGTGGTACAATTTATCAATAGATGACACTGAAAAATATTGTTCCCACTTGATCCTTCAAAAGTATTATCAATCTCTGCATTCACAATTTGAAAAAAATATAGTTCTTGGCAAGGAAAGAGTAGGGAACAAGAAATGAAGGAGGAGACATGCTTTCAAAAGAAAAGGGCCACTGTTTATTATCAGCTCTCTGGATATCAAGTGACAAACAAGACATACATCCAGGCATGAGTCCTGTGTCATAATGTCCACTATCCACCCATCCCTATCATTTGGTCATTGAGTAATTGTAAAAGATTGTTACATGTTATTATTTAGGTGGTTATTGTAAATCAAGTTCCTTATGTTGCTTCCTTGCTCTATCACATATTTGATTTAAATTAGGCACATAGAATTTTAAATTTTATATAGAAAAGCTCCTTTATATATGATTCACATGGTAAGCTTAACTCTTGTTTATAAGACCAAAATTCTGTGGAACCAAGTTTTGATCCATTTTTCAACACCAAATGGAGTAAGATATAAATGTAACAAGTAGATGATGACAGATAAAGACCCATATGGTCCATCCAGTCTGTCCAACAAGATAAACTCATAGCATGAGGTATGAGGTGATTCTACATATGTATTCTTGATCTTGATTTTTCCTTGCCATTTTCAGGGCACAGACCGTAGAAGTCTACCTGGTACTGGACTTGTTCTTTAACTACTGAAGTTGAATTTGTCCAGCTGTGATCAGGACTGGCTTTGCTTCTCAATTACTGGTGTTGCCATATAATCACCACTAAGCTTGTTTGGTTCCATGCCTTCTATACAGGATTCCTTTGTACTTGTCCCACGCATTTTTGAATTCCATCACCATTTTCATCTCACCTTTAACACAAGGACATTCCAGGTATCTACCCCCCATTGCAGGAAAAAGTACTTCCTGACATTATTTCTGAGTCGGTCCTCCTGCAAATGATTATTTGAATTGTCTCTCCCTTATCAGGTAGCTAAACTGTGGCTTGCTCTCTCTTCTACATTAAAGAAACTGGAAATTTTATGTTGTTTAGAAAGAAACTGAAGACTTTTCTATTTTATATATATATATATATATATATATATATATATATATATATATATATATATATATTTTGTTTTACTGGGGACCACTGAAGTGTCTTAATTGGGTTTTAAGGTTTATGTATTCATTTTATGTTAGCATTGAATATTGTAATTCCTAGTAATGTCTAGACTCTTTTATGTGATCTGCATTGAACTTTTATGGGTAGTTTGCAGACTATAAGAGATGATATTGTATTGTATTGTATCTCTGTTTTTACCCTTTACATTTATAATTGTAAACTACTTAAATGTACTTTTTTGATAGTTGGTATATCAAAGAAAGTTAAACATCTATGCACCATGAAAATTATTCATGGGAACATTGATTCAGACTTTCTGCTACCTCTGGGCCTCTAATCTAGTAGCTCCTTCAGCTGATGTTTCTTCTGCATGGTTCACTTCAGTGATCAGCTCTTTGAGTCACAAAGCAGCACTATGTTTTAAACAACTTATCATTGAATCACGCATAATGTATATGTTTAATGTAGTATTTAAATGCACAAAGAAAGGTGATGCTACATATTCATATAGACATTTTGTTGGTTTTCTGATGTGCTGGTATTAACTACATGATGATATATTTTCATATTATATATCAACCAAGAAGAGTGGGTGATTCATATTGTACATGAACAAATAAATAATGTGTAGGGATCAGTTGGTGGGGTTCCACTAACAATTTTCATCCAGGGTGGCATTTGTCCTAAAGATAGGTCTGCTTATGCCTCTCTTTCATATGATTATGGTCATAGAGTAGTCTTGAAACTGATGAGCAGTCAACATTTTCTTCTATCTCAGCCAGAGTCCTCTATATTTCTTTTAAAATAATCTTAGGCTTAACAGTTGTCTTTGTCAGCAGTTTTCTTAATGCACAGTTACTGATTCTGAAGTGATGACCTGACCGAGGCAATGCTACTGCCAAGCTGTTTCTATTTTACAGTGATGTGTGGTGCCTCCAGGGACAGTCAAACACATTAAAGTTTTCTTGTAGCCTTCGTTGACTCTCCATCTTTGAATAACTTTATCTCAAGGTTCTTTCAGCTTTAAAGTCACTTCAACTTGATTATTTATCTGAGAGTATTCATATCATATTAACTACTGTGATTAGACAACGCTGGGCTCTATTTAATTATGGCTTTTACTATGAAAATGTTTGGAATAAATTTGGGGTTTACTATGATGATGGGTATGAAGAGTTAAGATAATTAGTACTTTTTAGAGGCCCCCTCACTAAAGTATGGTAAAGTCTGCACTTTCAATTTGTTAAACACAAACATGAATACATGGTAAGCCAATGTATTAACTGTTGGGGACATTCCCAAAAGTTAATAACCATAGAGTCAGTACACAGAAAAGTGTTTTACCAAATGGTAAGGGTATTGACAATTAGCACTGATGCACTTCCAGTGCAATTATTCCTCCAATTAATCATATTTATTGAAAATGAATGTAGACTATTTTCTAGTCCAGTCAAGTGGTAATATACTTAGGGGGTCTAAATATGCACTAGCATTTTTAACGTGTGCTAAGCTTTAGCGTGCATTAAATGCTAGAGACACCCATATATTCCTGTGGGTGTCTCTAGCATTTAGAGCATGCTAAAAATGCTAGTGTGCCTTACAGGCTTATTTTTGAAATAGAAGGACGCCCTTCTTTTGACACAAATCAGGAGATGGACGTCCTTCTCTCAGGGTCGCCGAAATCGGCATAATTAAAAGCCGATTATGGGCGTCCCCAACTGCTTCTCATCGCAGGGACGACCAAAGTTCCTGGGGGGGTGTTGGAGGCATAGCGAAGGTGGGACTGGGGCGTGCCTAACAGATGGACGTCCTCAAGCGATAATGGAAAAAATAAGGTCATGCCTGATGAGTATTTGGCCGACTTTACTTGGTCCATTTTTTCTTATGACCAAGCCTCAAAAAGATGCCCGAACTGACCAGATGACCACCGGAGGGAATCGGGGATGACCTCCCCTGACTCCCCCAGTGGTGACTAACCCCCTCCCACCCTGAAAAAAACAACTTTAAAAACATTTTTTGCCAGCCTCAAATATCATACTCAGGCCCATTGCAGCAGTATGCAGGTCCCTGGGGGGGGGGGGGGGTGTATGTGTGTCAGCGGAGGCATAGCAAAGGCATGGACATCTTTATTTGAAACATTTTGGACATCCTGAACTGCCCCCCCCTCAGGGACAGCCAAATATCAAGGGAGTGGAGAAGTGGCCTAGTGGTTAGAGCACTGGTCTTGCAATCCAGAGGTGGCCAGTTCAAATCCCACTGCTGCTACATGTGATCCAAAATCCAAATAAATAAATAAAGGGGGTGTCAGAGGCATAGCAAAGGCATGAACATCCTTCTCATAGAAACATCCACATTTTGGATGTCCTCAAGTGCCCGTCACAGGGACAGAGGCATAGTGAAGGCATCTGACAGTTGGACGTCCTTCACCCATACTGAAAAAAAAAAGACGACCCTGACAAGCACTTGGACTGGCTTCCCTTCCTTAGGAAGGAAATTGTGTGCAAATGAGCTAACAGTGAGCAGCTTATTTGCATGCAATTTCCTTCATGCATGCCCGTTCCTTTCCAAATCGCTAAGGGATTGGTAAAGGAAGGGCTTTTTCCATTCAGTTAGTGCATCAGTTAGTCCACTGCAGTGCCCGGTTGGTGTCCTGGCATGTCAGGGGGAACAGTGCACTATGAATGCTGGCTCCTCCCATGACCAAATGAGTTGGATTTGGTCATTTTTGAGATAGGCATCCTCGGTTTCCATTATTGCCAAAAACTGGGGACGACCATCTCTAAGGTTGACCATCTCAACATTTATGTCGACTATCTCTAAGGTCCACCTAAATGTTGAGATTTGGGCATCCCCGACTGTATTATCGAAAAGAAAGATGGCTACCCATCTTGTTTTGATAATACGAGTTTCCCCGCCCCTTTGCCGGGACATCCTGCGAGGACACTCTCAGGAAAACTTGGGTGCCCCGTTCGATTATGCCCTTCCACATAAAAGGACCCCCATAAAGAGGCATTTTCAAAAGAATGTCCAAGACAGAATTGGGATGTCCTGCTCATAACGTCCAAAGAAATCATCTATCTCACAGCAGTTTTTGAACGGGAAAGATGTCCAGATTTCCTGTTTGAAAATACAATAGAAGGACATCCTTACACTAGAAATGTCCATCCTGAACAATCATTTTAGAAACTAAAATGTTTAAATTGTAAACTGGGAAAACAAGGCACAGGGGCGTCTGTCTGGCAGCATTCTTATTAAAATGTTCACACGTACTGTACATCCTTTCAGAACAAAGTAGCTGCCTAGTAGTTAGTGCAGTGGACTATAAATCAATGGACATAAGTTCAGATACCATTGTAAGGCTTTTTTAAAATTCATTTGTAAATGTGATCCCTCCAGGAATAGAAAAATACTGACTGTACCAGAATGTATACCACTTTGATAGTCTTCAGTTTTAGAGGTGTCTTATGTCTTTAGGTACAGTCAGTATTTTTCTGTTCCTGGAAGGTGCCCCAGGGGAAAAAATATATACAGTGGGATTTAAACCTGTGTCCCTTGGTTTACAATCCACTGCACTAACCACCAGGACTAGGCTAGTTCTCTGACCTGCTTATTACTTTGTTCAGAATGGCTATATTACCTGCAACTGGCATAGAGCCTAGTTTCACTGTCAGGGGAGAGAGAGGGGGTCAGCAAGCACTGGGGGATTAAGGAGGGGTCATGCATTAATCCATCATTTCCCAAACTGTGTGCCACAGCAAACTCTGTGGAGTGCCGTGGCAAATCCCAACCTCCCTTCTGTCTGAACCGCTACTGCATACAGCAGTGGCAGAAAAACAACAACAAAAAAAAAGCAAGTTCAGGGCTGCAGCAGCCTGCAAGCACATGTTGTCAGTCCTACCAGTTCTCTGCCCCTGGAACTGGAAGTTGACGTCAGCGGAGGCAGAGGACCAACAGAGCCAACAGCCCATGCCTAAAGGCTGCTGCAGCCCCGTGCTTGCTTCTTTTCTTTGGTTGCAGCCTCATGAAAACAGGAGACGGGATGAAGTCAAAAGTTGAAGCCAATAGGTCAGTTTCTGTTTCCCTTCTCATTCAAAACAAAGCAAGCAACCTTATGAGTTGCTGTATCCAAGTTGTCATTCTTTACTGTTGGTAGCATTTTTTATTTAATCTCACTTATATTTTTAAACATGCTGGCTTGTGCAGCATACAGATGTACAAAGAGCAAGTATAATAATGGAATAACTTTTCATAGGTAGAGTGGTAATTTGTAGTAAATCGTAATCAATGTGTCATTTGGAGGGGCTGGTTATACGGACACCCTAGCACTGTTATATTTGTGCAGAGAAAAAGATGGAGACCTGGGGGAGAGACCTTTATGGCGGGGGGGGGGGGGGGAGATCGGTGTGGCCACGGGGGTGCCGCAAAAAATTGCTAGGACACGAAGAGTGCCGTTAACTGAAAAAGTTTGGGAACCACTGCCTTAATCCCTCCCTTTCTTCCTCTTCGAAAATCACTGTTGAATGTCCTATTTTTTGGCCCTCCCTGGTCCCACAATATGCCCCCTTGCTATTTGAATGAACTGCGGTGTGAAATTTCCAAAATCAAGACATGGCTGTTTTTAGCAGAAGGACATTTTTAAGGCATTTTGAGGTGTCCATATGTGTTGAAAATGAGCACCATAGTCTATAACATAACATAACAAAACACATACAGTCAAAGTTGAAACTGAGGGTCTAATGTAACAACGTTTTCTATGAAATGGCTGAAAACATAGGTGGTAATTCTATATATCGGTGCATAATTTTTGGCACCACAAAGGGGTGCACTTAGCACCAATTCTATAATGGCTTAAGGGAGCAATTAAGCCATTATGGAATGCTAGTGCAAAGCTGCATTGGTATGCCAAAAGGTAGGCGCACCCACTAATGACAGATCAATAGCTAGCAGGAGTAGATGCATCTAAGTGCACCATGCAACAGGAGTAACTGACAGCATTATTTAAGCCAGTATAAACTCATATTTTCTGTATTTATATTTATGGTTATACCTATATTTCTTTAATGAACATATTCACCCAAATTATCCTAAGCATTATCTAAAGAACTCCAGAAAGCGCTCATATTATAGCTGTTTAAAATACTGTCAGATGGGGGCTACTATCCAACATGAATCATGTTTCACTCCAGCTGTTTTAAGGATCACCCCTGCAACAAAAGAAAGTAATTAATTATATGCCAATATTATCACCTCTCATACCACTCTCTCCTACCAAAACCAAATATTTAAACCTCAGCTCACTGGTTACATATTTACTTCGTCCCAGTTAAGATGGCACCTGCGTCCTTTACTGTTAGTTTTAAAACTCCCACTTCCATGACATCATTTCCTAAACTTTGACCCTCAGAGTCCAGACTAAACTAACGTCATGCATTCAACTTTCAGATATTAAGCTCTGTTGGCACCACAGACTGTAATTGGAAGATCCACCTCTGCTCCCTATAGTTTATCTTCTCCACTGAACTACCTTCCACCCTTCACTAACCTGATCTATTACTCTCCAATGTATATCTGAAATAGCGTGACCTATAGACAGCCAATGCTGAACTAATGGGGCTTGCAAATGTTGAGTAACTGTTCTCAATTTATGCTCTGTCAAATTTATACACCAACAAGTTGCACCACTGAGATTAGCAGTTATATTATTTGATCACTGTGGTGTTTTTGTGTTTGCTACTGGGATATCCATAGTGAAAAATATGTTCTGCCAGTTTTGAAGTAAAGTATTCTATAAGTTGGTTGAATTATTTGGCAACACACCCATGCTCAACCCATATGTACCCGCCTTGACATTGGCATGCTAAGTAAGTTAGGTGCACTTTTTAATAGAATAGTACCTAGCTCATATGAGTCTGATATTAAGACCATGTGAGGTAGCCAGGCTGGTCAGCACTGATCCTGGATATTCAATGCCAGGCCATTTCAAGTGACTGGCATTGAATATCCAAATGTTTTTTGACCGGTTTAAATTTAACTGCCCAAGCCAATGTTCAGCGCTAGCTGGTTAAGTTTAAACCAGTCAAAGATATACTTGCTATTTTGGTAGCCAAATTTGGCCACCAAAATTAGCTGGCAATACACTGATTATCAGCACATAGCCAGGTATATTGCTCAATATAACTGGCTATCTTCTAAGCTCTAACCAGCAATATTCAACTAGAGATAGCCAGCTATCTTCCACTTAATATCACCGGACAGCCAGCTAAGCATCATTTAGCTGGCCAAGTGCCGTTCCTGGCCAGTTAAATGGTTTTAAATATTAGTCGGTATGTGCATAGCTGCCATTTACCGGCACTACTCATATGCATGTATAAGTGTTACTATTCTACAAACTGGATCTAACTATAGGCTCCAGCTTATAGAATTGTCTTTTTACCCCTCCGAAAGGACACCACCTTGTAAGTGATGGAGGGGCTTCCGTGTTTCAATGTCTTAGAGGGCTATACTGAAGGGTTACCCATATCAGACAGGCCTCTGAGGAGAAACCAGACAAAGAGTGTCCCAAACTGGAGGATCCAAGATGGCAAAAAGGCAAAGCCGTGGTGTTGTCTACCTCTAACATGGCTGGGGTTCCCACCACTTCTCAGTCTACTTTGGAGAGATTCGGGGTCATAACGTCGGGGATATCGGTTCCTGCTTTGGGGAACAGCAAGGCTTTATCGCCGAATCTCAGTGGAGAAGGAGTGACTTTGAGTCCCCCCGTTGGCATGACCTCTCCAAGACCTGGAAACAGTAACACTTTGCTATGGAGGTCGACAGTGGAAACGCCCAAAGTGGGTTAGGATTCACACGCGATCCGAGGAGGTCCTGGCGCAGCATTGACTCCGGATAATAAACCAACTGGGGGATTGGAGAGTGAGCTCTTTCCCCCGAAGATATCTGGAGTGGTTTCTGTGGAGAAATTGGACCTGGTGAAGCCAAAAAAAAAGTCATAATGGACGCACTATGGGAAGTGCTGCAGAGTGTGAATAATTCTCTTCTTCAGATGTCAAAATTTTTTCAGGAATAAATATGTGATTATATCAATACTTATCTAACAAAGTGGAAGTCCAAGATATAAAAATAGAGACTTTGATTACAGAAATGGTTTCTCTATGAAAATCAGTTAATCTGGTAATGAAGGACAGTCATGTTTCTTGTAAAAAAGTGGAACTTCTGGAGAACCAATTAAGGAAAAATAACTTGAGAAAGATAAATTTTCCTAAAATACCCTATATAGAGAGTTATATTACTAGTGACTTTTGCCTTTGATTTAGATAGGAACAATGTTTTGAAATTGTATTTCTGATACATGGCTGATAGTTTTTTGGGTTCAAAGATAAATATATTTCCTGATATATCAAGGGAATCGCAGACTAGGAGGTGTGAACTCTTGGCTTTTAAGCCAAGAATCATTGCCCTAGGTGGGACCTTCCTAGAGCGATTCCCTTGTAAGTGTTTTATTTCCTTATTACTTATTTGTTGAACCCAAGAAATTACAAGAGTTTGTGGAGTTAAAAGAACAGATGAAGACCCCCTCTGCAGCAACTTCCTTTAGTTACCACTGTACCGGCTGCAATTACCGATTAACCTTCCTCCCTCAGAAAATATGAATTTGTAAGATTAACCACTTGGTGTTTTTCTTATTTTCTTTGAGATTGTTTTCCTGATCTTGGATCCCCCAATTGTGGTCAATTATATATATTGTTGAGAGAAATGTTTTTTCTTTTTCCTTATATTAATTTCTGTTTTTCCTTACATTTACGTGATAAATGTGAATGTAATTAAGTAAAATGATAAATAAAACAATTAAAAAAAGAATTGTCTTTTCAGTCATTCAGGCTCCAAGTATGCAATATATGGATTAGAACCGGTGAATTTTTTTTTTAGTTTAATTTACTTTTTGTAAACCCTAGTCTCCACATATCAATCATGTCACAGTTGTATTCCAAACTACTTGCTATTGAACAGAGCTAAGTGACATTCAATAGAATGTAATGAAAATATATGTCTTGTTTCCGCATTGGTTTTCAAACTGGCAAAAGAATTATTCATGTTGAATACTGTGTACCAGAATCAGCAATACTGTATTCATCAGATTCAATTGTCTTGAATGTATGTGACTGAGATTACTATTATTGATTTATGATGAATGTCAAACACGGGCAAGCAGTGCTGCTATGCACTCTACTTCAGTGATTAATACAGATTCATTTATCTTTTGCACAGACATAGTGAAATGAATTTGCTTATTGTCCAAAGTCCAAGACTTTGAATTAGATAGTTAATTATAAGAAGCTGGAAGGCTCTGGATATAATATTCCCTTTTCTAATGGGAGGCAAATACCTTGCTTCACTTTTTGAGTGTGTGTGTGTGTGTGTTTGTTTGGTTGTTTTTTTTTTACATCAGCCTATCATTGCTTTTAGTTGATCACTTTCGCTATTTGGCTATTCTTTATCATCATTTGGAGAGTCAATTTGTGATTCATCTAAACAGTAATTGAACTTTACAGCACCCCATTCATTGAAAAATTGCTATTGATTATTAATTAGAAACAATAACTTATTACATTTTTATGTAGGGGATCAATCACTGATGCACAGTGCACATTAATGGCATTAGCTTGTGATAACCTCTAATAAAGGACACCATCATTGTTTTGTTGATCAAAATTATGGGCGAAATATTCCATAAGCCCACTTAACATGAAATTTCTCTTTAGAAATGTACCACTGCTACAAAAGGACCCCTGGACTTTGCACATATTTTTTCTGCTAACAAACGTTTGCTGGAAAATAATGCATTTTAATTTGAAAATCCAGTATATATATATATTTTTTCCTCATCCTGACCTTAACATGCCCAAGAAAGGCATCCCCTAAAATCAGAATAAATAAACATGAGGGCAATTTTCTTAAAGTCATTTACTCCCCCCACCCCATAAACACACATTCTCTCAGCAGACCTATAAACTTAGTCATCAGTCTCAAAAAGTGCTCCCAAATTAAATATACTTTCTTTCATAGAATAGGCTTCACATAGACAAGAAGAACACATGTACATGTCAGCATTCTAGTCACATACATATGTATATAAATCTTTTATAAACACACACCCTTTAGATGCAACGGTGCATACTTTGCAAGGGTGTGCTCACATGGAGAGAGTTTAAGCACAGCATGGGCAGCTTGCGTAATCACATATGTAGAGTATAAAATTTTACAGTCTATGTGCAGTCTTTTGCAATGTAGGTGCATGCATTTACACCAGTTCTGTGGTTGCTATAATTATTAATGCCTTAAATATAGGCACATTTGCAGCAACTGACATTAGAAAACTATAAGGAAATGTAGACTTTCCTTGTGCATAAATAGAGCCCCCCCCCCTTATAGAATTACCCACTATTGTGCAGTGTAAGGTAGTGGAATTACAACTGACTGATAATAAGGATAAAACAAGGGTCTGAGATATTGTGGAATTTAGGAGAGTGACAGTTTAATAGAGCTGGTGGTGGATAAGAAGAAGTAAGAATCAGAGGTGCCATAGGTGGTGGAGAAGTGATGGTCATATAAGGTAGAGGATAAGGTAAAAAATCTGAGGTGCTGCAGGAGATGAGAGAATATCACAAGGAGAGTGAGGAAGCAAATAAGAGTCAGAGATGCCATAGAAAGTTGAGTAGTGATGATCGATCAGACAGAAGACTAGAGTAAGTGTTAGAGCTGTGGTAGAGATGGGGAATGATCACGGAGATTATTTAGGATTTATATTTAAGTGTCACAAGATGGTTCACTTGACTGAAACTATCTTTCCCTCCCCCAACCCTTGAATATCTTCTAACTATTCAATAGACTTGGGTGTTTGGTTATCAACATGGGCCACCATTAAGATTTTACCACTAACTCATGCAATGAGACCTAGTTACTAATAATTAAGGTTAACAGTAAAATAATGCTTCTTAATGGTAGCCTATGTTGATAATTTCCACCTTATTTTGATGTTAGCAAAAAAGCATTAGACCCCCCCCTTTAAAGATGTGAGATGGCATTGCTTGTAATTTCAAAAAAATCTACTGTGTAGATTACTGTTGTACAGAACATAGCTGCTAAATTGATTGTGGGGTAAAGACCATGTTACACATATTTTGAAAGGTTTGCATTAGCATGCGCTAAATCCATTAGCACGTTTTAGTAAAGGACCCCTTAATGGATGATTTTATTTTGACTCAAATTAATTAGGCTTCAAATTTTAATGTTTATATTTTTGATTGTATTTTAAGATTTGATATTTTATTTAGCTTTGTATACAACCCAGTTGGAGTGGTATATTAAAATATTATTAATGTAATTAAATCTCTCCTATACCCCCAGACCACCAGAGAACCCCCAGTAAGAGCTGTGAGATTTTTTTTTTTTGGGGGGGGGGATAAGAGTGGGTTGTATGGAGTAGATGAGATAGACTGTACTGAGGATGGAGGGTCAAAGTAGAGGGTTTCATGCTCTTTGCATTAGGGGGTCCCAGGAATCATGTTCCTGATGATGTTAGTATGTTGGGTTATGATCTTGATTCTGTGGATACCAGGGAAGGGGGTGATATTGAATGTCAGAAGGGTGAACAGGGGGAGGGATGTCTGTGCCAGGTGGTGTGAATGCTGGCAATCACATGCTAACGTGGAGGGGCATAATCTTATGGGGGCACCCATCTCTAAGGGCGGCCATCTCAGGGGACGGCCCTGGGAAGGGGTAGAGCCAACCGTATTATCGAAACAAGATGGGCGCCCAAATCCCAACATTTAGGCTGACCTTAGAGAAAGCTGACCTCGGTTTTCACTTATAATGGGAACTGAGGGCGCCCATCTCAAAAATGACCAAATCCAAGGCATTTGGTTGTGGGAGGAGTCAGCATTCGTAATGCACTGGTCCCCCTGACATGCCAGGACACCAACCAGGCACCCTAGGGGGCACTTCAGTGGACTTCATAAATTGCTCCAAGGTACATAGCTCCCTTACTTTGTGTGCTGAGCCCCCCAAATCCCACTACCCACAACTGTACACCATTACCATAGCCTTAGGGATGAAGGGGGGCAACTATATGTGGGTACAGTGGGTTTTTTTTGGGGGGGGGGGTTGTAGGGCTTACATTTACCACCACGAGTGTAACAAGTAGGGGGGATGGGCCTGGGTCTGCCTGCCTGAAGTGCACTGCACCCACTAAAAACTGCTCCAGGGACCTGCTTACTTCTGGCATGGAGCTGGGTATGACATTTGAGGCTGACATAGAGACAGACAAAAAATATTTTTTTATTTTTTTTGAGTGGGAGGGGGTTGGTGACCATTGGAGGAGTAAGGGGAAGTCATCCCCACATTCCCTCCGGTGGTCGTCTGGTCAGTTGGGGCACCTGTTTGAGGTTTGGTCGTGAAAAAAAATGGACCAAGTAAAGTTGGCCAGATGTTCATCAGGGACGCCCTTCTTTTTTCCATTATTGGCTGAGGCAGGCCATCTCTTAACCATGCCCCCGTCTCACCTTCGGTACACTGCCAACACGCCCCCTTGAACTTGGCCGGCCTCGTAACAGAAAGCAGTTGAAGGCACCCAAAATCAGCTTTCGATTATGCCGATTTGTCAGCCTGAGAGAAGGCCGCCATCTCCCGATTTGTGTCGGAAGATGGGCACCCTTCTCTTTCGAAAATGAGCTGGATAGTAACATAGTAGATGACGGCGGAAAAATACCTGCACGGTCCATCCAGTCTGCCCAACAAGATAAACTCATGTGCTACTTTTTGTGTATACCTTACCTTGATTTGTATCTGCCATTTTCAGGGCTCAGACTGTAGAAGTCTGCCAACCACCAGCCCTGCCTCCCACCACCAGCTCTGCCACCCAATCTCGGCTAAGCTTCTGAGGATCCATTCCTTCTGATCAGGATTCCTTTGTGTTTATCCCATGCATGTTTGAATTCTGTTACTGTTTTCATCTCCACCACCTCCCGTGGGAGGGCATTCTAAGTATCCACCACTCTCTCCGTGAAAAAATACTTCCTGACATCTTTCTTGAGTCTGCCCCCCTTCAATCTCATTTCATGTCCCCAAGTTCTACTGCCTTCTCATCTATGGAAAAGATTTGTTTGCGGATTAATACCTTTCAAATATTTGAACGTCTGTATCATATTACCCCTGTATAGATTACAGAATCAATATTTGTGCATGTATCACTCCAGCTTACGGCGGTCAACATTTTAAAAAATACTTACCGCCACCTCAGAATTAGGTCCTGCCATGAGCATTAAATATCATTAGTTGATTGAAGAATATCAGGCCACCAGCCCTGATGTGGGTCCATGTCCCCTTTCTCATCCCCACTCCAAGAGCTCTCCCACTCACTCCTGCCCTTAGCGGTTCCATGGTAAAAATGGCCATCATCACCTCTAATGGCAGTCTGTTCACTTTTACTTTGAAAACCTGGATAAAGTCCAAAGTGCACAATGGATGTTCCATCTGAGTGGGATGTTTTCAAAATTGTTATCTAAAATAATTTCCTTTCTTCATGTCTAATCTGTTTTTTTAGCGTCCTTTATAAAATGATGAAGAAAAAGCCAATTTGCTAAATAGATACTTTTGCTCTGTTTTCACAGAAGAAAATCATGGAGAAGGACCGCTAGGGACTGGCAAAAGTACACCTGAGAATGGAGCAGATAGAGCACCGTTCACGGAAGAGAGTGTTTATCAACAACTTGGAAAGCTAAAGGTGGACAAAGCCATGGGACCGGACGGGATCCACCCCAGGATATTGAGGGAGCTCAGAGAGGTTCTGGCGGGTCCTCTTAAAGATTTGTTTAATAAATCCTTGGAGACGGGAGAGGTTCCGAGGGACTGGAGAACGGCGGAGGTGGTCCCTCTTCACAAAAGTGGTGATAGGGAAGAGGCTGGAAACTACAGGCCGGTAAGCCTCACTTTGGTTATTGGTAAAGTAATGGAAGCGATGCTGAAGGAAAGGATAGTGAATTTCCTGGAAGCAAATAAGTTGCAAGATCCGAGACAACATGGTTTCACCAAAGGGAAATCGTGCCAAACGAATCTCATTGAATTCTTTGACTGGGTGACAGGAGAATTAAATCAAGGACGTGCTATGGATTTAATCTATTTAGATTTCAGCAAAGCTTTCGACACGGTTCCCCACAGGAGGCTCTTGAATAAACTAGATGGGCTGAAGATAGGACCCGAAGTGGTGAACTGGATTAGGAACTGGTTGACGGGCAGACGCCAGAGGGTGGTGGTGAATGGAGTTTGCTCGGAGGAGGGAAAGGTGAGTAGTGGAGTGCCTCAGGGATCGGTGCTGGGGCCGATTCTGTTCAATATATTTGTGAGTGACATTGCCGAAGGGTTACGAGGTAAAGTTTGCCTTTTTGCGGATGACACCAAGATTTGCAACAGAGTGGACACCCCGGAGGGAGTGGAAAGGATGAAAAAAGATCTGAAGAAGCTAGAAGAATGGTCTAACGTTTGGCAATAAAAATTCAATGCGAAGAAATGCAAAGTGATGCACTTAGGGAGTAGAAATCCAAGAGGAGACGTATGTGTTAGGCGGGGAGAGTCTGATTGGCACGGACGGGGAGAGGGATCTTGGGGTGATAGTATCCGAGGACCTGAAGGCGACGAAACAGTGTGACAAGGCGGTGGCCGTAGCTAGAAGATTGCTAGGCTGTATAGGGAGAGGTGTGACCAGCAGAAGAAGGGAGGTTTTAATGCCCCTGTATAAGACGTTGGTGAGGCCCCACCTGGAGTACTGTGTTCAGTTTTGGAGGCCGTACCTTGCGAAGGATGTAAAAAAAATGGAAGCGGTGCAAAGAAAAGCTACGAGGATGGTATGGGATTTGCGTTCCAAAACGTATGAAGAGAGACTTGCTGACCTGAACATGTATACCCTGGAGGAAAGGAGGAACAGGGGTGATATGATACAGACGTTCAAATATTTGAAAGGTATTAATCCGCAAACAAATCTTTTCCGGAGATGGGAAGGCGGTAGAACGAGAGGACATGAAATGAGATTGAAGGGGGGCAGACTCAGAAAAGATGTCAGGAAGAATTTTTTCACGGAGAGGGTGGTGGATGCTTGGAATGCCCTCCCGCGGGAGGTGGTGGCGATGAAAACAGTAACAGAATTCAAACATACATGGGATGTGCATAAAGGAATCATGTGCAGAAGGAATGGATCCTCAGAAGCTTAGCTACAATTGGGTGGCAGAGCAGGTGGGGGGAAGAGGGGTTGGTGGTTGGGAGGCGAGGATAGGGGAGGGCAGACTTTTATACGGTCTGTGCCAGAGCCGGTGATGGAAGGCGGGACAGGTGGTTGGGAGGCAGGAAAAACTGCTGGGCAGACTTATACGGTCTGTGCCCTGAGAAAGACAGGTACAAATCAAGGTAAGGTATACACATGAGTTTATCTTGGGCAGACTGGATGGACCGTGCAGGTCTTTTTCTGCCGTCATCTACTATGTTACTATGTTACTATGTTTATACGACTTTCAGAAATATTCTGAAATCTTATGTAAAAATTTACATTTTATAAAATGGCCTTGTATTTACTGTCTTTCATGGTTTTCTTACAGTAGAGTTTAAATGTGATTATTTTTATATGTTTCTAGTAGTTAAATTTATTCTTGAGCTACAAAAGCAGAGCATGTCACTTTCAGTATATATGTGAATGAATGAGAGATCCCTCAGTGGAGCGCAGTGTGAGATTGTTGATATGTTATGGCTTGCTTGTTACTCTCAGACTTTTGCAGAATGCTTAAGTGTGATCTAAATGTTTCCTATTCATTGCCGGTAACCCACTTTGAAACACCTAATTATTTAAATAAAATTTAGCTTATCTCATTTCATATTCCATTCACTTTTATATTATTGCATTTGAAGAAAGGATTTGCAGTACTCTACCCATCCATTATTTATTTTATTAATATATTTATGAACTTAGCTTAACATCAATACTCAAGGCAATATTTGGATACTATGTTTTATTGGACAAATTTTGCTGTTTCAATAGTGCCTGTCAGTCTCTCTGTCTGTCTGGCAGCCCGCCGTATGTAAGCATAGATTTATTTGTCTCCACCTGACAGCACACATAATCCTTTGCCAAGCAGAAAATACCACCCTACAAGCACAGCACATAGAAACAGAGAAACATGAAGGATGATATGGGCCAAATGGCCCAACCAGTCTGCCCATCCACAGCAACCACTAACTCCTTCTTTTCCTAAGTGATCTCACATGCCTGTCCCATGCTTTCTTAAATTCTGACACAGTCCTAGTCTCCACGACCTCCACCAGGAGGCCATTCCACGCATCCACCATTCTTTCTGTGAAACAGTATTTTCTTAGATTCCTCCTAAGCCTTTTGCCTCTTAACTTCATCCTATGCCTTCTCATTCCAGAGTTTTCCTTCATTTGAAAAAGGATCACCTCCTGTACATTAAAGCCACTGAGGTATTTAAACTTCTCTATAATATCACCTCTCTTCCAGTATATACAAGTTAAAGTTCATAAGCCTGTCCCTATATGTTTTATGACAGAGACCACATACCAATTTTGTAGCCACCCTCTGGACTGACTCCATCCTGTTTATAGCTTTCTGTAGTCGCGGTCTCCAGAATTGCACACAGTACTCTAAATGGGGCCTTACCAGAGACTTATACAAAAAACAATTAGTGACGATAATTGAGCACTAATAATTGATTATCAATGCTAATTAGTATTAAGTGAAATTTACACATGCAAATTTAGGTGCTGGAATCTGCGTGTAAATTTCACACATGGATCCAAAAAGGGGGTATGGTCATAAGAGTGGCATGGGTAGACCAGGGGCGTTACTGGACTTTGCGGGCAGAATAATGGAGGTCTGCGCCTAATTTAGGTGCTAGACTTTACACCAGATTTCAGTCGGTATAAATCCTTGCACCAAAAATTGGGCACAGACCCTGGCACCGAACGTTATTCTATAAATTCTATAAAATGTCAGGAAGTATTTTTTTCACAGAGAGAATGGTGGATGCTTGGAATGCCCTCCCGCAGGAGGTGGTGGAGAGGAAAACGGTAACGGAATTCAAACATGTGTGGGATAAACATAAAGGAATCCTGCTCAGAAGGAAGGGATCCCCAGAAGCTTAGCCGGCAGTGGGAGGCAGGGCTGGTGGTTGGGAGGTTGGGATAGTGCTGGGCAGATTTATACGGTCTGTGCCAGAGCCGGTGGTGGGAGGCGAGGCTGGTGGTTGGGAGGCGGGGATAGTGCTGGGCAGACTTATACGGTCTGTGCCAGAGCTGGTGGTGGGAGGCGAGGCTGGTGGTTGGGAGGTTGGGATAGTGCTGGGCAGATTTATACGGTCTGTGCCAGAGCCGGTGGTGGGAGGCGAGGCTGGTGGTTGGGAGGCGGGGATAGTGCTGGGCAGACTTATACGGTCTGTGCCAGAGCTGGTGGTGGGAGGCGAGGCTGGTGGTTGGGAGGTTGGGATAGTGCTGGGCAGATTTATACGGTCTGTGCCAGAGCCGGTGGTGGGAGGCGAGGCTGGTGGTTGGGAGGCGGGGATAGTGCTGGGCAGACTTATACGGTCTGTGCCAGAGCTGGTGGTGGGAGGTGAGGCGGGTGGTTGGGGGAACGGGGATAGTGCTGGGAACACTTATACGGTCTGTGCCCTGAAAAAGACAAGTACAAATCAAGGTAAGGTATCCACAAAAAATGGCACATGTGAGTTTATCTTGTTGGGCAGACTGGATGGACCGTGCAGGTCTTTTTCTGCCGTCATCTACTATGTTTTTTACTATGTAAATGGTGCCCAACTCTGAGTGCCGTTTATAGAATAGTGCTTAATACTAATTTTTATCGGTACCAATTTTTCATCGCCATATACAGAATTTAGTCCTAAGTGGATAGTGCCATGGTTGTCTTCCAAAATTCAGCAGGAGATAACTAGGGCTTTAACTAGTGATCTGTCACTGAGTGGATGATCCCCAGGTTTAAGTGGCACATAATTGCACAGTGTCACTGAAACCTGGGGATCATCCAGTCAGTGAGAGATCACTAGTTAAAGCCCTAGTTATTTCCTTCTGAATTTTGACTCGAATACGGATAAATACAAACTATTACAAGCAAAGCCTGTAATAGTGTCTTCTACATAGAAAAAAATGATGTCCAGATTTGGAAGGTGTTTTAGAAAAAGGCTTGCTGTATGTGAAGACTGTTGCCAAACACCCAAAAGGTCACAGGAAAACACATGCAGCTGGAGGCATGCATAGTAGAACAGCCATTCTACTGTTCAATGAAACCCTTTTAATACAAGAGACAGCATTCAGGGCTTTGAGCATAGTGGCATTCAAATATGTAAGCAGCTGATGTAACCTAAGCCTGTAAACACTGCCACTTAAATATCTAAGTGCCCAGTTTTATAAAACTGGACATACAACAGGGGTCAGTTAAGGAGTCAAGCAAAGATCTCAAATATGGGACTTTCTCAGACAGGTAAACGCAAATGCCTTCTCAAACTCTTCTCCAGAAGAGCAGCTACCTGACACATATGGGACAATTCTGTAAATGAGCACCTCCTTTTAGGCACCTTGATGCTGCATTGTAAGATTCTATTCCATCACAGCACCTGGGTACGCAGATTTCATAACAGAATATTTGTGTAACCTAACATCGGTGCACCTTACATTTGTGCATGGAGTTACACCAGTCATAGACCTGGGGGCCTCATTTTCAAAAGAGTAAACCGTCCATAAAGTGGTATAAATCTGCATTTGGACGTTTTTGATATTTTTAAACCAATGTTTAGATGTTTTTCTTTCAAGTCCATCAGAAGTGTGTTTAAAACACAAGGGGGCATGTCACGGGCATATTAAGGGTGGGATCTGGATGTTCCTAACACTTGGATGTTCTTCTGTCAAAATGGAACAAAAAGAAAATTTCTAGGGCTATAAGTTGAGCGTTTTGGTCTAGACCTGCTTTATTAATGAACAAGCTGCAAAAAAGTGCCTCAAATGACCGGCAGGCTTATTTTCGAAAGAGAAAGGCGCCCATCCTAGAAACATAGAAACATGGCAGCAGATAAAGGCCATATGACCCATCCAGTCTGCCCATCTTCTGTAATCCCTAATTCTTCCTGTTCCTAAGTGATCTCACATGCTTATCCCTTGCTTTTTTAAATTCTGGAACAGTCCTCAACTCCACCAC
Organism: Microcaecilia unicolor; assembly: GCF_901765095.1. Taxonomy (NCBI): domain Eukaryota; kingdom Metazoa; phylum Chordata; class Amphibia; order Gymnophiona; family Siphonopidae; genus Microcaecilia; species Microcaecilia unicolor. The sequence goes on along the minus strand of NC_044033.1, from coordinate 454,353,206 downwards.
CTCCACCAGGAGGCCATTCCACGCCTCCACCACCCTTTCTGTGAAATAATACTTCCTTAGGTTACTCCTAAGCCTATTCCCTCTCAACTTTGTTGTAGGCCTCCTCATTCCAGAGCTCTCCTTCATTTGAAAAAGGCTCTCCTCCTGTACATAAATGCCCTTGAGATATTTAAACATTTCTATCATGTCTCCTTTCTCCCTCCTCTCTTCCAGCATATACATGTTGAGGTTCATAAGCCTGTCCATATAATTTTTGCATTCAAGACCTCTTACTAATTTTGTAGCCGCCCTCTGGACCGACTCCATCCTGTTTATATCTTTCCGTAGGTGCAATCTCCAGAACTGTACACAGTACTCCAAATGAGGCCTCACCAGAGACTTATACAACGGCACTATCACCTCCTTTTTCCTGCTGGTCATGCCTCTCTTTATACACCCAAGCATCCTTCTGGCTTTGGCCATCACTTTTTCTACCTGTTTGAAAGCTTTAAGGTCATCAGACACAATCACCCCCAAGTCTCGCTCTTCCTTCGCACACTGAAGCACTGTACTGTTCCCTTGGATTCTTGCGACCCAAGTGCATGACCTTGCATTTTTTGGGATTAAACCTTAGTTGCCAAATATCGGTCCATTCCTCTAGCTTAGCTAAGCCCTCATGTCATTCACACCCTCCAGGTTGTCCACCCTGTTGCACAAATCGGGAGATGGGAGTCCTTCTCTCAGGGTTGCCCAAATCGGCATAATCGAAATCTGATTTTGGGCGCCCTCAACTGCTTTCCATCGCGGGGACGACCAAAGTTCATGGGAGCATGTCGGGCAGTATAGCAAAGGCGGGACTGGGGCATGCTTAACAGATTGGCATCCTCGGCCGATAATTTTTTCTTGCAATCAAGCCTCAAAAAGGTGCCCGAACTGACCATGTGACCACTGGAGGGAATCAGAGATGACCTCCTCTTAGTCCCCCAGTGGTCACCAACCCCCTCCCACCCTAAACAAAAAACCAGCCTCTATGCCAGCCTGAAATGTCATACCCAGCTTCATGACAGCAGTATGCAGGTCCCTGGAGCAGTTTTAGTCGGTGTAGTGCATTTCAGGCAGGCGGACCCAGACCCCTCCCCCTACCTGTTACACTTGTGGTGGTAAATGTGAGCCCTTCAAAACTCACCAGAAACCCACTGTACCCACATGTAGGTGCCCCCTTCACCCGTAAGGGCTATGATAGTGGTGTACAGTTGTGGGGAGTGGGTTTGGGGGGGGGTTGGGTGGCTCTGCACACAAGGTAAGGGAGCTATGGACCTGGGAGCAATTTCTGAAGTCCACTGCAGTGCCCCCTAGGGTGCCTGGTTGGTGTCCTGGCATGTCAGGGGGGACCAGTGCCCTACGAATGCTGGCTCCTCCCATGACCAAAGGGCTTGGATTTGGTCGTTTCTGGGATGGGCGTCCTCAGTTTCCATTATCGGCGAAAACCGGGGACGACCATCTCTAAGGACGATCTAAGGACGACCATCTCTAAGGTCAAACTAAATGTTGAGATTTGGGCGTCCCCGACCATATTATCAAAACGAAAGATGGACACCCATCTTGTTTCGATAATACGGGTTTTCCCGCCCCTTCAAGGAGCCGTCCTGCGAGGACGGCCCCAGGCATTATAACATCCTCATTTTTGTTTTCCATTCCTTTCCTAATATTACCTAACATTCTATTTGTTTTCTTAGCCACAGCAGCACACTGATCAGAAGGTTTCAAGGTATCATCAACAATGACACCTAGATCCCTTTCTTGGTCAGTGACTCTTAACGTGGAACCTTGCATGATGTAGCTATAATTTGGGTTCCTCTTTCCCACATGCATCAATTTGCACTTGCTCACATTAAACGTCATCTGCCATTTAGATGCCCAGTCTCCCAGTCTCATAAGGTCCTCTTGTAATTTTTCACAATCCTCCCACGATTTAACGACTTTGAATAACTTTGTGTCATCAGCAAATTTAATTACCTCACTAGTTACTCCCATCTCTAGGTACTACTACTACTACTACTACTATTTAGCATTTCTATAGCGCTACAAGGCATACGCAGCGCTGCACAGAGCCCTGGGGAACCCCACTAAGTACCTTTCTCCATTGAGAATACTGACCATTTAACGCTACTCTCTGTTTTCTATCTTTTAACCAGTTTTTAATACACAATAGTACACTACCTCCTATCCCTTGACTCTCCAATTTCCTCTGGAGTCTTTCATGAGGTACTTTGTCAAACGCCTTCTGAAAATCCAGATACACAATATCAACCGGCTCACCTTTATCCACATGTTTGTTCACCCCTTCAAAGAAATGTAGTAGATTGGTGAGGCAAGATTTCCCTTCACTAAATCCATGTTGACTTTGTCTTATTAATCCATGCTTTTGAATATGCTCTGTAATTTTGGTCTTAATAATAGTCTCTACCATTTTGCCCAGCACCAACGCCAGACTCACCGGTCTATAATTTCCTGGATCTCCTCTGGAACCTTTTTTTAAAAATCGGCGTTACATTGGCCACCCTCCAATCTTCTGGTACCATGCTCAATTTTAAGGATAAATTACATATTTCTAACAAATTTCATTAGCAAAGGACAGACAAGTTCTGCAGGACTCCAGAGGAAATGCCTGTCCCTAGCAATTAAAACAATAATATTGAAGCCCCCCCACCCCACCTTCCAACCAACGGGAAGCAATGCTGCTTAGCAGGAACATTGCCAACACTTGGCCTATAAATTGTATAATCAGTCTCTTGGTGACATTTGTGGGGCACGCTTTTCTACCTGTTTACATGCAGGTGCAAATTATATGGATGCGTTTCTATTCTGCATGCATATTGGATTTTCAAAGGGAAACACCACTGAGTGTTTCCATTTCAAATGGGTTTGAGGTTCTACGGTTATAGAACCTCAAGCCCATTAAGCTGCATTGCTGCCAGTGGGTGGGGGGGGGAGGGGCTTCAATATTGTGACTCCTCTGGAGTCCTGCAGATCTTGCCTGTCTTTTTGAAATTGTGATATTGAAACAGCACCCCACTGGCAGGAATGTAGGTGGAGGACTCCCACACTGTTTAGAGAGAAGATTGCACAAGACCAGAACTTCTATGAAGAGTTTAATTAGTGAGTTTTCTGAATGGAAAACTCTTATATATATAAGATAATTACTTAGGGACAAGTATCAAATTAAAATGTTCTGATAAGAATGTGCTTAGCGAGACATTTTGTTGGTTTGTTTTCAGTATAATTGGATGATTTTCATCGATTTGGTTTGCTCATTTTGTACATTCTTGTCAATAAAAAGTTTCAACCCATATTACAAATATGCAGAAGTTGACTCTGCTTATTAAATTGTAGTTTCATAGGCATTAAATTAATTGTGCTCACTTAATGTAAGGTATCTTAACCAAATTCATGCTAACAAATGCTCATCTCTATTATATGAAAATGAGTCAACAATACAATATTGTTATAAAAAAAGCTAATATTACCTGAAGCTGTATTAGCAGAAGTATTAAATATTAAGTCATGTAAAATACTGTATCCACTATATTATATATTTAGCAAGGCCCTTGATAGATTATTATGATCTGTTTTAGCTTGCAGAAGAATCTGGAGAAATTGGAGAAAGTCCAGAGAAAAGCAATATAAATGACTATGGACTTTGATAATATGACCAGTGAAGATATTTGAAAGGCATGGGTTTATTTAGCTTAGAAAACAGAAGACTGGTAGAATGATTTAATAGCAGTCTTCAAAACCATAAACAGGGTTAGGATGAGAAGATTGTCTGATTTTATTTTTATATAAAGGACAATAAGTAATAGACTTAAATTATAGCATGAGAGATGTAGGTTATATATCACAACAAACCTTCTGACAGGAAGGATAGTCAAACACAGGAACAGGTTACCTAGGTGGAATGTTTATAATTTGAATGCTCTATGTACAGGTTAGATGAACATATGCCTCAGATGATTTAGGGAAGAAAGATTCTTTAGAATGAAGGGGGATTGACTAGATGCCCTCTTGAGATCTCTGCCAGCATTAATCTTCCATGATTCTATGAGAAAAGAAAATTTTAAAATGGTTTGGCTGTAACATAGCCTAAAATAATGCTATTGCAGAGTCAAACTGAATCTTAAAAAAAATCTGTTTTTAATTAAATGTACTTAATGTACAAAAAGCAAAGCCCCGTGAAGCCTGTTATTTAGACAAGGAGGGACCTGTATACTAAGCCACACTAGAGGCACATTGGCGTTTTTAGCGCATGATAACCATTAGTGTGCTCTAAACGTGTAAATGCTCATAATATTCCCATGGGCATCTACACAGTTAGTGCACACTAATTTTTAGCACAAGCTAAAAACACTAGCACATCTTAGCAAACAAGGCCCAGAATGTACTGATAGTTATGTTTTGTTCAATTGACAGATGCTTTCCTGTAAGGAATTTTGTTGCATTTCATTTATTACGGGGTCAATATTCAAAATGATTCAAGTGAACAGGAGATGACTATTTCGTTAAACCACTTGGGGCTGGTTAACTGCTGATATTCTTCAGTACTTAACCACAAAGTGCCACTGAACTTCTGAACTGATCACCCCTATTCTATTCAGGGGACCAAGTAACTGTTGACAAATCACAGTACGTTACAAAATGGCGTCTCATACTCCTGTGACACCGGCAGTACTGTGGCACTCCACTATTCACCCTCCTCCATTGAGGAAAAATGGCCATTTAACCCTACCCTCGGTTTTCTGTTCAAGACTCAATTCTTAATCCACAGAAGAATATTGCTTCATAACCCATGATTCCATAATTTTCTCAGGAGACTGTCATGAGGTACATTGTCAAAAGCTTTCTGAAAATCTAGATACACTACATCAACCACTTCACCTTTATCAACATGTTTACTGCATAAAGATAGGACTGTGTTTTATGTAGTCCCATTTATGCAGTTACCCTGGCTAGTTAAGTGCTGAATATTGACATTTAACAGGCCAAATACTGAATCTGCCATTGGAACGTCCCCAAAATTGCAGGCCTTTACTTAAGCAGTTTATCACTGCTGAAAATTAGCTGTTCTGGAGGTTCCTACCTCTTGCTCCCTTGTTGATCCCACCATGAAACTATTGCACACATTGCCCCAAATTCTATTTAAAAGTAGATAATCTGATAAATAGCCTTGTATGTCAGCTCATTATCTATCTATCTATCTATCTATCTATCTATCTATCTATCTATCTATCTATCTATCTATCTATCTATCTATCTATCTATCTATCTATCTATCGCAAAATAGTGTGTGATAACTCATGACAATAGCAACACACTGCCGGTCTTGTGAGTTACAGGGAATGTGGCAGGGAACGTAAACATGTGCTAATAATCCCCTATATGATTTACATGTCATTAGCATATTTTATTACTGTTTAGTACATTGGAATCATTGTATTACAGGCAGACACTGGGCCGGGAAGTGATATTAGTGCTGGTTTTAATTCAGATCTTGGAGATAGTGTATGCTGGGGAATGAAGAAAAGGACTTGAAAGGATAAGTGAAGAGGAAAGTTTCCTTTCCTGTCTTATGAAACACAAAAATTGTATGTCATCCCTACTTCTCCCTTTGTTTTTTCTGTCTTTTATTCTGTGACTGGAGGTTGTATTTCCTTTTCAAATGTACAGTTATTATCTTTATGAGATATGCTGCCTGCAGTAAAGCTTTATTAATACATATTCACTTCCCTACTTATCATGTCCCTACTTTAATTTCCATAATGAAATCAAGGTGCAGCAGCGAGCATTACAATTAGGTCACAATTTATGGCCAGTTGTACATCTGCCTCTAATTGCATCACTAACATTGTTAGCATGGGATGTGACCTCCATCATTCGGTTAGCGCCAGCATCAGGCTGTTGTAAGCAAGTCCCTCTGTCTTTCTCCAACTCAGTGTTTCATAATCTAAATGAAAACTCAATTCATTCAAAATCTTAACTGTCTTACCTATATTTTGCTATTGAACCCAATTTTTTTTCACATCTTAGGCAATTTAATTTTAGATGAAAAGACTGGGTATCACCAGACATATAGGGCTAGATTCTATATATGGTGTCTGAAAAATCCACGTTAAAAAAAATACCTAGGCTATTCTATAAAGTACACCTACATTGAGGCATATGTTATAGAATAAGCTTAAATTTCCATGTGGATTATAGAATGCACAAAGCACCCATCTATGTGGCTAAATTTAGTCGTGGGCAGTTTGTATAAATCCTGATGCCTAAATTAGGTGTGGACTGGGTGTATTCTATAACAATGCACATAAATTTGAGAAACGTCTATGACCTGGCCATTCCACACCCATGGTCATGCTGCCTTTTCAACTATTCGACTTCGAATTTACACGCATCACATTCCAAAATATGCTTAGACAGTTGTGTGTGTAAATTCTAATTAATGCCAATTAGTGGCTTCTTAATTAATTTAGTTGCATGTGCAAATCCTGAATACAGCCAGATTTGCAAACACAACTTAAGTCACACTATATAGAATCTGGGGAATAACCAGTATCACTGTTATTAAAAAATGAAAAACTGTATTTGTTTATCTGGAGTTAGCTTTACATCTTTTCATTAGTAGCTTGAAGCAAGTTACACAATCTAAGGTTCTCATGTACTAATGTGAATTAGATCATGATGTTAATGCAATTTAACCCGTGTTAAATAAAGCAAGTCCCACTATTCTCAAATAGGCCTAACTATGGGGGCAATTCCATAACAGGGAACCTCCTGTTAGGCACCCCGAGAATCTGTATTTTAGAATGATACTTGGGCATCCAGGATAACCTGGTATTTTCAAGTTGTAGAACTAGCGTAACTGTAGGGTCCTAAATGTGGCTGAAATGCACATAATACACCAAATTCTATGAAGTACCTGCCCACATCTCACACATGCTCCACCCACATGTGCATCTATGTATTTACACACTTTCCCATTAATTCTAAAAAGTTGTACACCCAAATTTGTGACTAGGATGTACATTTGCAAGTGGAATTTATAGAATAGGGTGAGCTGTGCATATAACTTAATGTAATAATGGCCTTAACAACAAACTATTGGCTAAAATTGCTGTTAATTGGCATTAAATTGCACTAATTGGCAGTTTCATGCATAACTACCCTTTGTCAGTATTCCACATGTTGCTCAAATTCCAGAGTGTGCTACTCCATGAAGAGTGTGGACCTAGGAGGGGCATGAGTGAGTTGAGGGCATGTCAGGCAGTTATGTGCACAGGTTACTGAATATTACCATTTACATACCTAACTGCTGACAGATAGGCATGATCATTTACGCCAGCTAGCATAAGTACTCACAGCTTGGAGAAGAGACGGCTGAGGGGAGACATGATAGAGGTATATAAAATAATGAGTGGAGTGGAACAGGTGGATGTGAAGCGTCTGTTCACGCTTTCCAAAAATACTAGGACTAGGGGACATGAGATGAAACTACAGTGTAGTAAATTTAAAACAAATTGGCTAAAAATTTTCTTCACCCAACGCGTAATTAAACTCTGGAATTCATTGCCAGTGAACGTGGTGAAGGCGGTTAGCTTGGCATAGTTTAAAAAAGGGTTAGACGGCTTCCTAAAGGACAAGTCCATAGACCGCTACTAAATGGACTTGGGAAAAAGCCAAAACTCCGGGAATAACATGTATAGAATGTTTGTACGTTTGGGAAGCTTGCCAGGTGCCCTTGGCCTGGATTGGCCGCTGTCGTGGACAGGATGCTGGACTCGATGGACCCTTGGTCTTTTCCCAGTGTGGCATTACTTATGTACTTATGTACACCTAAAGTTAGGTGCATACATTTAGATTCATGCTAGTATTCTATAACAGCAGTTGTGAGCATAACTGTCATTATAGAATTGACATTTACCCCCAAATTCTATAAAAGTTGCTAAAATTGTGGGCCAGATTCTATATATGATGCTTTGAAAAACACACAGAATAAATTTCCAACTAAACCTATTCTGTAATCAGCACTTTGATCTAGGCAAAGTATATAGAATATGCTTAGTTGATATCACAACACCTAAATCTACATGTATCCATTTACACCAAGGTAAATATTTGTGTAAATGCCAATGCGTAAATTTAGGCACATTGGGGCATATTCTATAACATAAAATTTGGAACGCCCACACATCGATTTCTCCACCTGTAACCATGCCCCTTTTGTTGCTCCACACATTAGAATTTAGGTGCAGTGCATTACAGAATATGCTTAGTGAGTTGTTTACATAAATTCTAATTATTGCTCATTAAGACCTGTTATCAATGCTGATTAGCTTGTTAAGCCAATTAAGTTATGCGCGTTGTTATAGAATACATTTAGATTTCAACAAGGAACACGGCGCAATATATAGAATCCAGGGGTATGTGTGCAAATTTGGGTATGTACCCAATTTGCATGCACATTTTAATTAAATAATGGGCTAATTGGCATCAATAATTGGCTTAACAAGCAATTGTCGGCACTAATTAGATTTAATTGGAATATATGCATATAAATTTAGGTGGAAGTTTAAAAAAGGGGCATATAAATGGGAGGGTCATCAGCGGAACCAGGGAGTTCCTAAAATTAACACACATAGTTACAGAATAAGGGGAAATACACCTAGTTTAGGCACAAAGATTTGCACCATGTCGGCAGGATGGATCTGGCTGAATATAAGGGGGATTCATTGATACAGTTTTAGCAAAACCTGCTGCATGTTGGAAGAGAGTTCTCCCAGGCCCCCAACTATTAAACAGCTTTATAAAAATTAGTAAATTAAAAAAAAAACATTAGCTATAATATTAATAAGAACCGATAAAGCATTGAGTGTGCAAATCTCAAAGGTAAAATACTTCAAACCTTGAGTGACATTACTGAGGTTCTTCTAGGAAAATATATTATTGGTTGCATTGATAATATTAGGTGTGTACCATGAGTTTAACATATGCATACTTAATCTTGAACTGTCCTTTCCACTTTTGGGGGCATAGAGTCTGCACAATACTGGACTTATTTCCTAATAGAATTGCTGTCGAAGGCCATTCTAGCTTTCCATATCTGTCTAGGTATAATCGGGGCACAGACAGTAGAAATCTGCCCAGCACTGGCTGTATTTCCCAAATATTAGAGTAGCCATCTAAGCACCACTTAGGGGGTCTTTCACTAAGGTGCACTAGCATTTTTAGCTCATGCTAAAAATCAGCTGGTGCTAAATGCTGAGACGTCCATTATATTCTTATGGGTGTCTCAGCATGTAGAACCAGCTGATTTTTAGTGTGAGCTAAAAATGCTAATGCACATTAGTAAAAGACCCCTTAGATTGTTTTGCTTCCATTCTCTTTCCTTTGTATTTAGCATTAATAAGCATTAACCCTCAAATTCTATATAGTGCAACTAGAGTTGTGCGTGCAAATCTGGGCATATTCTGATTTGGGTGGACAACTCAATTGGTTAACAAGCCAATCATGGCTGATTGGATGGTAAGAAGAAATTATCAGCACTAATTGGCAATAATTAGAATTTATGAGCACTATTCACTAAGCATATTCTGTAACGTAGTCTGCTTAAATTCTGCCGTGTAGACCCCAAAAAGAGGTGTGGCTATGGGAGGAGCAAGGGTGGATCGTGGGCATTCCAAATATTTATATGCAGTGTTATAGAATAATCCGCTTCACGCTTAAAGTTAGGAGTAGACATTTACACCAGCTTTACATTGGGATAATTGGTTGTGCCTGAATTTTAGTTGTGTGGATGGATTTAGGCATATTTGGCCAGATTCTATATATTGCATCTAAATAATCCGCATGGAAAACACTTCCGCCTAAATATATTATATAAGCGGTGCCTAGATTAAGGAACGATATATAGAATACACTAAGTTGACAACTCAGCACCTAAATCTATGTGCCTCCATTTACACCAATGAAAACATGGTGTAAATCCCGGCACGTAGATTTAGGCACAGAGGGCCATATTCTATAACAATGTGCACAAATTTTGAAATGCCCACAACATACCCATTTCTCTGCCCATAACCATGCCCCTTTTTACCTGCATACATTAGAATTCAGGGGGCCCTTTTAATAAAGCGTGCTGAAAAATGGCCTGCGCTGGTGTAGGCACGTGTATTGGACGTTCACAGGTCCATTTTTCAGCACGTCTGCAAAAAAGGCCTTTTTTGTGGCCAAAAACAGACGTACGGCAAAACAAAAATTGGCGCACATCCATTTTGGGCTTGAGGCCTTACTGCCATCGATTGACTTAGCAGTAAAATCTCATGCGTTAACCAGGTGGTAATCATCAGTGCACATACAATGCCGAATACCACCCGGTTAGTGGCATGCGGTAGAAAATAGAAAGTGTTTTCTGCTGCGTGTTTTGGACATACGTCAAAATTAGAACTACCACCCAGGGCATACGGTAGCTGAGCGGTAGTTCTAATTTGACAAGCATTGTACACCCGTAGTTGCCTACACAACTTAGTAAAAGGGCCCCTAGGTGCAGTGCATTACGGAATATGCTTAACGAGTTATGCGCATAAATTCTAATTATTACCTATCAGTGCTCATTATTGCTTGTTAAGCGCTGTTAACAATGCTGATTAGCTTGTTAAGTCAATTACGTTACGTGCATTGTTACAGAATACGCTTGGATTTCGGCACAAATCTCTAGGCACAGTATATAGAATCCGGGGGATTCTGTAATCCGTGCCTAACTTTAGGTGTGATTTACCGAATACACCTAAATATGTTTTCCTTTGGCGATGGTTTTTTAGGTGACATATATAGAATCTGGCCCTAAATGGCAAACCCCCTGCCACAGAATAGTAAATAGGCCCATCTATTTTTTTAAAGGGCTTTCTTGTTTCGTGAAAATAAAATTTAATAGGACACATATTTGGAAATGTCCATTTTAACAACTATCACACTTTTTTTTTTTTTACAAAGTTACAGGCCTTCTTTCACTTGAAGTTTGTCTTTTTTGACACTTTAATATATCTCCTTTTCTGGACCACAGTTTCCTCAGCATGAAGATTAAATTGTTACAATATAATTAGGCAAGGTTGGCAGGTGTAACTTCTTGACCCTTTACATTAGCAAACCCATTTTGTAAAGGATGTAACCCTGCCGTGCAGCTAATTACATTTAAGTGGTTTTCCTTAATTGACCAGTATTGTGATGTCACCTTGGTGACTTGAGTTAAATTCAGATCAGTAAGAAGTAATTAAAAATCAGTGATCTTTTATAGTGGTCAGGGTCTAAAATTATCCTACTGATGATTTGCCTGGCTGATTTCAGCTACAGAAACAGAAAGTTGTGTACATATGTGAGTCTATCTGGCCAGAGATAGATAAGAAAGAATTGAAATCTGGTCATAGAGACAAACATTTATCATGTAGGTTCCAAAAGAACAAAACTAAACTATGAATTCTCAGTGAATCATTCCATGGAATTCTGAAATGAACAATGGAAAACATTTCAGCATTGTGATATTTGTTTATGTTTTTTTTTTTTTTTTGGGGGGGGGGGTGGTTGGGGTCCTTTTTACTAAGCAGCTGTGAGCACTAATGTGTGCTTACTGTGCTGGAAAATGCATTACTGCTGCGTGCGTTCAGGCAACTTGTGGTAGTATTGGCATCTGCGCATGCTTCCCATGATTGTTTGGGGACCAGAAAGTAGGCGTGCCTAGTGCTAATTAGTTAGTGCAACTACATTACTGCTTACCAACCAATTAGCATAGTCTGCTGCCCCTCACTATCTTTCTACCCTCATCTCCCCTTATGTTCCCGCCCATAACCTCCGTTCACAGGATAAATCCCTCCTCTTAGTACCCTTCTCCACCACCGCCAACTCCAGGCTCCGCTCATTCTGCCTCGCCTCACCCTATGCTTGGAACAACCTTCCTGAGCCCTTACACCACGCCCCCTCCCTGCCTGTCTTCAAGTCTTTGCTTAAAGCCCACCTCTTCAATGCTGCGTTTGGCACCTAACCCTTACCGTTCAGTGAATCCAGACTGCCCCAATTTGACTGCCCCTATCGGACCGACCGTTCACTTGTCTATTAGATTGTAAGCTCTTTGAGCAGGGACTGTCTCTCTTTGTTAAATTGTACAGCGCTGCGTAACCCTAGTAGCGCTCTAGAAATGTTAAGTAGTAGTAGTAGTGGTTAGCTCATGAGCCCTTACTGCCTAGTAAATATGTGTCAGTAAGGGCTCACACACTAATGGTCACATGGTAATTGGGAAATTAACGTGGGGCCATTAATTGAAGAAATAAAAAAAAATCGGCCAATGTACATCTGCTCTAAAAGTGGCCTCAGCGTGCAGGGAAACCCATGTGCTAGTCAAAGCGAAGGTCACCTTTCAAAACAGCTTAGTAAAAAGACCCCTTCATTTGGTTTCTGTACTTTCTAGTTTATTCGGTAGTAGATAAATCATACGAATCCATGGATTGGCCAATTCGGCCTATTAGTCAAACTCTTCACTAGTTTATTAAGATGAGTGTTATTTTTTTACAGCACACATTAGTTAGTTAATTTACTAGGGGCCTCTTTTACAATGCTACACTACCGATTTTCGGTGTGGCAAATGAGAGGAAGACAATTCCATTTTTATGGGCTTCCTTTCATTTGCTGTGCTGGAATTGCCAGTGCGGCTTTGTAAAAGAAGCCCTAGATAAAAATAGTTTGCACAGTAAGCATATTAATGATATATGGGCGTAAGACCTGAAAGTGATAAACCCAGTATTGAAAGTGAACTAAGGTAGGTTGATTTGACATCCTCAAGCTTCCAAGTCCTATTTTCTTGTAAGCTCTTCTAAATATAGAATTGATCATAAATCTAGCTGTACTAAGAAGTAAGACTATCCTGCTTATAATCGAACGAGAAAAACGCCCAAGTTACGACCTAAATCGGGACATGGACGTTTATCTCACAAAGACGAATAACGCGGTATAATCAAAAGCCGAACTTGGACGTTTTCAACTGCACTCCATCGCAGAAGCGTACAAAGTTGACGGGGGTGTGTCAGAGGCGTGGTGAAGGCGGGACTGGGGCATGGTTATCACCCGAACAGAAATGGACGCCTTTCACCGATAATGGAAAAAAAGTATACATTTGTAGCTTGAATTTAGGGCACTTTTCCTGGACCCTGTTTTTTCACGAATAAGGCCCCCAAAAGTGCCCTAAATGACCAGATTACCACCAGAGGGAATCGGGGATGACCTCCCCTGACTCCCCCAGTGGTCACTAACCCCTCCCACCACAAAAAATGATGTTTCACAACTTTCTATTTTTCACCCTCAAATGTCATACTCACCTCCCTGGCAGCAGTATGCAGGTCCCTGGAGCAGTTGTTAGGGGGTGCAGTGGACTTCAGGCAGGTGGACCCAGGCCCATCCCCTCCTACCTGTTACAATTGTGCTGCTTAATGCTTAGTCGTCCAACCCCCCCAAACCCACTGTACCCACATGTAGGTGCCCCCCTTCACCCATTAGGGCTATAGTAATGGTGTAGACTTGTGGGCAGTGGGTTTTGAGGGGGATTTGGGGGGCTCAACACACAAGGGAAGGGTGCTATGCACCTGGGAGCTCTTTTACCTTTTTTTTTGGTTTTGTAAAAGTGCCCCCTAGGGTGCCCGGTTGGTGTCCTGGCATGTGAGGGGGACCAGTGCACTACAAAAATCCTGGGTGCTTTCATTTTCCATTATCGCTGAAAAACAAAAACGCCCAGCTCACAAATTGTCGAATAAAACATGGACGTCTATTTTTTTTTTTCGAAAATACGGTTCGGTCCGCCCCTTCACGGACCCGTTCTCAGAGATAAACGCCCATGGAGATAGACATTTTTGTTCGATTATGCCCCTCTATATCTCTATTGACGACAATTCATGATGGTCATCATCTAAAATTATCAATATTGCAAAGCTTCTGAAATTCTGTGGCAATTATTTGACATATTTTAATATTTATATATTAAATTTTATTCTATTCTATTTACATCATTTATACTCTTCCTTTAACTACAGCTACAAAGTGGATTACACTGAAACTTACTTCTAATAGAAGAGAATTACATTTACAATACAAAATTCAATCAGTACATTATTGTTGTGAAAAAAATGCTCAGAACTTACATAGAAAACAAAGGAGCTTTTAAAGTTTTGCAAAATTGTAACTATGAAGTGATCTGTCTAATATGAACTGGAACACTATTCCAAATTTTAGCACTTTGAAACCCAGAAGAGTGTTTCCAAATGGATTTTAATTTAACATTTTTCATCAAAGGACAATCCAAAGTTAATTTAGAACAACTTCTCCAAGATAATCATATGGTGGAATACACAGAAACTGTCACATTATCTGATCCCAAAAAACTCTTGTATACTAGATATGCTACTTTAAAATAAATACTCTGCTCCATTTTCAACCAGTGTAACTCGTATAACAATGGAGAAGCCTCCTGAAATTTATCCAACTTAAAAATCAGCCTAGCTGTTGTGTTTTGTAAAAACTGCATTCTTTTTTTTACATTCACATTAAGAGTGCTATATAATAATCAAGATAGGGTGTTAAAACGGCTTGTCCAATAACCAGAAAATTTAAAGGACTCAACAATTATAGCTCTTACTAACATAAATTAAAAAAAGAATTTATGTACTAATTCATTGATATGTAGCTCAAAAGACAGCCCGGAATCTAAAATCACCCCTAAAACTTTAGATCTGTCCTCAAACTGATGAATTTCCCCAGATGACAAAATGATGTTAACTGATGCAACCTTCTGTATATCCCCGAACTAAAGTAATTTTGTTTTCTGTTTATTTAATTTAAGGAAATTAGATATTGTCCAATTTTCTACCATGTCTTTAATTCCTTACTCTAAAACAAGTCTCATGACATAACACAAATATACCATCTGCAAAATAAGTGAAAAGATATCTAAATTAGCAAAATATGTTTTTCAAAGGGTTCATAAAGACATTAAAAAGTTATGGTGACTGAAGAGAACCCTGTGGAACCCCACAAAATTATGACCAACTCCTTGATTCTTCTTCATTTTTAGAATATGAGTAGCCACACTGGGTCAGACCAATAGTTCATGTAGCCCAGTATCCTGTTTTCCAAACAGTGGCCTGACCTGGGGAATTTTGTCCCCCTGCCCCCCCCCCTCATCTCGGCGGCCCTGACCAGAAAAGCTAAACACCAGCTGGCAAGTTTACCATAGAGCTCCCATAATAATACCTTTCAAAATATTAACGAAGGGCCTGATATTCAAAGTGATTTAGTTGGCCATTGACCAGTTAAATTGCTTGGTTGAGGTTAGCTGCTAATATTCAGTAGCACTTAATTGTCTACGTGCTGCTGAATATCATGGTTAGCACCGAACACAAAGCCAGCTATGTTGGGGGTGTTCTAGGGCAGAGAGTCAGCACTTGGTCATTTTAGTGCTGATATTCATCCCTTAACCCCCAAATTCTATATAGCGCACCTAGAGAACCGTGCTAAAATCGGTGCAGATTCTATAAAAATGTGCATAACTTAACAAGCTAATGAGAGCTGATAACAGCTCTTAGCAAGCAATAATGAACACTAATTGGCACTGATTAGAATGTAGGCACACAAGTCGCTAAACGTATTCTGTAATGATGTACATTGAACATCTAATGCACGCAGGCAAAAGGGGTGTGCTTATGGGTGGGAAAATGGGCATTTTGTGGGCATCCTGAAATTTACGCGCCTAGTTATAGAATATGGCCCAGTGCTTCTAAATCCACACCAATTATAGAATACAATTAATTGGCACTGATTTCAGTGCTGGTTTTTAGGCACCATAAAAAGAATCTCTTTCTAAGGGGCCAAGTTTACCATATAAATGAAACCGCATAAATGCCTGTTCCATGTTTATACATGTGGAAAAAGAAGCCAGCAGATCAATATAACATCAGAAAGATTTTATTGAAGATACCGCATGTAAACAAATTGCCCTGACACAGGCCGTGTTTCGCCCACCAAGGGCTGCGCCAGGGGCTACAATAAACAAACAGGGGAATTATAATAAATAAAACATCAATTTAAAATATAAAAAAAACATACTTAACATATAAAAACAACATACTACCATAGTTTCTCATATATTCATGAACAAATAGATAATGTATAAGCTATAAAATGATAATAAAATTTTATACATACATGTATGTAAAATCTAAACATGAATAAATAAGTATGTGGTGTACATAGAAAGGACCACTTAATACAAATAAATAAATACATCATCCCATCACAAAAAACACATTATATGTAATTAAAAATTGTATATATATACAAGCATGTATACGATTACCAACATATATATAATAAATAATAAATATCTATATAAGAACATATACATAAAAAACAGCAAAGCAAGGGCACTGATATACAGCATTAGACCTTGAAGATATATAAATATGTGAAAATATTGTGTAACATATTAAATAATAAAAATGGAGCGGTGGACACATACCTAATATGAAACCTTCTGAAAGGAGCAACTCTAAAAATGGAAAACCTAAAAATATGAATGCAATCAAACACTAAATATAAATATATCAAACCAGCAATGATAAAAGATCATAATAATGAAACATTAAAAAACAAGAAATAAAAACAAAAATAAATAGCAATATGAATAAGATTATGCAATAAAAGGTTACTCACTTGTGGTGTATAATAGATTGGAAAAAACCAGCGCATACAGCAAATGCCTAAAATGACTGTCCAAAAAATAAGGAATGAAAATTAAAAATGAAAATGAATAATGTATATAAAATCACTACTGTCCAGACTAACAGGATGTGGAGATGCACAATATACTGAATGTATGTGAGAAACATCTAATGGAATGATGTCATGGTTATACTATATATTGCTCAGAAAAAATAGTGCTATGGTGTGTGTATGCTCGCTGATTATTGTCAGAAAAAAACCTCTAAAACTATGTGCCAAAGGTGTCTAACAATAAAGGGTTATACTTGGTGATATCTGTTTAAAATCATTAAAAAAACACCATAAATGCTCTCAAGTATTACTGTTACTTGTTCACAGTAAGAGAATATATGTGCAGGAAGGGGAATTGTAAAAAAAACCAAACATAGAGCGCAATAAAATGAAACCGAGATGAGCAGTGCCTGAAAATCCAAGTCAAAAGTGAAGGGGAAGGGGAGAAAAAAACACCACTAAATGCTGCATGCAATTGTTGTCAGAGAGGGAAATAGCACTAGTATAACGGAGACACTATTCGAAGGACCTTATAAATATAAATATCTTATAAAGTACCTTGAAACAGAGGCTATACTTAGTGTGACTCTTATGGGAGTAACTACATATTTTCATTTCAATTTATGGAAATTTTGTATTATATTTTAGTTACAAGACTGACTCAACGGTTTAAAACTTTGAGTCCTTTTTCATGGTGTTCTGAGACACATCCATCAAAGTGTCATTTTCTTTCTTTTTGATTTTGATTCACATGGGCATATTAACATTTTTGACCCCAAATGTAAAGGTTGCTACTACCTCATGAATTAAAGGTCAAGGCATAACTCAGAAAAATCGACATTCTATCTGAACTACATTAGAGCTGTCAATCTTAAGAAAAAGTTGTTAGATACTGCAGTAGTTCTTTCTTTAATAAGTGACCATTTTTATTTCTTACACCTAAATTCTATAGATCTGTTTTCATATTTAGCTAATAGAACATACAATCTAAAATGACAGTTACTTCAATTGAATCCAAAATGACAGTCACTTCAATTGCATGGGTGGGGCTAGGTGTTGTATGTGGTAGAGATAGGTTTTACAGATTAGACATAGGTAAAGGACAGGGATATCAATTTATTTGGGTGCCTTAATTTTATTTTTTTTTTTTGAGGGAGGAGTTATAAAGTTATGGAAAGAGTCAGGCTTCTACTACACATTGATTTGCCACAGGAGTCACCAACCAACGGTAGCTCAGTACACAGGTCACTGACTTCCATAGTTAATGAATAATGTTGCTTGTAAAACAGCGTTATTCCACTGTCTGGGAACATCAAGAGGAGGTATAACGGTAGAGAAGAGGAGGCTTGTTTTGACAAAGGGACCCAGAGGGCAACTTAGTTAAACTGTTGTCTGGCCCCTTTAAGATGCAGCCCAGGAGCATAGGGTCATGGCTTTGTGTCTAGATATTCCTGGGACTGTAAAATAACCCCAAATTATTGCTGGGGTTATATTTCCAGATATAGCATGGCTTAAGGTATTTTCCATAAGCTATTTAATAGGATTTGTACAGTACTGAGCTACTTAGATGTATTTGCATGTTTTGCATATCATTACTATATACTCCATGATGACCACAATGGCATTGTATAATGGCATCACAACCTGTGTTAGAACCAGGGCTTTTTTCCATGGAGTACTCAGGAGTACTTTTCTACTACATGGTAAAATTGACTCATGGCTCCCAAGTGTTAATGAAACAACCTAGAATTTGCACATGAGTGTTGCCTTTTCATAGATTCTGTGGCTGGTTGCAGGGGGTCAGGGTTATTGTTGGGTAGATCCATCAGTAATTACCTAATCTCTGAAAGATAGCTTGGCATTTGAGTACTGGCACCTTTTTTTCTAGAAAAAAAAATACACTAGTCAGAGCCCTTAACACACATAAGGAGTGAATAAAGCATTTTGCCACACTGCAGCTTGATTGAACATACATAAACCCAAGAACTAATGCATACACAATTCCTGTGCTTTAAAAAGTGTGGGCACATTTACCAAAGAGTTGTATAAAATGAAGGTGTGAAACAAACCCAAAATCTGAAAATCAGGAAAAATTCAGTGATGGGTGTCGATTAGTGTGGAGAGTTTGGAGTGTATTTATGAGTAGATAGGTAAAGTCTGTGGTATGCATGTTCTAAGCTAAGTGTAAGGGGGTGTGGTACATATGAACAAAGAAGTGTATAAGCCTCTGCGAAGGGAAAAGGAAACCTCTGTGGTTCACTAGACAAGTGTCTGAATATATAAAGACAAAACAGGTGGCATTTATGAAGAAGAATGTAGAAAGAAGAACATAGAAAATACACATAAAACTCAAAGAAGTAAAGAGAGAAATAGGGCTGCAAAAGTGCAGGCAGAAGAAAAATGGCTAGAGGCACACGACTTTTTCAGGTATATTGGGGGAAGGAGGAAGGCTATTAGAAATGGAATTGTGGAGACTGAGAGCTGCTGAGAAACCCAATTATCTGGAGAGTAATGAAGAAAAGATATGTAGATAGTGATGAGGAAAAGGCTGACATACTAAACAAATATTTCTGTTCTGTGTTCATGGAAGAAAATCCTGGAGAAGAACCTCTGTTGGCTGACAAGACATATATGGGAGTGGATTAGATATCACACCATTCACATAAGAAAGTGTTTATGAACAACTGGAAAAAATTGAAAGTGGAGAAGGCCATAGGACTGGATGAGATACCTCCAAGGATACTGAAGGCGCTCAAAGAGTTTTCTGGTGTTCCCTCTTAAAGATTTGTATAATATATCCTTGGAGACAGAGGAGATTCCACAGGATGGAAAAGGGAAGATGTGGTCTCTCTCCACAAAGATAGTGACAGAGAAGAATTGGGAAATTACAGGCCGGTAAGCCTCACTTTTATAGTAGGAAAAAATATGAAGTGCTTCTGAAGGAAAGGATAGTACAATTCTGTGAGGGTAGGGTTACCATATGGCTCCAGATAAAGGAGGACAATTAGCCAGTCTGGGTTTTACTTCCATTGCTTTCAATAGAAGCAAAACCTGGAATGGATGTGTCCTCCTTTTTCTGGAGCCATATGGTAACCCTTTTTGACGGGGATTTGTAGAAGCTTCCCATTCAAGAAGTAAAAATTTGAGTGCTACAAGTGGAGCTGGAAGGACACCCATACCATGCACTAGTGGACTCCGATAAGTGTCAATGACCATTGTCCAGAGAGAAAGAGATACTTAATTGTCTGAAATTTAATTATGAGTGAACTGTAACCCTAGCATGTGTACATGGTGTCCAGGGACAATATCCAACATCTCAATTGTCCATCAAATCTCCGGTAGGGCAAGCCAATCTGGAATTAGCAGTCCTGCCTTGGCTGCCTTACCCAGTAGTTTTGGGAAGGGATTTTCCCAAATTCAATGCCATCTGGGCCCACTTGATCATGGCCAGAAGAAGGAAGTGGAGCGTTTTCATGAGATCTTCCCACTGGAGGACCCTGATTTGTATACAGAAGCTCCACTGCCAGGGGTAGCTAGAGAAGCTCGTGGTGCTTTATGAATTTAGGAGCAGTTGTAGATGAGATTCAGAAGATGAAGAAAGATGGGGGGGAAGATGGTGGGGCTGAACAACTACAATCATTGGACAGCCTACCAGAATGGAGTAGCAAGGGAAGCTGCTATAAATTTCAAAGGGCACAGGCAGAGGATGATTCCCTTAGATCAGTCTGAGCTATGGTTGTTTAAGTGAATGGGAATCCTGTGGACAACCAGGCCCCCTCTAAGTAGCACTCCCATATTTTGTAATAAAGAATAGCTTACTATATAAGGAAGCCACAGGAAACCCTGGAGGGAAAAGAGGTAGAGAAAACTGTTAGCCCTCAACCATACAATAGGCAGGGTCCCCAGGATTGCAGCTGTAGTCCCAAAGAGATGACTTTGGGCCAGAAGTCCTGAAAGAATCCATACCCTGCCAGTTCCATTTGGTGACCAGCTCTCTGTCTTGTAGAAGGCTGGACTTAGAGCAGTTGTATGTCCGAATGAAGATGTGTTTCTTCAGAGTGACAGGCTGGACCACCTTGCAACCCATGACATTATCACTCAAGACAATAGTGGTATTCCGGCAACATCCTTATCGGATCACAAAAGGTGCAGCAAGCGGTGGTGAAAGAGGTCACTGAAATGCTAGAATTGAGTGTTATTGACGAGGTTAACAAGTAATTGGTCATCTCCTATTGTGCTGGTACAAAGCTTGATGGGAGCATATGGTTTGTATTGATTTTTAGAATGTGATATGCTGTCTCTAAATAGAAGCCAATCCCATGCCATGGGTGGATGAACTCATTGCGTGACTAGAGGGGCTCATTCATTTCAACCTGGACCTAATCAAGGGATATTAGCAGGTACCTCTCACCCAACTGCCAAGAAGAATTCAGCCTTTCAGCACCCCATGGTTTGTTCCAGCTCATGGTGCTACTGTTTGGCCTTCATGGAGCTCCAAGTACCTTTAAAGCCTTGTAGAGTGCCTACTTAAACCCCATGGCAACTACACAGCTACCTACTTAGACAACACTATTATCTTATAGTAAGAGATTGAAGGACCCATATCATCCAAGTAGCAAGTAGTACTGGATAGTCTATGGTTTGCTGGACTAACAGCAAATCCAAAAAGTGCTTTTTGGGTGGGCAAGAAGTCCAGTATCTGGGGTACTCGGTCAGGAAGACAGGACAAGTGAGACCCCAGATCAAGAAGGTACAGGACATCACCCAGGTGCCAGACCCAGATGAAGAAGCACAGTATGAGCCTTCCTTGGATCATTGGTTACTACCACCGGTTTATTCCAGGGTTTGCTGAGAAAGCATAACCGCTAACCACGTCTATTGCAGAAAAAAGACTCAGAGGAAAATATATGGACTGAAGAGGGACTGGTGCTTTTAAAATTCTGAAGAGATCTCTTTTGGAACTGGGGTTGTTCAACGGTGGACTTACAACTGACACTTCATCATGTAGACCCATGCCTCAGAGGTTGAACTCAGAGTGGAGGAGTGGCCTAGTGGTTAGGGTGGTGGACTTTGGTCCTGGGGAACTGAGGGACTGAGTTTGATTCCCACTTCAGGCACAAGCAGCTCCTTGTGACTCTGGGTAAGTCACTTAACCTTCCATTGCCCCATGTAAGCCGCATTGAGCCTTCCATGAGTGGGAAAGTATGGGGTACAAATGTAACAAAAAAAAAAAAATAATAACTCAGTACTGTCCTGGCCCAGAAAGCAGATGGGGAAGACCACCCAGTGGCATACATTATCTGAGAGAAAAATAATTGAGAAGGAGGCTCTAGCTGTCAAGTGGGCCCTGAAAACCTTTCAGTACTATCTGTTGGGGGTGACACTTCCTGTGGGTCAGTGACCACCAACCCCTTCCACAGGAAGTGACATAAAGATTCCAATGCATGTGTAATGTAATGTGCTGCTTCCTTAGCTTTGAGCTCCTTAATTTCCTTTGATAAATCTACTACTTAAATATAAAAAGCCATGATTTACTCTACAGTTTTTGTTAATATTATTTTTTTCTAAAAATGGTTGTTCCTGCTGTCCATACCTTCAAACATATATGGTCTTTCCCCTCATGGTCATAAATGTGTTTTTCAAGTTTCCATATTTAGAGAGTCTTTTGTAAAAATGTGGCACATTGTGAACATCCAGTTTACTAATGTCCTACATAAAATGGGGCTTCTAAACTTTTATACAAGAAAATTCAGAAAGGAAAACAAATAAAATCAAAAGAGAATTATGAAAGAACCCATTGAGTTTTAACTCTCTTCTCAGCTGGATTGTTATAAGAGTAAACACTGCAGTATTACAGTTGTCATTTTCATGTAGGTTTCTGCAGGAAAATTGTCAAGAAAGGCTTATTCTATGCAATACATTGTATCATTTTCCTAACACTTTTATGTCATTTCCAGCATCCTAATATGAGTCTTTAATGGACCCCATTTTGTCTTTCCATTTAAAGTAATAGGGGGACGTATGTAGAGGCATGAGACAATTTAACCACCTTCTCCTGTAGCTTATATTATTTTAGCACAGTCATTTTTCCATTTACATGGTTCATTGCATTAAAATTCCTTAACTTGATTCTGGTGACCAGAATAGTAATGCATTTTTACAGTGTAATGTTGCAGGCCATTGGGGATATCATTAACCTCAGACATCCAATTAATTATAGAAAAAGTGGTACAAAAATCAGATACTGCTCTTCTCTCTTCATTTGAAATTAACTGCAAAGTCAAGAAAGCTATCAGAAAATACCTTCCATCTTATAAGAAAAATAATAAATGTATATGTTATAGAATACAACTCCAACTGGACCCTATTTATAATCATTCTTTCTGCACATGCTTTCAAATTTAATGAATTTGGCCAAATTAGTCTGATAGGGCAAAGGAACGTGGGCTAATAATTATATCAGGGTGAAATACTTACCTGAAGAGAATTAATCTCTAGCCTAGCACTCTGATGTGTGGCTGAACATGAATGTCATAACCCCAATTGACTGGGATTGTCAAGGAGTCCTATTGAAGGATGCAGAGAGAGTAAGTGTCCTCTCGGGCACATAAAGCCACTGTTCTGCATCAGAAATGGAAGATAGACTCCAGGCTGTTAATAAATGAAGTGCCTCAGTGAATCTAGATCATAAAAGAAATGCACTAATGTGGTTCTTATCCTAAATTGTCATGATTTTCATTGCTATCATCTCTTTTTCCTTTTTACCTTTTCTTAAATATCTCAAGATCCAAATTTTCACTAACACATAAGAGAAATTCTTTAAAAGGTCACTGAAATGTAGGCACCAAATTTCAACTGGCTGGGAGCTTATTCTATAAGAACACTTATTCTAGACTATACTTGCTATATTCTCTCTGTGCACCCTAAAATTTGAATTTATCAGCAAAGAAAAGTGTGGTTTTTCAAAGTTACAAACAAGGATGCCACCTTTTTTAAAATGCATGCTGTTATTAAACTGATCTATGTGAAGTACTCCAGTTCTAGTTTTAATAACAAAGGGATAAATGGGCTTCACCGGAATGGATCAGCAACATGAGAAAACAATGAATTCCTTTTACAAATCTGCACTAGCCATTCCGGCATGGCAAATGCAGTGAAGCCCATAGGAATTGAATGGGCTTTGGTGCATATGCCATGCCGGAATCATTAGCTTGGTTTTGTAAAAGGAACCCTGTGTGTATTACCAGTCCATATATGTAATATGTAAATCACATTTATGGCGAATGTAAAAATCAAGCTTTATTGGGGAGAAATAACCCTTAGGGCCTTCTTACTAAAGTGCTGGATTCTATAAATAGTGCTCACAAATGGAAAAGATCAACACTAAGCACTATTCTATTCTATTCATTTCACATATTTATATAGACCCCTTATCTGATCATAAAGGTACCCTTTAACTATAAGTGCAAGCAGTTAGGGCTAGATTCTATTTATGGCACTTTAAAAAATCAGTGCTGACAAAATATGTCGGCATATTCTGTAAACTATGCCTAAAGTTAGGCATGGTTTATAGAATATGCCTAAATTTAAGTGTAGTTTATTGAAAACGCCCAGTGCCTGTTTCCTGTGACTATAGTTAGTCGTGGCTATTTATGCCAACTATAACCTGGTGTAAATGCTGATGCCTAAGTTACACCCAGAACAGACATATTTTATAACACTGCATGTAAATTCTAGGAATGCACACAGCCCACTCATGCCCCTCTTATGGCGATGCCCCCTTTTCTGATCTGCACCTTAGAATTTACACATGTCACTTTATAGAATATGCTTAGACAGATGTGCATGTAAATTCTAACTTAAGCCAATTAGTGGCAATAATTTCTTGTTAAATGTCAATTATCGGTGCTGATTGGCTTGTTAAGCCAATTAAGTTCTGCGCGTAAAATGGAATATGACCAGTTTTCACGTACAATTTAGGTCACACTGTATAGAATTTGGGGATTAATGGATAAATTTCTGTGTACTGTTAGTGCATGAGTGTGGTAACCGTTACCATATTGGCATAACAATTTACACTAATTTCCATGTTAACTGCATGCTGTGTAAAGGAGTAGGAACTAGCTGGATGCTGGGCAGAGATTGGGCATGGACTACACATTGCAATTAATATGTAGTACTTACCACACACTGGAGTCCATTTACCAAACTGCAGTAAGCATTAGCACATACTTACCGCAGTTTAAAAGGACATACCATGGGTCACACTTAGGCTTCCTGTGGTAGGTTGCGAGTTAGCACATGCACAACACATGTTAAAATTTATTTTTTATTTTTACCATGGAGGGAGTGTGCCTAGATGCACAGACAGAGTGTTTCTGCAGTAATCAGTTGCTATGCATTAACTGCTTAGAATGTGATTAGTACATGAGCTACTACTACTACTACTATTTAGCATTTCTATAGCGCTACAAGGCATACGCAGTGCTGCACAAACATAAAAGAAAGACAGTCCCTGCTCAAAGAGCTTACAATCTAATAGACAAAAAATAAATAAAGTAAAGTTGTTACCACCTACAAAATAGGTGATGTTAAGAGCTCACGTGCTAATCCTGTTTAATGACCACAAATTAATGACATTAGTGCATAGTCATTAATACAAATATTTTTAAAAAACTGGCCATTTTACCACTGCGCTAAAAGTGGCCTTCACGTGCAAGGGGCGGGGAAGGGGCGGGGAAACCCATATTATTAAAACAAGATGGGCGTCCATTTTTGTTTCGATAATACGGTCGGGGATGCCTAAATCTGGACATTTAGGTCATCCCTAGAGATGGTCGTCCTTAGACTTGGTCATTTCTGATTTTCGGCGATAATGAAAACTAAGGATGCCTATCTCAGAAACGACCAAATGCAAGCCCTTTGGTCATGGGAGGAGCTAGCATTCGTAGTGCACTAGTCCCCCTGACATGCCAGGACACCAACTGGGCACCCTGCAGTGGACTTTATAAAAAGCTCCCAGGTACATAGCTCCTTTACCTCCCCCCCCCCCAAAACCCACTCCCTACAATTGTACACCACTACCATAGCCCTTATGGGTGAAGGGGGGCACCTAGATGTGGGTACAGTGGGTTTCTGGTGGGTTTTGAAGGACTCACATTTACCACCACAAGTGTAACAGATAAGGGGGAATGGGCCTGGGTCCGCTTGCCTGAAGTGCACCCACTAAAACTACTCCAAGGATCTGCATACTGTTGTCATAGAGCTGGGTATGATATTTGAGGCTGGCATAGAGGTTGCCAAAAAATATATATTTTTTATTTTTTTGAGGGTGGGATGGGGTTAGTGACCACTGGGGGAGTAAGGGGAGGTCATCCCCAATTCCCTCCGGTGGTTATCTGGTCAGTTCAGGAACCTTTTGGGACT